>NC_092525.1:2305907-2905907 GCF_037038585.1 Patagioenas fasciata | reverse complement strand
AGCTCCCAGAAGACTTCAGAGGTGAAATTCTCTATAAATCCTGAGGGGGAAAGAGGGGGTTGTAAGGAACATGAACCTGAAGAACATTCAGTAGCTCTCCCGGGCGCTCTGTGACGGAGCCTCCCCTGTTCACCAGCTCCTGAGGCTCCAGGGGCTGCAACACGGGGCACAACGCGCTCACAGACTGAACCTGCGCTGAGGGAGAAAATGCCTTCCTGATGAAGCTTTAACATCAACACACCAACTATTGCTTGTCCTTCAAGGAAACTATCTTGTTATAAGCATTTATAGCTCTATTGTCTATTTATGCTTTTAGCAATAAGCGCTTTTATCCACATTTCATTTTGGTGCACCTGGTAAGACATGTGATTGAAGGTGACAGATAAGAGCAGGGCACTCTTTTAATCCCTAAGACAGGACCCTGGGAAAACTTCACAGGAATCAGTTCTTCACTACATTGCTGCTCCTTGCATTCACAGCCCAGCAGAAAAGCACGGGCCGAGGTGAGAACCGCCCGCAGAAGGGGCTGCCAGACACTGTTCTGGCTGATGCTCTGCCAGGACGTGCTTCGTTTTCTGTCCGGTGCTGTGCGGGGGGAACACGGAACATCTGCACGAAAAACCTGCGCTTGGCTCGTGCAGCATCTGTGTCACGGGAACCGACAGCCACGTCTCATCGCTGACCTCGCGTGTTCACACAGCTGACTCAGTGATCGATACAGGTTTATCTGCATTACAAGCACAGCCGAGCCAGGTCAAGAGTGCTTCTTAAGAACCATTTTCAAAATGATCTTTCTAGACAATAGAGACTGATTTATCTTAATTTGTCTTACCTAAAAGCTAAGAAAGTATTTAATTTCTAGTAAGAAAGATGCCTAATTTTCTTTTGGCTATTAAAAATTGTATTAACCTCCAAAAATAAGAGAGTAAATGTCTGTTAACACTTTTTCCTTTTATGCTGATGTGAAGAAAATTCCTCTCTCATCCTGGTACTGTCAAACAGGATGAACATTTACAGAGAATGAGAGTGGGGAGTGATGAAAAAGTCAACAGCTTTTGCAGTCAGTTTGTATAAATTAAGATAAACGTGATATTGAAGCAAACCCAAATGTTTCTAACGTTCTCCTATAGAATCTCCTGCTGCTGTACAATAAGATACACTCTCAGACTATGACAACATTAGTCCGTGTCTTTGTAAGGCGCAGTCTTTTTCCTACCATATCATGCATAGGTGCCACACTTCTATATAGCCAGGTAACTGCTCATCTAAGGTGCATTTTGAAACATACCTTATCCTGCTTTGGAACCTGTGCCGAAATGGAAAGTAGTTGCTCTGTATCCAGGAATTTTGAGATAACTGTAAAACAAAAGTAAACAGATCAGAAATTGAATGGAAATCATAACAAAATCTATTTTTTTTTTTATGAACACAATTATTTAGTGAAACTTTCGTTAATCTTTTTCTTCCATTCTATCTTCACAAATTATTTACCAGGGAAAAAACAGGTTAAAAATTGCTGCTATCTAAATTATGTTGTCATAACTACATAGACTGTACCGAAGCATGTAGCAATTATTTTACAGGTGGACATATATCAATTTGGTAATATTCTTTTAGTGTGATTGAATCACACGTCTCTTGTGATAAAGATCAAGATGACACGATCCAGCTCCAGGTGCACTGACTCATACTCTGCTGTTGTGTTCTGTTTAGTTTGTCTGGACCACTATGAAGCAACAGGAAAAAACACCCATACACAACAACAGAACATCAGTGATGCCTTTATTTGTTTTTAATGTATACATTATGTACACCCGAATACTTCCAACTAGTCACAGAGGTAGAGACAAACTCACATTCTTTGAAAAAGGTATTGGCTGACTTCTACCCATTTAATCTGAGAAATTCGCTTTTCTTAGCAAAATCCTTGAGAAAAACATCACTATCATAATAAAGATTATTTCCACTACGTGTCACCTGGCAAATAATTACAATTCAAACATATTGAGTCACGTTGCATACTTTCACAGATTAGAAAGAAAGTGTTTTAACATAAATTGAATATGATGCATTAAAAATAAACTACTACTTAGTTGAATACACTCAGAAAACCAAAGACGGTAAATGTCAAATGAGGGTTCCAGGTAAGAGTACCCTACAGATTTGAAGCGCGCTTTGGGGACACCCAGCGCCTCCTGTTCACTGTACATTATGTGAACTGCAGCAGCTGAGCCCCTGGGATGTGTGACCTGCAAAAACCATGAACATTAAAGTAACGTTTATAAATCACAAACATGTTATTTGGCTTCCTTATGGACTGAAAGTGACAGGAGTGAAGCATCTAAACGTGATCTATCCCACATTCATTCTTCACCACTCTGCAGCGGTTCTAGCAGGAGCTTCACACGTTTTCCCCCATTTAAGAGTTTAGATGCCAAAATATCCCAATAAGAACCATAATGCTTGTTTACATCTAGAATTGTCTTAAATATACGTCCTCCTATGCGTGTTACAGAACACTGTAACCCTGCTTTGTATATTAACATGTAATACATGCCACTAAAACCGTATCAATTAACTGACTAGACAAAGTTTTCCTCTGGAATTTAACACGTGCATTAAAACTCCTCCAAACCGAAGCCCAGCTCTACTAGGCCGTCCCACAAGCGCAGGGCTTGAGCTCTGGTTTGAGCCTGATGCCGCACTCCCCGCGCCGGGCTGCAGTACCGCGCTGTGGCCACCGGGCGGCAGCACCAGCGACACCCGGCGGGCGGTGCACCGCGGGAGCACCGGGGCGCCACCGCGCATGCGCGGAACCGGGGCTGAACGTCCGCGTGCGTGCGGAGGTGACCTGCACCGGGGTGACCACCCGGGATCACCCACAGCAAACGAGTCACCCGGGACAACGCGGAACAGAGAATCCGCTCTAGAGAACCACCCCACCCAGAGAACCCTCCTCGGTGGAACCTCCCGGCGGCCCGTTCGAGCTCTCTAGTGCCCTATTTGCGTAGCCACGCCTCTGATTTGCATTTCTCCGCCCCATCCTCGCCCCGCCTGCCGTTCCCATGCGCCCCGCCCCTCCTCTTATCTCTCGCAATCTGATTTGCAGGCTTCGAATCTCAATTTGCATTCTCCCCGCCTACTCACCTCCCTGCCCAAGCCCCGAGGAGATTTGCATATCCGGCACGACGCTCTGCTCTGTTCTGTTTCTATTCGACCCCATCTATTTCTATTATTTCTACTTCTATTAATTCTCGTTCTATTTCTTTTCCTGTTTTCTGTTTCTTTCCCTGCGAAGTACAAACCACACCTGATCTCACAGATGTCCAGTGTAACCTGTAGCTGCTTTTGGTAAATATGAGCAGAACTTTACAGCACACGGTTTTCCCAGCAACATGAAGCAGAGAGCGTATTCAAAAAAAAAAAAAAAAAAAAAAACACACAAACACAAAGACGACACACAGCCTTGTAAGTCGGGTGATTAATTCTATTCAGTACGCTTTTACTTAAGTTAGATTACAAGAAAACTAAATGGGGCTCGCCCAGTGCCCTGTGAGTAGTAAAAACCATCACCACACAGTCAGTCATTCAGCAGAGAGCTCGCAGCAGCTCCCCGGCTGCCGCAGTTATGGAACGAAGCGTCTGGCTCGCACACAGAGCCCCCCAGCCCCTGCTCCCACCGCTGACCAGGTGCGGGTGCCGTTCTGCTCCCTGGGGGCAGCTCAGGCCTTTCCCTCAAGTGCACCCGCCAGAGACATTTCCGGGTAAGGATGAGTTTTTTAATCCTTTCTATAAACAGAATTTCTTTGCATTTTAAAAACCTTGTACATCACTGACATTGACTCCTATGTCTCTTTTTACACATACGTATGTATTTAGGGAATATATTTGATTCATATATATCATCTATTTCCACTGTAATATATATCTACTTAGACATCTACACACTTGCCTATGCATTTACATGTATATATCTGCTTAAACTTATACAGAATATCTGTTTATGCTTATATATATCACCACTTATTATCTAGAATATCCATTTATACTTACGCACCTGTTTAGCCTTCTCTTTGGACACAAATATCTTTCTAGACTTGCAGATGTTGGCATATTGTTACAATCATATTATTACATTTATGTATATTTAGACAGAGCTATCGATTCACACTTGGCGTGTGGCACGATGAGCAGTGACACGTGGCCAGCTGCACGGCTCAAGCACGAGGGACACCCCGACCTGCCAGGGAAAAGCGCCACTGAGAGCCAGACAGAAACAAAGTACGTCAGAGCACGCTGTCAGATATTGGGGAAACACTCATAGCATCCAGTTGCCTCTCTTTTTCAGTTTTTAGAACAAATACCCATCTGCTTAAGTACACCTAATAAATTATATGCTGCACCTACTCAACAATAACTCTTAACTATGGAAGTCAACATGTAAATTAGACCATTTTATTTGCTTTAAGTTTCATTGATAGGAAAATCAGTGAGATAGAAGACATGGGTTTACTTTAAAAAATAAATAAATATCCCCATTCCTGCAGTGCAGCATAAGGCTACGAAAAAGGAGCATCAGACTCACGAACACTTTTGGCTGCACTGCAGCACACAGGGGAACACGTTTCTGTGACCGTGACAGCTCGACTGTCGCAACCGGGAACCCAAAGCCCAGCGGTGCCACCAACCTTTGCCAGGCCTGCTGTGCTGGGCTCTGCGGAAGGAAATGGACTTTGGTTGGTTGTTTCAAAGAAAATGAACAGTCCTGTTGTTGATGAGGCCACTGCCCACTACATCACCTGGGAAGATCCACTCGGAGGGCAGGTTCATAAAATGCAGCTTCTTGGAATGAGGAATGCTGCCGTTTTGGAAGATTTCTTACCAACTGAAGTCAGAACTACACACTGTAGGTTAAGAGAAAAAAGTCACTATTGAAACAATAACTCATCCAAACCACGCATGGACTCACCGCCACCAGTTACGAGGCTGAAAGTGCTTCTTGGGAACACCTGGCAAACACGCAGAACAAAACCGATTTGCCCAGGTGCCTGTATCTCTGTCAGCTTTTTGAGTACTATTCTAAGATATTTTAAAAACCTATTGAGTGAAAAAGAACAAAGCATTTGTCATTGAATCAGGTTGTTTCTTCTGGACATCTGAACTCTTACAAACACCTCCTTTCCTCTTTTAGTACAAAATCATTTCCATAGTATCATTCAATAGTAAGCCCACAGAAACAGAAGATTACGCTTTCAGGAAGAGAAAATAACCAGAGGGAGGTGAGCTCTGCACAGGTGTACCGTGCTCCAGAACAGACCTTATTTTTAGTACTCCTGGTAAAATATTTCGTATTAAAAATATAGAAGGAGAGTCGGTGCATTCTTAATGTTAACTTTAAAGTCCACTCTACAAGTACCTCAGGAAAAGTGCAGACACGCGTCCTAGCCGTACCTTGTATGGGCAGACCGCTCTGGATTCCTTCTGTCTGTCTGGTACTTCTGTAGCAGAAGACGGGGCAACCGCGGTGAAACGGTGGCAGCAGACATCCAGCTGAAAGAGGAAAAGCCCTTCAGAACAAAGCTGGAGAGGAACCTGACACTTCCTTTTTTCTTGTGAAGGTTACAGTTGAGTGGAGAAAAAAGTCTTTTGCACCATCTTCAGTACAGCTGTTGATACGGCCACTGGAGCGTTTGCGTTTTTTGGATAACCAGGCCATTTTTGACTCATTGGCAGCCTGAGTTCCCTAGAACACATTTTCCCAGATACACACAGAACACAGACACAGATATCACCCAAGTATAGCCAAGATTTCCTTCCTCGCCCTGGATGCTGTCATTGAAGAGCCCAGCAGCCCATCTGTCCTCGTGAACCGCCCCACTGAAAAAAACCAAAAATTATCTTTTCCAGGCTGTTTCTTCAAAGGGTAAAGATATTTTAAATTGCAGTTATCTTTTCCAACAAAGTGATTTTGTGATTCCTTTGAAAAGGAGGGTAAGCTTGCCAGAGAAAGATAGCGACAGGGAGCAAGACAAGGTGACACAGAGAGAGGGGCAAAAGGGCCAGGGAGCAGGGCAAAGGGAAGAAGAGGCCAAAATGAGAGACAAGGAGCAGGAGACAGAGACGGTGGGAAAAATCCTAGAATGGGCAGTGGGAGAGACAGACAAAGGAGAAGTGGGCGCCGGGCTGCGGGACAGAGACAGGAAGGAGGAAATGCAGTGACAGGGAGCAGGGCAGAGCGACAGAGAAACAAAAACAAAGAGGGAAGAGGACAGAGAAACCAGGAGTAAGACAAGGAGAAGGGCAGAGAAACAGGAACCGGGGTGGGTAGGGAGCAGGACCAAGAGATGGGGCGAGGATGGAGATGGAGGAAGAAACCTGGGATGGCCAACAGGACAGGGAAGAATATGACTGTGGGTAGGGAGCAGGACACAGGGATACAGCGAGAAACAATGGGACAGGGAGCAGCATTAAAGGTCAGAAAGAATAAGAGATGAACAGGAAGGAGGAATGGAACGCTGAGATGCTGAACAAAAAACGCCAGCAACAGTGAGCAAGACAAACGAATAGAGAGAGAAGGGCAAGGCAGGAAGAAGAGAGATAGGAAGGTGGGAGATAAGAGCTGCACGTACAGGTACTGAGAAGAAAAGAACAGCAGGGAACAGGCCAGAGAAACTGTGGGGAAAAAAAGAGACTGATGCAGATCAAGACAAAGATATGGAAAAGGGAAAAACAGCTATAGAAGATGGAGCAGGACACAAAAATAGAGAGAAAAGGAGAGGTATAGGGAAGCAAAATTTTAAAATAATAATAATAAACCAAAACCACCACCAAGGAGGGGCAGGGAGGCACCAGGACACACAAGCCGGGGACGAGGCCCCGAGGGCCAGGGACTCACAGCGGCTCTCGCTTTCGGTGGCTGCCAGGAGGCTTCTAACAGCTCAGACGCTCCCGTCTCCTTCTCTCCTCCCTTCCTCTCCGGTAACTCGGGGCGCTCGGCCGTCCTCAGCCTAGGAGAACACGGTGGGGTGTCAGGGCTCCTACGAGACGAGGCTTCGGGGACATGGAGCCTCGCTGGCTCGCTCGCCAGGCAGCCGTCCCGCTCCAGGATACGCGCACGGACCCTGCCGCGCACGTTGGCCCCCGGCCCGCCGCACGCCGCGCAGAGGGAGCCTTCGCCACCCGGAGAGTGGGGCTCGCTCTCTCGCCCGCTGCAGGAAGCGGACATTGGGCCGACGGCCCCGCATTTCTTCCTCTTTACCTCTCCCCAACCTCTCTGGCTCCAGCAGCAGCAGCCCCCGTCCACGCACGGGACGTGCTCCCCTGTCCCTTCTCCCGCCACGCTGCCAGACGAGCCTCGCCAGCCCGAGGCGGGCGCAGCCAACGGCATCCCCCGGGCTGGGAGTGAACGGCCACATCCTCAGCGCGGCCTCTGGGAGAGGGAGAGAAGAAGCAGCGGCCGTTAGCACCGTAGCTCACCCCTGCCCCAGCCTGCTCCTTCCGCAGGGGCCACCGGAGAGGTGCCGAGGGCCGGCTTGCCGCCTTCACGACGGGGCTTGGGAGCGGCCCAGGAACACGGGACGGGTTCGCAGGAGCTGCCGGAGCTGGGGGCGGCTGCACGGGGCGAGCGGGGCCGCGGGAGGAGGCTCGGCGGGAGCTCTGGCGAGCTGGGGACGCACCCGGCGTCTGCCCCCGGCCGGCTGTCGCCTCCTGCTCCTCTGCCGCACGCTGGGGACGGAGGACGGCGCCGCGTCTCCCACCTGGGCGCTGCTCCCCAGGTTCCATTCCCCGCCTGGGCTGGGGGGTCTGCTGAGCATCGGGCGTTCACAGCTCCCCCTCAGAAACACAGAAATTCCAAATTAGAGTTCAGCCTCTGAAAAAAATAGAGCAGGAGAAAGCAGAGGAATTAGTCAGAAGAAGGGACAGGAGAGCAGCTGAGCTAACGGAGGATTCGAGGGAAACGGGCCACCTCAAAACACAAGGCATCCTCAAAAAACCAGAGCAACTGCAGCAACGCCAGACAGCATTAAGACAAACTGACACCGTTTAGGACACGCTCAGCATAAAAGCAAACACATCCACCGGTGCAGGAAAGCATCTCGCCCCTTCCCCACAGCACCGCCACAGGACACAGCCCTGTGAGGCCACGGGATGGGCTCGTACTGAAACGGAGAAATAAGCTTGACAGCAGAGTCAATTACACCGTTAAGCAGGCAATGTTTCTTTCATCTGCACTGGGGAGCTCTGGGGGTCGTCCTCTGTAAGTGCTCCCACGACTGGATACTCTTGCATTGCTTATAGTCACACAGCTGCTACATATTAATTACAATTGTTTTAAATTTTGAACATACTATATATCTAGCCTAAGAAATAATTGATGAAGTTACTTATAAATGTTTAGTTTCTCACTCACAACACATCTATTAGTTAAATATAAACTAAGCTCTCAGCTTCTAAACAATGTGTTATTAAATCTTCTGTCTCCCTCTTGTCGTGCAGAAGGATCTAAAACGTGAAAAACATCCCCTCATCGTGCAGGCGGTCAGAAAGCATTTACCTCACGTGAACCGGTTAATGAAGGGTACATCTTCTATAACTTCATCGCAGTATACATTAACTTGGTAGCTTCTCTTGAATTTCCCCCTTTTCAATATACTTGCAAACTCTTTGGCAGTATAAATCTACGAAATATTATCATCTCGTGTTGTGGTACAGCACAATTATTTGTTACCCACTAGCAGTACCAAACAGAACACTGTAGCGTAATGTAAGTAAAAACGACTAGCATCAAAATCAGAGTCCTAAGATCAATGCTGACAGAACTGCGAAGACGCAGCTCCTGCCGGTTCTGACGTTGGTTTCTGGCACTTCTGACCGCTTCGGGTCAAACGGTGCCTCTTCCCCCGGCCGTGCGCTGCAGTACCCGAGTTTCGCCACAGGGCGGCAGCACTGAGACGGCCGCGGCAGCGCCGGGCGAGCGGTCGTGCCGCGTTTCGCGGGAACCTCACAAAATAAACCCCAGAAAACAAACGCGACAAAACAAAAAAGCACACAGAGAGCCGCGGAACGAAAGCCGCACGTACAGAACACAGAACCCGCCGGGCCTCGCCCCGAGCTCCCGGCGAAGCGGCGCCCGACCCGCCACGCCACCGAGCCTGCCACCACGCCTTCGCTCCCACCAGCTTCGCCAGCTCGGCCGTAAGGGCAGCGGGGAAACCGAACCGAACGCCTCCTCACCGCGCCGGCCCATCCCACTCCCCCCGTTCCAACGGCACGGTCACCCTCGCCGCGGACGCAGTCACCTGCCGCCTCTTTCGCCGCTCCGTTCCCCTCGCACTCTCCCACCGTCCCGCGGCGGGAGGCTCCCAGCTGTCGCCTCCTTCCCCTCTGCCTTTCTGCCGCCTCCGGGGACCTCACGAAGGGCTGCCCTGAGCCGCCTACCTCCAGGTCCCCGGGCGCCGGTTGCAGCAACCGCTCCGCAACCGCCCCCACCCCCGTTCCCGTTAATTCCCGGCACTCACCCCGAGACACCACGGACCCGCTCGCCAGGACCCGCGCTGATTGGCTGCTTTCCACCCCTCCACACTGTCCTCCTATTGGATGCTCCGCCCCTCCGGCAAAATGATAGCCTGCCTAGGCACGTCAATCACCATTTTCTCCGCCTATCAGCGCTCGCAGTTTGGGCATGCACAGTAGCAAGGCAGCAGCACCCGCCCCCTTCCGCAACACGATTGGCTGCCGAGAACCAGTCAATCACCATTCTCTCGGCCCATCAGTACTCGCAGTTTGCTCATGCGCAGTACGGAGCCTCCGACACCCGCCCCTCCGGCAATCTGAGTGGCGGACAGAATGGCAATTGACGTGCCTTGGCAGCCTATCAGCGATCCGGCCCCCCCCCCCCAGCCTTCCCGCGCCATCTGATTGGCCCGCTCTGCACCCTCACCCGTCTGCTCTCCGCCCTGCCGGGACCCCCACGCCCTTTGCCCGCGCGGCTTCCAGCAGCCGCGTTTGAAAGGAAACAACAAACCGCGCTCCTTTGCTTTACGCTGACAAGGGGGGCGGGTGGTCACCTACCCTTAAATTCATTGTGAACAGAGAGAGCCCTAAGGAGCTCCGGCCGGCAGGTTTCTCTCCCCTGTGCCCGGGACCGAGGAGACGCCGCCGCCTCCTGCCGCCGCCTCGCCCGTTCCCCTCGCAGCGGGGCCTCCCCGGGAGAGCCGGGGGCCTCGTTTTTTCCCGGCTGCTCGTCCGACCGCTGCCCCCCCCCTTTCTGACGGGCACGACGCCACCCGCAGCGGCAGAGTCCCCCTCTTACCCCCGGCACGGGCACCGGGCGCCGCTCCCCAGCTGCAGTTCCGGGCGGTGGCCACCAGACGGCAGCACCGAGCGCGGTCACGCAGCGCCCCCCGGGCCCCGCAGCGCGGGCGCTTTTTCTTGACCCGTGGGCAGCCTGAGCTCCCCGAACGCGCTTTCCCAGAGCCGCGCACATGGCAGACACACTGATAAAAGATAATAGCCCGACATTGCTAAAATGTGTTTTTTTCCTAAAGATGCCTTCTGTCCTAATAAAATACATTGCCTCTCCCTGTGCCCCGTGTCTTGTCTGCAGCAGTAACTCGGCTCGCCCGCAGCTGTGGCAGCTCTGCTGCTGCTACAGGGTCAGTTCCAGCCCTTACCCTCGGCTGAGCAGCAGCCGGGCAGGCGCTGCTGCTCTGGGCGCTGCGCATCCTTCAGGAACGGTTCTCAAACGATCCTGTGCAACGATGTCCAGAGCCAGGACCCCCGCGGCGGGGGACAGGAGCACACGGCCGGGCCCGTCCCGGCTCGGGGCTGTTTCCGCAGTCGCTGTGAGCTGATCCGTGAGCTGGAACCAACCTCCCCATGCCCCGGCCCGGCCCTTTGTCCCCGGCTTTCCCAGGGCAGCGCAGCGGGCTGGGTCACACCAACTGTTCTCTGCTGGCACCACCCAGCCGGGTCACCTGTGTCTGCGGTTGTGGGGACACCCCACGGGCTCCCTGGAAACGGACATCACAGCACTGAGAGGGGGCGTTCAGGAGCCTCTGCGCTTTTGGGTTGGTTTGTTTGGGGTTTTTTTCCTTTTGTTGTTTTGATCGTTAGCTTCTTGTTGTCGGTTGGTTTGTTTTTAAGCTGTTACTCTATATAGCTCATCCATGGTGCTTATAGAGCATGGGTAAATCTACCCTGCTTCCTCACAGGAGACAACCATCTCGCTTTACAACAGGTGATTGAATCTGCTATAGAAAAGTTCAACCACCTCCTGTACAGCAAAGGATAAAAGAAAGTATGGATTTTTGTTGCATCTAATCCCCAATGCAAGTACCCATTAACAATACATTAGCAGTGGGTTCCTTCAAATATTCACAGTGAAGGTAGTTCCTGGCACGATTGTATTAGCGTTCTTACTATTTTACGGGAGAAACACAGGGCACAGCTGATTTTGCCCACGTGCAGCGCAGTGATCACACGGGTGCGGTGAACCGGGTGGAAGGCCCTAGAAAAGGAAAATCAGCCTCCGTGTGCAGGGCCAAAACAGAAATCCTTTTCAAACTGTGCCATTTTAAAAAGCTACCAGGGGTATAAAGCAGAAAAAAGAGCAGTGAATGTGTATAATGACACAATTCGATGGTTCTCCAGTTCCATGATGTGCTCTTTTACTAACAGTGTCTGCTGGAGTGGATACCCTGGACACCAACAAGCGGGTCCTGGTGCTGTGCCCATGGTGATTCATCCACTGTGGCCGTGGGTGTCAGGCCCTGATACAATAGACACAAAACCTTGGGAGGGAGGTGATCACAGTAGAACGCTTAAAGATAATGAGCTAGCAGACTTGATTTAATCTTTATTTAAAAATACACATGGCTGCTGTCTTTTCTACAGTTTAGGTAGGACGGGCTCCAATATCTCTATGAATTACAATACATGACAAAAATTAAAGGGGGAAAGCTCTATTTTTACAATGGTAAATACAGTCTAAATCAATTTGGGAAACAGGTAAAGGGGTGTAGCAAATGAGGCACAGACGATCCTGTTTTATCTCAGAAGGCTTTGGCGTATTTACAGCTTTAGGCACAGCGTGTCCAATCCCGTATAAAATGCACTGTCCATACCAATTCAGCCTGTCCCCCGATATAAGGACATCAGGATGCCACCCTGCATTCACCAAGGGACAATCCTGATCTAATGTTCTCTGTGTATTCTACACCAATATCTGTTCGTCAACAAACCTTTTACTGGTTTCAATTTCTTTCCCTGATTGTCCTTTTTCAAATACAATGCGTATGTAACATTTTGTATTGTGTAATATGCATTATATAATAGACAATATATGATTTAAAACATATATCTTACTATATATTACATGTAGTGCATTGCTATACTACACATCTCAAGGTATACCCACCCAGACCTGTGCAGCATATTAATATTCTTTACAGTGGCCACCATTAATTACAATATTCAATCAGATTCCCCCTGGTAGCTTTCCCCAGGGAGTCAAACGATCCTTTTCCAATGTCACAAAATACAGCCGGGGGGGACTTCTTTCGAATCCCTCCTGTCCCTTGTCCACTACCTATTTCACAATCACAATAACAAACAATTGGTTAACCGTAAGTATTGGACTATAAAATCACCCAAGACATAAGTAACAACAAATCACTAAAGACACAAACAATTACACAATTGCTAAGGCACAAACAGCAAAATCACTAAAGGTACCTTTATCAAATTACTGTTCCCTTGTTTTTCTCTTTTATTTATTGTTTTCTCGTTTTCCTCTTTAGTTTTTTATTTCTTTTTAATTTACCCAATTTACCAAAATGCGCAGACCCAACGCGCTGGTGTCGCCCACGTCTCGCGCAGGCAGCCTGCAAACAAACCAGACTATGAAAGTGCCTTATCTCATTGATGGGGTTTTACCCACGTCTCGAGCTGGCCCGAGGATCCGTGATCCCTTCCGGGAATTCCCCGGTGCCGGCACAAGGTCCCAGAGATCCTGGGGTCCACGGGAGGTCAGGCAGATTATCCCATCCTCGTCGCCAGAAAACGATACCGAAAAGTCGGCAAACAGACTCTCTAACACTGTTTTGAAAGTGTTAAAAAGCAGGCACTTTTATTACGGCGCGCTGGGCACTCGGGGGATCGCTCCTCTAATCCAGCGTGCGTTCCGCTTTCCTCTGGTTTTACATATCCTGGAACTCCTGAAACAGCAAAACACGCCAACCACTGTTTACAGACGTCCCGTGCTCTTTCACCAGTGCGTGCAGCCGCAACGAGAAATCTGGAATGAGCGTCTACAGAAACACATACGTATTTACCCACTTCAGAACAACGCGTTACATCAGCTGGCCGTACTTGTCAGTAATCCCTCCTGGATTAACACCCTCTTTGGATGGCACGGGTGCCGACTGTTGGCAATCAGGGCAGGACATAAGAACGCTCCTGGCCTGATCCGTTGTAATTTGAAATTGTCGTTTTAACGACTTTGCATTCTGGTGAAAGAGTTTATGTGATAATTTAGCTTGCTCCAAGGCTTTAGGCACAGTAAGCGGCACAGCTCGTGCATCGGCCCTCCTATTGCCTTCCACAAGAGGTCCTGGAAGGGCAGCGCGAGAGCGGATGTGCACTGCATAAAAACCATGACGTCTATGATTTATTAGGAACCATAGCATTCTCAATTCAGCCATCAAAAGAGGATTATCCTCTTCCTTCAGAAAAGAAGCTTCCAGGCGGTTAAGTATGCCAGCTGCATAATATGAGTCAGTTACAACATTCAAAGGCTCATTACAGAACACTCAAAAGCGATCCTAACAGCTGTCAGCTCAAGAACTTGTTTGACCCTTGGTCTCCTTTTTCTACCTTGTGTTTGGAACACTGGGTATCTGAGTTTAGCCACATAATTACAACTTTACGTGAGCGACCAAAGGCATCAGTAAATACAGTCTTGTCACTTACTGGTCGTTGCTGACAGCAGCATTTGCCCTACAACGGTAAATTACCAATTTCAGCCCACAGTTTATGTTGGGGGTAATAAACTGATATGTTCCCTGCATATGTTGCCAATGCAATCTGGAAATTCACATCTTCAGTTAATTACCATTGCAAATTCTCCTTTGTTGTAGGAATAAATATACATTCAAAGTCTGTCCCATACATAGCATACAAACATTCTCTGCCTTTAATTATTGGGTTTGCATACATTTCTTTTATTATCCAAACTGTTTTCATTGGTGTGTGAGCTAGAAAAACCCATTCCAACTCTTAAAGAATCACTTAATGACTTGTCCCATTGAAACGGTACTGCAAACGGTTGGACGGTATTGGCTATGAGTGCCAGCCAAACTGGCAGCTGCAAATTGCGTCCCCATCCCTATTTTTGTTCAACAGCATCGAATACTTTCTATATGGCCTGCTGAGCTTTGTCATCCAATACCTGAGTAGACAATAAATTCAGGTCTCCTTTCAAAAGTGTAAAAAGTAGACACAGTTCCTCTGTGGCAATGCCCAAAATAGGTCGGAGCCAATTTATGGCTCCTAGCAATTTTGTAAGTCATTTAAGGTCATGATATTATGGAATTTAAGAGGTACTGGCTAAGGAATGATTTCTTGTTCTGTTATTTGCCACCCCAAATATTTCCATGGAGCAGTTTTCTGAATTTTTTCTTGTGCAATTTGTAATCTAGCCTTTTGTATAGCGTTACATAGGACTTGCATTACTTGTTGTAGTTCCTGCTCTTATAACATGACAAGCAAGATATCATCCATATAACGACAGATACAAGCTGAGGGGTACAGCTTCCTCACAGGTTGTACAGCTGCTGCAACTACTGTCTTGCAAATGGTTGGACTATTTCTCATCCCTTGTGGTGATACCACCCAATGCTATCTCTTCATAGGCTCCTCTTGATTAAGTGAAGGAACACAAAATGCAAATCTGGGGGCATCCTCAGGATGTAGCAAGGTGGCACAGGTGTCCATGCCATAATTTTGATTTCACCTTGATAATCAGAGTCAATTACTCCAGGTAAAACAAACAAACCCAATTTGGTAGTAGATGATCAACCTATTAACAAAGCATGCACACTAGGCACTAAAGGCCCCCACACTCCTCTGGGAATAAGCAATACCACAGCAGTAATTAATTATCATCACTGACGGGCTGGCAGCCAAGTCCAGCCCTGCACTTCCAGCTGTTCCAGGGAAGAGATCTCGGGTCATGAGTTTAGACTTGAATTTATTTGATGGGGGTGGGGGAAGTCCTGTCCCCCACCTCCTGGGAAGGGTTAATTGGCTCCCCCTTTACATTAATCCTTGAATGATGTTCACTCACACAGTGCTTGCCCTTTCCCCATTTTGGACGATCTCTGGGAGGTACAGCCTTCGAAGTCTGGCGTGCATACTTTGTGTAATCTTTCTTTACACAACCCAGTGTCCCACAACAAAAACAATTCGATTTCAGTTCTGTTCCCAATACTTGTAACTGTGCTGCTAAAGCAGCAGCTAGAGAGCTGGTATAATGTTCAGTTGACTTATGTTTTGACACACTCTCATATCTGCTATAGTACACCTTTCCCTATTCCCCAAATCCTGCAACACACGCTGACAATCAGCATTAGCATTCTCAAAAGCCAATTATTTTAGTAACAACTCATGCGCTGTGTCATTATCAATTTGTCTCTCCAAAGCAGTTTGCAAGCGGTCTAAAAACAGCGCATAAGGTTCCTGTGATCCTTGCAAGATTTTTGAAAAGGACGTATTGGCATCTCTCCCAACCTCCAGTAACTTCCGAACCACTTTCATTGCTAGTTTTGCTATTACACCACATATATATCTCTCTGGGTTACGCAACTTGATTATCTGGCAAAGCGTGGGCACATTCCCCAGCTAAAGGACTGCAATCAATCCATCTCATCCGATATGCATTATCAACGGTCTCTATAGTACAGTTCTCCCAAAAATCAGATAACTACTAGTCAATATACTGTATGGTTAAGATCATTTTCAACAAAGAACGCCAGTCATGTGGAGTAAGTTCGTAAGAGGAGCTTAATGCTTCAAAAATGTGTAACAAATGATAAAGTAACCCCATTTTCTTTAGCTAATGTTGGTAATTCCTTTACAACATCATACGGTAGCTGCTGAAAGCCTGGAGATTGCTGTTCACAACAGATCACTGGCCATGCCGTAACCACTTTCGAGTCTCCTGTTTTCAAAGCCTCTTCTCTACATTTATCCCACATGGTTTAATTAGTGTGCACTTTCGGTTGCAAAGTAAGATCCGGGGGGAATAAATCAGGCTCTTACTCTGGGTCCATCGGGCCAGGATCAAGGGGCTTGTCAGGCGACTCCCACAAACCATCATTTGCCAAAAGTGTTCACTGTAGTGTACATGCAGGGGCTTTGTTATCAGCCAATCCTTTATCCACTACTACATCTGTGGTCAGTGCATTTTTGCCTAATCTATCTACAGGATCCCCCTCCTTCCCTGGCAAGGGAGGAGCAGAAGGTTCACAATTAGTTGCAACCCGCGCAACTACTTCCTTCTGAGTCGCTATTAAAGCAGACATAATTTTTGCCCAAGTAGATAAATATTCACAAGCAGCTTTATCTCCAGTTGCTGCCTGTTCATATAATTCTCGTTCAACTTTCTGCCATGCCTCCAACTAAAATGTACCAGTTGTAGGAAAGTCCAGCACATGATCAGCAAGCCTTTCTTATAAAGTCATTAATCGGACTACTGGTACATTGTGATTTTGCTTTCTTAATAAAAGTTGAAGGACATCTAGGGTTTGTTTGGTTCAAGGGATAACTTCCCTCCTATGGTTCCAAATTGCTCATCTTTTCTTGCTGATGGGCGCACGCTGTGGTTTCTGTTTCCTGGCTCTGTTTCCCTGTCCTTGTTCAATTGGGCTTTGCCACCAGAACGGCTGCTGCCTTTACAGCCGCACTCAAAGTCCCTGTTCGGGTGCCATTTGTAGTGAATGTGGCACCGACTCTCTTTTAAGGTGAGACAAGAGACATTTGTTACAAACTCAGGTTTGCATTTATACTCGCTATGATGCTTGCTCAAGCATTTGCTGATTTGGTAAGTTCGTCATAACATAAGTGATATATTGTTACTGCCATAAAAGCATCGTTGTCTATACCACAAGCTACCCCCGTCATCCCCCTTGATGTATCATTCCTGTACCAATCCCTCTGTCCTCGATGTATCACGTAGCATACAGTACTTGCTTCTTGTGTTATTCCACTAATGATTGTTCTCACGCTGTCAACTCTCACAGTTTCTCATAGGCCCAATGTCAGAATACTGCCACAATCACCTTTCTCCTTCCTTGAGCTCTCCTGACCTGCGGTTCCACCACCGTTGTCTTCTTTCTTGATCCCTCTTGACTCACAGGTGCCCTCCAATCCTCTTTCTCGATCACTATTCCTCACAGGTTCGCCTCCTTCCTTGCTTTTCCTTTGCACGCTGCTCCACCTGAAGAGAAACACACAGAGGACTGAGCTACATCAGCCCCAGGGCACTACAGTCAGACGGGGGCTGAATCTGGGGGCTGACACCTCCCCACACCCCACAGCGTGCCCGCCTTGCCTTGGCCCCGGCCCCTCACACAGCCCTTCCCCTCAGCTCTGCCCCTCCGCTGCAGCACAGCTTCCGCACATGCCCTGCTCAGGCTGGACCCCAGTTTCATGGGTTAGAGATATCACAGCTCAGTACAAATCCCCACGGTCCTCACCTGCTGTTTGGTGCTTGCGGAGGGTCACACTCACTGTGCCCCAGGACACTGGCCCTGCCCGGCCCTGCGGGAGTGTCTGGAGCTGCCGGCTGGTTCTCCAGCTTTAGCGTCACCCGCAGAAGCCCGCTCTCCTCAGCTCTGCACACCCATCCAGTTGCGCCGCCCAGGCAAAGTCAGCTTCACCCTCTGCTCTACACCTCACCTGCAAACAACCAACTTTCAATTGACAACTGTCCAAAACCCACCGAAAAACTCTCCAAATCTCAGCCTTTCGCTTGCAACTGCTGCCTCTAGTGCATCTCACAGACAAGCCTTCAAAATCCCCTCATCCTGCAATAACACTCCAGCACTGATCACCTGCGGGAACAACTACCACAATACCAGGCAAACACCAACCAGTTCTGGCACGGAAATATCACTTTCTCCTCAAGATTCCACCCTACACCAACTGCTGACAAACACACGCTGTCCTCACCAAAGCCAAACGCTGCAACAACCAGCGACAACTCAAATTTGCGTGGGCGGTGCAAAATTGCAGGGGTGAGCTAACGCAGAGCTGGGCTTGAAAGCTGCAGAGTGTGCACCCTGTGGTATAACGTGGCGAGCTACTGCCATTCTGCCTTCTCCCTGGGAGAAGCGCGTGAGCAGAGGCTGCTTCAAGGCACGATGGGAACGGTTTGGTTCTCCGGGTCTCTCAGGGCGAGAGCGATAAATGTGATCTGTGTCGTGGCGCAGGAACTTCCCGTACACTTGCTCCTCCATTCGGTCTCGGGTGCTGCAAGAGAGGGAGCGAGAGATTCAGGGCAAGATTGACAACCTCGGCGTCCCCGTCCCAGCCACGGGTCACCCAAACCTGCAGACATCCCGGGAGGCCCCCTAAGATTTACACTCCCCTATGCCCCACCCTTGAAGCCTGGACATCGCCAGAACCATAGAGCAAGTATTTCTTGAGGAGGCACCCAAAGGGTCCGTGTTCTCTTTCAGGCAGATGCTAGCGCAAGATTGCAAATCATCTCACAGCTACCAGGAAGGTAAAAAACAACGTCTTGAAATGGGAAAGGAACAGGTATTGTTTCTCTTCATCACCTCCCTCATTGCCACGTTATCAAGGTCTCCCGCAATGTTCCACAGGAAACTTGAAGCTTGGAATTCCTGGTATTCTGAACCTGGGCAAGAAAGGAAGAAAAGCATGAGACTGATCATAAAGAGGGTGGCTGCTCGTAACATGGAAAGAGCAGTAACAAGGTAAAAAGATATCACTTTTCCTTAGAGAGCTCTCAAAGCTGCCTGTTAAGGACAAGAAAAACAAACTTGTGACGGACCATTACTTAAAATCCAAGGCCCAGGAAGCGATCTAATGTACATTGAAACGCGGGCCACGAGACAGTGGAAGTGCCACGAGCTGAGACTGAAGGGACAGAGGATGAATTTGCAAAGAAGTTTAGGTTTCGATGTCAAAACGGAAAATTCTACGTCATTAAAATATAATGCAAAAGTCAGTGTAAAATCAAGTAAGGCAACGACTCCAAATGAACTCCCAGGCGCTTCAGTCACTCAGCAGATCAAAAATGCGGATCATTTCTCACCTGCCCACCTCCCAAACCCCAGCCTATGTCCCCTGCTTCCAGCTTACCTGAGCCCAGATTAAAGGAGGATTTCAGAGGCCATGCCAAGTTCTGCTGCTCCTCGTTCGGGTTGCCAGTCTTCCTCCTCGCTCTGGAATTGCAGGTCAACCGCCTTCCTGTTCTTCTTTGATTGACGCTGAGCTGCCGCGTTACCCGCTGCCGTCTGAGCGGATCTCGGGGAGCCTCTGGAACCGCCAGAGCGCTCCCCCCACCAACATTCTCTTGCCTTGTTTTCGGGGTTCCTCTTCACCAGCTGAGGCGCCCTCCCACCCCCCGCCGCCCTCTTACCTTTTTCTAGAGGTCTCTTGAGCCACCAGCAAGCTCCCCCGCACCTTCCCTCAGCGATCTTGGCCCGCCAGAGGCCTGCCCCTCGTCAGCCTCCTCCCCTTTTCCTGGGTGCTGCTTGAACCACTGGTGGGCTCCCCTCCACCATCCTCTCGTCCTTTGTAGGGGAGTCTCGTGACTCACCAGAGCGCTCTCCGCCGTTGCCTTGCTGGGGTTATTGACACCGCTTGACTTGCCAGAGCGCTCCCCCTCGCAGTTCTCTTGTTGGATTTCTTGGGACCTTTTGAACCATTGGAACAACGGGAATGCTCCCCCCCACTGTGACCTTGCCTTTCTTCAGTGCGATCTTGACGTGCTGGAGCACTTCCCCGCGCCGTCCTCTTGCCTTTTACTGGGGAGTCTCTTGAATATCCACAGCACTCCCCCCTGCCATCCTTTACCAGATTTTTTGACACTTCTTGACATCTCGGAGTGCTCTCACTCACCCTTGTCTTGCCTATTTTCAGGGCGCTCCTGTCCCGCTGGATGCTCCTCCCTGCTGTCCTATTGCCAGATTGAGAATTCTCGACCTGTCCCAGCGCTACCCCACCGTCCTTCTGCCTTCTACCTGGGAAGTCACTTGAAGAACTGGAGCACTCCCCCCTGCTGTCCTCTTGCCTTTCTTCACTGAGATTTTGGCCTGCCAGAGCACTCCTCCCTGTTGTCCTCTTACTGGATTTCTTGGGACCTCTTGACCCACTGGGTTTCTCCTCCTGCTGTCCTTTTGCCTTTCTTTAGTACAATCTCAGCCTGCTGGAGCGCTCCCCCTCGCCGTCCTCCTGCTGGATTTCTTGGAACCTCTTGACCCCTTAGGGCGTTCCCCCTGCCACCCTCTTGTGGTTTTTGGGGGAGTCTTGTGATCAACCAGGCCGTTTCCCTCCACCATCCTCTTCCCCTTTTCCTGGGTGCTTCTTGATCCACCAGAGTGCTCTCAAAGCTGCCTGTTACCATCCTCTAACCATTCTCTTGCCTTTTTTGGTGGAGTCTTGTGACTCACCGGAGCGTTCTCCACCATTGTCTTGCTGGATTTGTTGACATCGCTTGACCTGCCGGAGCGCTCCCCCTCACAGTTCTCTTCCTGGATATCTTGGGACATTTTGAACCACTGGGGGGCTCCCACCCGCCATCCTCTTACCGCATTTATTGAGACGTCCTGATCTGCCAGAGCGTTCCCCCTCGCCGTCCTTTTGCTGGATTTCTTGGGATGCCTTAAACGACTGTGGGGCTCCCACCCACCATCCTCTAACCGCATTTATCGAGATTTCCTGATCTGCTGGAGCGCTCCCCCTTGCCGTCCTCTTGCTGGATTTCTTGGGATCTCTTGGACCACTGGGGGGGCTCCCACCCGCCATCCTCTTACCGCATTTATTGAGACTTCCTGATCTGCTGGATTGCTCTCCCCCTGGCCTTCCTCTTGCACTTTTTTGGGGGAGTCTTCTTCACACATCCGAGCGCTCTCCCTCACCCTTGTCTTGCCTCTAGTCAGGGCGCTCTTCTCCCTCTGGAACGCTCCTCCCCGCCATCCTATTGCCAGACTGAGAATTCTTGACCTGCCGCAGTCCTGCCCCACCATGCTCCTGCCTTCTGCCTGGGAAGTCACTTGAAGAACTGGAGCGCTCTCCCCCGCTGTCCTCTTGCCTTTCCTCAGTGGGATTTTGGCCTGCTAAAGAGCTCCTCCCTGTCGTCCTCTTGCTGGATTTCTTGGGACTTCTTGACCCATTAGGGCGTTCCCCCTGCCACCCTCTTGTGGTTTTTGGGGGAGTCTTGTGACCAACCAGGCCGTTTCCCCCCACCATCCTCTTCCCCTTTTCCTGGGTGCTTCTTGATCCACCAGAGTGCTCCCCTGCACCATTCATTTGCCTTTTTTGGGAGAGTCTTGTGACCAACCAGGCCGTTTCCCCCCACCATCCTCTTCCCCTTTTCCTGGGTGCTTCTTGATCCACCAGAGTGCTCCCCTGCACCATTCTTTTGCCTTTTTTGGGAGAGTCTTGTGACTCGCCGGAGAGTTCTCCACCATTGTCTTGCTGGATTTCTTGACATCGCTTGACCTGCCGGAGCGCTCCCCCTCGCAGTTCTCTTGCTGGATTTCTTGGGACGTCTTAAACAACTGAGGGGCTCACACCCACCATCCTCTAACTGCATTTATCGAGATTTCCTGATCTGCCGGAGCGCTCGCCCCTGCTGTCCTCTTGCTGGGTTTCTTGGGACCTCTTGACCCACACGAGCTCTCCTCCCCACCGTCTTCTTGCCGGACTTACTGAGACTTCTTGACCCGCCAGAGTGTTCCCCCTCATCATCCTCCTGCCTTTTTCTGGGGATTCTCTTCAACAACTGAAGAGCTCCCCCGCACTGTCCTCTTCCCTTTTTTCTGGGTGACTCGTGAATCACCGGTGAGCTTCTCCTTACCACCCTCTTGGGCTTTTTTCAGAGCAACCTTGACCCATCAGAGCACCCCCTCACCGTCCTCTTGCCAGATGTACTGAGGGTTCTTCATCTGCCACAGCGCTCCCCCACGCCGTCCTCTTGCTGGATTTCCTGGAACCTTGTGAACCACTGGGGGGCTCCCACCCACCATGCTCTTACCGCATTTATTGAGACGTCCTGATCTGCCAGAGCGCTCCCCCTCGCCGTCCTCTTGCTGGATTTCTTGGGTCCTCTTGACCCATTAGGGCGTTCCCCCTGCCACCCTCTTGTGTTTTCTGGGGGAGTCTTGTGACCAACCAGAGTGCTCCCCCCCACCATCTTCTTCCCCTTTTCCTGGGTGCTTCTTGATCCACCAGAGTGCTCCCCTGCACCATTCTCTTGCCTTTTTTTGGGGGAATCTTGTGACTCACCGGAGCGTTTTCCACCATTGTCTTGCTGGATTTCTTGACACCGCTTGACCTGTTGGAGCGCTCTCCCTCACAGTTCTCTTGCTGGATATCTTGGGACCTCTTGAACCACTGGGGAGCTCCCACCTGCCACCTTCTTACCGCATTTATTGAGACTTCCTGATCTGCTGGATTGCTCTCCCCACCGGGCTTCCTCTTGCACTTTTTGGGGGAGTCTTCTTGACACGTCCGAGTGCTCTCCCTCACCCTCGTCTTGCCTCTAGTCAGGGCGCTCCTCCCCGCCATCCTATTGCCAGACTGAGAATTCTTGACCTGCCGCAGTCCTGCCCCGCCATGCTCCTGCTTTCTGCCTGGGAAGTCACTTGAAGAACTGGAGCGCTCTCCCCCGCTGTCCTCTTGCCTTTCCTCAGTGGGATTTTGGCCTGCTAAAGAGCTCCTCCCTGTCGTCCTCTTGCTGGATTTCTCGGTACCTCTTGACCCACTGGGTCTCTCCTCCTGCCGTCCTTTTGCCTTTCCTTAGTACATTCTTGGTCTGCTGGAGTGCTCCCCCCCACCATCCTCTTGCTGGATTTCTCGGGACCCCTTGTCCCATATAGGACATGGCCCCCCACCACCATCCTGTTGTGTTTTTTAGGAGAGTCTTGTGATCGACCAGAGCGCTCCCCCCTTGACATCCTCTTCCCCTTTTTCTGGGTGACTTTTGAACCACTGGTGAACTCTCCCCCATCATCCTCTTGCCACATATATTGAGACTTGTTGATCCGCCAGAGCGCTTCCCCCACTGTCCTCTTGCCAGATTTACTGATACCTCTTGTCCTGTCAGAGCGCTCCCTCTCGCAGTCCTCTTTGTTCAGTTTGTAGGGTAGGAGGGGGGATCTCTGATTACAGAAAGGTCCCTTTGTTCTAGGAGACATTCCCTTGCTCCATGCTTCAGGTTGCCCATCTTCCCTCTCATTTTCAATATGCACGTCCATCACCTTCCTCCTCTTCTTTCTTGATCCCTCGACTCCCGGATGAACTCAAATCCTCTTTCTTGATCACTCTTTCTCGTAAGTTCACAACCTTACTTTCCTTTCTTGCTTTCGCCTTTGTGAGCTGCTCCACCCAAACCGAAATGCCCTGAAGACAGAAATACACCCACCCCAAGCCCGTACAGTCACATAGGGGGTGAGTCCGCTCGCTGACGCATCCCCACATCCCACAGCAAGCCCACCTTGCCTTGGCCCCGGCCCCCCGCACAGGCCTTCCCACCAACCCAGCCCCTCCGTAGCAGCACAGTTTCCCAGCATGCACCCCACAAAGACTTTCTTTGCCAGTCACCCCTGGCACTTACAGCAACACACCACATCAGCATCAAGAGCCCTGGGAGTGGAGAGCTGGCCAGGCCCTCACCCCGGCAGGATCCTCTTCCCCCTCCTTTAGCTGATGGCAGACAGACAAGACACCTCCCAAGAGGTGTCCAGCCCTCTCTCTCAACCACTCATGAGTACAAAAGCCCAGCCTCTACTCACCCACCCCGCCTCCCAAAACCCCACCAGCAGCCCCTGGTCCCAGCTGAACAGCAGCCAGTGCTGAAGATCTGGCTCGTGTTGTCGGACACAACCTTCCCATGGATGTCTGGGCCCCTGAGCAGTTTCCAGGGGTGGGAGGGCGCAGTCCTGATTACAGGGAGGTCCCTGTCCCAAGGGGGACATTTTCTTCCTCCTCACTCCTGCCTCGCAGCTCCATCACCTTCCTCCTCTTCTTTCTTGATCCCTCCTGACACGCAGCTCTACCACCGTCATCTTCTTTCTTGATCCCTGTTGACTTGCAGATGCACTCCAATCCTCTTTCTTGATCGCTCTTCCTCGTAGGTTCACCACCTTCCTCTTCTTTCTTGCTTTCACCTTTGCGAGCTGCTCCACCCGAACAGAGATGCACAGAAAACAAAAATATACCCACCCCAGGCCCGTACAGTCACGCGAGGGGGCGAGTCCGGTCGCTGACGCATCCCCACACCCCACCACAAGGCCACCTTGCCTTGGCCCCGGCCCCCCGCACAGGCCTTCCCACCAACCCAGCCCCTCCGTAGCAGCACAGTTTCCCAGCATGCACACCACAAAGACTTTCTTTGCCAGTCACCCCTGGCACTTACAGCAACACACCACACCAGCATCAAGAGCCCTGGGAGTGGAGAGCTGGCCAGGCCCTCACCCCGGCAGGATCCTCTTCCCCCTCCTTTACCTGCTGGCAGACAGACACCTCCCAAGGGATGACCACCCTGCTCCCTTAACTGCTCCCAAGTCCAAGAGCCCAGCCCCTGCTCACCACCCCCACCTCCCAAAACACAGCCAACAGCCCCTGCTCCCATTTTACCACTTTACCCCCGAGCACGGTTTCTAGGGGTGGGAGGGGGACGCACTAATCACAGATCGTTCCCTGTGCTTAAGGATACATTCTCCTTCTCGCTGGCTCAGCCTGCCCATCTTCCTCCTCACTCTTGACTCGTAGCTCCATCACCTTTCTCCTCTTTTGTCCCCTCCTGACTCACAGGTCCACCACTGTCATCTTCTTTCTTGACTCTGCTTGACTCACAGGTGCGCTCCAATCCTCTTTCGTGATTGCTCTTCTGTGTCAGAACACGGAAGCCCGGGCACGTGAGAAACTGCAAGAGTCAACAGCATGAGAACAAGCATTAGTGGAAAAATACAAGAACAAAGGACTGTATGCTATGTGATACATCAAGGACAGAGGAGTTGATACAGGATTGATGCATCAAGGACAGAGGGACAGCTTGTGATAGACAAAAAAGGTGTTTATGGCAGTGACTTTGGTGGGAACACAAAACACATCACTTATGTAATGACTAACTTAGCTAATCAACAAATGCTTGAGCAAGCATCATAGCGAGTATAAACGCAAGCCTGAATTTGTAATAAACATCTCTCATTGCACCTTAAAAGAGAGTCCGTACCGCATTCGCTACAAATGGCGCCCTGGAACAGGGACTTTCAGCGTGCCTATAAAGGCAGTAGCCGCTCTGGTAGCGAAGCCCAATCGAACCAGGAAACAGGACCGGGAACCAGGACAGTGCGCGCCCACCACCAACGAAAGGTGAGCGATTGGGAACCATGGGAGGGAAGTTATCCCTTAAGCAAAGACAAACCCTGGATGTCCTTCAACATGCGCTACAAACGCAAAATCAGGATGTATCAGGGGTCTGATTGGTGAGTTTATTACAATGGATTGCTAATCATGTGCTAGACTTTCCTACAACTGGTACATTTCAGTTGGAGACATGGCACAAAGATGAATGAGAATTATATGAACAGGTAACGACTGGAGATAAAGCTGCTTGCAAATATTCATCTACTTGGGGAAAAATTATGACTACTAAGATACAGGATACAGGACTGATACATCAGGGACAGAGGGACAGCTTACTATAGAAAAAAATGCGTATATGGCAGTTACATCGCTCATGTAATGTCTAACTTAGCTAAAGAGCAAATGCTTGAGCAAGCATCATAGCGAGTATAAATGCAAACCTGAGTTTGTAATAAATGTCTCTCATGGCACCTTACCGTGAGTCCACGCCAGATTCGCTACACTCTTCCTCATAGGTTCACCACCTTCCTCTCCTTCCTTGCTTTTCCTTTGCACGCTGCTCCACCTGAAGAGAAACACACAGAGGACTGAGCTACACCAGCCCAAGGGCACTACAATCAGACAGGGGCTGAGTCCGGGGGCTGACACCTCCCCACACCCCACAACGAGCCCACCTTGCCTTGGCCCCGGCCCCTCGCACATGCCTTAGAGATATCATAGCTCAGTACAAATCCCCACAGTCCTCACCTGCTGTTTGGTGCTTGCGGAGGGTCACACTCCCTGTGCCCCAGGGCACTGGCCCTACACGGCCAAGCTCGGCAGCGGGACTGTCTGGAGCTGCCGCTGGCTGGTTCTCCAGCTTTAGGGTCACCCGCAGAAGCCCGCTCTCCTCAGCTCTGCACACCCATCCAGTTGCGCCGCCCAGGCAAAGTCAGCTTCACCCTCTGCTCTACACCTCACCTGCAAACAACCAACTCTTCAACTGACAACTGTCCAAAACCCACCGACAAACTCTCCACACCTCAGCCTTTCGTTTGCAACTGCTGCCTCTAGTGCATCTCACAGACAAGCCTTCAAAATCCCCTCATCCTGCAATAACACTCCAGCACTGATCACCTGTGGGAACAACTACCACAATACCATGCAAACACCAACCAGTTCTGGCACGGAAATATCACTTTCTCCTCAAGATTCCACCCTACACCAACTGCTGACAAACACACGCTGTCCTCACCAAAGCCAAACGCTGCAACAACCAGCGACAACTCAAATTTGCGTGGGCGGTGCAAAATTGCAGGGGTGAGCTAACGCAGAGCTGGGCTTGAAAGCTGCAGAGTGTGCACCCTGTGGTATAACGTGGCGAGCTACTGCCATTCTGCCTTCTCCCTGGGAGAAGCGCGTGAGCAGAGGCTGCTTCAAGGCACGATGAGAACGGTTCGGTTCTCCGGGTCTCGGAGGGCGAGAGTAATAAATGTGGTCTGTGTCGTGGCGCAGGAACTTCCCATCCACTTGCTTCTCCATTCAGTCTGGTGCTGCAAGAGAGGGAGAGAAAGAAAAAGTTAGGACCGAGTTAACAACCTCATCATCCCTGACCCCTAACCTGCAGGAATCCTAGGAGGCCTGATATAAGTTTTGCTCATCTCCCTGTCTTTGCTGGAATACTTTACTGTAGAAATTTCTGTCATCAACATTCTCTTAACCGATCTGATGTGTTCATAGTTCCTAGCCCAGCATCCTTTCCTCAAAGTACCTCAGCATTTCCCTTTGAAACCACACCTTAGTGCCATCCCGTCCCAGAGCTACCTCAGCATTTCCCACTGCAGCCTCTGCGATGCCATCTCCTCCCTGAGGTACCTCAGCCTTTACCACCAAAACCTCTCTCCCTTCCGTCCTCTCCTTTAAGTCCCTCACCCTTTCTCGTCAAAGCCTCCCCCGATGTCATCCCCTCCCTGAGGTACCTCAGCCTTTCCCGTCAAAGCCTCCCCCGATATCATCCCCTCCCTGAGGTACCTCAGCCATTCCCGTCAAAGCCTCCCCCGATATCATCCCCTTCCCGAGGTAGCTCAGCCTTTCCTGTCAAAGCCTCCCCAGATATCATCCCCTTCCCGAGGTACCTCAGCCTTTCCTGTCAAAGCCTCCCCCGATATCATCCCCTCCCCGAGGTACCTCAGCCTTTCCTGTCAAAGCCTCCCCCGATATCATCCCCTCCCTGAGGTACCTCAGCCTTTCCTGTCAAAGCCTCCCCCGATATCATCCCCTCCCCGAGGTACCTCAGCCTTTCCTGTCAAAGCCTCCCCCGATATCATCCCCTCCCCGAGGTACCTCAGCTTTTCCCGCCTAAGCTCCTCCCGCGCCGTCCCGCCCTCAGGTTCCTCCGCCGCTCCCTCCGTTCCCGGCCCCCCCCGCCCCTCGCGCCCCCCCTTGGCGCTCCCGACCCGCCGCTGCCCCCTCCCGCTCGCTTTCCTCCCTCTGTCCTGTGTCACTACGGGGGCTCCCCCTCCGCCCCACGGCCCCGCCCGAGCCCCGCGCAGCGCTCAGCGCGGGGCTCCCTTCCCTCACAGCCGCCCGCGTGTTTCCCCCTCGCCCCGGCCTGGGGCCGCGCTGTTGCGGCTGGCTGCCCCTCGCCTTCCTCCTTCCGAAACCAGCCCGTCTGTCACCCTCCAGCCTCGCCCCTCAGCCGGTCCCGGGCCGCCCCGTCCAGTCTCCCCGCTGTCCGCCCGCCCCTCGCTCACCGCCGGCCCCGCCGTTCCTCGCGCGCTGCTCCAGCCGCCGCACCGCCGGCACGAGCTCCGCGGCCCGCGCACTTACGCAGCGTGTCCCCGCCCATCCCGCGCAGGAGCCAATCCCGTCCGCGTCCGCCACCGGGCTGCGCCCCCCCCCCCCGCCTCCGCGCCCGGCACTGGCCCCCCCTGCCCCTCGCCTCCCGTCCCGGAGCCACCGGCGGCCGCAGAGCGGCGCTGTCCGCCCGCAGGGCGGGGCCGGGAGCTTTCAGGCTGCGTCTGCCCGGGACCGAGGGCTCTGCCGCCTGCCCGGGACAGCCCGGGACCGAGGGCTCCGCCGCTGCAGCCCGTTTCGTGCCGTTTGCGCCCCCCAGGTTACACGGCTGCAGCCTTCCTGCTGGTTTAGCTCACACACCTTTCTTCTTTCTAACTGCACAGCAGTTCACACTCACAAAAGTTCGTGCTGGTTGGCATAAGAGTATCTGCATAAGAATTTACAAACATTACAAAGATATACCACAGACCACAGCTTTCTAAGCTTTCAAGTTAAAGTTCCATGTTTAAATAAAACAGACAATACCAGTAGAGCTGTGTACCTCTGTCGTCTTTGTTCAGAAAGAAGTGACAACACCAGAAAACACATTGACAGCCAGTGCTTTGAACAGTGAAGGTGGGATCTACAAAAGTCTGATTAAACTAAACAGCCTCAGGTCTTTATCAAGCTGCAGATCTGCCAGGAATGCTGAAATGCAAGAGTTTACTCCTGCAATATTCCACGATGGAACAGCCACTTCATATCAAATATAATCTCAAAGTTCCAAACCAGTACATTAAAAAGCTACCAGTAAGTATTAGAAGACCACTGCAAGATCTTATTGCTTTTTGAGTTAAATAATAATTTTTCAATAAACCAAAACCCAAACAGGTTCTCAAATCTGTTGCTTATCATCCTGTTCATTCATTAGCACTGCAGCAATCAGTTTTTATACAATGTGTCAACAGAGGCGTCTAAAAAACCCCAAACAAAACTTATTCAAGTCCACGGACACCCCCGCCCTCCTTGCCCCCCCTCACCCTGAGCCCCACGATCACCACTTGGTGCGGGAGAGGAGCACAACTCGACAGACAGAACCAGAAATCCGACTGCGGTAAGAAGGAAACATCGAGGTAGTTACAGCTTCCTTAAACATTCAAAATCTGATGTCTTCCAAAACAAAGCACATCATCCTCATCATTTAGAAAGCAAAGTTGCTTTGTACGTGTCTGATCCTCACACCAGCTGAGTGGTTCTCAAGTCCGCTGAGCTCCACTGTGCAGCCACCCCCACATCTGTGTCCCCTTGTCTGGAGTCCCCAGTCGCGGGACAGTGAGTGGGGTTGGACTCCAGTGATAAAGAAAAACACAAAGAGTCAAATTGGAAAAGTAATTAAAACAGAAGACCTGAAAGCCAGTTTAATTTTAATAACTTATTCGTACACTGCTATAAGCATATGAAGTATGGGGGTCACGAACTCTTGCTACCACATATGTGCCTTATTACAATAAGCACAGGAAACAAGGAAGTAGCATTCCTTCTATTTTTGATGTAATTATGAGCTAATACATCTCCTGAGATGGCTTCCGGACCTGATTTAGTATCTACACTGTGTTGTACTGCAGATAAATACCTCAGGTCAGCATTAATTGAAGACAATGTGCAGAATGAGCAATATGCAGGTAAGCACAAGATCCTGGATTCCTTACAAGAGTCTACTTCTAAAATTGTCTGAAAATGCTGCAGAAATTGTAGCAGATAAACAACAGTAGCCACATTTTGTCCTATGGCATTTACATAATGTTGATCCACCTGTATTAACTTGTGCCCTTTCGGAACAGAGCTGTAAACTCAGAGTGTCCAAAGACTTCTTTCTTTTGAATAGAATACGCTTAAACTGGCTGTCTTGAACAGACTGGCTGTGCAGACTTGCAGCAGTTGAATGGAGGATGTGATTCCAGTGAATGGAGACAGAAAGAAGATCAGCACAAAAGCAGCAATGACAGACCAGAGACACCCACCTAAAGCCTACGGAGACCAAAAAAAGACGTCGTGTGGGCTTAGCAGTTGGGGAACCAGACCAAACAGCCTGGTTATTCTCCACCAGGAGGGTCTTTATCTGGCCATGATCATGTCATCAATGGAGAAACTCACCATCATCAGACAGAGTGCAGGCGTGGGCAATGAGAGCAGCAAATCCAGCACCGACACGGTGTCAGAGTTTGTACAGACAATGAACACGCTCACGGGTCTTGTTCAATACTTTACACACTATTCTGAAAAGAGACACTGATTTAACTGTTGCACAGCACATACTGTCACTTTACACAACTTGGAGAAACAAAGCAAGCTCATAAAGTTCATACTCCATACATCAGGATAGGAGGTTACTCATAAAATGCAATCATCTCTGCCAGATACAGGCAAATGCACATATTTATTTGAAGCAAATTCCAAGTTTATACCGTCATCCCAGGTCAAATTCTGCTATCAGACACAGGACACACAGCTCAAATGCCAACAGCTCATAGGAAAGCTTCACAAGAGAATGAACTAAACATACAGCTATGGAATCAAGTGTGTTTTATCAATACATCAAATGCAACTCTAATTCCCCTAGGCCCTCACGTTAATAGAAACCCCACAGAGTTTCTAGAAAGAATGTCCATAAAATTGACATGCGACATTACCCTCAGTGAGTCTCCTGAACCAGACGGCAGAGCAACCGACCCGCAGCAAGGACGACACAGAACAGACAGTTCTGCTGGAAACGCAGGGAACGGACTAAAAGTAACCATTCTGCATTACAGAATTAATGCATTGTGTCACTTTGTGTAGATAATTCACCCATAAAAATCAGTAAATATGAAGGCCACCCTTACTGATAAATGCCTATATGTTTGTAGTCATGTTTAATAAAACACACTTTGTGAGGGTTTTTTGACTCAAGAAGGACACTGGATCAGTGTGCTTTGGATTATTTCTGTAAGGAGCCATAACTCAACAGAAAGATAGCTTTAAGAAAGCGTGCAATTAGCTATTAATTGGACAAAATAAGTGTAGTTAGCACATAATAAATAGTTTTAAATGGTCTCACAAGTAGTTCATGTGATACATTTCCCTCAGGGTCTCCTGATATCTCCCATTCATTTCTATTCAACCTGCTGAAATGAAGCTGTGTGTGTTTCATTTCAGTGATCTACAGGGAATTCAAACCAACAATAACAACTTGCCGTATTATCAGAAACAGTTTCTAAAGAGCAAACACAACAATATGGGAGGGGGGAGTGGAAGAAACACCACCTGGATTCATTTTCCCATATCAATTCTTATGAAAATACCCACAATAGGATGCACTTATCAGCAAGGTATACAACTGCACATCTACACACAACATAACTGCATGTAATCGCACATTTTTGACCATATTAACTACAAATTGGGCAGCTATAAAATACGTCAGTTATACCTTCATTTACTTCCAGAAATCTCCACTGAAATTATTTTGTTGCTTAAATTACTGTATAATGTGCACTTTATTAATGTATTATACATTAAGTATACAAACATGTTATGAAAAAACAAATCTAGTCCCAATACCTTTGTGAGTTTTAAAGGACGCCGGTGGGTAACGGTGAACAATCAACAGTCATCCAGGTAAAACACCCATGGGCAGAGCTGAAACTTGTTTTCATTGGTAGGTTGTGTTTTTCTGCAAGTTGTGTTATCATACCTACATACAGCAAATAAAGATTTGACCCAAATTACATATCTTTATGTGCATACACACACGCACATGTTTGTGTTGTACAAAGATGCACACTGTTACTGAGATGTATAGGCATTGAATGTGTCAGGTAAGTAACATGACAAGAGGCTTGAGAGGTGGGTCTGCAGGGAATTATGTAAGTAACATATTAATGCAACAAATCTGGTGGCATAAAGCTACGGGGGAAAAAAATCCAGCGGAGAATCAGATAAATTCACGTGTTCTTTAAAGACAGCTCATGCATTCAACCAGCTCCCAGGTGGGCCTGACTGTGGAAAGGAAAGTTTGCTTGAGCACTTAGCGCCAGTGTCTGATGAGCAGACAAAACACCAACTGCAGACCGGGGACCCCCAGTTCTCAACCAGTTCATGGCTCTGAGCATCTTCTTTCCACACACTGCGGGTAACGCTTTACATCTGCAATCCCCTCCCTAAACCCATCTTGTTCCTGGCTGAGAAGATACCAGATGTGGGAACTATTGCATGATAGAAGAATTTGTGCTGTTAAATCACAGGATTCTGAGCACTGCAGATGATCACAGTGCGGTGCTGCCCTGAGAAGAAAGGACGAGTGACTCTTGGTGTTCCCTGCTGCTCACTGCCCTGATCCTGCCCACCCTCATGTTCCAGCCACTCAGACCCCGGCCAGAATGACTGAGACAGGAGGGTCTCTTAAGGATGTTTTGTTTTGTCCAGATACCTTTAATTTGCTTATATACACAGATTTCATAAGAGGAAGCACTTGATTTCACCGATGACACGATTTCTCCGTTAACGCATCTCACCAAGATTGCCAGTTGACAGTCCCCCTTAGGATGAGAGAACGTTCATGTTGAACAAATCATGAACACTTGTAGTGATTGAAACTGGGGGTTTTTCAGACAAGCACCATCTGCCTCCTGCGCCAGAGACTCAACAGAATTATGTCTCAGACATTATGGCAACAACAGCTCATCCCGCAGCGATGGGTCACTCAGAGCGAAAACAATTCCGTATGGACACCGTGTCCAGCAGCAGATGGGGCACTCAGGAGAAGGTGAATCGCGATTTACATCCCAACACCAGCCGAGGCCCGCAGACAAAGGCCGCGGGCTGACATGGGAGGGGACGGGCCTTTCGTTCTCCTTCTTTGCTTCTCTTTTCCTTTCCTACACCCTTATTTCATCTCCTCTCCCTCTATGAGCAGTATAACCTAAGGCTTAGAGCCACAAAACTCCTTTGTGTAAACCCTTTGGCTGTTAAACTGTTCACCAATTTGGCTTAAGTAGCGTAAATCTTCCTGCTAATTGGGCCAAGCTGCAAAATAAAAGGTGTTGGGGTTTTTTTGTTTATGGTCCTTGAGTACCCCATATACTCTTTTCTAACTAAGGGGACCTGAATCGGAGTCACCTCCCCACACACGGACAGCTGGGGACGTTCTGCAATGAAAACTTGTATGGAGAGTGGAACACACTGAATAGGTCAATCCAGCATTTAATAAAAGCAACGGAGTTAGCTCTTGAATTAACATTGATAACATGCTCTGCTATATTGTGGCCAGTTGCGATTGGAAACAGCGCAGTTACAAGTTCGGTGTGCATGGTCCTCTGTATACACGAAGACATCCAGCCAGCTTTAGTCACGCACCTGATCTTTCCTTCGTGTTACAGATCTCTGCAATGAAAGCTGGGAGCAACAAACATTCAGCTTTCTGATGTGTCATTAAAGAGATTTTTCTGCATTTACTACAACCTTGACCGAGCCTGTACCTGATTGCTTTAACTGGCATTAGATCTTATCATTGAGTAAGCAGTCAAGTCAGCCCGCGAGAAGACACGGAGAGGTGACAAAGTTGTAAGTCCCTAGGATGCTGGCACACCAGCACGAACACAGGCAAGCAGAAGCCTCCAACGCATTGGCAGAAATATCCTACTCAGGTACAGCAGACAAATGCAACTTATAATGGAACGGTTACAATATGCTTGGTAGAAAAAAGCTGAGGTTCCGCTGCCTCAGGCGCACAGCGGTTACTGCTGTGTGTGGTCTAACCCAGATCCAGTAGTGAGCTACACGTGTTTATCTTGGTTTGATATTTGTAGTGCATGTGTTAACGTACAGATCAATACACAAGACAAGGTCTGATGAACAAAATCTCTCTCTGAAAGATCCTGAAGTGATCACTGGAGTGATTTTCAAGGCAAAGATTCTGTCTGTCTCCAGCTCCCAGAAGACTTCAGAGGTGAAATTCTCTATAAATCCTGAGGGGGAAAGAGGGGGTTGTAAGGAACATGAACCTGAAGAACATTCAGTAGCTCTCCCGGGCGCTCTGTGACGGAGCCTCCCCTGTTCACCAGCTCCTGAGGCTCCAGGGGCTGCAACACGGGGCACAACGCGCTCACAGACTGAACCTGCGCTGAGGGAGAAAATGCCTTCCTGATGAAGCTTTAACATCAACACACCAACTATTGCTTGTCCTTCAAGGAAACTATCTTGTTATAAGCATTTATAGCTCTATTGTCTATTTATGCTTTTAGCAATAAGCGCTTTTATCCACATTTCATTTTGGTGCACCTGGTAAGACATGTGATTGAAGGTGACAGATAAGAGCAGGGCACTCTTTTAATCCCTAAGACAGGACCCTGGGAAAACTTCACAGGAATCAGTTCTTCACTACATTGCTGCTCCTTGCATTCACAGCCCAGCAGAAAAGCACGGGCCGAGGTGAGAACCGCCCGCAGAAGGGGCTGCCAGACACTGTTCTGGCTGATGCTCTGCCAGGACGTGCTTCGTTTTCTGTCCGGTGCTGTGCGGGGGGAACACGGAACATCTGCACGAAAAACCTGCGCTTGGCTCGTGCAGCATCTGTGTCACGGGAACCGACAGCCACGTCTCATCGCTGACCTCGCGTGTTCACACAGCTGACTCAGTGATCGATACAGGTTTATCTGCATTACAAGCACAGCCGAGCCAGGTCAAGAGTGCTTCTTAAGAACCATTTTCAAAATGATCTTTCTAGACAATAAAGACTGATTTATCTTAATTTGTCTTACCTAAAAGCTAAGAAAGTATTTAATTTCTAGTAAGAAAGATGCCTAATTTTCTTTTGGCTATTAAAAATTGTATGAACAGGTAACGACTGGAGATAAAGCTGCTTGCAAAATATTCATCTACTTGGGGAAAAATTATGACTACTAAGATACAGGATACAGGACTGATACATCAGGGACAGAGGGACAGCTTACTATAGAAAAAAATGCGTATATGGCAGTTACACCGCTCATGTAATGTCTAACTTAGCTAAAGAGCAAATGCTTGAGCAAGCATCATAGCGAGTATAAATGCAAACCTGAGTTTGTAATAAATGTCTCTCATGGCACCTTACCGTGAGTCCACGCCAGATTCGCTACACTCTTCCTCATAGGTTCACCACCTTCCTCTCCTTCCTTGCTTTTCCTTTGCACGCTGCTCCACCTGAAGAGAAACACACAGAGGACTGAGCTACACCAGCCCAAGGGCACTACAATCAGACAGGGGCTGAGTCCGGGGGCTGACACCTCCCCACACCCCACAACGAGCCCACCTTGCCTTGGCCCCGACCCCTCGCACATGCCTTAGAGATATCATAGCTCAGTACAAATCCCCACAGTCCTCACCTGCTGTTTGGTGCTTGCGGAGGGTCACACTCCCTGTGCCCCAGGGCACTGGCCCTACACAGCCAAGCTCGGCAGCGGGACTGTCTGGAGCTGCCGCTGGCTGGTTCTCCAGCTTTAGGGTCACCCGCAGAAGCCCGCTCTCCTCAGCTCTGCACACCCATCCAGTTGCGCCGCCCAGGCAAAGTCAGCTTCACCCTCTGCTCTACACCTCACCTGCAAACAACCAACTCTTCAACTGACAACTGTCCAAAACCCACCGACAAACTCTCCACACCTCAGCCTTTCGTTTGCAACTGCTGCCTCTAGTGCATCTCACAGACAAGCCTTCAAAATCCCCTCATCCTGCAATAACACTCCAGCACTGATCACCTGCGGGAACAACTACCACAATACCATGCAAACACCAACCAGTTCTGGCACGGAAATATCACTTTCTCCTCAAGATTCCACCCTACACCAACTGCTGACAAACACACGCTGTCCTCACCAAAGCCAAACGCTGCAACAACCAGCGACAACTCAAATTTGCGTGGGCGGTGCAAAATTGCAGGGGTGAGCTAACGCAGAGCTGGGCTTGAAAGCTGCAGAGTGTGCACCCTGTGGTATAACGTGGCGAGCTACTGCCATTCTGCCTTCTCCCTGGGAGAAGCGCATGAGCAGAGGCTGCTTCAAGGCACGATGGGAACGGTTTGGTTCTCCGGGTCTCTCAGGGCGAGAGCGATAAATGTGATCTGTGTCGTGGCACAGGAACTTCCCGTACACTTGCTCCTCCATTCGGTCTCGGGTGCTGCAAGAGAGGGAGCGAGAGATTCAGGGCAAGATTGACAACCTCATCATCCCCGTCCCAGCCACGGGTCACCCAAACCTGCAGACATCCCGGGAGGCCCCCTAAGATTTACACTCCCCTATGCCCCACCCTTGAAGCCTGGACATCGCCAGAACCATAGAGCAAGTATTTCTTGAGGAGGCACCCAAAGGGTCCGTGTTCTCTTTCAGGCAGATGCTAGCGCAAGATTGCAAATCATCTCACAGCTACCAGGAAGGTAAAAAATAACGTCTTGAAATGGGAAAGGAACAGGTATTGTTTCTCTTCATCACCTCCCTCATTGCCACGTTATCAAGGTCTCCCGCAATGTTCCACAGGAAACTTGAAGCTTGGAATTCCTGGTATTCTGAACCTGGGCAAGAAAGGAAGAAAAGCATGAGACTGATCATAAAGAGGGTGGCTGCTCGTAACATGGAAAGAGCAGTAACAAGGTAAAAAGATATCACTTTTCCTTAGAGAGCTCTCAAAGCTGCCTGTTAAGGACAAGAAAAACAAACTTGTGACGGACCATTACTTAAAATCCAAGGCCCAGGAAGCGATCTAATGTACATTGAAACGCGGGCCACGAGACAGTGGAAGTGCCACGAGCTGAGACTGAAGGGACAGAGGATGAATTTCCAAAGAAGTTTAGGTTTCGATGTCAAAACGGAAAATTCTACGTCATTAAAATATAATGCAAAAGTCAGTGTAAAATCAAGTAAGGCAACGACTCCAAATGAACTCTCAGGCGCTTCAGTCACTCAGGAGATCAAAAATGCGGATCATTTCTCACCTGCCCACCTCCCAAACCCCAGCCTATGTCCCCTGCTTCCAGCTTACCTGAGCCCAGATTAAAGGAGGATTTCAGAGGCCATGCCAAGTTCTGCTGCTCCTCGTTCGGGTTGCCAGTCTTCCTCCTCGCTCTGGAATTGCAGGTCAACCGCCTTCCTGTTCTTCTTTGATTGACGCTGAGCTGCCGCGTTACCCGCTGCCGTCTGAGCGGATCTCGGGGAGCCTCTGGAACCGCCAGAGCGCTCCCCCCACCAACATTCTCTTGCCTTGTTTTCGGGGTTCCTCTTCACCAGCTGAGGCGCCCTCCCACCCCCCGCCGCCCTCTTACCTTTTTCTAGAGGTCTCTTGAGCCACCAGCAAAATCCCCCGCACCTTCCCGCAGCGATCTTGGCCCGCCAGAGGCCTGCCCCTCGTCAGCCTCCTCCCCTTTTCCTGGGTGCTGCTTGAACCACTGGTGGGCTCCCCTCCACCATCCTCTCGTCCTTTGTAGGGGAGTCTCGTGACTCACCAGAGCGCTCTCCGCCGTTGCCTTGCTGGGGTTATTGACACCGCTTGACTTGCCAGAGCGCTCCCCCTCGCAGTTCTCTTGTTGGATTTCTTGGGACCTTTTGAACCAGTGGAACAACGGGAATGCTCCCCCCCACTGTGACCTTGCCTTTCTTCAGTGCGATCTTGACGTGCTGGAGCACTTCCCCGCGCCGTCCTCTTGCCTTTTACTGGGGAGTCTCTTGAATATCCACAGCACTCCCCCCTGCCATTCTTTACCAGATTTTTTGACACTTCTTGACATCTCGGAGTGCTCTCACTCACCCTTGTCTTGCCTATTTTCAGGGCGCTCCTGTCCCGCTGGATGCTCCTCCCTGCTGTCCTATTGCCAGATTGAGAATTCTCGACCTGTCCCAGCGCTACCCCACCGTCCTTCTGCCTTCTACCTGGGAAGTCACTTGAAGAACTGGAGCACTCCCCCCTGCTGTCCTCTTGCCTTTCTTCACTGAGATTTTGGCCTGCCAGAGCACTCCTCCCTGTTGTCCTCTTACTGGATTTCTTGGGACCTCTTGACCCACTGGGTTTCTCCTCCTGCTGTCCTTTTGCCTTTCTTTAGTACAATCTCAGCCTGCTGGAGCGCTCCCCCTCGCCGTCCTCCTGCTGGATTTCTTGGAACCTCTTGACCCATTAGGGCGTTCCCCCTGCCACCCTCTTGTGTTTTCTGGGGGAGTCTTGTGACCAACCAGAGTGCTCCCCCCCACCATCTTCTTCCCCTTTTCCTGGGTGCTTCTTGATCCACCAGAGTGCTCTCAAAGCTGCCTGTTACCATCCTCTAACCATTCTCTTGCCTTTTTTTGGGGGAATCTTGTGACTCACCGGAGCGTTTTCCACCATTGTCTTGCTGGATTTCTTGACACCGCTTGACCTGTTGGAGCGCTCTCCCTCACAGTTCTCTTGCTGGATATCTTGGGACCTCTTGAACCACTGGGGAGCTCCCACCTGCCACCTTCTTACCGCATTTATTGAGACTTCCTGATCTGCTGGATTGCTCTCCCCACCGGCCTTCCTCTTGCACTTTTTGGGGGAGTCTTCTTGACACGTCCGAGTGCTCTCCCTCACCCTTGTCTTGCCCCTAGTCAGGGCGCTCTTCTCCCGCTGGAACGCTCCTCCCCGCCATCCTATTGCCAGACTGAGAATTCTTGACCTGCCGCAGTCCTGCCCCGCCATGCTCCTGCTTTCTGCCTGGGAAGTCACTTGAAGAACTGGAGCGCTCTCCCCCGCTGTCCTCTTGCCTTTCCTCAGTGGGATTTTGGCCTGCTAAAGAGCTCCTCCCTGTCGTCCTCTTGCTGGATTTCTCGGTACCTCTTGACCCACTGGGTCTCTCCTCCTGCCGTCCTTTTGCCTTTCCTTAGTACATTCTTGGTCTGCTGGAGTGCTCCCCCCCACCATCCTCTTGCTGGATTTCTCGGGACCCCTTGTCCCATATAGGACATTCCCCCCCACCACCATCCTGTTGTGTTTTTTAGGAGAGTCTTGTGATCGACCAGAGCGCTCCCCCCTTGACATCCTCTTCCCCTTTTTCTGGGTGACTTTTGAACCACTGGTGAACTCTCCCCCATCATCCTCTTGCCACATATATTGAGACTTGTTGATCCGCCAGAGCGCTTCCCCCACTGTCCTCTTGCCAGATTTACTGATACCTCTTGTCCTGTCAGAGCGCTCCCTCTCGCAGTCCTCTTTGTTCAGTTTGTAGGGTAGGAGGGGGGATCTCTGATTACAGAAAGGTCCCTTTGTTCTAGGAGACATTCCCTTGCTCCATGCTTCAGGTTGCCCATCTTCCCTCTCATTTTCAATATGCACGTCCATCACCTTCCTCCTCTTCTTTCTTGATCCCTCGACTCCCGGATGAACTCAAATCCTCTTTCTTGATCACTCTTTCTCGTAAGTTCACAACCTTACTTTCCTTTCTTGCTTTCGCCTTTGTGAGCTGCTCCACCCAAACCGAAATGCCCTGAAGACAGAAATACACCCACCCCAAGCCCGTACAGTCACATAGGGGGTGAGTCCGCTCGCTGACGCATCCCCACATCCCACAGCAAGCCCACCTTGCCTTGGCCCCGGCCCCCCGCACAGGCCTTCCCACCAACCCAGCCCCTCCGTAGCAGCACAGTTTCCCAGCATGCACCCCACAAAGACTTTCTTTGCCAGTCACCCCTGGCACTTACAGCAACACACCACATCAGCATCAAGAGCCCTGGGAGTGGAGAGCTGGCCAGGCCCTCACCCCGGCAGGATCCTCTTCCCCCTCCTTTAGCTGATGGCAGACAGACAAGACACCTCCCAAGAGGTGTCCAGCCCTCTCTCTCAACCACTCATGAGTACAAAAGCCCAGCCTCTACTCACCCACCCCGCCTCCCAAAACCCCACCAGCAGCCCCTGGTCCCAGCTGAACAGCAGCCAGTGCTGAAGATCTGGCTCGTGTTGTCGGACACAACCTTCCCATGGATGTCTGGGCCCCTGAGCACTTTCCAGGGGTGGGAGGGCGCAGTCCTGATTACAGGGAGGTCCCTGTCCCAAGGGGGACATTTTCTTCCTCCTCACTCCTGCCTCGCAGCTCCATCACCTTCCTCCTCTTCTTTCTTGATCCCTCCTGACACGCAGCTCTACCACCGTCATCTTCTTTCTTGATCCCTGTTGACTTGCAGATGCACTCCAATCCTCTTTCTTGATCGCTCTTCCTCGTAGGTTCACCACCTTCCTCTTCTTTCTTGCTTTCACCTTTGCGAGCTGCTCCACCCGAACAGAGATGCACAGAAAACAAAAATATACCCACCCCAGGCCCGTACAGTCACGCGAGGGGGCGAGTCCGGTCGCTGACGCATCCCCACACCCCACCACAAGGCCACCTTGCCTTGGCCCCGGCCCCCCGCACAGGCCTTCCCACCAACCCAGCCCCTCCGTAGCAGCACAGTTTCCCAGCATGCACACCACAAAGACTTTCTTTGCCAGTCACCCCTGGCACTTACAGCAACACACCACACCAGCATCAAGAGCCCTGGGAGTGGAGAGCTGGCCAGGCCCTCACCCCGGCAGGATCCTCTTCCCCCTCCTTTACCTGCTGGCAGACAGACACCTCCCAAGGGATGACCACCCTGCTCCCTTAACTGCTCCCAAGTCCAAGAGCCCAGCCCCTGCTCACCACCCCCACCTCCCAAAACACAGCCAACAGCCCCTGCTCCCATTTTACCACTTTACCCCCGAGCACGGTTTCTAGGGGTGGGAGGGGGACGCACTAATCACAGATCGTTCCCTGTGCTTAAGGATACATTCTCCTTCTCGCTGGCTCAGCCTGCCCATCTTCCTCCTCACTCTTGACTCGTAGCTCCATCACCTTTCTCCTCTTTTGTCCCCTCCTGACTCACAGGTCCACCACTGTCATCTTCTTTCTTGACTCTGCTTGACTCACAGGTGCGCTCCAATCCTCTTTCGTGATTGCTCTTCTGTGTCAGAACACGGAAGCCCGGGCACGTGAGAAACTGCAAGAGTCAACAGCATGAGAACAAGCATTAGTGGAAAAATACAAGAACAAAGGACTGTATGCTATGTGATACATCAAGGACAGAGGAGTTGATACAGGATTGATGCATCAAGGACAGAGGGACAGCTTGTGATAGACAAAAAAGGTGTTTATGGCAGTGACTTTGGTGGGAACACAAAACACATCACTTATGTAATGACTAACTTAGCTAATCAACAAATGCTTGAGCAAGCATCATAGCGAGTATAAACGCAAGCCTGAATTTGTAATAAACATCTCTCATTGCACCTTAAAAGAGAGTCCGTACCGCATTCGCTACAAATGGCGCCCTGGAACAGGGACTTTCAGCGTGCCTATAAAGGCAGTAGCCGCTCTGGTAGCGAAGCCCAATCGAACCAGGAAACAGGACCGGGAACCAGGACAGTGCGCGCCCACCACCAACGAAAGGTGAGCGATTGGGAACCATGGGAGGGAAGTTATCCCTTAAGCAAAGACAAACCCTGGATGTCCTTCAACATGCGCTACAAACGCAAAATCAGGATGTATCAGGGGTCTGATTGGTGAGTTTATTACAATGGATTGCTAATCATGTGCTAGACTTTCCTACAACTGGTACATTTCAGTTGGAGACATGGCACAAAGATGAATGAGAATTATATGAACAGGTAACGACTGGAGATAAAGCTGCTTGCAAATATTCATCTACTTGGGGAAAAATTATGACTACTAAGATACAGGATACAGGACTGATACATCAGGGACAGAGGGACAGCTTACTATAGAAAAAAATGCGTATATGGCAGTTACATCGCTCATGTAATGTCTAACTTAGCTAAAGAGCAAATGCTTGAGCAAGCATCATAGCGAGTATAAATGCAAACCTGAGTTTGTAATAAATGTCTCTCATGGCACCTTACCGTGAGTCCACGCCAGATTCGCTACACTCTTCCTCATAGGTTCACCACCTTCCTCTCCTTCCTTGCTTTTCCTTTGCACGCTGCTCCACCTGAAGAGAAACACACAGAGGACTGAGCTACACCAGCCCAAGGGCACTACAATCAGACAGGGGCTGAGTCCGGGGGCTGACACCTCCCCACACCCCACAACGAGCCCACCTTGCCTTGGCCCCGGCCCCTCGCACATGCCTTAGAGATATCATAGCTCAGTACAAATCCCCACAGTCCTCACCTGCTGTTTGGTGCTTGCGGAGGGTCACACTCCCTGTGCCCCAGGGCACTGGCCCTACACGGCCAAGCTCGGCAGCGGGACTGTCTGGAGCTGCCGCTGGCTGGTTCTCCAGCTTTAGGGTCACCCGCAGAAGCCCGCTCTCCTCAGCTCTGCACACCCATCCAGTTGCGCCGCCCAGGCAAAGTCAGCTTCACCCTCTGCTCTACACCTCACCTGCAAACAACCAACTCTTCAACTGACAACTGTCCAAAACCCACCGACAAACTCTCCACACCTCAGCCTTTCGTTTGCAACTGCTGCCTCTAGTGCATCTCACAGACAAGCCTTCAAAATCCCCTCATCCTGCAATAACACTCCAGCACTGATCACCTGCGGGAACAACTACCACAATACCATGCAAACACCAACCAGTTCTGGCACGGAAATATCACTTTCTCCTCAAGATTCCACCCTACACCAACTGCTGACAAACACACGCTGTCCTCACCAAAGCCAAACGCTGCAACAACCAGCGACAACTCAAATTTGCGTGGGCGGTGCAAAATTGCAGGGGTGAGCTAACGCAGAGCTGGGCTTGAAAGCTGCAGAGTGTGCACCCTGTGGTATAACGTGGCGAGCTACTGCCATTCTGCCTTCTCCCTGGGAGAAGCGCGTGAGCAGAGGCTGCTTCAAGGCACGATGAGAACGGTTCGGTTCTCCGGGTCTCGGAGGGCGAGAGTAATAAATGTGGTCTGTGTCGTGGCGCAGGAACTTCCCATCCACTTGCTTCTCCATTCAGTCTGGTGCTGCAAGAGAGGGAGAGAAAGAAAAAGTTAGGACCGAGTTAACAACCTCATCATCCCTGACCCCTAACCTGCAGGAATCCTAGGAGGCCTGATATAAGTTTTGCTCATCTCCCTGTCTTTGCTGGAATACTTTACTGTAGAAATTTCTGTCATCAACATTCTCTTAACCGATCTGATGTGTTCATAGTTCCTAGCCCAGCATCCTTTCCTCAAAGTACCTCAGCATTTCCCTTTGAAACCACACCTTAGTGCCATCCCGTCCCAGAGCTACCTCAGCATTTCCCACTGCAGCCTCTGCGATGCCATCTCCTCCCTGAGGTACCTCAGCCTTTACCACCAAAACCTCTCTCCCTTCCGTCCTCTCCTTTAAGTCCCTCACCCTTTCTCGTCAAAGCCTCCCCCGATGTCATCCCCTCCCTGAGGTACCTCAGCCTTTCCCGTCAAAGCCTCCCCCGATATCATCCCCTCCCTGAGGTACCTCAGCCATTCCCGTCAAAGCCTCCCCCGATATCATCCCCTTCCCGAGGTAGCTCAGCCTTTCCTGTCAAAGCCTCCCCAGATATCATCCCCTTCCCGAGGTACCTCAGCCTTTCCTGTCAAAGCCTCCCCCGATATCATCCCCTCCCCGAGGTACCTCAGCCTTTCCTGTCAAAGCCTCCCCCGATATCATCCCCTCCCTGAGGTACCTCAGCCTTTCCTGTCAAAGCCTCCCCCGATATCATCCCCTCCCCGAGGTACCTCAGCCTTTCCTGTCAAAGCCTCCCCCGATATCATCCCCTCCCCGAGGTACCTCAGCTTTTCCCGCCTAAGCTCCTCCCGCGCCGTCCCGCCCTCAGGTTCCTCCGCCGCTCCCTCCGTTCCCGGCCCCCCCCGCCCCTCGCGCCCCCCCTTGGCGCTCCCGACCCGCCGCTGCCCCCTCCCGCTCGCTTTCCTCCCTCTGTCCTGTGTCACTACGGGGGCTCCCCCTCCGCCCCACGGCCCCGCCCGAGCCCCGCGCAGCGCTCAGCGCGGGGCTCCCTTCCCTCACAGCCGCCCGCGTGTTTCCCCCTCGCCCCGGCCTGGGGCCGCGCTGTTGCGGCTGGCTGCCCCTCGCCTTCCTCCTTCCGAAACCAGCCCGTCTGTCACCCTCCAGCCTCGCCCCTCAGCCGGTCCCGGGCCGCCCCGTCCAGTCTCCCCGCTGTCCGCCCGCCCCTCGCTCACCGCCGGCCCCGCCGTTCCTCGCGCGCTGCTCCAGCCGCCGCACCGCCGGCACGAGCTCCGCGGCCCGCGCACTTACGCAGCGTGTCCCCGCCCATCCCGCGCAGGAGCCAATCCCGTCCGCGTCCGCCACCGGGCTGCGCCCCCCCCCCCGCCTCCGCGCCCGGCACTGGCCCCCCCTGCCCCTCGCCTCCCGTCCCGGAGCCACCGGCGGCCGCAGAGCGGCGCTGTCCGCCCGCAGGGCGGGGCCGGGAGCTTTCAGGCTGCGTCTGCCCGGGACCGAGGGCTCTGCCGCCTGCCCGGGACAGCCCGGGACCGAGGGCTCCGCCGCTGCAGCCCGTTTCGTGCCGTTTGCGCCCCCCAGGTTACACGGCTGCAGCCTTCCTGCTGGTTTAGCTCACACACCTTTCTTCTTTCTAACTGCACAGCAGTTCACACTCACAAAAGTTCGTGCTGGTTGGCATAAGAGTATCTGCATAAGAATTTACAAACATTACAAAGATATACCACAGACCACAGCTTTCTAAGCTTTCAAGTTAAAGTTCCATGTTTAAATAAAACAGACAATACCAGTAGAGCTGTGTACCTCTGTCGTCTTTGTTCAGAAAGAAGTGACAACACCAGAAAACACATTGACAGCCAGTGCTTTGAACAGTGAAGGTGGGATCTACAAAAGTCTGATTAAACTAAACAGCCTCAGGTCTTTATCAAGCTGCAGATCTGCCAGGAATGCTGAAATGCAAGAGTTTACTCCTGCAATATTCCACGATGGAACAGCCACTTCATATCAAATATAATCTCAAAGTTCCAAACCAGTACATTAAAAAGCTACCAGTAAGTATTAGAAGACCACTGCAAGATCTTATTGCTTTTTGAGTTAAATAATAATTTTTCAATAAACCAAAACCCAAACAGGTTCTCAAATCTGTTGCTTATCATCCTGTTCATTCATTAGCACTGCAGCAATCAGTTTTTATACAATGTGTCAACAGAGGCGTCTAAAAAACCCCAAACAAAACTTATTCAAGTCCACGGACACCCCCGCCCTCCTTGCCCCCCCTCACCCTGAGCCCCACGATCACCACTTGGTGCGGGAGAGGAGCACAACTCGACAGACAGAACCAGAAATCCGACTGCGGTAAGAAGGAAACATCGAGGTAGTTACAGCTTCCTTAAACATTCAAAATCTGATGTCTTCCAAAACAAAGCACATCATCCTCATCATTTAGAAAGCAAAGTTGCTTTGTACGTGTCTGATCCTCACACCAGCTGAGTGGTTCTCAAGTCCGCTGAGCTCCACTGTGCAGCCACCCCCACATCTGTGTCCCCTTGTCTGGAGTCCCCAGTCGCGGGACAGTGAGTGGGGTTGGACTCCAGTGATAAAGAAAAACACAAAGAGTCAAATTGGAAAAGTAATTAAAACAGAAGACCTGAAAGCCAGTTTAATTTTAATAACTTATTCGTACACTGCTATAAGCATATGAAGTATGGGGGTCACGAACTCTTGCTACCACATATGTGCCTTATTACAATAAGCACAGGAAACAAGGAAGTAGCATTCCTTCTATTTTTGATGTAATTATGAGCTAATACATCTCCTGAGATGGCTTCCGGACCTGATTTAGTATCTACACTGTGTTGTACTGCAGATAAATACCTCAGGTCAGCATTAATTGAAGACAATGTGCAGAATGAGCAATATGCAGGTAAGCACAAGATCCTGGATTCCTTACAAGAGTCTACTTCTAAAATTGTCTGAAAATGCTGCAGAAATTGTAGCAGATAAACAACAGTAGCCACATTTTGTCCTATGGCATTTACATAATGTTGATCCACCTGTATTAACTTGTGCCCTTTCGGAACAGAGCTGTAAACTCAGAGTGTCCAAAGACTTCTTTCTTTTGAATAGAATACGCTTAAACTGGCTGTCTTGAACAGACTGGCTGTGCAGACTTGCAGCAGTTGAATGGAGGATGTGATTCCAGTGAATGGAGACAGAAAGAAGATCAGCACAAAAGCAGCAATGACAGACCAGAGACACCCACCTAAAGCCTACGGAGACCAAAAAAAGACGTCGTGTGGGCTTAGCAGTTGGGGAACCAGACCAAACAGCCTGGTTATTCTCCACCAGGAGGGTCTTTATCTGGCCATGATCATGTCATCAATGGAGAAACTCACCATCATCAGACAGAGTGCAGGCGTGGGCAATGAGAGCAGCAAATCCAGCACCGACACGGTGTCAGAGTTTGTACAGACAATGAACACGCTCACGGGTCTTGTTCAATACTTTACACACTATTCTGAAAAGAGACACTGATTTAACTGTTGCACAGCACATACTGTCACTTTACACAACTTGGAGAAACAAAGCAAGCTCATAAAGTTCATACTCCATACATCAGGATAGGAGGTTACTCATAAAATGCAATCATCTCTGCCAGATACAGGCAAATGCACATATTTATTTGAAGCAAATTCCAAGTTTATACCGTCATCCCAGGTCAAATTCTGCTATCAGACACAGGACACACAGCTCAAATGCCAACAGCTCATAGGAAAGCTTCACAAGAGAATGAACTAAACATACAGCTATGGAATCAAGTGTGTTTTATCAATACATCAAATGCAACTCTAATTCCCCTAGGCCCTCACGTTAATAGAAACCCCACAGAGTTTCTAGAAAGAATGTCCATAAAATTGACATGCGACATTACCCTCAGTGAGTCTCCTGAACCAGACGGCAGAGCAACCGACCCGCAGCAAGGACGACACAGAACAGACAGTTCTGCTGGAAACGCAGGGAACGGACTAAAAGTAACCATTCTGCATTACAGAATTAATGCATTGTGTCACTTTGTGTAGATAATTCACCCATAAAAATCAGTAAATATGAAGGCCACCCTTACTGATAAATGCCTATATGTTTGTAGTCATGTTTAATAAAACACACTTTGTGAGGGTTTTTTGACTCAAGAAGGACACTGGATCAGTGTGCTTTGGATTATTTCTGTAAGGAGCCATAACTCAACAGAAAGATAGCTTTAAGAAAGCGTGCAATTAGCTATTAATTGGACAAAATAAGTGTAGTTAGCACATAATAAATAGTTTTAAATGGTCTCACAAGTAGTTCATGTGATACATTTCCCTCAGGGTCTCCTGATATCTCCCATTCATTTCTATTCAACCTGCTGAAATGAAGCTGTGTGTGTTTCATTTCAGTGATCTACAGGGAATTCAAACCAACAATAACAACTTGCCGTATTATCAGAAACAGTTTCTAAAGAGCAAACACAACAATATGGGAGGGGGGAGTGGAAGAAACACCACCTGGATTCATTTTCCCATATCAATTCTTATGAAAATACCCACAATAGGATGCACTTATCAGCAAGGTATACAACTGCACATCTACACACAACATAACTGCATGTAATCGCACATTTTTGACCATATTAACTACAAATTGGGCAGCTATAAAATACGTCAGTTATACCTTCATTTACTTCCAGAAATCTCCACTGAAATTATTTTGTTGCTTAAATTACTGTATAATGTGCACTTTATTAATGTATTATACATTAAGTATACAAACATGTTATGAAAAAACAAATCTAGTCCCAATACCTTTGTGAGTTTTAAAGGACGCCGGTGGGTAACGGTGAACAATCAACAGTCATCCAGGTAAAACACCCATGGGCAGAGCTGAAACTTGTTTTCATTGGTAGGTTGTGTTTTTCTGCAAGTTGTGTTATCATACCTACATACAGCAAATAAAGATTTGACCCAAATTACATATCTTTATGTGCATACACACACGCACATGTTTGTGTTGTACAAAGATGCACACTGTTACTGAGATGTATAGGCATTGAATGTGTCAGGTAAGTAACATGACAAGAGGCTTGAGAGGTGGGTCTGCAGGGAATTCTCTAAGTAACATATTAATGCAACAAATCTGGTGGCATAAAGCTACGGGGGAAAAAAATCCAGCGGAGAATCAGATAAATTCACGTGTTCTTTAAAGACAGCTCATGCATTCAACCAACTCCCAGGTGGGCCTGGCTGTGGAAAGGAAAGTTTGCTTGAGCGCTTAGCGCCAGTGTCTGATGAGCAGACAAAACACCAACTGCAGACCGGGGACCCCCAGTTCTCAACCAGTTCATGGCTCTGAGCATCTTCTTTCTACACACTGCGGGTAACGCTTTACATCTGCAATCCCCTCCCTAAACCCATCTTGTTCCTGGCTGAGAAGATACCAGATGTGGGAACTATTGCATGATAGAAGAATTTGTGCTGTTAAATCACAGGATTCTGAGCACTGCAGATGATCACAGTGCGGTGCTGCCCTGAGAAGAAAGGACGAGTGACTCTTGGTGTTCCCTGCTGCTCACTGCCCTGATCCTGCCCACCCTCATGTTCCAGCCACTCAGACCCCGGCCAGAATGACTGAGACAGGAGGGTCTCTTAAGGATGTTTTGTTTTGTCCAGATACCTTTAATTTGCTTATATACACAGATTTCATAAGAGGAAGCACTTGATTTCACCGATGACACGATTTCTCCAGTAACGCATCTCACCAAGATTGCCAATTGACAGTCCCCTTAGGATGAGAGAACGTTCATGTTGAACAAACCATGAACACTTGTAGTGATTGAAACTGGGGGTTTTTCAGACAAGCACCATCTGCCTCCTGCGCCAGAGACTCAACAGAATTATGTCTCAGACATTATGGCAACAACAGCTCATCCCGCAGCGATGGGTCACTCAGAGCGAAAACGACCCAGAGCGAAAACAATCCCGTATGGACACCGTGTCCAGCAGCAGATGGGGCACTCAGGAGAAGGTGAATCGCGATTTACATCCCAACACCAGCCGAGGCCCGCAGACAAAGGCCGCGGGCTGACATGGGAGGGGACGGGCCTTTCGTTCTTCTTTGCTTCTCTTTTCCTTTCCTACACCCTTATTTCATCTCCTCTCCCTCTATGAGCAGTATAAACTAAGGCTTAGAGCCACAAAACTCCTTTGTGTAAACCCTTTGGCTGTTAAACTGTTCACCAATTTGGCTTAAGTAGCGTAAATCTTCCTGCTAATTGGGCCAAGCTGCAAAATAAAAGGTGTTGGGGTTTTTTTGTTTATGGTCCTTGAGTACCCCATATACTCTTTTCTAACTAAGGGGACCTGAATCGGAGTCACCTCCCCACACACGGACAGCTGGGGACATTCTGCAATGAAAACTTGTATGGAGAGGGGAACACACTGAATAGGTCAATCCAGCATTTAATAAAAGCAATGGAGTTAGCTCTTGAATTAACATTGATAACATGCTCTGCTATATTGTGGCCAGTTGCGATTGGAAACAGCGCAGTTAAAAGTTCGGTGTGCATGGTCCTCTGTATACACGAAGACATCCAGCCAGCTTTAGTCACGCACCTGATCTTTCCTTCGTGTTACAGATCTCTGCAATGAAAGCTGGGAGCAACAAACATTCAGCTTTCTGATGTGTCATTAAAGAGATTTTTCTGCATTTACTACAACCTTGACCGAGCCTGTACCTGATTGCTTTAACTGGCATTAGATAAGTCATTGAGGAAGCAGTCAAGTCAGCCCGCGAGAAGACACGGAGAGGTGACAAAGTTGTAAGTCCCTAGGATGCTGGCACACCAGCACGAACACAGGCAAGCAGAAGCCTCCAACGCATTGGCAGAAATATCCTACTCAGGTACAGCAGGCAAATGCAACTTATAATGGAACGGTTACAATATGCTTGGTAGAAAAAAGCTGAGGTTCCGCTGCCTCAGGCGCACAGCGGTTACTGCTGTGTGTGGTCTAACCCAGATCCAGTAGTGAGCTACACGTGTTTATCTTGGTTTGATATTTGTAGTGCATGTGTTAACGTACAGATCAATATACAAGACAAGGTCTGATGAACAAAATCTCTCTCTGAAAGATCCTGAAGTGATCACTGGAGTGATTTTCAAGGCAAAGATTCTGTCTGTCTCCAGCTCCCAGAAGACTTCAGAGGTGAAATTCTCTATAAATCCTGAGGGGGAAAGAGGGGGTTGTAAGGAACATGAACCTGAAGAACATTCAGTAGCTCTCCCGGGCGCTCTGTGACGGAGCCTCCCCTGTTCACCAGCTCCTGAGGCTCCAGGGGCTACAACACGGGGCACAACGCGCTCACAGACTGAACCTGCGCTGAGGGAGAAAATGCCTTCCTGATGAAGCTTTAACATCAACACAGCAACTATTGCTTGTCCTTCAAGGAAACTATCTTGTTATAAGCATTTATAGCTCTATTGTCTATTTATGCTTTTAGCAATAAGCGCTTTTATCCACATTTCATTTTGGTGCACCTGGTAAGACATGTGATTGAAGGTGACAGATAAGAGCAGGGCACTCTTTTAATCCCTAAGACAGGACCCTGGGAAAACTTCACAGGAATCAGTTCTTCACTACATTGCTGCTCCTTGCATTCACAGCCCAGCAGAAAAGCACGGGCCGAGGTGAGAACCGCCCGCAGAAGGGGCTGCCAGACACTGTTCTGGCTGATGCTCTGCCAGGACGTGCTTCGTTTTCTGTCCGGTGCTGTGCGGGGGGAACACGGAACATCTGCACGAAAAACCTGCGCTTGGCTCGTGCAGCGTCTGTGTCACGGGAACCAACAGCCACGTCCCATCGCTGACCTCGCGTGTTCACACAGCTGACTCAGTGATCGATACAGGTTTATCTGCATTACAAGCACAGCCGAGCCAGGTCAAGAGTGCTTCTTAAGAACCATTTTCAAAATGATCTTTCTAGACAATAAAGACTGATTTATCTTAATTTGTCTTACCTAAAAGCTAAGAAAGTATTTAATTTCTAGTAAGAAAGATGCCTAATTTTCTTTTGGCTATTAAAAATTGTATTAACCTCCAAAAATAAGAGAGTAAATGTCAGTTAACACTTTTTCCTTTTATGCTGATGTGAAGAAAATTCCTCTCTCATCCCGGTACTGTCAAACAGGATGAACATTTACAGAGAATGAGAGTGGGGAGTGATGAAAAAGTCAACAGCTTTTGCAGTCAGTTTGTATAAATTAAGATAAACGTGATATTGAAGCAAACCCAAATGTTTCTAACGTTCTCCTATAGAATCTCCTGCTGCTGTACAATAAGATACACTCTCAGACTATGACAACATTAGTCCGTGTCTTTGTAAGGCGCAGTCTTTTTCCTACCATATCATGCATAGGTGCCACACTTCTATATAGCCAGGTAACTGCTCATCTAAGGTGCATTTTGAAACATACCTTATCCTGCTTTGGAACCTGTGCCGAAATGGAAAGCAGTTGCTCTGTATCCAGGAATTTTGAGATAACTGTAAAACAAAAGTAAACAGATCAGAAATTGAATGGAAATCATAACAAAATCTATTTTTTTTTTTATGAACTTTTGTTAATCTTTGTCTTCCATTCTATCTTCACAAATTATTTACCAGGGAAAAAACAGGTTAAAAATTGCTGCTATCTAAATTATGTTGTCATAACTACACAGACCGTACCGAAGCATGTAGCGATTATTTTACAGGTGGACATATATCAATTTGGTAATATTCTTTTAGTGTGATTGAATCACACGTCTCTTGTGATAAAGATCAAGATGACACGATCCAGCTCCAGGTGCACTGACTCATACTCTGCTGTTGTGTTCTGTTTAGTTTGTCTGGACCACTATGAAGCAACAGGAAAAAACACCCATACACAACAACAGAACATCAGTGATGCCTTTATTTGTTTTTAATGTATACATTATGTACACCCGAATACTTCCAACTAGTCACAGAGGTAGAGACAAACTCACATTCTTTGAAAAAGGTATTGGCTGACTTCTACCCATTTAATCTGAGAAATTCGCTTTTCTTAGCAAAATCCTTGAGAAAAACATCACTATCATAATAAAGATTATTTCCACTACGTGTCACCTGGCCAATAATTACAATTCAAACATATTGAGTCACGTTGCATACTTTCACAGATTAGAAAGAAAGTGTTTTAACATAAATTGAATATGATGCATTAAAAATAAACTACTACTTAGTTGAATACACTCAGAAAACCAAAGACGGTAAATGTCAAATGAGGGTTCCAGGTAAGAGTACCCTACAGATTTGAAGCGCGCTTTGGGGACACCCAGCGCCTCCTGTTCACTGTACATTATGTGAACTGCAGCAGCTGAGACCCTGGGATGTGTGACCTGCAAAAACCATGAACATTAAAGTAACGTTTATAAATCACAAACATGTTATTTGGCTTCTTTATGGACTGAAAGTGACAGGAGTGAAGCATCTAAACGTGATCTGTCCCACATTCATTCTTCACCACCCTGCAGCGGTTCTAGCAGGAGCTTCACACGTTTTCCCCCATTTAAGAGTTTAGATGCCAAAATATCCCAATAAGAACCATAATGCTTGTTTACATCTAGAATTGTCTTAAATATACGTCCTCCTATGCATGTTACAGAACACTGTAACCCTGCTTTGTATATTAACATGTAATACATGCCACTAAAACCGTATCAATTAACTGACTAGACAAAGTTTTCCTCTGGAATTTAACACGTGCATTAAAACTCCTCCAAACCGAAGCCCAGCTCTACTAGGCCGTCCCACAAGCGCAGGGCTTGAGCTCTGGTTTGAGCCCGATGCCGCACTCCCCGCGCCGGGCTGCAGTACCGCGCTGTGGCCACCGGGCGGCAGCACCAGCGACACCCGGCGGGCGGTGCACCGCGGGAGCACCGGGGCGCCACCGCGCATGCGCGGAACCGGGGCTGAACGTCCGCGTGCGTGCGGGGGTGACCTGCACCGGGGTGACCACCCGGGATCACCCACAGCAAACGAGTCACCCGGGACAACGCGGAACAGAGAATCCGCTCTAGAGAACCACCCCACCCAGAGAACCCTCCTCGGCGGAACCTCCCGGCGGCCCGTTCGAGCTCTCTAGTGCCCTATTTGCGTAGCCACGCCTCTGATTTGCATTTCTCCGCCCCATCCTCGCCTCGCCTGTCGTTCCCACGCGCCCCGCCCCTCCTCTTATCTCTCGCAATCTGATTTGCAGGCTTCGAATCTCAATTTGCATTCTCCCCGCCTACTCACCTCCCTGCCCAAGCCCCGAGGAGATTTGCATATCCGGCACGACGCTCTGCTCTGTTCTGTTTCTATTCGACCCCATCTATTTCTATTATTTCTACTTCTATTAATTCTCGTTCTATTTCTTTTCCTGTTTTCTGTTTCTTTCCCTGCGAAGTACAAACCACACCTGATCTCACAGATGTCCAGTGTAACCTGCAGCTGCTTTTGGTAAATATGAGCAGAACTTTACAGCACACGGTTTTCCCAGCAACATGAAGCAGAGAGCGTACTCAAACAAAAAAAAAAAAACAAACCACAAACACAAAGACGACACACAGCCTTGTAAGTCGGGTGATTAATTCTATTCAGTACGCTTTTACTTAAGTTAGATTACAAGAAAACTAAATTGGGCTCGCCCAGTGCCCTGTGAGTAGTAAAAACCATCACCACACAGTCAGTCACTCAGCAGAGAGCTCGCAGCAGCTCCCCGGCTGCCGCAGTTATGGAACGAAGCGTCTGGCTCGCACACAGAGCCCCCCAGCCCCTGCTCCCACCGCTGAGCAGGTGCGGGTGCCGTTCTGCTCCCTGGGGGCAGCTCAGGCCTTTCCCTCAAGTGCACCCGCCAGAGACATTTCCGGGTAAGGATGAGTTTTTTAATCCTTTCTATAAACAGAATTTCTTTGCATTTTAAAAACCTTGTACATCACTGACATTGACTCCTATGTCTCTTTTTACACATACGTATGTATTTAGGGAATATATTTGATTCATATATATCATCTATTTCCACTGTAATATATATCTACTTAGACATCTACACACTTGCCTATGCATTTACATGTATATATCTGCTTAAACTTATACAGAATATCTGTTTATGCTTATATATATCACCACTTATTATCTAGAATATCCATTTATACTTACGCACCTGTTTAGCCTTCTCTTTGGACACAAATATCTTTCTAGACTTGCAGATGTTGGCATATTGTTACAATCATATTATTACATTTATGTATATTTAGACAGAGCTATCGATTCACACTTGGCGTGTGGCACGATGAGCAGTGACACGTGGCCAGCTGCACGGCTCAAGCACGAGGGACACCCCGACCTGCCAGGGAAAAGCGCCACTGAGAGCCAGACAGAAACAAAGTACGTCAGAGCACGCTGTCAGATATTGGGGAAACACTCGTAGCATCCAGTTGCCTCTCTTTTTCAATTTTTAGAACAAATACCCATCTGCTTAAGTACACCTAATAAATTATATGCTGCACCTACTCAACAATTACTCTTAACTATGGAAGTCAACATGTAAATTTAAGTTTCATTGATAGGAAAATCAGTGAGATAGAAGACATGGGTTTACTTTAAAAAATAAATAAATATCCCCATTCCTGCAGTGCAGCATAAGGCTACGAAAAAGGAGCGTCAGACTCACGAACACTTTTGGCTGCACTGCAGCACACAGGGGAACACGTTTCTGTGACCGTGACAGCTCGACTGTCGCAACCGGGAACCCAAAGCCCAGCGGTGCCACCAACCTTTGCCAGGCCTGCCGTGCTGGGCTCTGCGGAAGGAAATGGACTTTGGTTGGTTGTTTCAAAGAAAATGAACAGTCCTGTTGTTGATGCGGCCACTGCCCACTACATCACCTGGGAAGATCCACTCGGAGGGCAGGTTCATAAAATGCAGCTTCTTGGAATGAGGAATGCTGCCGTTTTGGAAGATTTCTTACCAACTGAAGTCAGAACTACACACTGTAGGTTAAGAGAAAAAAGTCACTATTGAAACAATAACTCATCCAAACCACACATGGACTCACCGCCACCAGTTACGAGGCTGAAAGTGCTTCTTGGGATCACCTGGCAAACACGCAGAACAAAACCGATTTGCCCAGGTGCCTGTATCTCTGTCAGCTTTTTGAGTACTATTCTAAGATATTTTAAAAACCTATTGAGTGAAAAAGAACAAAGCATTTGTCATTGAATCAGGTTGTTTCTTCTGGACATCTGAACTCTTACAAACACCTCCTTTCCTCTTTTAGTACAAAATCATTTCCATAGTATCATTCAATAGTAAGCCCACAGAAACAGAAGATTACGCTTTCAGGAAGAGAAAATAACCAGAGGGAGGTGAGCTCTGCACAGGTGTACCGTGCTCCAGAACAGACCTTATTTTTAGTACTCCTGGTAAAATATTTCGTATTAAAAATATAGAAGGAGAGTCGTTGCATTCTTAATGTTAACTTTAAAGTCCACTCTACAAGTACCTCAGGAAAAGTGCAGACACGCGTCCTAGCCGTACCTTGTACGGGCAGACCGCTCTGGATTCCTTCTGTCTGTCTGGTACTTCTGTAGCAGAAGACGGGGCAACCGCGGTGAAACGGTGGCAGCAGACATCCAGCTGAAAGAGGAAAAGCCCTTCAGAACAAAGCTGGAGAGGAACCTGACACTTCCTTTTTTCTTGTGAAGGCTACAGTTGAGTGGAGAAAAAAGTATTTTGCACCATCTTCAGTACAGCTGTTGATACGGCCACTGGAGCGTTTGCGTTTTTTGGATAACCAGGCCATTTTTGACTCATTGGCAGTCTGAGTTCCCTAGAACACATTTTCCCAGATACACACAGAACACAGACACAGATATCACCCAAGTATAGCCAAGATTTCCTTCCTCGCCCTGGATGCTGTCATTGAAGAGCCCAGCAGCCCATCCGTCCTCGTGAACCGCCCCACTGGAAAAAAACAAAAATTATCTTTTCCAGGCTGTTTCTTCAAAGGGTAAAGATATTTTAAATTGCAGTTATCTTTTCCAACAAAGTGATTTTGTGATTCCTTTGAAAAGGAGGGTAAGCTTGCCAGAGAAAGATAGCGACAGGGAGCAAGACAAGGTGACACAGAGAGAGGGGCAAAAGGGCCAGGGAGCAGGGCAAAGGGAAGAAGAGGCCAAAATGAGAGACAAGGAGCAGGAGACAGAGACGGTGGGAAAAATCCTTGAATGGGCAGTGGGAGAGACAGACAAAGGAGAAGTGGGCGCCGGGCTGCAGGACAGAGACAGGAAGGAGGAAACGCAGTGACAGGGAGCAGGGCAGAGCGACAGAGAAACAAAAACAAAGAGGGAAGAGGACAGAGAAACCAGGAGTAAGACAAGGAGAAGGGCAGAGAAACAGGAACCGGGGTGGGTAGGGAGCAGGACCAAGAGATGGGGCGAGGATGGAGATGGAGGAAGAAACCTGGGATGGCCAACAGGACAGGGAAGAATATGACTGTGGGTAGGGAGCAGGACACAGGGATACAGCGAGAAACAATGGGACAGGGAGCAGCATTAAAGGTCAGAAAGAATAAGAGATGAACAGGAAGGAGGAATGGAACGCCGAGATGCTGAACAAAAAACGCCAGCAACAGTGAGCGAGACAAACGAATAGAGAGAGAAGGGCAAGGCAGGAAGAAGAGAGATAGGAAGGTGGGAGATAAGACCTGCACGTACAGGTACTGAGAAGAAAAGAACAGCAGGGAACAGGCCAGAGAAACTGTGGGGAAAAAAAGAGACTGATGCAGATCAAGACAAAGATATGGAAAAGGGAAAAACAGCTATAGAAGATGGAGCAGGACACAAAAATAGAGAGAAAAGGAGAGGTATAGGGAAGCAAAATTTTAAAATAATAATAATAAACCAAAACCACCACCAAGGAGGGGCAGGGAGGCACTAGGACGTGCAAGTGGGGGACGAGGCCCCGAGGGCCAGGGACTCACAGCGGCTCTCGCTTTCGGTGGCTGCCAGGAGGCTTCTAACAGCTCAGACGCTCCCGTCTCCTTCTCTCCTCCCTTCCTCTCCGGTAACTTGGGGCGCTCGGCCGTCCTCAGCCTAGGAGAACACGGTGGGGTGTCAGGGCTCCTACGAGACGAGGCTTCGGGGACATGGAGCCTCGCTGGCTCGCTCGCCAGGCAGCCGTCCCGCTCCAGGATACGCGCACGGACCCTGCCGCGCACGTTGGCCCCCGGCCCGCCGCACGCCGCGCAGAGGGAGCCTTCGCCACCCGGAGAGAGGGGCTCGCTCTCTCGCCCGCCGCAGGAAGCGGACGTTGGGCCGACGGCCCCGCATTTCTTCCTCTTTACCTCTCCCCAACCTCTCTGGCTCCAGCAGCAGCAGCCCCCATCCACGCACGGGACGTGCTCCCCTGTCCCTTCTCCCGCCACGCTGCCAGACGAGCCTCGCCAGCCCGAGGCGGGCGCAGCCAACGGCATCCCCCAGGATGGGAGCGAACGGCCACATCCTCAGCGCGGCCTCTGGGAGAGGGAGAGAAGAAGCAGCGGCCGTTAGCACCGTAGCTCACCCCTGCCCCAGCCTGCTCCTTCCGCAGGGGCCACCGGAGAGGTGCCGAGGGCCGGCTTGCCGCCTTCACGACGGGGCTAGGGAGCGGCCCAGGAACACGGGACGGGCTCGCAGGAGCTGCCGGAGCTGGGGGCGGCTGCACGGGGCGAGCGGGGCCGCGGGAGGAGGCTCGGGGGGAGCTCTGGCGAGCTGGGGACGCACCCGGCGTCTGCCCCCGGCCGGCTGTCGCCTCCTGCTCCTCTGCTGCACGCTGGGGACGGAGGACGGCGCCGCGTCTCCCACCCGGGCGCTGCTCCCCAGGTTCCATTCCCCGCCTGGGCTGGCGGGTCTGCTGAGCATCAGGCGTTCACAGCTCCCCCTCAGAAACACAGAAATTCCAAATTAGAGTTCAGCCTCTGAAAAATATAGAGCAGGAGAAAGCAGAGGAATTAGTCAGAAGAAGGGACAGGAGAGCAGCTGAGCTAACGGAGGATTCGAGGGAAACGGGCCACCTCAACACACAAGGCATCCTCAAAAAATCAGAGCAACTGCAGCAACGCCAGACAGCATTAAGACAAACTGACACCGTTTAGGACACGCTCAGCATAAAAGCAAACACATCCACCGGTGCAGGAAAGCATCTCGCCCCTTCCCCACAGCACCGCCACAGGACACAGCCCTGTGAGGCCACAGGACGGGCTCGTACTGAAACGGAGAAATAAGCTTGACAGCAGAGTCAATTACACCGTTAAGCAGGCAATGTTTCTTTCATCTGCACTGGGGAGCTCTGGGGGTCGTCCTCTGTAAGTGCTCCCACGACTGGATGCTCTTGCATTGCTTATAGTCACACAGCTGCTACACATTAATTACAATTGTTTTAAATTTTAAACATACAATATATCTAGCCTAAGAAATAATTGATGAAGTTAGTTATAAGTGTTTAGTTTCTCACTGACAACACATCTATTAGTTAAAAATAAACTAAGCTCTCAGCTTCTAAACAATGTGTTATTCAATCTTCTGTCTCCCTCTTGTCATGCAGAAGGATCTAAAAGGTGAAAAACATCCCCTCATCGTGCAGGCGGTCAGAAAGCATTTACCCCACGTGAACCGGTTAATGAAGGGTACATCTTCTATAACTTCATCGCAGTATACATTAACTTGGTAGCTTCTCTTGAATTCCCCCCTTTTCAATATACTTGCAAACTCTTTGGCAGTATAAATCTACGAAATATTATCATCTCGGGTTGTGGTACAGCACAATTATTTGTTACCCACTAGCGGTACCAAACAGAACACTGTAGCGTAATGTAAGTAAAAACGACTAGCATCAAAATCAGAGTCCTAAGATCAATGCTGACAGAACTGCGAAGCCGCAGCTCCTGCCGGTTCTGGCGTTGGTTTCTGGCACTCCTGACCGCTTCGGGTCAAACGGCGCCTCTTCCCCCGGCCGTGCGCTGCAGTACCCGAGTTTCGCCACAGGGCGGCAGCACTGAGACCGCCGCGGCAGCCCCGGGCGAGCGGTCGTGCCGCGTTTCGCGGGAACTCCGCAAAATAAACCCCAGAAAACAAACGCGACAAAACAAAAAAGCACACAGAGAGCCGCGGAACGAAAGCCGCACGTACAGGACACAGAACCCGCCGGGCCTCGCCCCGAGCTCCCGCCGAAGCGGCGCCCGACCCGCCACGCCACCGAGCCTGCCACCGCGCCTTAGCTCTTGTTTGAAACGTCTCCCCCCGACTAACGGGGGCTGCGCCGCTCCCGGAGGGACTGCTGTCCCGGAGGGACACACGGCTCCAGACCGCAAGCCTTCGGCGCACCTGCCCTCGGGGTCACACACCTCCCACCGGCTTCGCCAACTCGGCCGTAAGGGCAGGGGGGAAACCGAACCGAACGCCTCCTCACCGCGCCGGCCCCTCCCGCTCCTCCCGTTCCAACGGCACGGTCACCCTCGCCGCGGCCGCACTCACCTGCCGCCTCTTTCGCCGCTCCGTTCCCCTCGCACTCTCCCACCGTCCCGCCGGGCTCCGCGGGCACCGACACCCGCCGCGCCCCGGAGACCTCCGCGGCGGGAGGCCCCCGGCTGTCGCCTCCTTCCCCTCTGCCTTTCTGCCGCCTCCGGGGACCTCACGAAGGGCTGCCCTGAGCCGCCTACCTCCAGGTCCCCGGGCGCCGGTTGCAGCAACCGCTCCGCAACCGCCCCCACCCCCGTTCCCGTTAATTCCCGGTACCCACCCCGAGACACCACGGACCCGCTCGCCAGGACCCGCGCTGATTGGCTGCTTTCCACCCCCCCACACTGTCCTCCTATTGGATGCTCCGTCCGGTGCCCAGGAGCCAGCAACGCCCGCCCCTCCGGCAAAATGATAGCCTGCCTAGGCACGTCAATCACCATTTTCTCCGCCTATCAGAGCTCGCAGTGAGGGCAGGCGCAGTAGGGAGAGAGCAGCACCCGCCCCTTTCCGCAACACGATTGGCTGCCGAAGACAAGTCAATCATCATTCTCTTGGCCCATCAGTACTCGCAGTTTGCGCATGCGCAGTACGGAGCGTCCGACACCCGCCCCTCCGGCAATCTGATTGGTGGACAGAATGGCAATTGACGTGCCTTGGTAGCCTATCAGCGATCCGCCCCCCCCCCAGCCTTCCCGCGCCATCTGATTGGCCCGCTCTGCACCCTCACCCGTCTGCTCTCCGCCCTGCCGGGACCCACACGCCCTTTGCCCGCGCGGCTTCCAGCAGCCGCGTTTGAAAGGAAACAACAAACCGCGCTCCTTTGCTTTACGCTGACAAGCGGGGCGGGTGGTCACCTACCCTTAAATTCATTGTGAACAGAGAGAGCCCTAAGGAGCTCCGGCCGGCAGGTTTCTCTCCCCTGTGCCCGGGACCGAGGAGACGCCGCCGCCTCCTGCTGCCGCCTCGCCCGTTCCTCTCGCAGCGGGGCCGCCCCGGGAGAGCCGGGCGCCTCTTTTTTTCCCGGCGGCTCGTCCGACCGCTGCCCCCCCCTTTCTGACGGGCACGACCTCGGTCGCAGCGGCAGCGCCCCCCTCTTACCCGCGGCACGGGCACCGGGCGCCGCTCCCCAGCTGCAGTTCCGGGCGGTGGCCACCAGACGGCAGCACCGAGCGCGGTCACGCAGCGCCCCCGGGCCCCGCAGCGCGGGCGCTTTTTCTTGACCCGTGGGCAGCCTGAGCTCCCCGAACGCGCTTTCCCAGAGCCGCGCACATGGCAGACACACTGATAAAAGATAATAGCCCGACATTGCTAAAATGTGTTTTTTTCCTAAAGATGCCTTCTGTCCTAATAAAATACATTGCCTCTCCCTGTGCCCCGTGTCTTGTCTGCAGCAGTAACTCGGCTCGCCCGCAGCTGTGGCAGCTCTGCTGCTGCTACAGGGTCAGTTCCAGCCCTTACCCTCGGCTGAGCAGCAGCCGGGCAGGCGCTGCTGCTCTGGGCGCTGCGCATCCTTCAGGAACGGTTCTCAAACGATCCTGTGCAACGATGTCCAGAGCCAGGACCCCGCGACGGGGGGACAGGAGCACACGGCCGGGCCCGTCCCGGCTCGGGGCTGTTTCCGCAGTCGCTGTGAGCTGATCCGTGAGCTGGAACCAACCTCCCCATGCCCCGGCCCGGCCCTTTGTCCCCGGCTTTCCCAGGGCAGCGCAGCGGGCTGGGTCACACCAACTGTTCTCTGCCGGCACCACCCAGCCGGGTCACCTGTGTCTGCGGTTGTGGGGACACCCCACGGGCTCCCTGGAAACGGACATCACAGCACTGAGAGGGGGCGTTCAGGAGCCTCTGCGCTTTTGGGTTGGTTTGTTTGGGGTTTTTTTCCTTTTGTTGTTTTGATCGTTAGCTTCTTGTTGTCGGTTGGTTTGTTTTTAAGCTGTTACTCTATATAGCTCATCCATGGTGCTTATAGAGCATGGGTAAATCTACCCTGCTTCCTCACAGGAGACAACCATCTCGCTTTACAACAGGTGATTGAATCTGCTATAGAAAAGTTCAACCACCTCCTGTACAGCAAAGGATAAAAGAAAGTATGGATTTTTGTTGCATCTAATCCCCAATGCAAGTACCCATTAACAATACATTAGCAGTGGGTTCCTTCAAATATTCACAGTGAAGGTAGTTCCTGGCACGATTGTATTAGCGTTCTTACTATTTTACGGGAGAAACACAGGGCACAGCTGATTTTGCCCACGTGCAGCGCAGTGATCACACGGGTGCGGTGAACCGGGTGGAAGGCCCTAGAAAAGGAAAATCAGCCTCCGTGTGCAGGGCCAAAACAGAAATCCTTTTCAAACTGTGCCATTTTAAAAAGCTACCAGGGGTATAAAGCAGAAAAAAGAGCAGTGAATGTGTATAATGACACAATTTGATGGTTTTCCAGTTTCATGATGTGCTCTTTTACTAACAGTGTCTGCTGGAGTGGATACCCTGGACACCAACAAGCGGGTCCTGGTGCTGTGCCCATGGTGATTCATCCACTGTGGCCGTGGGTGTCAGGCCCTGATACAATAGACACAAAACCTTGGGAGGGAGGTGATCACAGTAGAACGCTTAAAGATAATGAGCTAGCAGACTTGATTTAATCTTTACTTAAAAATACACATGGCTGCTGTCTTTTCTACAGTTTAGGTAGGACAGGCTCCAATATCTCTATGAATTACAATACATGACAAAAATTAAAGGGGGAAAGCTTTATTTTTACAATGGTAAATACAGTCTAAATCAATTTGGGAAACAGGTAAAGGGGTGTAGCAAATGAGGCACAGACGATCCTGTTTTATCTCAGAAGGCTTTGGCGTATTTACAGCTTTAGGCACAGCGTGTCCAATCCCGTATAAAATGCACTGTCCATACCAATTCAGCCTGTCCCCCGATATAAGGACATCAGGATGCCACCCTGCATTCACCAAGGGACAATCCTGATCTAATGTTCTCTGTGTATTCTACACCAATATCTGTTCGTCAACAAACCTTTTACTGGTTTCAATTTCTTTCCCTGATTATTCTTTTTCAAATACAATGCGTATGTAACATTTTGTATTGTGTAATATGCATTATATAATAGACAATATATGATTTAAAACATATCTCATTATATATTACATGTAGTGCATTACTATACTACACATCTCGGGTATACCCACCCAGACCTGTGCAGCATATTAATATTATTTACAGTGGCCACCATTAATTACAATATTCCCTGGTTGCTGTTCCCCAGGGAGTCAAACGATCCTTTTCCACTGTCACAAAATACAGCCCGGGCGGGATTTCTTCCGAATCGCTCCTGTCCCTTGTCCACTACCTATTTCACAATCACAATAACAGACAATTGGTTAACCGTAAGTATTGGACTATAAAATCACCCGAGACACAAGTAACAACAGATCACTAAAGACACAAACAATTATACAATTGCTAAGGCACAAACAGCAAAATCACTAAAGGTACCTTTATCAAATTACTGTTCCCTTGTTTTTCTCTTTTATTTATTGTTTTCTCATTTTCCTCTTTAGTTTTTTATTTCTTTTTAATTTACCCAATTTACCAAAACGCGCAGACCCAACGCGCTGGTGTCGCCCACGTCTCGCGCAGGCAGCCTGCAAACAAACCAGACAATGAAAGTGCCTTATCTCATTGATGGGGTTTTACCCACGTCCCGAGCTGGCCCGAGGATCCGTGATCCCTTCCGGGAATTCCCCGGTGCCGGCACAAGGTCCCAGAGATCCTGGGGTCCACGGGAGGTCAGGCAGATTATCCCATCCTCGTCGCCAGAAAACGATACCGAAAAGTCGGCAAACAGACTCTTTAACATGGTTTTGAAAGTGTTAAAAAGCAGGCACTTTTATTACGGCGCGCTGGGCACTCGGGGGATCGCTCCTCTAATCCAGCGTGCGTTCCGCTTTCCTCTGGTTTTACATATCCTGGAACTCCTGAAACAGCAAAACACGCCAACCACTGTTTACAGACGTCCCGTGCTCTTTCACCAGTGCGTGCAGCCGCAACGAGAAATCTGGAATGAGCGTCTACAGAAACACGTACGTATTTACCCACTTCAGAACAACGCGTTACATCAGCTGGCCGTACTTGTCAGTAATCCCTCCTGGATTAACACCCTCTTTGGATGGCACGGGTGCCGACTGTTGGCAATCAGGGCAGGACATAAGAACGCTCCTGGCCTGATCCGTTGTAATTTGAAATTGTCGTTTTAACGACTTTGCATTCTGGTGAAAGAGTTTATGTGATAATTTAGCTTGCTCCAAGGCTTTAGGCACAGTAAGCGGCACAGCTCGTGCATCGGCCCTCCTATTGCCTTCCGCAAGAGGTCCTGGAAGGGCAGCGCGAGAGCGGATGTGCGCTGCATAAAAACCATGACGTCTATGATTTATTAGGAACCATAGCATTCTCAATTCAGCCATCAAAAGAGGATTATCCTCTTCCTTCAGAAAAGAAGCTTCCAGGCGGTTAAGTATGCCAGCTGCATAATATGAGTCAGTTACAACATTCAAAGGCTCATTACAGAACACTCAAAAGCGATCCTAACAGCTGTCAGCTCAAGAACTTGTTTGACCCTTGGTCTCCTTTTTCTACCTTGTGTTTGGAACACTGGGTATCTGAGTTTAGCCACATAATTACAACTTTACGTGAGCGACCAAAGGCATCAGTAAATACAGTCTTGTCACTTACTGGTCGTTGCTGACAGCAGCATTTGCCCTACAACGGTAAATTACCAATTTCAGCCCACAGTTTATGTTGGGGGTAATAAACTGATATGTTCCCTGCATATGTTGCCAATGCAATCTGGAAATTCACATCTTCAGTTAATTACCATTGCAAATTCTCCTTTGTTGTAGGAATAAATATACATTCAAAGTCTGTCCCATACATAGCACATAAACATTCTCTGCCTTTAATTATTGGGTTTGCATACATTTCTTTTATTATCCAAACTGTTTTCATTGGTGTGTGAGCTAGAAAAACCCATTCCAACTCTTAAAGAATCACTTAATGACTTGTCCCATTGAAACGGTACTGCAAACGGTTGGACGGTATTGGCTATGAGTGCCAGCCAAACTGGCAGCTGCAAATTGCGTCCCCATCCCTATTTTTGTTCAACAGCATCGAATACTTTCTATATGGCCTGCTGAGCTTTGTCATCCAATACCTGAGTAGACAATAAATTCAGGTCTCCTTTCAAAAGTGTAAAAAGTAGACACAGTTCCTCTGTGGCAATGCCCAAAATAGGTCGGAGCCAATTTATGGCTCCTAGCAATTTTGTAAGTCATTTAAGGTCATGATATTATGGAATTTAAGAGTTACTGGCTAAGGAATGATTTCTTGTTCTGTTATTTGCCACCCCAAATATTTCCATGGAGCAGTTTTCTGAATTTTTTCTTGTGCAATTTGTAATCTAGCCTTTTGTATAGCGTTACATAGGACTTGCATTACTTGTTGTAGTTCCTGCTCTTATAACATGACAAGCAAGATATCATCCATATAACGACAGATACAAGCTGCGGGGTACAGCTTCCTCACAGGTTGTACAGCTGCTGCAACTACTGTCTTGCAAATGGTTGGACTATTTCTCATCCCTTGTGGTGATACCACCCAATGCTATCTCTTCATAGGCTCCTCTTGATTAAGTGAAGGAACACAAAATGCAAATCTGGGGGCATCCTCAGGATGTAGCAAGGTGGCACAGGTGTCCATGCCATAATTTTGATTTCACCTTGATAATCAGAGTCAATTACTCCAGGTAAAACAAACAAACCCAATTTGGTAGTAGATGATCAACCTATTAACAAAGCATGCACACTAGGCACTAAAGGCCCCCACACTCCTCTGGGAATAAGCAATACCACAGCAGTAATTAATTATCATCACTGACGGGCTGGCAGCCAAGTCCAGCCCTGCACTTCCAGCTGTTCCAGGGAAGAGATCTCGGGTCATGAGTTTAGACTTGAATTTATTTGATGGGGGCGGGGGAAGTCCTGTCCCCCACCTCCTGGGAAGGGTTAATTGGCTCCCCCTTTACATTAATCCTTGAATGATGTTCACTCACACAGTGCTTGCCCTTTCCCCATTTTGGACGACCTCTAGGAGGTACAGCCTTCGAAGTCTGGCGTGCATACTTTGTGTAATCTTTCTTTACACGACCCAGTGTCCCACAACAAAAACAATTCGATTTCAGTTCTGTTCCCAATACTTGTAACTGTGCTGCTAAAGCAGCAGCTAGAGAGCTGGTATAATGTTCAGTTGACTTATGTTTTGACACACTCTCATATCTGCTATAGTACACCTTTCCCTATTCCCCAAATCCTGCAACACACGCTGACAATCAGCATTAGCATTCTCAAAAGCCAATTATTTTAGTAACAACTCATGCGCTGTGTCATTATCAATTTGTCTCTCCAAAGCAGTTTGCAAGCGGTCTAAAAACAGCGCATAAGGTTCCTGTGATCCTTGCAAGATTTTTGAAAAGGACGTATTGGCATCTCTCCCAACCTCCAGTAACTTCCGAACCACTTTCATTGCTAGTTTTGCTATTACACCACATATATATCTCTCTGGGTTACGCAACTTGATTATCTGGCAAAGCGTGGGCACATTCCCCAGCTAAAGGACTGCAATCAATCCATCTCATCCGATATGCATTATCAACGGTCTCTGTAGTACAGTTCTCCCAAAAATCAGATAACTACTAGTCAATATACTGTACGGTTAAGATCATTTTCAACAAAGAACGCCAGTCATGTGGAGTAAGTTCGTAAGAGGAGCTTAATGCTTCAAAAATGTATAACAAATGATAAAGTAACCCCATTTTCTTTAGCTAATGTTGGTAATTCCTTTACAACATCATACGGTAGCTGCTGAAAGCCTGGAGATTGCTGTTCACAACAGATCACTGGCCATGCCGTAACCACTTTCGAGTCTCCTGTTTTCAAAGCCTCTTCTCTACCTTTATCCCACATGGTTTAATTAGTGTGCACTTTCGGTTGCAAAGTAACATCCGGGGGGAATAAATCAGGCTCTTACTCTGGGTCCGTCGGGCCAGGATCAAGGGGCTTGTCAGGCGACTCCCACAAACCATCATTTGCCAAAAGTGTTCACTGTAGTGTACATGCAGGGGCTTTGTTATCAGCCAATCCTTTATCCACTACTACATCTGTGGTCAGTGCATTTTTGCCTAATCTATCTACAGGATCCCCCTCCTTCCCTGGCAAGGGAGGAGCAGAAGGTTCACAATTAGTTGCAACCCGCGCAACTACTTCCTTCTGAGTCGCTATTAAAGCAGACATAATTTTTGCCCAAGTAGATAAATATTCACAAGCAGCTTTATCTCCAGTTGCTGCCTGTTCATATAATTCTCGTTCAACTTTCTGCCATGCCTCCAACTAAAATGTACCAGTTGTAGGAAAGTCCAGCACATGATCAGCAAGCCTTTCTTATAAAGTCATTAATCGGACTACTGGTACATTGTGATTTTGCTTTCTTAATAAAAGTTGAAGGACATCTAGGGTTTGTTTGGTTCAAGGGATAACTTCCCTCCTATGGTTCCAAATTGCTCATCTTTTCTTGCTGATGGGCGCACGCTGTGGTTTCTGTTTCCTGGCTCTGTTTCCCTGTCCTTGTTCAATTGGGCTTTGCCACCAGAACGGCTGCTGCCTTTACAGCCGCACTCAAAGTCCCTGTTCGGGTGCCATTTGTAGCGAATGTGGCACCGACTCTCTTTTAAGGTGAGACAAGAGACATTTGTTACAAACTCAGGTTTGCATTTATACTCGCTATGATGCTTGCTCAAGCATTTGCTGATTTGGTAAGTTCGTCATAACATAAGTGATATATTGTTACTGCCATAAAAGCACCGTTGTCTATACCACAAGCTACCCCCGTCATCCCCCTTGATGTATCATTCCTGTACCAATCCCTCTGTCCTCGATGTATCACGTAGCATACAGTACTTGCTTCTTGTGTTATTCCACTAATGATTGTTCTCACGCTGTCAACTCCCACAGTTTCTCATAGGCCCAATGTCAGAATACTGCCACAATCACCTTTCTCCTTCCTTGAGCTCTCCTGACCTGCGGTTCCACCACCGTTGTCTTCTTTCTTGATCCCTCTTGACTCACAGGTGCCCTCCAATCCTCTTTCTCGATCACTCTTCCTCACAGGTTCGCCTCCTTCCTTGCTTTTCCTTTGCACGCTGCTCCACCTGAAGAGAAACACACAGAGGACTGAGCTACATCAGCCCCAGGGCACTACAGTCAGACGGGGGCTGCATCTGGGGGCTGACACCTCCCCACACCCCACAGCGTGCCCGCCTTGCCTTGGCCCCGGCCCCTCACACCGCCCTTATCCTCAGCTCTGCCCCTCCGCTGCAGCACAGCTTCCGCACATGCCCTGCTCAGGCTGGACCCCAGTTTCATGGGTTAGAGATATCATAGCTCAGTACAAATCCCCACAGTCCTCACCTGCTGTTTGGTGCTTGCGGAGGGTCACACTCACTGTGCCCCAGGACACTGGCCCTGCCCGGCCCTGCGGGAGTGTCTGGAGCTGCCGCTGGCTGGTTCTCCAGCTTTAGGGTCACCCGCAGAAGCCCGCTCTCCTCAGCTCTGCACACCCATCCAGTTGCGCCGCCCAGGCAAAGTCAGCTTCACCCTCTGCTCTACACCTCACCTGCAAACAACCAACTTTCAACTGACAACTGTCCAAAACCCACCGACAAACTCTCCAAATCTCAGCCTTTCGTTTGCAACTGCTGCCTCTAGTGCATCTCACAGACAAGCCTTCAAAATCCCCTCATCCTGCAATAACACTCCAGCACTGATCACCTGCGGGAACAACTACCACAATACCATGCAAACACCAACCAGTTCTGGCACGGAAATATCACTTTCTCCTCAAGATTCCACCCGACACCAACTGCTGACAAACACGCTGTCCTCACCAAAGCCAAACGCTGCAACAACCAGCGACAACTCAAATTTGCGTGTGTGGCGCAAAATCGCAGGTGTGAGCTAACGCAGAGCTGGGCTTGAAAGCTGCAGAGTGTGCACCCTGTGGTATAACGTGGCGAGCTACTGCCATTCTGCCTTCTCCCTGGGAGAAGCGCGTGAGCAGAGGCTGCTTCAAGGCACGATGGGAACGGTTTGGTTCTCCGGGTCTCTCAGGGCGAGAGCGATAAATGTGATCTGTGGCGTGGCGCAGGAACTTCCCGTACACTTGCTCCTCCATTCGGTCTCGGGTGCTGCAAGAGAGGGAGCGAGAGATTCAGGGCAAGATTGACAACCTCGGCGTCCCCGTCCCAGCCACGGGTCACCCAAACCTGCAGACATCCCGGGAGGCCCCCTAAGATTTACACTCCCCTATGCCCCACCCTTGAAGCCTGGACATCGCCAGAACCACAGAGCAAGTATTTCTTGAGGAGGCACCCAAAGGGTCCGTGTTCTCTTTCAGGCAGATGCTAGCGCAAGATTGCAAATCATCTCACAGCTACCAGGAAGGTAAAAAACAACGTCTTGAAATGGGAAAGGAACAGGTATTGTTTCTCTTCATCACCTCCCTCATTGCCACGTTATCAAGGTCTCCCGCAATGTTCCACAGGAAACTTGAAGCTTGGAATTCCTGGTATTCTGAACCTGGGCAAGAAAGGAAGAAAAGCATGAGACTGATCATAAAGAGGGTGGCTGCTCGTAACATGGAAAGAGCAGTAACAAGGTAAAAAGATATCACTTTTCCTTAGAGAGCTCTCAAAGCTGCCTGTTAAGGACAAGAAAAACAAACTTGTGACGGACCATTACTTAAAATCCAAGGCCCAGGAAGCGATCTAATGTACATTGAAACGCGGGCCACGAGACAGTGGAAGTGCCACGAGCTGAGACTGAAGGGACAGAGGATGAATTTCCAAAGAAGTTTAGGTTTCGATGTCAAAACGGAAAATTCTACGTCATTAAAATATAATGCAAAAGTCAGTGTAAAATCAAGTAAGGCAACGACTCCAAATGAACTCCCAGGCGCTTCAGTCACTCAGCAGATCAAAACTGCGGATCATTTCTCACCTGCCCACCTCCCAAACCCCAGCCTATGTCCCCTGCTTCCAGCTTACCTGAGCCCAGATTAAAGGAGGATTTCAGAGGCCATGCCAAGTTCTGCTGCTCCTCGTTCGGGTTGCCAGTCTTCCTCCTCGCTCTGGAATTGCAGGTCAACCGCCTTCCTGTTCTTCTTTGATTGACGCTGAGCTGCCGCGTTACCCGCTGCCGTCTGAGCGGATCTCGGGGAGCCTCTGGAACCGCCAGAGCGCTCCCCCCACCAACATTCTCTTGCCTTGTTTTCGGGGTTCCTCTTCACCAGCTGAGGCGCCCTCCCACCCCCCGCCGCCCTCTTACCTTTTTCTAGAGGTCTCTTGAGCCACCAGCAAGCTCCCCCGCACCTTCCCTCAGCGATCTTGGCCCGCCAGAGGCCTGCCCCTCGTCAGCCTCCTCCCCTTTTCCTGGGTGCTGCTTGAACCACTGGTGGGCTCCCCTCCACCATCCTCTCGTCCTTTGTAGGGGAGTCTCGTGACTCACCAGAGCGCTCTCCGCCGTTGCCTTGCTGGGGTTATTGACACCGCTTGACTTGCCAGAGCGCTCCCCCTCGCAGTTCTCTTGTTGGATTTCTTGGGACCTTTTGAACCATTGGAACAACGGGAATGCTCCCCCCCACTGTGACCTTGCCTTTCTTCAGTGCGATCTTGACGTGCTGGAGCACTTCCCCGCGCCGTCCTCTTGCCTTTTACTGGGGAGTCTCTTGAATATCCACAGCACTCCCCCCTGCCATCCTTTACCAGATTTTTTGACACTTCTTGACATCTCGGAGTGCTCTCACTCACCCTTGTCTTGCCTATTTTCAGGGCGCTCCTGTCCCGCTGGATGCTCCTCCCTGCTGTCCTATTGCCAGATTGAGAATTCTCGACCTGTCCCAGCGCTACCCCACCGTCCTTCTGCCTTCTACCTGGGAAGTCACTTGAAGAACTGGAGCACTCCCCCCTGCTGTCCTCTTGCCTTTCTTCACTGAGATTTTGGCCTGCCAGAGCACTCCTCCCTGTTGTCCTCTCACTGGATTTCTTGGGACCTCTTGACCCACTGGGTTTCTCCTCCCGCTGTCCTTTTGCCTTTCTTTAGTACAATCTCAGCCTGCTGGAGCGCTCCCCCTCGCCGTCCTCCTGCTGGATTTCTTGGAACCTCTTGACCCATTAGGGCGTTCCCCCTGCCACCCTCTTGTGTTTTCTGGGGGAGTCTTGTGACCAACCAGAGTGCTCCCCCCCACCATCTTCTTCCCCTTTTCCTGGGTGCTTCTTGATCCACCAGAGTGCTCTCAAAGCTGCCTGTTACCATCCTCTAACCATTCTCTTGCCTTTTTTTGGGGGAATCTTGTGACTCACCGGAGCGTTTTCCACCATTGTCTTGCTGGATTTCTTGACACCGCTTGACCTGTTGGAGCGCTCTCCCTCACAGTTCTCTTGCTGGATATCTTGGGACCTCTTGAACCACTGGAGAGCTCCCACCTGCCACCTTCTTACCGCATTTATCGAGACTTCCTGATCTGCTGGATTGCTCTCCCCACCGGCCTTCCTCTTGCACTTTTTGGGGGAGTCTTCTTGACACGTCCGAGTGCTCTCCCTCACCCTTGTCTTGCCTCTAGTCAGGGCGCTCTTCTCCCGCTGGAACGCTCCTCCCCGCCATCCTATTGCCAGACTGAGAATTCTTGACCTGCCGCAGTCCTGCCCCGCCATGCTCCTGCCTTCTGCCTGGGAAGTCACTTGAAGAACTGGAGCGCTCTCCCCCGCTGTCCTCTTGCCTTTCCTCAGTGGGATTTTGGCCTGCTAAAGAGCTCCTCCCTGTCGTCCTCTTGCTGGATTTCTCGGTACCTCTTGACCCACTGGGTCTCTCCTCCTGCCGTCCTTTTGCCTTTCCTTAGTACATTCTTGGTCTGCTAGAGTGCTCCCCCCCACCATCCTCTTGCTGGATTTCTCGGGACCCCTTGTCCCATATAGGACATGCCCCCCCACCACCATCCTGTTGTGTTTTTTAGGAGAGTCTTGTGATCGACCAGAGCGCTCCCCCCTTGACATCCTCTTCCCCTTTTTCTGGGTGACTTTTGAACCACTGGTGAACTCTCCCCCATCATCCTCTTGCCACATATATTGAGACTTGTTGATCCGCCAGAGCGCTTCCCCCACTGTCCTCTTGCCAGATTTACTGATACCTCTTGTCCTGTCAGAGCGCTCCCTCTCGCAGTCCTCTTTGTTCAGTTTGTAGGGTAGGAGGGGGGATCTCTGATTACAGAAAGGTCCCTTTGTTCTAGGAGACATTCCCTTGCTCCATGCTTCAGGTTGCCCATCTTCCCTCTCATTTTCAATGTGCACGTCCATCACCTTCCTCCTCTTCTTTCTTGATCCCTCGACTCCCGGATGAACTCAAATCCTCTTTCTTGATCACTCTTTCTCGTAAGTTCACAACCTTACTTTCCTTTCTTGCTTTTGCCTTTGTGAGCTGCTCCACCCAAACCGAAATGCCCTGAAGACAGAAATACACCCACCCCAGGCCCGTACAGTCACATAGGGGGTGAGTCCGGTCGCTGACGCATCCCCACATCCCACAGCAAGCCCACCTTGCCTTGGCCCCGGCCCCCCGCACAGGCCTTCCCACCAACCCAGCCCCTCCGTAGCAGCACAGTTTCCCAGCATGCACCCCACAAAGACTTTCTTTGCCAGTCACCCCTGGCACTTACAGCAACACACCACATCAGCATCAAGAGCCCTGGGAGTGGAGAGCTGGCCAGGCCCTCACCCCGGCAGGATCCTCCTCCCCCTCCTTTACCTGCTGGCAGACAGACACCTCCCAAGGGATGACCACCCTGCTCCCTTAACTGCTCCCAAGTCCAAGAGCCCAGCCCCTGCTTACCACCCCCACCTCCCAAAACACAGCCAACAGCCCCTGCTCCCATTTTACCACTTTACCCCCGAGCACGGTTTCTAGGGGTGGGAGGGGGACGCACTAATCACAGATCGTTCCCTGTGCTTAAGGATACATTCTCCTTCTCGCTGGCTCAGCCTGCCCATCTTCCTCCTCACTCTTGACTCGTAGCTCCATCACCTTTCTCCTCTTTTGTCCCCTCCTGACTCACAGGTCCACCACTGTCATCTTCTTTCTTGACTCTGCTTGACTCACAGGTGCGCTCCAATCCTCTTTCGTGATCGCTCTTCTGTGTCAGTACACGGAAGACCGGGCACATGAGAAACTGCAAGAGTCAACAGCATGAGAACAAGCATTAGTGGAAAAATACAAGAACAAAGGACTGTATGCTATGTGATACATCAAGGACAGAGGAGTTGATACAGGATTGATGCATCAAGGACAGAGGGACAGCTTGTGATAGACAAAAAAGGTGTTGATGGCAGTGACTTTGGTGGGAACACAAAACACATCACTTATGTAATGACTAACTTAGCTAATCAACAAATGCTTGAGCAAGCATCATAGCGAGTATAAACGCAAGCCTGAATTTGTAATAAACATCTCTCATTGCACCTTAAAAGAGAGTCCGTACCGCATTCGCTACAAATGGCGCCCTGGAACAGGGACTTTCAGCGTGCCTATAAAGGCAGTAGCCGCTCTGGTAGCGAAGCCCAATCGAACCAGGAAACAGGACCGGGAACCAGGACAGTGCGCGCCCACCACCAACGAAAGGTGAGCGACTGGGAACCATGGGAGGGAAGTTATCCCTTAAGCAAAGACAAACCCTGGATGTCCTTCAACATGCGCTACAAATGCAAAATCAGGATGTATCAGGGGTCTGATTGGTGAGTTTATTACAATGGATTGCTAATCATGTGCTAGACTTTCCTACAACTGGTACATTTCAGTTGGAGACATGGCACAAAGATGAATGAGAATTATATGAACAGGTAACGACTGGATATAAAGCTGCTTGCAAATATTCATCTACTTGGGGAAAAATTATGACTACTAAGATACAGGATACAGGACTGATACATCAGGGGCAGAGGGACAGCTTACTATAGAAAAAAATGCGTATATGGCAGTTACATCGCTCATGTAATGTCTAACTTAGCTAAAGAGCAAATGCTTGAGCAAGCATCATAGCGAGTATAAATGCAAACCTGAGTTTGTAATAAATGTCTCTCATGGCACCTTACCGTGAGTCCACGCCAGATTCGCTACACTCTTCCTCATAGGTTCACCACCTTCCTCTCCTTCCTTGCTTTTCCTTTGCACGCTGCTCCACCTGAAGAGAAACACACAGAGGACTGAGCTACACCAGCCCAAGGGCACTACAATCAGACAGGGGCTGAGTCCGGGGGCTGACACCTCCCCACACCCCACAACGAGCCCACCTTGCCTTGGCCCCGGGCCCTCGCACATGCCTTAGAGATATCATAGCTCAGTACAAATCCCCACAGTCCTCACCTGCTGTTTGGTGCTTGCGGAGGGTCACACTCCCTGTGCCCCAGGGCACTGGCCCTACACGGCCAAGCTCGGCAGCGGGACTGTCTGGAGCTGCCGCTGGCTGGTTCTCCAGCTTTAGGGTCACCCGCAGAAGCCCGCTCTCCTCAGCTCTGCACACCCATCCAGTTGCGCCGCCCAGGCAAAGTCAGCTTCACCCTCTGCTCTACACCTCACCTGCAAACAACCAACTCTTCAACTGACAACTGTCCAAAACCCACCGACAAACTCTCCGCACCTCAGCCTTTCGTTTGCAACTGCTGCCTCTAGTGCATCTCACAGACAAGCCTTCAAAATCCCCTCATCCTGCAATAACACTCCAGCACTGATCACCTGTGGGAACAACTACCACAATACCATGCAAACACCAACCAGTTCTGGCACGAAAATATCACTTTCTCCTCAAGATTCCACCCTACACCAACTGCTGACAAACACACGCTGTCCTCACCAAAGCCAAACGCTGCAACAACCAGCGACAACTCAAATTTGCGTGGGCGGTGCAAAATTGCAGGGGTGAGCTAACGCAGAGCTGGGCTAGAAAGCTGCAGAGTGTGCACCCTGTGGTATAACGTGGCGAGCTACTGCCATTCTGCCTTCTCCCTGGGAGAAGCGCGTGAGCAGAGGCTGCTTCAAGGCACGATGGGAACGGTTTGGTTCTCCGGGTCTCTCAGGGCGAGAGCGATAAATGTGATCTGTGGCGTGGCGCAGGAACTTCCCGTACACTTGCTCCTCCATTCGGTCTCGGGTGCTGCAAGAGAGGGAGCGAGAGATTCAGGGCAAGATTGACAACCTCGGCGTCCCCGTCCCAGCCACGGGTCACCCAAACCTGCAGACATCCCGGGAGGCCCCCTAAGATTTACACTCCCCTATGCCCCACCCTTGAAGCCTGGACATCGCCAGAACCATAGAGCAAGTATTTCTTGAGGAGGCACCCAAAGGGTCCGTGTTCTCTTTCAGGCAGACGCTAGCGCAAGATTGCAAATCATCTCACAGCTACCAGGAAGGTAAAAAATAACGTCTTGAAATGGGAAAGGAACAGGTATTGTTTCTCTTCATCACCTCCCTCATTGCCACATTATCAAGGTCTCCCGCAATGTTCCACAGGAAACTTGAAGCTTGGAATTCCTGGTATTCTGAACCTGGGCAAGAAAGGAAGAAAAGCATGAGACTGATCATAAAGAGGGTGGCTGCTCGTAACATGGAAAGAGCAGTAACAAGGTAAAAAGATATCACTTTTCCTTAGAGAGCTCTCAAAGCTGCCTGTTAAGGACAAGAAAAACAAACTTGTGACGGACCATTACTTAAAATCCAAGGCCCAGGAAGCAATCTAATGTACATTGAAACGCGGGCCACGAGACAGTGGAAGTGCCACGAGCTGAGACTGAAGGGACAGAGGATGAATTTCCAAAGAAGTTTAGGTTTCGATGTCAAAACGGAAAATTCTACATCATTAAAATATAATGCAAAAGTCAGTGTAAAATCAAGTAAGGCAACGACTCCAAATGAACTCCCAGGCGCTTCAGTCACTCAGCAGATCAAAAATGCGGATCATTTCTCACCTGCCCACCTCCCAAACCCCAGCCTATGTCCCCTGCTTCCAGCTTACCTGAGCCCAGATTAAAGGAGGATTTCAGAGGCCATGCCAAGTTCTGCTGCTCCTCGTTCGGGTTGCCAGTCTTCCTCCTCGCTCTGGAATTGCAGGTCAACCGCCTTCCTGTTCTTCTTTGATTGACGCTGAGCTGCCGCGTTACCCGCTGCCGTCTGAGCGGATCTCGGGGAGCCTCTGGAACCGCCAGAGCGCTCCCCCCACCAACATTCTCTTGCCTTGTTTTCGGGGTTCCTCTTCACCAGCTGAGGCGCCCTCCCACCCCCCGCCGCCCTCTTACCTTTTTCTAGAGGTCTCTTGAGCCACCAGCAAGCTCCCCCGCACCTTCCCTCAGTGATCTTGGCCCGCCAGAGGCCTGCCCCTCGTCAGCCTCCTCCCCTTTTCCTGGGTGCTGCTTGAACCACTGGTGGGCTCCCCTCCACCATCCTCTCGTCCTTTGTAGGGGAGTCTCGTGACTCACCAGAGCGCTCTCCGCCGTTGCCTTGCTGGGGTTATTGACACCGCTTGACTTGCCAGAGCGCTCCCCCTCGCAGTTCTCTTGTTGGATTTCTTGGGACCTTTTGAACCATTGGAACAACGGGAATGCTCCCCCCCACTGTGACCTTGCCTTTCTTCAGTGCCATCTTGACGTGCTGGAGCACTTCCCCGCGCCGTCCTCTTGCCTTTTACTGGGGAGTCTCTTGAATATCCACAGCACTCCCCCCTGCCATCCTTTACCAGATTTTTTGACACTTCTTGACATCTCGGAGTGCTCTCACTCACCCTTGTCTTGCCTATTTTCAGGGCGCTCCTGTCCCGCTGGATGCTCCTCCCTGCTGTCCTATTGCCAGATTGAGAATTCTCGACCTGTCCCAGCGCTACCCCACCGTCCTTCTGCCTTCTACCTGGGAAGTCACTTGAAGAACTGGAGCACTCCCCCCTGCTGTCCTCTTGCCTTTCTTCACTGAGATTTTGGCCTGCCAGAGCACTCCTCCCTGTTGTCCTCTCACTGGATTTCTTGGGACCTCTTGACCCACTGGGTTTCTCCTCCTGCTGTCCTTTTGCCTTTCTTTAGTACAATCTCAGCCTGCTGGAGCGCTCCCCCTCGCCGTCCTCCTGCTGGATTTCTTGGAACCTCTTGACCCCTTAGGGCGTTCCCCCTGCCACCCTCTTGTGGTTTTTGGGGGAGTCTTGTGATCAACCAGGCCGTTTCCCCCCACCATCCTCTTCCCCTTTTCCTGGGTGCTTCTTGATCCACCAGAGTGCTCTCAAAGCTGCCTGTTACCATCCTCTAACCATTCTCTTGCCTTTTTTGGTGGAGTCTTGTGACTCACCGGAGCGTTCTCCACCATTGTCTTGCTGGATTTGTTGACATCGCTTGACCTGCCGGAGCGCTCCCCCTCACAGTTCTCTTCCTGGATATCTTGGGACATTTTGAACCACTGGGGGGCTCCCACCCGCCATCCTCTTACCGCATTTATTGAGACGTCCTGATCTGCCAGAGCGTTCCCCCTCGCCGTCCTTTTGCTGGATTTCTTGGGATGCCTTAAACAACTGTGGGGCTCCCACCCACCATCCTCTAACCGCATTTATCGAGATTTCCTGATCTGCTGGAGCGCTCCCCCTTGCCGTCCTCTTGCTGGATTTCTTGGGATCTCTTGGACCACTGGGGGGGCTCCCACCCGCCATCCTCTTACCGCATTTATTGAGACTTCCTGATCTGCTGGATTGCTCTCCCCCTGGCCTTCCTCTTGCACTTTTTTGGGGGAGTCTTCTTCACACATCCGAGCGCTCTCCCTCACCCTTGTCTTGCCTCTAGTCAGGGCGCTCTTCTCCCGCTGGAACGCTCCTCCCCGCCATCCTATTGCCAGACTGAGAATTCTTGACCTGCCGCAGTCCTGCCCCACCATGCTCCTGCCTTCTGCCTGGGAAGTCACTTGAAGAACTGGAGCGCTCTCCCCCGCTGTCCTCTTGCCTTTCCTCAGTGGGATTTTGGCCTGCTAAAGAGCTCCTCCCTGTCGTCCTCTTGCTGGATTTCTTGGGACTTCTTGACCCATTAGGGCATTCCCCCTGCCACCCTCTTGTGGTTTTTGGGGGAGTCTTGTGACCAACCAGGCCGTTTCCCCCCACCATCCTCTTCCCCTTTTCCTGGGTGCTTCTTGATCCACCAGAGTGCTCCCCTGCACCATTCTTTTGCCTTTTTTGGGAGAGTCTTGTGACTCGCCGGAGAGTTCTCCACCATTGTCTTGCTGGATTTCTTGACATCGCTTGACCTGCCGGAGCGCTCCCCCTCGCAGTTCTCTTGCTGGATTTCTTGGGACGTCTTAAACAACTGAGGGGCTCACACCCACCATCCTCTAACTGCATTTATCGAGATTTCCTGATCTGCCGGAGCGCTCGCCCCTGCTGTCCTCTTGCTGGGTTTCTTGGGACCTCTTGACCCACACGAGCTCTCCTCCCCACCGTCTTCTTGCCAGACTTATTGAGACTTCTTGACCCGCCAGAGTGTTCCCCCTCATCATCCTCCTGCCTTTTTCTGGGGATTCTCTTCAACAACTGAAGAGCTCCCCCGCACTGTCCTCTTCCCTTTTTTCTGGGTGATTCGTGAATCACCGGTGAGCTTCTCCTTACCACCCTCTTGGGCTTTTTTCAGAGCAACCTTGACCCATCAGAGCACCCCCTCACCGTCCTCTTGCCAGATGTACTGAGGGTTCTTCATCTGCCACAGCGCTCCCCCACGCCGTCCTCTTGCTGGATTTCCTGGAACCTTGTGAACCACTGGGGGGCTCCCAACCACCATCCTTTTACCGCATTTATTGAGACGTCCTGATCTGCCAGAGCGCTCCCCCTCGCCGCCCTCTTGCTGGATTTCTTGGGACCTCTTGAACCACTGGGGGCCTCCCACCCACCATGCTCTTACCGCATTTATCGAGACTTCCTGATCTGCTGGAGCGCTCCCCCTCGCCGTCCTCTTGCTGGATTTCTTGGGTCCTCTTGACCCATTAGGGCGTTCCCCCTGCCACCCTCTTGTGTTTTCTGGGGGAGTCTTGTGACCAACCAGAGTGCTCCCCCCCACCATCTTCTTCCCCTTTTCCTGGGTGCTTCTTGATCCACCAGAGTGCTCCCCTGCACCATTCTCTTGCCTTTTTTTGGGGGAATCTTGTGACTCACCGGAGCGTTTTCCACCATTGTCTTGCTGGATTTCTTGACACCGCTTGACCTGTTGGAGCGCTCTCCCTCACAGTTCTCTTGCTGGATATCTTGGGACCTCTTGAACCACTGGGGAGCTCCCACCTGCCACCTTCTTACCGCATTTATTGAGACTTCCTGATCTGCTGGATTGCTCTCCCCACCGGCCTTCCTCTTGCACTTTTTGGGGGAGTCTTCTTGACACGTCCGAGTGCTCTCCCTCACCCTTGTCTTGCCTCTAGTCAGGGCGCTCTTCTCCCGCTGGAACGCTCCTCCCCGCCATCCTATTGCCAGACTGAGAATTCTTGACCTGCCGCAGTCCTGCCCCGCCAGGCTCCTGCCTTCTGCCTGGGAAGTCACTTGAAGAACTGGAGCGCTCTCCCCCGCTCTCCTCTTGCCTTTCCTCAGTGGGATTTTGGCCTGCTAAAGAGCTCCTCCCTGTCGTCCTCTTGCTGGATTTCTCGGTACCTCTTGACCCACTGGGTCTCTCCTCCTGCCGTCCTTTTGCCTTTCCTTAGTACATTCTTGGTCTGCTGGAGTGCTCCCCCCCACCATCCTCTTGCTGGATTTCTCGGGACCCCTTGTCCCATATAGGACATCCCCCCCCACCACCATCCTGTTGTGTTTTTTAGGAGAGTCTTGTGATCGACCAGAGCGCTCCCCCCTTGACATCCTCTTCCCCTTTTTCTGGGTGACTTTTGAACCACTGGTGAACTCTCCCCCATCATCCTCTTGCCACATATATTGAGACTTGTTGATCCGCCAGAGCGCTTCCCCCACTGTCCTCTTGCCAGATTTACTGATACCTCTTGTCCTGTCAGAGCGCTCCCTCTCGCAGTCCTCTTTGTTCAGTTTGTAGGGTAGGAGGGGGGATCTCTGATTACAGAAAGGTCCCTTTGTTCTAGGAGACATTCCCTTGCTCCATGCTTCAGGTTGCCCATCTTCCCTCTCATTTTCAATATGCACGTCCATCACCTTCCTCCTCTTCTTTCTTGATCCCTCGACTCCCGGATGAACTCAAATCCTCTTTCTTGATCACTCTTTCTCGTAAGTTCACAACCTTACTTTCCTTTCTTGCTTTCGCCTTTGTGAGCTGCTCCACCCAAACCGAAATGCCCTGAAGACAGAAATACACCCACCCCAAGCCCGTACAGTCACATAGGGGGTAAGTCCGGTCGCTGACGCATCCCCACATCCCACAGCAAGCCCACCTTGCCTTGGCCCCGGCCCCCCGCACAGGCCTTCCCACCAACCCAGCCCCTCTGTAGCAGCACAGTTTCCCAGCATGCACCCCACAAAGACTTTCTTTGCCAGTCACCCCTGGCACTTACAGCAACACACCACATCAGCATCAAGAGCCCTGGGAGTGGAGAGCTGGCCAGGCCCTCACCCCGGCAGGATCCTCTTCCCCCTCCTTTAGCTGATGGCAGACAGACAAGACACCTCCCAAGAGGTGTCCAGCCCTCTCTCTCAACCACTCATGAGTACAAAAGCCCAGCCTCTACTCACCCACCCCGCCTCCCAAAACCCCACCAGCAGCCCCTGGTCCCAGCTGAACAGCAGCCAGTGCTGAAGATCTGGCTCGTGTTGTCGGACACAACCTTCCCATGGATGTCTGGGCCCCTGAGCAGTTTCCAGGGGTGGGAGGGCGCAGTCCTGATTACAGGGAGGTCCCTGTCCCAAGGGGGACATTTTCTTCCTCCTCACTCCTGACTCGCAGCTCCATCACCTTCCTCCTCTTCTTTCTTGATCCCTCCTGACTCGCAGGTCTACCACCGTCATCTTCTTTCTTGATCCCTGTTGACTTGCAGATGCACTCCAATCCTCTTTCTTGATCGCTCTTCCTCGTAGGTTCACCACCTTCCTCTTCTTTCTTGCTTTCACCTTTGCGAGCTGCTCCACCCGAACAGAGATGCACAGAAAACAAAAATATACCCACCCCAGGCCCGTACAGTCACACGAGGGGGCGAGTCCGGTCGCTGACGCATCCCCACACCCCACCACAAGGCCACCTTGCCTTGGCCCCGGCCCCCCGCACAGGCCTTCCCACCAACCCAGCCCCTCCGTAGCAGCACAGTTTCCCAGCATGCACCCCACAAAGACTTTCTTTGCCAGTCACCCCTGGCACTTACAGCAACACACCACACCAGCATCAAGAGCCCTGGGAGTGGAGAGCTGGCCAGGCCCTCACCCCGGCAGGATCCTCTTCCCCCTCCTTTACCTGCTGGCAGACAGACACCTCCCAAGGGATGACCACCCTGCTCCCTTAACTGCTCCCAAGTCCAAGAGCCCAGCCCCTGCTCACCACCCCCACCTCCCAAAACACAGCCAACAGCCCCTGCTCCCATTTTACCACTTTACCCCCGAGCACGGTTTCTAGGGGTGGGAGGGGGACGCACTAATCACAGATCGTTCCCTGTGCTTAAGGATACATTCTCCTTCTCGCTGGCTCAGCCTGCCCATCTTCCTCCTCACTCTTGACTCGTAGCTCCATCACCTTTCTCCTCTTTTGTCCCCTCCTGACTCACAGGTCCACCACTGTCATCTTCTTTCTTGACTCTGCTTGACTCACAGGTGCGCTCCAATCCTCTTTCGTGATCGCTCTTCTGTGTCAGTACACGGAAGACCGGGCACGTGAGAAACTGCAAGAGTCAACAGCATGAGAACAAGCATTAGTGGAAAAATACAAGAACAAAGGACTGTATGCTATGTGATACATCAAGGACAGAGGAGTTGATACAGGATTGATGCATCAAGGACAGAGGGACAGCTTGTGATAGACAAAAAAGGTGTTTATGGCAGTGACTTTGGTGGGAACACAAAACACATCACTTATGTAATGACTAACTTAGCTAATCAACAAATGCTTGAGCAAGCATCATAGCGAGTATAAACGCAAGCCTGAATTTGTAATAAACATCTCTCATTGCACCTTAAAAGAGAGTCCGTACCGCATTCGCTACAAATGGCGCCCTGGAACAGGGACTTTCAGCGTGCCTATAAAGGCAGTAGCCGCTCTGGTAGCGAAGCCCAATCGAACCAGGAAACAGGACCGGGAACCAGGACAGTGCGCGCCCACCACCAACGAAAGGTGAGCGACTGGGAACCATGGGAGGGAAGTTATCCCTTAAGCAAAGACAAACCCTGGATGTCCTTCAACATGCGCTACAAATGCAAAATCAGGATGTATCAGGGGTCTGATTGGTGAGTTTATTACAATGGATTGCTAATCATGTGCTAGACTTTCCTACAACTGGTACATTTCAGTTGGAGACATGGCACAAAGATGAATGAGAATTATATGAACAGGTAACGACTGGAGATAAAGCTGCTTGCAAATATTCATCTACTTGGGGAAAAATTATGACTACTAAGATACAGGATACAGGACTGATACATCAGGGGCAGAGGGACAGCTTACTATAGAAAAAAATGCGTATATGGCAGTTACATCGCTCATGTAATGTCTAACTTAGCTAAAGAGCAAATGCTTGAGCAAGCATCATAGCGAGTATAAATGCAAACCTGAGTTTGTAATAAATGTCTCTCATGGCACCTTACCGTGAGTCCACGCCAGATTCGCTACACTCTTCCTCATAGGTTCACCACCTTCCTCTCCTTCCTTGCTTTTCCTTTGCACGCTGCTCCACCTGAAGAGAAACACACAGAGGACTGAGCTACACCAGCCCAAGGGCACTACAATCAGACAGGGGCTGAGTCCGGGGGCTGACACCTCCCCACACCCCACAACGAGCCCACCTTGCCTTGGCCCCGGGCCCTCGCACATGCCTTAGACATATCATAGCTCAGTACAAATCCCCACAGTCCTCACCTGCTGTTTGGTGCTTGCGGAGGGTCACACTCCCTGTGCCCCAGGGCACTGGCCCTACACGGCCAAGCTCGGCAGCGGGACTGTCTGGAGCTGCCGCTGGCTGGTTCTCCAGCTTTAGGGTCACCCGCAGAAGCCCGCTCTCCTCAGCTCTGCACACCCATCCAGTTGCGCCGCCCAGGCAAAGTCAGCTTCACCCTCTGCTCTACACCTCACCTGCAAACAACCAACTCTTCAACTGACAACTGTCCAAAACCCACCGACAAACTCTCCGCACCTCAGCCTTTCGTTTGCAACTGCTGCCTCTAGTGCATCTCACAGACAAGCCTTCAAAATCCCCTCATCCTGCAATAACACTCCAGCACTGATCACCTGTGGGAACAACTACCACAATACCATGCAAACACCAACCAGTTCTGGCACGAAAATATCACTTTCTCCTCAAGATTCCACCCTACACCAACTGCTGACAAACACACGCTGTCCTCACCAAAGCCAAACGCTGCAACAACCAGCGACAACTCAAATTTGCGTGGGCGGTGCAAAATTGCAGGGGTGAGCTAACGCAGAGCTGGGCTAGAAAGCTGCAGAGTGTGCACCCTGTGGTATAACGTGGCGAGCTACTGCCATTCTGCCTTCTCCCTGGGAGAAGCGCGTGAGCAGAGGCTGCTTCAAGGCACGATGGGAACGGTTTGGTTCTCCGGGTCTCTCAGGGCGAGAGCGATAAATGTGATCTGTGGCGTGGCGCAGGAACTTCCCGTACACTTGCTCCTCCATTCGGTCTCGGGTGCTGCAAGAGAGGGAGCGAGAGATTCAGGGCAAGATTGACAACCTCGGCGTCCCCGTCCCAGCCACGGGTCACCCAAACCTGCAGACATCCCGGGAGGCCCCCTAAGATTTACACTCCCCTATGCCCCACCCTTGAAGCCTGGACATCGCCAGAACCATAGAGCAAGTATTTCTTGAGGAGGCACCCAAAGGGTCCGTGTTCTCTTTCAGGCAGACGCTAGCGCAAGATTGCAAATCATCTCACAGCTACCAGGAAGGTAAAAAATAACGTCTTGAAATGGGAAAGGAACAGGTATTGTTTCTCTTCATCACCTCCCTCATTGCCACGTTATCAAGGTCTCCCGCAATGTTCCACAGGAAACTTGAAGCTTGGAATTCCTGGTATTCTGAACCTGGGCAAGAAAGGAAGAAAAGCATGAGACTGATCATAAAGAGGGTGGCTGCTCGTAACATGGAAAGAGCAGTAACAAGGTAAAAAGATATCACTTTTCCTTAGAGAGCTCTCAAAGCTGCCTGTTAAGGACAAGAAAAACAAACTTGTGACGGACCATTACTTAAAATCCAAGGCCCAGGAAGCAATCTAATGTACATTGAAACGCGGGCCACGAGACAGTGGAAGTGCCACGAGCTGAGACTGAAGGGACAGAGGATGAATTTCCAAAGAAGTTTAGGTTTCGATGTCAAAACGGAAAATTCTACGTCATTAAAATATAATGCAAAAGTCAGTGTAAAATCAAGTAAGGCAACGACTCCAAATGAACTCCCAGGCGCTTCAGTCACTCAGCAGATCAAAAATGCGGATCATTTCTCACCTGCCCACCTCCCAAACCCCAGCCTATGTCCCCTGCTTCCAGCTTACCTGAGCCCAGATTAAAGGAGGATTTCAGAGGCCATGCCAAGTTCTGCTGCTCCTCGTTCGGGTTGCCAGTCTTCCTCCTCGCTCTGGAATTGCAGGTCAACCGCCTTCCTGTTCTTCTTTGATTGACGCTGAGCTGCCGCGTTACCCGCTGCCGTCTGAGCGGATCTCGGGGAGCCTCTGGAACCGCCAGAGCGCTCCCCCCACCAACATTCTCTTGCCTTGTTTTCGGGGTTCCTCTTCACCAGCTGAGGCGCCCTCCCACCCCCCGCCGCCCTCTTACCTTTTTCTAGAGGTCTCTTGAGCCACCAGCAAGCTCCCCCGCACCTTCCCTCAGTGATCTTGGCCCGCCAGAGGCCTGCCCCTCGTCAGCCTCCTCCCCTTTTCCTGGGTGCTGCTTGAACCACTGGTGGGCTCCCCTCCACCATCCTCTCGTCCTTTGTAGGGGAGTCTCGTGACTCACCAGAGCGCTCTCCGCCGTTGCCTTGCTGGGGTTATTGACACCGCTTGACTTGCCAGAGCGCTCCCCCTCGCAGTTCTCTTGTTGGATTTCTTGGGACCTTTTGAACCATTGGAACAACGGGAATGCTCCCCCCCACTGTGACCTTGCCTTTCTTCAGTGCGATCTTGACGTGCTGGAGCACTTCCCTGCGCCGTCCTCTTGCCTTTTACTGGGGAGTCTCTTGAATATCCACAGCACTCCCCCCTGCCATCCTTTACCAGATTTTTTGACACTTCTTGACATCTCGGAGTGCTCTCACTCACCCTTGTCTTGCCTATTTTCAGGGCGCTCCTGTCCCGCTGGATGCTCCTCCCTGCTGTCCTATTGCCAGATTGAGAATTCTCGACCTGTCCCAGCGCTACCCCACCGTCCTTCTGCCTTCTACCTGGGAAGTCACTTGAAGAACTGGAGCACTCCCCCCTGCTGTCCTCTTGCCTTTCTTCACTGAGATTTTGGCCTGCCAGAGCACTCCTCCCTGTTGTCCTCTCACTGGATTTCTTGGGACCTCTTGACCCACTGGGTTTCTCCTCCTGCTGTCCTTTTGCCTTTCTTTAGTACAATCTCAGCCTGCTGGAGCGCTCCCCCTCGCCGTCCTCCTGCTGGATTTCTTGGAACCTCTTGACCCCTTAGGGCGTTCCCCCTGCCACCCTCTTGTGGTTTTTGGGGGAGTCTTGTGATCAACCAGGCCGTTTCCCCCCACCATCCTCTTCCCCTTTTCCTGGGTGCTTCTTGATCCACCAGAGTGCTCTCAAAGCTGCCTGTTACCATCCTCTAACCATTCTCTTGCCTTTTTTGGTGGAGTCTTGTGACTCACCGGAGCGTTCTCCACCATTGTCTTGCTGGATTTGTTGACATCGCTTGACCTGCCGGAGCGCTCCCCCTCACAGTTCTCTTCCTGGATATCTTGGGACATTTTGAACCACTGGGGGGCTCCCACCCGCCATCCTCTTACCGCATTTATTGAGACGTCCTGATCTGCCAGAGCGTTCCCCCTCGCCGTCCTTTTGCTGGATTTCTTGGGATGCCTTAAACAACTGTGGGGCTCCCACCCACCATCCTCTAACCGCATTTATCGAGATTTCCTGATCTGCTGGAGCGCTCCCCCTTGCCGTCCTCTTGCTGGATTTCTTGGGATCTCTTGGACCACTGGGGGGGCTCCCACCCGCCATCCTCTTACCGCATTTATTGAGACTTCCTGATCTGCTGGATTGCTCTCCCCCTGGCCTTCCTCTTGCACTTTTTTGGGGGAGTCTTCTTCACACATCCGAGCGCTCTCCCTCACCCTTGTCTTGCCTCTAGTCAGGGCGCTCTTCTCCCGCTGGAACGCTCCTCCCCGCCATCCTATTGCCAGACTGAGAATTCTTGACCTGCCGCAGTCCTGCCCCACCATGCTCCTGCCTTCTGCCTGGGAAGTCACTTGAAGAACTGGAGCGCTCTCCCCCGCTGTCCTCTTGCCTTTCCTCAGTGGGATTTTGGCCTGCTAAAGAGCTCCTCCCTGTCGTCCTCTTGCTGGATTTCTTGGGACTTCTTGACCCATTAGGGCATTCCCCCTGCCACCCTCTTGTGGTTTTTGGGGGAGTCTTGTGACCAACCAGGCCGTTTCCCCCCACCATCCTCTTCCCCTTTTCCTGGGTGCTTCTTGATCCACCAGAGTGCTCCCCTGCACCATTCTTTTGCCTTTTTTGGGAGAGTCTTGTGACTCGCCGGAGAGTTCTCCACCATTGTCTTGCTGGATTTCTTGACATCGCTTGACCTGCCGGAGCGCTCCCCCTCGCAGTTCTCTTGCTGGATTTCTTGGGACATCTTAAACAACTGAGGGGCTCACACCCACCATCCTCTAACTGCATTTATCGAGATTTCCTGATCTGCCGGAGCGCTCGCCCCTGCTGTCCTCTTGCTGGGTTTCTTGGGACCTCTTGACCCACACGAGCTCTCCTCCCCACCGTCTTCTTGCCAGACTTATTGAGACTTCTTGACCCGCCAGAGTGTTCCCCCTCATCATCCTCCTGCCTTTTTCTGGGGATTCTCTTCAACAACTGAAGAGCTCCCCCGCACTGTCCTCTTCCCTTTTTTCTGGGTGATTCGTGAATCACCGGTGAGCTTCTCCTTACCACCCTCTTGGGCTTTTTTCAGAGCAACCTTGACCCATCAGAGCACCCCCTCACCGTCCTCTTGCCAGATGTACTGAGGGTTCTTCATCTGCCACAGCGCTCCCCCACGCCGTCCTCTTGCTGGATTTCCTGGAACCTTGTGAACCACTGGGGGGCTCCCAACCACCATCCTTTTACCGCATTTATTGAGACGTCCTGATCTGCCAGAGCGCTCCCCCTCGCCGCCCTCTTGCTGGATTTCTTGGGACCTCTTGAACCACTGGGGGCCTCCCACCCACCATGCTCTTACCGCATTTATCGAGACTTCCTGATCTGCTGGAGCGCTCCCCCTCGCCGTCCTCTTGCTGGATTTCTTGGGTCCTCTTGACCCATTAGGGCGTTCCCCCTGCCACCCTCTTGTGTTTTCTGGGGGAGTCTTGTGACCAACCAGAGTGCTCCCCCCCACCATCTTCTTCCCCTTTTCCTGGGTGCTTCTTGATCCACCAGAGTGCTCCCCTGCACCATTCTCTTGCCTTTTTTTGGGGGAATCTTGTGACTCACCGGAGCGTTTTCCACCATTGTCTTGCTGGATTTCTTGACACCGCTTGACCTGTTGGAGCGCTCTCCCTCACAGTTCTCTTGCTGGATATCTTGGGACCTCTTGAACCACTGGGGAGCTCCCACCTGCCACCTTCTTACCGCATTTATTGAGACTTCCTGATCTGCTGGATTGCTCTCCCCACCGGCCTTCCTCTTGCACTTTTTGGGGGAGTCTTCTTGACACGTCCGAGTGCTCTCCCTCACCCTTGTCTTGCCTCTAGTCAGGGCGCTCTTCTCCCGCTGGAACGCTCCTCCCCGCCATCCTATTGCCAGACTGAGAATTCTTGACATGCCACAGTCCTGCCCCGCCATGCTCCTGCCTTCTGCCTGGGAAGTCACTTGAAGAACTGGAGCGCTCTCCCCCGCTGTCCTCTTGCCTTTCCTCAGTGGGATTTTGGCCTGCTAAAGAGCTCCTCCCTGTCGTCCTCTTGCTGGATTTCTCGGTACCTCTTGACCCACTGGGTCTCTCCTCCTGCCGTCCTTTTGCCTTTCCTTAGTACATTCTTGGTCTGCTGGAGTGCTCCCCCCCACCATCCTCTTGCTGGATTTCTCGGGACCCCTTGTCCCATATAGGACATCCCCCCCCACCACCATCCTGTTGTGTTTTTTAGGAGAGTCTTGTGATCGACCAGAGCGCTCCCCCCTTGACATCCTCTTCCCCTTTTTCTGGGTGACTTTTGAACCACTGGTGAACTCTCCCCCATCATCCTCTTGCCACATATATTGAGACTTGTTGATCCGCCAGAGCGCTTCCCCCACTGTCCTCTTGCCAGATTTACTGATACCTCTTGTCCTGTCAGAGCGCTCCCTCTCGCAGTCCTCTTTGTTCAGTTTGTAGGGTAGGAGGGGGGATCTCTGATTACAGAAAGGTCCCTTTGTTCTAGGAGACATTCCCTTGCTCCATGCTTCAGGTTGCCCATCTTCCCTCTCATTTTCAATATGCACGTCCATCACCTTCCTCCTCTTCTTTCTTGATCCCTCGACTCCCGGATGAACTCAAATCCTCTTTCTTGATCACTCTTTCTCGTAAGTTCACAACCTTACTTTCCTTTCTTGCTTTCGCCTTTGTGAGCTGCTCCACCCAAACCGAAATGCCCTGAAGACAGAAATACACCCACCCCAAGCCCGTACAGTCACATAGGGGGTGAGTCCGCTCGCTGACGCATCCCCACATCCCACAGCAAGCCCACCTTGCCTTGGCCCCGGCCCCCCGCACAGGCCTTCCCACCAACCCAGCCCCTCCGGAGCAGCACAGTTTCCCAGCATGCACCCCACAAAGACTTTCTTTGCCAGTCACCCCTGGCACTTACAACAACACACCACACCAGCATCAAGAGCCCTGGGAGTGGAGAGCTGGCCAGGCCCTCACCCCGGCAGGATCCTCTTCCCCCTCCTTTAGCTGATGGCAGACAGACAAGACACCTCCCAAGAGGTGTCCAGCCCTCTCTCTCAACCACTCATGAGTACAAAAGCCCAGCCTCTACTCACCCACCCCGCCTCCCAAAACCCCACCAGCAGCCCCTGGTCCCAGCTGAACAGCAGCCAGTGCTGAAGATCTGGCTCGTGTTGTCGGACACAACCTTCCCATGGATGTCTGGGCCCCTGAGCAGTTTCCAGGGGTGGGAGGGCGCAGTCCTGATTACAGGGAGGTCCCTGTCCCAAGGGGGACATTTTCTTCCTCCTCACTCCTGCCTCGCAGCTCCATCACCTTCCTCCTCTTCTTTCTTGATCCCTCCTGACTCGCAGGTCTACCACCGTCATCTTCTTTCTTGATCCCTGTTGACTTGCAGATGCACTCCAATCCTCTTTCTTGATCGCTCTTCCTCGTAGGTTCACCACCTTCCTCTTCCTTCTTGCTTTCGCCTTTGCGAGCTGCTCCACCCGAACAGAGATGCACAGAAAACAAAAATATACCCACCCCAGGCCCGTACAGTCACACGAGGGGGCGAGTCCGGTCGCTGACGCATCCCCACACCCCACCACAAGGCCACCTTGCCTTGGCCCCGGCCCCCCGCACAGGCCTTCCCACCAACCCAGCCCCTCCGTAGCAGCACAGTTTCCCAGCATGCACCCCACAAAGACTTTCTTTGCCAGTCACCCCTGGCACTTACAGCAACACACCACACCAGCATCAAGAGCCCTGGGAGTGGAGAGCTGGCCAGGCCCTCACCCCGGCAGGATCCTCTTCCCCCTCCTTTACCTGCTGGCAGACAGACACCTCCCAAGGGATGACCACCCTGCTCCCTTAACTGCTCCCAAGTCCAAGAGCCCAGCCCCTGCTCACCACCCCCACCTCCCAAAACACAGCCAACAGCCCCTGCTCCCATTTTACCACTTTACCCCCGAGCACGGTGTCTAGGGGTGGGAGGGGGACGCACTAATCACAGATCGTTCCCTGTGCTTAAGGATACATTCTCCTTCTCGCTGGCTCAGCCTGCCCATCTTCCTCCTCACTCTTGACTCGTAGCTCCATCACCTTTTTCCTCTTTTGTCCCCTCCTGACTCACAGGTCCACCACTGTCATCTTCTTTCTTGACTCTGCTTGACTCACAGGTGCGCTCCAATCCTCTTTCGTGATCGCTCTTCTGTGTCAGTACACGGAAGACCGGGCACATGAGAAACTGCAAGAGTCAACAGCATGAGAACAAGCATTAGTGGAAAAATACAAGAACAAAGGACTGTATGCTATGTGATACATCAAGGACAGAGGAGTTGATACAGGATTGATGCATCAAGGACAGAGGGACAGCTTGTGATAGACAAAAAAGGTGTTTATGGCAGTGACTTTGGTGGGAACACAAAACACATCACTTATGTAATGACTAACTTAGCTAATCAACAAATGCTTGAGCAAGTATCATAGCGAGTATAAACACAAGCCTGAATTTGTAATAAACATCTCTCATTGCACCTTAAAAGAGAGTCCGTACCGCATTCGCTACAAATGGCGCCCTGGAACAGGGACTTTCAGTGTGCCTATAAAGGCAGTAGCCGCTCTGGTAGCGAAGCCCAATCGAACCAGGAAACAGGACCGGGAACCAGGACAGTGCGCGCCCACCACCAACGAAAGGTGAGCGATTGGGAACCATGGGAGGGAAGCTATCCCTTAAGCAAAGACAAACCCTGGATGTCCTTCAACATGCGCTACAAACGCAAAATCAGGATGTATCAGGGGTCTGATTGGTGAGTTTATTACAATGGATTGCTAATCATGTGCTAGACTTTCCTACAACTGGTACATTTCAGTTGGAGACATGGCACAAAGATGAATGAGAATTATATGAATAGGTAACGACTGGAGATAAAGCTGCTTGCAAATATTCATCTACTTGGGGAAAAATTATGACTACTAAGATACAGGATACAGGACTGATACATCAGGGACAGAGGGACAGCTTACTATAGAAAAAAATGCGTATATGGCAGTTACTTCGCTCATGTAATGTCTAACTTAGCTAAAGAGCAAATGCTTGAGCAAGCATCATAGCGAGTATAAATGCAAACCTGAGTTTGTAATAAATGTCTCTCATGGCACCTTACCGTGAGTCCACGCCAGATTCGCTACACTCTTCCTCATAGGTTCACCACCTTCCTCTCCTTCCTTGCTTTTCCTTTGCACGCTGCTCCACCTGAAGAGAAACACACAGAGGACTGAGCTACACCAGCCCAAGGGCACTACAATCAGACAGGGGCTGAGTCTGGGGGCTGACACCTCCCCACACCCCACAACGAGCCCACCTTGCCTTGGCCCCGGCCCCTCGCACATGCCTTAGAGATATCATAGCTCGGTACAAATCCCCACAGTCCTCACCTGCTGTTGGGTGCTTGCGGAGGGTCACACTCCCTGTGCCCCAGGGCACTGGCCCTACACGGCCAAGCTCGGCAGCGGGACTGTCTGGAGCTGCCGCTGGCTGGTTCTCCAGCTTTAGGGTCACCCGCAGAAGCCCGCTCTCCTCAGCTCTGCACACCCATCCAGTTGCGCCGCCCAGGCAAAGTCAGCTTCACCCTCTGCTCTACACCTCACCTGCAAACAACCAACTCTTCAACTGACAACTGTCCAAAACCCACCGACAAACTCTCCGCACCTCAGCCTTTCGTTTGCAACTGCTGCCTCTAGTGCATCTCACAGACAAGCCTTCAAAATCCCCTCATCCTGCAATAACACTCCAGCACTGATCACCTGCGGGAACAACTACCACAATACCATGCAAACACCAACCAGTTCTGGCACGGAAATATCACTTTCTCCTCAAGATTCCACCCTACACCAACTGCTGACAAACACACGCTGTCCTCACCAAAGCCAAACGCTGCAACAACCAGCGACAACTCAAATTTGCGTGGGCGGTGCAAAATTGCAGGGGTGAGCTAACGCAGAGCTGGGCTTGAAAGCTGCAGAATGTACACCCTGTTGTTTAACGTGGCGAGTCACTCCCATTCTGCCTTCTCCCTGGGAGAAGCGCATGAGCAGAGGCTGCTTCAAGGCACGATGAGAACGGTTCGGTTCTCCGGGTCTCGGAGGGCGAGAGCGATAAATGTGATCTGTGTCGTGGCGCAGGAACTTCCCATCCACTTGCTTCTCCATTCAGTCTGGTGCTGCAAGAGAAGGAGAGAAAGAAAAAGTTAGGACCGAGTTAACAACCTCATCATCCCTGACCCCTAATCTGCAGGAATCCTAGGAGGCCTGATATAATTTTGCTCATCTCCCTGTCTTTGCTGGAATAGTTTACTGTAGAAATTTCTGTCATCAACATTCTCTTAACCGATCTGATGTGTTCATAGTTCCTAGCCCAGCATCCTTTCCTCAAAGTACCTCAGCATTTCCCTTTGAAACCACACCTTAGTGCCATCCCGTCCCAGAGCTACCTCAGCATTTCCCACTGCAGCCTCTGCGATGCCATCTCCTCCCTGAGGTACCTCAGCCTTTACCACCAAAACCTCTCTCCCTTCCGTCCTCTCCTTTAAGTCCCTCACCCTTTCCCGCCAAAGCCTCCCCCGATGTCATCCCCTCCCTGAGGTACCTCAGCCTTTCCTGTCAAAGCCTCCCCCGATATCATCCCCTCCCCGAGGTACCTCAGCCTTTCCTGTCAAAGCCTCCCCCGATATCATCCCCTCCCTGAGGTACCTCAGCCTTTCCCATCAAAGCCTCCCCCGATATCATCCCCTCCCCGAGGTACCTCAGCCTTTCCTGTCAAAGCCTCCCCCGATATCATCCCCTCCCCGAGGTACCTCAGCCTTTCCCGTCAAAGCCTCCCCCGATATCATCCCCTCCCCGAGGTACCTCAGCCTTTCCTGTCAAAGCCTCCCCCGATATCATCCCCTCCCTGAGGTACCTCAGCCTTTCCTGTCAAAGCCTCCCCCGATATCATCCCCTCCCCGAGGTACCTCAGCCTTTCCTGTCAAAGCCTCCCCCGATATCATCCCCTCCCCGAGGTACCTCAGCCTTTCCTGTCAAAGCCTCCCCCGATATCATCCCCTCCCCGAGGTACCTCAGCCTTTCCTGTCAAAGCCTCCCCCGATATCATCCCCTCCCCGAGGTACCTCAGCCTTTCCTGTCAAAGCCTCCCCCGATATCATCCCCTCCCCGAGGTACCTCAGCCTTTCCTGTCAAAGCCTCCCCCGATATCATCCCCTCCCCGAGGTACCTCAGCTTTTCCCGCCTAAGCTCCTCCCGCGCCGTCCCGCCCTCAGGTTCCTCCGCCGCTCCCTCCGTTCCCGGCCCCCCCCGCCCCTCGCGCCCCCCCTTGGCGCTCCCGACCCGCCGCTGCCCCCTCCCGCTCGCTTTCCTCCCTCTGTCCTGTGTCACTACGGGGGCTCCCCCTCCGCCCCACGGCCCCGCCCGAGCCCCGCGCAGCGCTCAGCGCGGGGCTCCCTTCCCTCACAGCCGCCCGCGTGTTTCCCCCTCGCCCCGGCCTGGGGCCGCGCTGTTGCGGCTGGCTGCCCCTCGCCTTCCTCCTTCCGAAACCAGCCCGTCTGTCACCCTCCAGCCTCGCCCCTCAGCCGGTCCCGGGCCGCCCCGTCCAGTCTCCCCGCTGTCCGCCCGCCCCTCGCTCACCGCCGGCCCCGCCGTTCCTCGCGCGCTGCTCCAGCCGCCGCACCGCCGGCACGCGCTCCGCGGCCCGCGCACTTACGCAGCATGTCCCCGCCCATCCCGCGCAGGAGCCAATCCCGTCCGCGTCCGCCACCGGGCTGCGCCCCCCCCCCCCGCCTCCGCGCCCGGCACTGGCCCCCCCTGCCCCTCGCCTCCCGTCCCGGAGCCACCGGCGGCCGCAGAGCGGCGCTGTCCGCCCGCAGGGCGGGGCCGGGAGCTTTCAGGCTGCGTCTGCCCGGGACCGAGGGCTCTGCCGCCTGCCCGGGACAGCCCGGGACCGAGGGCTCCGCCGCTGCAGCCCGTTTCGTGCCGTTTGCACCCCTCAGGTTACACGGCTGCAGCCTTCCTGCTGGTTTAGCTCACACACCTTTCTTCTTTCTAACTGCACAGCAGTTCACACTCACAAAAGTTCGTGCTGGTTGGCATAAGAGTATCTGCATAAGAATTTACAAACATTACAAAGATATACCACAGACCACAGCTCTCTAAGCTTTCAAGTTAAAGTTCCATGTTTAAATAAAACAGACAATACCAGTAGAGCTGTGTACCTCTGTCGTCTTTGTTCAGAAAGAAGTGACAACACCAGAAAACACATTGACAGCCAGTGCTTTGAACAGTGAAGGTGGGATCTACAAAAGTCTGATTAAACTAAACAGCCTCAGGTCTTTATCAAGCTGCAGATCTGCCAGGAATGCTGAAATGCAAGAGTTTACTCCTGCAATATTCCACGATGGAACAGCCACTTCATATCAAATATAATCTCAAAGTTCCAAACCAGTACATTAAAAAGCTACCAGTAAGTATTAGAAGACCACTGCAAGATCTTATTGCTTTTTGAGTTAAATAATAATTTTTCAATAAACCAAAACCCAAACAGGTTCTCAAATCTGTTGCTTATCATCCTGTTCATTCATTAGCACTGCAGCAATCAGTTTTTATACAATGTGTCAACAGAGGCGTCTAAAAAACCCCAAACAAAACTTATTCAAGTCCACGGACACCCCCGCCCTCCTTGCCCCCCCTCACCCTGAGCCCCACGATCACCACTTGGTGCGGGAGAGGAGCACAACTCGACAGACAGAACCAGAAATCCGACTGCGGTAAGAAGGAAACATCGAGGTAGTTACAGCTTCCTTAAACATTCAAAATCTGATGTCTTCCAAAACAAAGCACATCATCCTCATCATTTAAAAAGCAAAGTTGCTTTGTACGTCTCTGATCCTCACACCAGCTGAGTGGTTCTCAAGTCCGCTGAGCTCCACTGTGCAGCCACCCCCACGTCTGTGTCGCCTTGTCTGGAGTCCCCAGTCGCGGGACAGTGAGTGGGGTTGGACTCCAGTGATAAAGAAAAACACAAAGAGTCAAATTGGAAAAGTAATTAAAACAGAAGATCTGAAAGCCAGTTTAATTTTAATAACTTATTTGTACACTGCTATAAGCATATGAAGTATGGGGGTCACGAACTCTTGCTACCACATATGTGCCTTATTACAATAAGCACAGGAAACAAGGAAGTAGCATTCCTTCTATTTTTGATGTAATTATGAGCTAATACATCTCCTGAGATGGCTTCCAGACCTGATTTAGTATCTACACTGTGTTGTACTGCAGATAAATACCTCAGGTCAGCATTAATTGAAGACAATGTGCAGAATGAGCAATATGCAGGTAAGCACAAGATCCTGGATTCCTTACAAGAGTCTACTTCTAAAATTGTCTGAAAATGCTGCAGAAATTGTAGCAGATAAACAACAGTAGCCACATTTTGTCCTATGGCATTTACATAATGTTGATCCACCTGTATTAACTTGTGCCCTTTCGGAACAGAGCTGTAAACTCAGAGTGTCCAAAGACTTCTTTCTTTTGAATAGAATACGCTTAAACTGGCTGTCTTGAACAGACTGGCTGTGCAGACTTGCAGCAGTTGAATGGAGGATGTGATTCCAGTGAATGGAGACAGAAAGAAGATCAGCACAAAAGCAGCAATGACAGACCAGAGACACCCACCTAAAGCCTACGGAGACCAAAAAAAGTCGTCGCGTGGGCTTAGCAGTTGGGGAACCAGACCAAACAGCCTGGTTATTCTCCACCAGGAGGGTCTTTATCTGGCCATGATCATGTCATCAATGGAGAAACTCACCATCATCAGACAGAGTGCAGGCGTGGGCAATGAGAGCAGCAAATCCAGCACCGACACGGTGTCAGAGTTTGTACAGACAATGAACACGCTCACGGGTCTTGTTCAATACTTTACACACTATTCTGAAAAGAGACACTGATTTAACTGTTGCACAGCACATACTGTCACTTTACACAACTTGGAGAAACAAAGCAAGCTCATAAAGTTCATACTCCATACATCAGGATAGGAGGTTACTCATAAAATGCAATCATCTCTGCCAGATACAGGCAAATGCACATATTTATTTGAAGCAAATTCCAAGTTTATACCGTCATCTCAGGTCAAATTCTGCTATCAGACACAGGACACACAGCTCAAATGCCAACAGCTCATAAGAAAGCTTCACAAGAGAATGAACTAAACATACAGCTATGGAATCAAGTGTGTTTTATCAATACGTCAAATGCAACTCTAATTCCCCTAGGCCCTCACGTTAATAGAAACCCCACAGAGTTTCTAGAAAGAATGTCCATAAAATTGACATGCGACATTACTCTCAGTGAGTCTCCTGAACCAGACGGCAGAGCAACCGACCCGCAGCAAGGACAACACAGAACAGACAGTTCTGCTGGAAACGCAAGGAACGGACTAAAAGTAACCATTCTGCATTACAGAATTAATGCATTGTGTCACTTTGTGTAGATAATTCACCCATAAAAATCAGTAAATATGAAGGCCACCCTTACTGATAAATGCCTATATGTTTGTAGTCATGTTTAATAAAACACACTTTGTGAGGGTTTTTTGGCTCAAGAAGGACACTGGATCAGTGTGCTTTGGGTTATTTCTGTAAGGAGCCATAACTCAACAGAAAGATAGCTTTAAGAAAGCGTGCAATTAGCTATTAATTGGACAAAATAAGTGTAGTTAGCACATAATAAATAGTTTTAAATGGTCTCACAAGTAGTTCATGTGATACATTTCCCTCAGGGTCTCCTGATATCTCCCATTCATTTCTATTAAACCTGCTGAAATGAAGCTGTGTGTGTTTCATTTCAGTGATCTACAGGGAATTCAAACCAACAATAACAACTTGCCGTATTATCAGAAACAGTTTCTAAAGAGTAAACACAACAATATAGGAGGGGGGAGTGGAAGAAACACCACCTGGATTCATTTTCCCATATCAATTCTTATGAAAATACCCACAATAGGATGCACTTATCAGCAAGGTATACAACTGCACATCTACACACAACATAACTGCATGTAATCGCACATTTTTGACCATATTAACTACAAATTGGGCAGCTATAAAATACGTCAGTTATACCTTCATTTACTTCCAGAAATCTCCACTGAAATTATTTTGTTGCTTAAATTACTGTATAATGTGCACTTTATTAATGTATTATACATTAAGTATACAAACATGTTATGAAAAAACAAATCTAGTCCCAATACCTTTGTGAGTTTTAAAGGACGCCGGTGGGTAACGGTGAACAATCAACAGTCATCCGGGTAAAACACCCATGGGCAGAGCTGAAACTTGTTTTCATTGGTAGGTTGTGTTTTTCTGCAAGTTGTGTTATCATACCTACATACAGCAAATAAAGATTTGACCCAAATTACATACCTTTATGTGCATACACACACGCACATGTTTGTGTTGTACAAAGATGCACACTGTTACTGAGATGTATAGGCATTGAATGTGTCAGGTAAGTAACATGACAAGAGGCTTGAGAGGTGGGTCTGCAGGGAATTCTCTAAGTAACATATTAATGCAACAAATCTGGTGGCATAAAGCTACGGGGGAAAAAAATCCAGCGGAGAATCAGATAAATTCACGTGTTCTTTAAAGACAGCTCATGCATTCAACCAACTCCCAGGTGGGCCTGGCTGTGGAAAGGAAAGTTTGCTTGAGCACTTAGCGCCAGTGTCTGATGGGCAGACAAAACACCAACTGCAGACCGGGGACCCCCAGTTCTCAACCAGTTCATGGCTCTGAGCATCTTCTTTCCACACACTGCGGGTAACGCTTTACATCTGCAATCCCCTCCCTAAACCCATCTTGTTCCTGGCTGAGAAGATACCAGATGTGGGAACTATTGCATGATAGAAGAATTTGTGCTGTTAAATCACAGGATTCTGAGCACTGCAGATGATCACAGTGCGGTGCTGCCCTGAGAAGAAAGGACGAGTGACTCTTGGTGTTCCCTGCTGCTCACTGCCCTGATCCTGCCCACCCTCATGTTCCAGCCACTCAGACCCCGGCCAGAATGACTGAGACAGGAGGGTCTCTTAAGGATGTTTTGTTTTGTCCAGATACCTTTAATTTGCTTATATACACAGATTTCATAAGAGGAAGCACTTGATTTCACCGATGACACGATTTCTCCAGTAACGCATCTCACCAAGATTGCCAATTGACAGTCCCCTTAGGATGAGAGAACGTTCATGTTGAACAAACCATGAACACTTGTAGTGATTGAAACTGGGGGTTTTTCAGACAAGCACCATCTGCCTCCTGCGCCAGAGACTCAACAGAATTATGTCTCAGACATTATGGCAACAACAGCTCATCCCGCAGCGATGGGTCACTCAGAGCGAAAACAATCCCGTATGGACACCGTGTCCAGCAGCAGATGGGGCACTCAGGAGAAGGTGAATCGCGATTTACATCCCAACACCAGCCGAGGCCCGCAGACAAAGGCCGCGGGCTGACATGGGAGGGGACGGGCCTTTCGTTCTCCTTCTTTGCTTCTCTTTTCCTTTCCTACACCCTTATTTCATCTCCTCTCCCTCTATGAGCAGTATAACCTAAGGCTTAGAGCCACAAAACTCCTTTGTGTAAACCCTTTGGCTGTTAAACTGTTCACCAATTTGGCTTAAGTAGCGTAAATCTTCCTGCTAATTGGGCCAAGCTGCAAAATAAAAGGTGTTGGGGTTTTTTTGTTTATGGTCCTTGAGTACCCCATATACTCTTTTCTAACTAAGGGGACCTGAATCGGAGTCACCTCCCCACACACGGACAGCTGGGGACGTTCTGCAATGAAAACTTGTATGGAGAGGGGAACACACTGAATAGGTCAATCCAGCATTTAATAAAAGCAATGGAGTTAGCTCTTGAATTAACATTGATAACATGCTCTGCTATATTGTGGCCAGTTGCGATTGGAAACAGCGCAGTTACAAGTTCGGTGTGCATGGTCCTCTGTATACACGAAGACATCCAGCCAGCTTTAGTCACGCACCTGATCTTTCCTTCGTGTTACAGATCTCTGCAATGAAAGCTGGGAGCAACAAACATTCAGCTTTCTGATGTGTCATTAAAGAGATTTTTCTGCATTTACTACAACCTTGACCGAGCCTGTACCTGATTGCTTTAACTGGCATTAGATAAGTCATTGAGTAAGCAGTCAAGTCAGCCCGCGAGAAGACACGGAGAGGTGACAAAGTTGTAAGTCCCTAGGATGCTGGCACACCAGCACGAACACAGGCAAGCAGAAGCCTCCAACGCATTGGCAGAAATATCCTACTCAGGTACAGCAGGCAAATGCAACTTATAATGGAACGGTTACAATATGCTTGGTAGAAAAAAGCTGAGGTTCCGCTGCCTCAGGCGCACAGCGGTTACTGCTGTGTCTGGTCTAACCCAGATCCAGTAGTGAGCTACACGTGTTTATCTTGGTTTGATATTTGTAGTGCACGTGTTAACGTACAGATCAATATACAAGACAAGGTCTGATGAACAAAATCTCTCTCTGAAAGATCCTGAAGTGATCACTGGAGTGATTTTCAAGGCAAAGATTCTGTCTGTCTCCAGCTCCCAGAAGACTTCAGAGGTGAAATTCTCTATAAATCCTGAGGGGGAAAGAGGGGGTTGTAAGGAACATGAACCTGAAGAACATTCAGTAGCTCTCCCGGGCGCTCTGTGACGGAGCCTCCCCTGTTCACCAGCTCCTGAGGCTCCAGGGGCTGCAACACGGGGCACAACGCGCTCACAGACTGAACCTGCGCTGAGGGAGAAAATGCCTTCCTGATGAAGCTTTAACATCAACACAGCAACTATTGCTTGTCCTTCAAGGAAACTATCTTGTTATAAGCATTTATAGCTCTATTGTCTATTTATGCTTTTAGCAATAAGCGCTTTTATCCACATTTCATTTTGGTGCACCTGGTAAGACATGTGATTGAAGGTGACAGATAAGAGCAGGGCACTCTTTTAATCCCTAAGACAGGACCCTGGGAAAACTTCACAGGAATCAGTTCTTCACTACATTGCTGCTCCTTGCATTCACAGCCCAGCAGAAAAGCACGGGCCGAGGTGAGAACCGCCCGCAGAAGGGGCTGCCAGACACTGTTCTGGCTGATGCTCTGCCAGGACGTGCTTCGTTTTCTGTCCGGTGCTGTGCGGGGGGAACACGGAACATCTGCACGAAAAACCTGCGCTTGGCTCGTGCAGCGTCTGTGTCACGGGAACCAACAGCCACGTCCCATCGCTGACCTCGCGTGTTCACACAGCTGACTCAGTGATCGATACAGGTTTATCTGCATTACAAGCACAGCCGAGCCAGGTCAAGAGTGCTTCTTAAGAACCATTTTCAAAATGATCTTTCTAGACAATAGAGACTGATTTATCTTAATTTGTCTTACCTAAAAGCTAAGAAAGTATTTAATTTCTAGTAAGAAAGATGCCTAATTTTCTTTTGGCTATTAAAAATTGTATTAACCTCCAAAAATAAGAGAGTAAATGTCTGTTAACACTTTTTCCTTTTATGCTGATGTGAAGAAAATTCCTCTCTCATCCCGGTACTGTCAAACAGGATGAACATTTACAGAGAATGAGAGTGGGGAGTGATGAAAAAGTCAACAGCTTTTGCAGTCAGTTTGTATAAATTAAGATAAACGTGATATTGAAGCAAACCCAAATGTTTCTAACGTTCTCCTATAGAATCTCCTGCTGCTGTACAATAAGATACACTCTCAGACTATGACAACATTAGTCCGTGTCTTTGTAAGGCGCAGTCTTTTTCCTACCATATCATGCATAGGTGCCACACTTCTATATAGCCAGGTAACTGCTCATCTAAGGTGCATTTTGAAACATACCTTATCCTGCTTTGGAACCTGTGCCGAAATGGAAAGCAGTTGCTCTGTATCCAGGAATTTTGAGATAACTGTAAAACAAAAGTAAACAGATCAGAAATTGAATGGAAATCATAACAAAATCTATTTTTTTTTTTATGAACTTTTGTTAATCTTTTTCTTCCATTCTATCTTCACAAATTATTTACCAGGGAAAAAACAGGTTAAAAATTGCTGCTATCTAAATTATGTTGTCATAACTACACAGACTGTACCGAAGCATGTAGCGATTATTTTACAGGTGGACATATATCAATTTGGTAATATTCTTTTAGTGTGATTGAATCACACGTCTCTTGTGATAAAGATCAAGATGACACGATCCAGCTCCAGGTGCACTGACTCATACTCTGCTGTTGTGTTCTGTTTAGTTTGTCTGGACCACTATGAAGCAACAGGAAAAAACACCCATACACAACAACAGAACATCAGTGATGCCTTTATTTGTTTTTAATGTATACATTATGTACACCTGAATACTTCCAACTAGTCACAGAGGTAGAGACAAACTCACATTCTTTGAAAAAGGTATTGGCTGACTTCTACCCATTTAATCTGAGAAATTCGCTTTTCTTAGCAAAATCCTTGACAAAAACATCACTATCATAATAAAGATTATTTCCACTACGTGTCACCTGGCAAATAATTACAATTCAAACATATTGAGTCACGTTGCATACTTTCACAGATTAGAAAGAAAGTGTTTTAACATAAATTGAATATGATGCATTAAAAATAAACTACTACTTAGTTGAATACACTCAGAAAACCAAAGACGGTAAATGTCAAATGAGGGTTCCAGGTAAGAGTACCCTACAGATTTGAAGCGCGCTTTGGGGACACCCAGCGCCTCCTGTTCACTGTACATTATGTGAACTGCAGCAGCTGAGACCCTGGGATGTGTGACCTGCAAAAACCATGAACATTAAAGTAACGTTTATAAATCACAAACATGTTATTTGGCTTCTTTATGGACTGAAAGTGACAGGAGTGAAGCATCTAAACGTGATCTGTCCCACATTCATTCTTCACCACCCTGCAGCGGTTCTAGCAGGAGCTTCACACGTTTTCCCCCATTTAAGAGTTTAGATGCCAAAATATCCCAATAAGAACCATAATGCTTGTTTACATCTAGAATTGTCTTAAATATACGTCCTCCTATGCATGTTACAGAACACTGTAACCCTGCTTTGTATATTAACATGTAAAACATGCCACTAAAACCGTATCAATTAACTGACTAGACAAAGTTTTCCTCTGGAATTTAACACGTGCATTAAAACTCCTCCAAACCGAAGCCCAGCTCTACTAGGCCGTCCCACAAGCGCAGGGCTTGAGCTCTGGTTTGAGCCCGATGCCGCACTCCCCGCGCCGGGCTGCAGTACCGCGCTGTGGCCACCGGGCGGCAGCACCAGCGACACCCGGCGGGCGGTGCACCGCGGGAGCACCGGGGCGCCACCGCGCATGCGCGGAACCGGGGCTGAACGTCCGCGTGCGTGCGGGGGTGACCTGCACCGGGGTGACCACCCGGGATCACCCACAGCAAACGAGTCACCCGGGACAACGCGGAACAGAGAATCCGCTCTAGAGAACCACCCCACCCAGAGAACCCTCCTCGGCGGAACCTCCCGGCGGCCCGTTCGAGCTCTCTAGTGCCCTATTTGCGTAGCCACGCCTCTGATTTGCATTTCTCCGCCCCATCCTCGCCCCGCCTGTCGTTCCCACGCGCCCCGCCCCTCCTCTTATCTCTCGCAATCTGATTTGCAGGCTTCGAATCTCAATTTGCATTCTCCCCGCCTACTCACCTCCCTGCCCAAGCCCCGAGGAGATTTGCATATCCGGCACGACGCTCTGCTCTGTTCTGTTTCTATTCGACCCCATCTATTTCTATTATTTCTACTTCTATTAATTCTCGTTCTATTTCTTTTCCTGTTTTCTGTTTCTTTCCCTGCGAAGTACAAACCACACCTGATCTCACAGATGTCCAGTGTAACCTGCAGCTGCTTTTGGTAAATATGAGCAGAACTTTACAGCACACGGTTTTCCCAGCAACATGAAGCAGAGAGCGTATTCAAAAAAAAAAAAAAAAAAAAAAACACACAAACACAAAGACGACACACAGCCTTGTAAGTCGGGTGATTAATTCTATTCAGTACGCTTTTACTTAAGTTAGATTACAAGAAAACTAAATGGGGCTCGCCCAGTGCCCTGTGAGTAGTAAAAACCATCACCACACAGTCAGTCACTCAGCAGAGAGCTCGCAGCAGCTCCCCGGCTGCCGCAGTTACGGAATGAAGCGTCTGGCTCGCACACAGAGCCCCCCAGCCCCTGCTCCCACCGCTGACCAGGTGCGGGTGCCGTTCTGCTCCCTGGGGGCAGCTCAGGCCTTTCCCTCAAGTGCACCCGCCAGAGACATTTCCGGGTAAGGATGAGTTTTTTAATCCTTTCTATAAACAGAATTTCTTTGCATTTTAAAAACCTTGTACATCACTGACATTGACTCCTATGTCTCTTTTTACACATACGTATGTATTTAGGGAATATATTTGATTCATATATATCATCTATTTCCACTGTAATATATATCTACTTAGACATCTACACACTTGCGTATGCATTTACATGTATATATCTGCTTAAACTTATACAGAATATCTGTTTATGCTTATATATATCACCACTTATTATCTAGAATATCCATTTATACTTACGCACCTGTTTAGCCTTCTCTTTGGACACAAATATCTTTCTAGACTTGCAGATGTTGGCATATTGTTACAATCATATTATTACATTTATGTATATTTAGACAGAGCTATCGATTCACACTTGGCGTGTGGCACGATGAGCAGTGACACGTGGCCAGCTGCACGGCTCAAGCACGAGGGACACCCCGACCTGCCAGGGAAAAGCGCCACTGAGAGCCAGACAGAAACAAAGTACGTCAGAGCACGCTGTCAAATATTGGGGAAACACTCATAGCATCCAGTTGCCTCTCTTTTTCAGTTTTTAGAACAAATACCCATCTGCTTAAGTACACCTAATAAATTATATGCTGCACCTACTCAACAATTACTCTTAACTATGGAAGTCAACATGTAAATTAGACCATTTTATTTGCTTTAAGTTTCATTGATAGGAAAATCAGTGAGATAGAAGACATGGGTTTACTTTAAAAAATAAATAAATATCCCCATTCCTGCAGTGCAGCATAAGGCTACGAAAAAGGAGCGTCAGACTCACGAACACTTTTGGCTGCACTGCAGCACACAGGGGAACACGTTTCTGTGACCGTGACAGCTCGACTGTCGCAACCGGGAACCCAAAGCCCAGCGGTGCCACCAACCTTTGCCAGGCCTGCTGTGCTGGGCTCTGCGGAAGGAAATGGACTTTGGTTGGTTGTTTCAAAGAAAATGAACAGTCCTGTTGTTGATGAGGCCACTGCCCACTACATCACCTGGGAAGATCCACTCGGAGGGCAGGTTCATAAAATGCAGCTTCTTGGAATGAGGAATGCTGCCGTTTTGGAAGATTTCTTACCAACTGAAGTCAGAACTACACACTGTAGGTTAAGAGAAAAAAGTCACTATTGAAACAATAACTCATCCAAACCACACATGGACTCACCGCCACCAGTTACGAGGCTGAAAGTGCTTCTTGGGATCACCTGGCAAACACGCAGAACAAAACCGATTTGCCCAGGTGCCTGTATCTCTGTCAGCTTTTTGAGTACTATTCTAAGATATTTTAAAAACCTATTGAGTGAAAAAGAACAAAGCATTTGTCATTGAATCAGGTTGTTTCTTCTGGACATCTGAACTCTTACAAACACCTCCTTTCCTCTTTTAGTACAAAATCATTTCCATAGTATCATTCAATAGTAAGCCCACAGAAACAGAAGATTACGCTTTCAGGAAGAGAAAATAACCAGAGGGAGGTGAGCTCTGCACAGGTGTACCGTGCTCCAGAACAGACCTTATTTTTAGTACTCCTGGTAAAATATTTCGTATTAAAAATATAGAAGGAGAGTCGGTGCATTCTTAATGTTAACTTTAAAGTCCACTCTACAAGTACCTGAGGAAAAGTGCAGACACGCGTCCTAGCCGTACCTTGTACGGGCAGACCGCTCTGGATTCCTTCTGTCTGTCTGGTACTTCTGTAGCAGAAGACGGGGCAACCGCGGTGAAACGGTGGCAGCAGACATCCAGCTGAAAGAGGAAAAGCCCTTCAGAACAAAGCTGGAGAGGAACCTGACACTTCCTTTTTTCTTGTGAAGGCTACAGTTGAGTGGAGAAAAAAGTATTTTGCACCATCTTCAGTACAGCTGTTGATACGGCCACTGGAGCGTTTGCGTTTTTTGGATAACCAGGCCATTTTTGACTCATTGGCAGTCTGAGTTCCCTAGAACACATTTTCCCAGATACACACAGAACACAGACACAGATATCACCCAAGTATAGCCAAGATTTCCTTCCTCGCCCTGGATGCTGTCATTGAAGAGCCCAGCAGCCCATCCGTCCTCGTGAACCGCCCCACTGGAAAAAAACAAAAATTATCTTTTCCAGGCTGTTTCTTCAAAGGGTAAAGATATTTTAAATTGCAGTTATCTTTTCCAACAAAGTGATTTTGTGATTCCTTTGAAAAGGAGGGTAAGCTTGCCAGAGAAAGATAGCGACAGGGAGCAAGACAAGGTGACACAGAGAGAGGGGCAAAAGGGCCAGGGAGCAGGGCAAAGGGAAGAAGAGGCCAAAATGAGAGACAAGGAGCAGGAGACAGAGATGGTGGGAAAAATCCTAGAATGGGCAGTGGGAGAGACAGACAAAGGAGAAGTGGGCGCCGGGCTGCGGGACAGAGACAGGAAGGAGGAAACGCAGTGACAGGGAGCAGGGCAGAGCGACAGAGAAACAAAAACAAAGAGGGAAGAGGACAGAGAAACCAGGAGTAAGACAAGGAGAAGGGCAGAGAAACAGGAACCGGGCTGGGTAGGGAGCAGGACCAAGAGATGGGGCGAGGATGGAGATGGAGGAAGAAACCTGGGATGGCCAACAGGACAGGGAAGAATATAACTGTGGGTAGGGAGCAGGACACAGGGATACAGCGAGAAACAATGGGACAGGGAGCAGCATTAAAGGTCAGAAAGAATAAGAGATGAACAGGAAGGAGGAATGGAACGCCGAGATGCTGAACAAAAAACGCCAGCAACAGTGAGCGAGACAAACGAATAGAGAGAGAAGGGCAAGGCAGGAAGAAGAGAGATAGGAAGGTGGGAGATAAGAGCTGCACGTACAGGTACTGAGAAGAAAAGAACAGCAGGGAACAGGCCAGAGAAACTGTGGGGAAAAAAAGAGACTATGCAGATCAAGACAAAGATATGGAAAAGGGAAAAACAGCTATAGAAGATGGAGCAGGACACAAAAATAGAGAGAAAAGGAGAGGTATAGGGAAGCAAAATTTTAAAATAATAATAATAAACCAAAACCACCACCAAGGAGGGGCAGGGAGGCACTAGGACGTGCAAGTGGGGGACGAGGCCCCGAGGGCCAGGGACTCACAGCGGCTCTCGCTTTCGGTGGCTGCCAGGAGGCTTCTAACAGCTCAGACGCTCCCGTCTCCTTCTCTCCTCCCTTCCTCTCCGGTAACTCGGGGCGCTCGGCCGTCCTCAGCCTAGGAGAACACGGTGGGGTGTCAGGGCTCCTACGAGACGAGGCTTCGGGGACATGGAGCCTCGCTGGCTCGCTCGCCAGGCAGCCGTCCCGCTCGAGGATACGCGCACGGACCCTGCCGCGCACGTTGGCCCCCGGCCCGCCGCACGCCGCGCAGAGGGAGCCTTCGCCACCCGGAGAGAGGGGCTCGCTCTCTCGCCCGCCGCAGGAAGCGGACGTAGGGCCGACGGCCCCGCATTTCTTCCTCTTAACCTCTCCCCAACCTCTCTGCCTCCAGCAGCAGCAGCCCCCGTCCACGCACGGGACGTGCTCCCCTGTCCCTTCTCCCGCCACGCTGCCAGACGAGCCTCGCCAGCCCGAGGCGGGCGCAGCCAACGGCATCCCCCGGGCTGGGAGCGAACGGCCACATCCTCAGCGCGGCCTCTGGGAGAGGGAGAGAAGAAGCAGCGGCCGTTAGCACCGTAGCTCATCCCTGCCCCAGCCTGCTCCTTCCGCAGGGGCCACCGGAGAGGTGCCGAGGGCCGGCTTGCTGCCTTCACGACGGGGCTAGGGAGCGGCCCAGGAACACGGGACGGGCTCGCAGGAGCTGCCGGAGCTGGGGGCGGCTGCACGGGGCGAGCGGGGCCGCGGGAGGAGGCTCGGGGGGAGCTCTGGCGAGCTGGGGACGCACCCGGCATCTGCCCCCAGCCGGCTGTTGCCTCCTGCTCCTCTGCCGCACGCTGGGGACGGAGGACGGCGCCGCGTCTCCCACCCGGGCGCTGCTCCCCAGGTTCCATTCCCCGCCTGGGCTGGGGGGTCTGCTGAGCATCGGGCGTTCACAGCTCCCCCTCAGAAACACAGAAATTCCAAATTAGAGTTCAGCCTCTGAAAAAAATAGAGCAGGAGAAAGCAGAGGAATTAGTCAGAAGAAGGGACAGGAGAGCAGCTGAGCTAACGGAGGATTCGAGGGAAACGGGCCACCTCAAAACACAAGGCATCCTCAAAAAACCAGAGCAACTGCAGCAACGCCAGACAGCATTAAGACAAACTGACACCGTTTAGGACACGCTCAGCATAAAAGCAAACACATCCAGCGGTGCAGGAAAGCATCTCGCCCCTTCCCCACAGCACCGCCACAGGACACAGCCCTGTGAGGCCACGGGATGGGCTCGTACTGAAACGGAGAAATAAGCTTGACAGCAGAGTCAATTACACCGTTAAGCAGGCAATGATCCTTTCATCTGCACTGGGGAGCTCTGGGGGTCGTCCTCTGTAAGTGCGCCCACGACTGGATACTCTTGCATTGCTTATAGTCACACAGCTGCTACACATTAATTACAATTGTTTTAAATTTTAAACATACAATATATCTAGCCTAAGAAATAATTGATGAAGTTAGTTATAAATGTTTAGTTTCTCACTGACAACACATCTATTAGTTAAATATAAACTAAGCTCTCAGCTTCTAAACAATGTGTTATTAAATCTTCTGTCTCCCTCTTGTCGTGCAGAAGGATCTAAAAGGTGAAAAACATCCCCTCATCGTGCAGGCGGTCAGAAAGCATTTACCTCACGTGAACCGGTTAATGAAGGGTACATCTTCTATAACTTCATCGCAGTATACATTAACTTGGTAGCTTCTCTTGAATTCCCCCCTTTTCAATATACTTGCAAACTCTTTGGCAGTATAAATCTACGAAATATTATCATCTCGTGTTGTGGTACAGCACAATTATTTGTTACCCACTAGCGGTACCAAACAGAACACTGTAGCGTAATGTAAGTAAAAACGACTAGCATCAAAATCAGAGTCCTAAGATCAATGCTGACAGAACTGCGAAGACGCAGCTCCTGCCGGTTCTGACGTTGGTTTCTGGCACTTCTGACCGCTTCGGGTCAAACGGCGCCTCTTCCCCCGGCCGTGCGCTGCAGTACCCGAGTTTCGCCACAGGGCGGCAGCACTGAGACCGCCGCGGCAGCCCCGGGCGAGCGGTCGTGCCGCGTTTCGCGGGAACCTCGCAAAATAAACCCCAGAACGCTTAGAGATAATGGGCTAGCAGACTTGATTTAATCTTTATTTACCATTGTAAAAATAAAGCTTTCCCCCTTTAATTTTTGTCATGTATTGTAATTCATAGAGATATTGGAGCCCGTCCTACCTGAACTGTAGAAAAGACAGCAGCCATGTCTATTTTTAAATAAAGTCTAAATCAATTTGGGAAACAGGTAAAGGGGTGTAGCAAATGAGGCACAGACGATCCTGTTTTATCTCAGAAGGCTTTGGCGTATTTACAGCTTTAGGCACAGCGTGTCCAATCCCGTATAAAATGCACTGTCCATACCAATTCAGCCTGTCCCCCGATATAAGGACATCAGGATGCCACCCTGCATTCACCAAGGGACAATCCTGATCTAATGTTCTCTGTGTATTCTACACCAATATCTGTTCGTCAACAAACCTTTTACTGGTTTCAATTTCTTTCCCTGATTGTCCTTTTTCAAATACAATGCGTATGTAACATTTTGTATTGTGTAATATGCATTATATAATAGACAATATATGATTTAAAACATATATCTTACTATATATTACATGTAGTGCATTGCTATACTACACATCTCAAGGTATACCCACCCAGACCTGTGCAGCATATTAATATTCTTTACAGTGGCCACCATTAATTACAATATTCAATCAGATTCCCCCTGGTAGCTTTCCCCAGGGAGTCAAACGATCCTTTTCCAATGTCACAAAATACAGCCGGGGGGGACTTCTTTCGAATCCCTCCTGTCCCTTGTCCACTACCTATTTCACAATCACAATAACAAACAATTGGTTAACCGTAAGTATTGGACTATAAAATCACCCAAGACACAAGTAACAACAAATCACTAAAGACACAAACAATTATACAATTGCTAAGGCACAAACAGCAAAATCACTAAAGGTACCTTTATCAAATTACTGTTCCCTTGTTTTTCTCTTTTATTTATTGTTTTCTCATTTTCCTCTTTAGTTTTTTTATTTCTTTTTAATTTACCCAATTTACCAAAATGCGCAGACCCAATGCGCTGGTGTCGCCCACGTCTCGCGCAGGCAGCCTGCAAACAAACCAGACTATGAAAGTGCCTTACCTCATTGATGGGGTTTTAACCACGTCTCGAGCTGGCCCGAGGATCCGTGATCCCTTCCGGGAATTCCCCGGTGCCGGCACAAGGTCCCAGAGATCCTGGGGTCCACGGGAGGTCAGGCAGATTATCCCATCCTCGTCGCCAGAAAACGATACCGAAAAGTCGGCAAACAGACTCTCTAACACTGTTTTGAAAGTGTTAAAAAGCAGGCACTTTTATTACGGCGCGCTGGGCACTCGGGGGATCGCTCCTCTAATCCAGCGTGCGTTCCGCTTTCCTCTGGTTTTACATATCCTGGAACTCCTGAAACAGCAAAACACGCCAACCACTGTTTACAGACGTCCTGTGCTCTTTCACCAGTGCGTGCAGCCGCAACGAGAAATCTGGAATGAGCGTCTACAGAAACACTTACGTATTTACCCACTTCAGAACAACGCGTTACATCAGCTGGCCGTACTTGTCAGTAATCCCTCCTGGATTAACACCCTCTTTGGATGGCACGGGTGCCGACTGTTGGCAATCAGGGCAGGACATAAGAACGCTCCTGGCCTGATCCGTTGTAATTTGAAATTGTCGTTTTAACGACTTTGCATTCTGGTGAAAGAGTTTACGTGATAATTTAGCTTGCTCCAAGGCTTTAGGCACAGTAAGCGGCACAGCTCGTGCATCGGCCCTCCTATTGCCTTCCGCAAGAGGTCCTGGAAGGGCAGCGCGAGAGCGGATGTGCGCTGCATAAAAACCATGACGTCTATGATTTATTAGGAACCATAGCATTCTCAATTCAGCCATCAAAAGAGGATTATCCTCTTCCTTCAGAAAAGAAGCTTCCAGGCGGTTAAGTATGCCAGCTGCATAATATGAGTCAGTTACAACATTCAAAGGCTCATTACAGAACACTCAAAAGCGATCCTAACAGCTGTCAGCTCAAGAACTTGTTTGACCCTTGGTCTCCTTTTTCTACCTTGTGTTTGGAACACTGGGTATCTGAGTTTAGCCACATAATTACAACTTTACGTGAGCGACCAAAGGCATCAGTAAATACAGTCTTGTCACTTACTGGTCGTTGCTGACAGCAGCATTTGCCCTACAACGGTAAATTACCAATTTCAGCCCACAGTTTATGTTGGGGGTAATAAACTGATATGTTCCCTGCATATGTTGCCAATGCAATCTGGAAATTCACATCTTCAGTTAATTACCATTGCAAATTCTCCTTTGTTGTAGGAATAAATATACATTCAAAGTCTGTCCCATACATAGCACATAAACATTCTCTGCCTTTAATTATTGGGTTTGCATACATTTCTTTTATTATCCAAACTGTTTTCATTGGTGTGTGAGCTAGAAAAACCCATTCCAACTCTTAAAGAATCACTTAATGACTTGTCCCATTGAAACGGTACTGCAAACGGTTGGACGGTATTGGCTATGAGTGCCAGCCAAACTGGCAGCTGCAAATTGCGTCCCCATCCCTATTTTTGTTCAACAGCATCGAATACTTTCTATATGGCCTGCTGAGCTTTGTCATCCAATACCTGAGTAGACAATAAATTCAGGTCTCCTTTCAAAAGTGTAAAAAGTAGACACAGTTCCTCTGTGGCAATGCCCAAAATAGGTCGGAGCCAATTTATGGCTCCTAGCAATTTTGTAAGTCATTTAAGGTCATGATATTATGGAATTTAAGAGTTACTGGCTAAGGAATGATTTCTTGTTCTGTTATTTGCCACCCCAAATATTTCCATGGAGCAGTTTTCTGAATTTTTTCTTGTGCAATTTGTAATCTAGCCTTTTGTATAGCGTTACATAGGACTTGCATTACTTGTTGTAGTTCCTGCTCTTATAACATGACAAGCAAGATATCATCCATATAACGACAGATACAAGCTGCGGGGTACAGCTTCCTCACAGGTTGTACAGCTGCTGCAACTACTGTCTTGCAAATGGTTGGACTATTTCTCATCCCTTGTGGTGATACCACCCAATGCTATCTCTTCATAGGCTCCTCTTGATTAAGTGAAGGAACACAAAATGCAAATCTGGGGGCATCCTCAGGATGTAGCAAGGTGGCACAGGTGTCCATGCCATAATTTTGATTTCACCTTGATAATCAGAGTCAATTACTCCAGGTAAAACAAACAAACCCAATTTGGTAGTAGATGATCAACCTATTAACAAAGCATGCACACTAGGCACTAAAGGCCCCCACACTCCTCTGGGAATAAGCAATACCACAGCAGTAATTAATTATCATCACTGACGGGCTGGCAGCCAAGTCCAGCCCTGCACTTCCAGCTGTTCCAGGGAAGAGATCTCGGGTCATGAGTTTAGACTTGAATTTATTTGATGGGGGCGGGGGAAGTCCTGTCCCCCACCTCCTGGGAAGGGTTAATTGGCTCCCCCTTTACATTAATCCTTGAATGATGTTCACTCACACAGTGCTTGCCCTTTCCCCATTTTGGACGACCTCTAGGAGGTACAGCCTTCGAAGTCTGGCGTGCATACTTTGTGTAATCTTTCTTTACACGACCCAGTGTCCCACAACAAAAACAATTCGATTTCAGTTCTGTTCCCAATACTTGTAACTGTGCTGCTAAAGCAGCAGCTAGAGAGCTGGTATAATGTTCAGTTGACTTATGTTTTGACACACTCTCATATCTGCTATAGTACACCTTTCCCTATTCCCCAAATCCTGCAACACACGCTGACAATCAGCATTAGCATTCTCAAAAGCCAATTATTTTAGTAACAACTCATGCGCTGTGTCATTATCAATTTGTCTCTCCAAAGCAGTTTGCAAGCGGTCTAAAAACAGCGCATAAGGTTCCTGTGATCCTTGCAAGATTTTTGAAAAGGACGTATTGGCATCTCTCCCAACCTCCAGTAACTTCCGAACCACTTTCATTGCTAGTTTTGCTATTACACCACATATATATCTCTCTGGGTTACGCAACTTGATTATCTGGCAAAGCGTGGGCACATTCCCCAGCTAAAGGACTGCAATCAATCCATCTCATCCGATATGCATTATCAACGGTCTCTGTAGTACAGTTCTCCCAAAAATCAGATAACTACTAGTCAATATACTGTACGGTTAAGATCATTTTCAACAAAGAACGCCAGTCATGTGGAGTAAGTTCGTAAGAGGAGCTTAATGCTTCAAAAATGTATAACAAATGATAAAGTAACCCCATTTTCTTTAGCTAATGTTGGTAATTCCTTTACAACATCATACGGTAGCTGCTGAAAGCCTGGAGATTGCTGTTCACAACAGATCACTGGCCATGCCGTAACCACTTTCGAGTCTCCTGTTTTCAAAGCCTCTTCTCTACCTTTATCCCACATGGTTTAATTAGTGTGCACTTTCGGTTGCAAAGTAACATCCGGGGGGAATAAATCAGGCTCTTACTCTGGGTCCGTCGGGCCAGGATCAAGGGGCTTGTCAGGCGACTCCCACAAACCATCATTTGCCAAAAGTGTTCACTGTAGTGTACATGCAGGGGCTTTGTTATCAGCCAATCCTTTATCCACTACTACATCTGTGGTCAGTGCATTTTTGCCTAATCTATCTACAGGATCCCCCTCCTTCCCTGGCAAGGGAGGAGCAGAAGGTTCACAATTAGTTGCAACCCGCGCAACTACTTCCTTCTGAGTCGCTATTAAAGCAGACATAATTTTTGCCCAAGTAGATAAATATTCACAAGCAGCTTTATCTCCAGTTGCTGCCTGTTCATATAATTCTCGTTCAACTTTCTGCCATGCCTCCAACTAAAATGTACCAGTTGTAGGAAAGTCCAGCACATGATCAGCAAGCCTTTCTTATAAAGTCATTAATCGGACTACTGGTACATTGTGATTTTGCTTTCTTAATAAAAGTTGAAGGACATCTAGGGTTTGTTTGGTTCAAGGGATAACTTCCCTCCTATGGTTCCAAATTGCTCATCTTTTCTTGCTGATGGGCGCACGCTGTGGTTTCTGTTTCCTGGCTCTGTTTCCCTGTCCTTGTTCAATTGGGCTTTGCCACCAGAACGGCTGCTGCCTTTACAGCCGCACTCAAAGTCCCTGTTCGGGTGCCATTTGTAGCGAATGTGGCACCGACTCTCTTTTAAGGTGAGACAAGAGACATTTGTTACAAACTCAGGTTTGCATTTATACTCGCTATGATGCTTGCTCAAGCATTTGCTGATTTGGTAAGTTCGTCATAACATAAGTGATATATTGTTACTGCCATAAAAGCACCGTTGTCTATACCACAAGCTACCCCCGTCATCCCCCTTGATGTATCATTCCTGTACCAATCCCTCTGTCCTCGATGTATCACGTAGCATACAGTACTTGCTTCTTGTGTTATTCCACTAATGATTGTTCTCACGCTGTCAACTCCCACAGTTTCTCATAGGCCCAATGTCAGAATACTGCCACAATCACCTTTCTCCTTCCTTGAGCTCTCCTGACCTGCGGTTCCACCACCGTTGTCTTCTTTCTTGATCCCTCTTGACTCACAGGTGCCCTCCAATCCTCTTTCTCGATCACTCTTCCTCACAGGTTCGCCTCCTTCCTTGCTTTTCCTTTGCACGCTGCTCCACCTGAAGAGAAACACACAGAGGACTGAGCTACATCAGCCCCAAGGCACTACAGTCAGACGGGGGCTGAATCTGGGGGCTGACACCTCCCCACACCCCACAGCGTGCCCGCCTTGCCTTGGCCCCGGCCCCTCACACAGCCCTTCCCCTCAGCTCTGCCCCTCCGCTGCAGCACAGCTTCCGCACATGCCCTGCTCAGGCTGGACCCCAGTTTCATGGGTTAGAGATATCATAGCTCAGTACAAATCCCCACGGTCCTCACCTGCTGTTTGGTGCTTGCGGAGGGTCACACTCACTGTGCCCCAGGACACTGGCCCTGCCCGGCCCTGCGGGAGTGTCTGGAGCTGCCAGCTGGTTCTCCAGCTTTAGCGTCACCAGCAGAAGCCCGCTCTCCTCAGCTCTGCACACCCATCCAGTTGCGCCGCCCAGGCAAAGTCAGCTTCACCCTCTGCTCTACACCTCACCTGCTTCAGTCACTCAGCAGATCAAAAATGCGGATCATTTCTCACCTGCCCACCTCCCAAACCCCAGCCTATGTCCCCTGCTTCCAGCTTACCAGAGCCCAGATTAAAGGAGGATTTCAGAGGCCATGCCAAGTTCTGCTGCTCCTCGTTCGGGTTGCCAGTCTTCCTCCTCGCTCTGGAATTGCAGGTCAACCGCCTTCCTGTTCTTCTTTGATTGACGCTGAGCTGCCGCGTTACCCGCTGCCGTCTGAGCGGATCTCGGGGAGCCTCTGGAACCGCCAGAGCGCTCCCCCCACCAACATTCTCTTGCCTTGTTTTCGGGGTTCCTCTTCACCAGCTGAGGCGCCCTCCCACCCCCCGCCGCCCTCTTACCTTTTTCTAGAGGTCTCTTGAGCCACCAGCAAGCTCCCCCGCACCTTCCCTCAGCGATCTTGGCCCGCCAGAGGCCTGCCCCTCGTCAGCCTCCTCCCCTTTTCCTGGGTGCTGCTTGAACCACTGGTGGGCTCCCCTCCACCATCCTCTCGTCCTTTGTAGGGGAGTCTTGTGACTCACCAGAGCGCTCTCCGCCGTTGCCTTGCTGGGGTTATTGACACCGCTTGACTTGCCAGAGCGCTCCCCCTCGCAGTTCTCTTGTTGGATTTCTTGGGACCTTTTGAACCATTGGAACAACGGGAATGCTCCCCCCCACTGTGACCTTGCCTTTCTTCAGTGCCATCTTGACGTGCTGGAGCACTTCCCCGCGCCGTCCTCTTGCCTTTTACTGGGGAGTCTCTTGAATATCCACAGCACTCCCCCCTGCCATCCTTTACCAGATTTTTTGACACTTCTTGACATCTCGGAGTGCTCTCACTCACCCTTGTCTTGCCTATTTTCAGGGCGCTCCTGTCCCGCTGGATGCTCCTCCCTGCTGTCCTATTGCCAGATTGAGAATTCTCGACCTGTCCCAGCGCTACCCCACCGTCCTTCTGCCTTCTACCTGGGAAGTCACTTGAAGAACTGGAGCACTCCCCCCTGCTGTCCTCTTGCCTTTCTTCACTGAGATTTTGGCCTGCCAGAGCACTCCTCCCTGTTGTCCTCTCACTGGATTTCTTGGGACCTCTTGACCCACTGGGTTTCTCCTCCTGCTGTCCTTTTGCCTTTCTTTAGTACAATCTCAGCCTGCTGGAGCGCTCCCCCTCGCCGTCCTCCTGCTGGATTTCTTGGAACCTCTTGACCCCTTAGGGCGTTCCCCCTGCCACCCTCTTGTGGTTTTTGGGGGATTCTTGTAATCAACCAGGCCGTTTCCCCCCACCATCCTCTTCCCCTTTTCCTGGGTGCTTCTTGATCCACCAGAGTGCTCTCAATGCTGCCTGTTACCATCCTCTAACCATTCTCTTGCCTTTTTTGGTGGAGTCTTGTGACTCACCGGAGCGTTCTCCACCATTGTCTTGCTGGATTTGTTGACATCGCTTGACCTGCCGGAGCGCTCCCCCTCACAGTTCTCTTCCTGGATATCTTGGGACATTTTGAACCACTGGGGGGCTCCCACCCGCCATCCTCTTACCGCATTTATTGAGACGTCCTGATCTGCTGGATTGCTCTCCCCCTGGCCTTCCTCTTGGGCTTTTTTGGGGGAGTCTTCTTCACACATCCGAGCGCTCTCCCTCACCCTTGTCTTGCCTCTAGTCAGGGCGCTCTTCTCCCGCTGGAACGCTCCTCCCCGCCATCCTATTGCCAGACCGAGAATTCTTGACCTGCCGCAGTCCTGCCCCGCCATGCTCCTGCCTTCTGCCTGGGAAGTCACTTGAAGAACTGGAGCGCTCTCCCCCGCTGTCCTCTTGCCTTTCCTCAGTGGGATTTTGGCCTGCTAAAGAGCTCCTCCCTGTCGTCCTCTTGCTGGATTTCTTGGGACTTCTTGACCCATTAGGGCGTTCCCCCTGCCACCCTCTTGTGGTTTTTGGGGGAGTCTTGTGACCAACCAGGCCGTTTCCCCCCACCATCCTCTTCCCCTTTTCCTGGGTGCTTCTTGATCCACCAGAGTGCTCCCCTGCACCATTCTTTTGCCTTTTTTGGGAGAGTCTTGTGACTCGCCGGAGAGTTCTCCACCATTGTCTTGCTGGATTTCTTGACATCGCTTGACCTGCCGGAGCGCTCCCCCTCGCAGTTCTCTTGCTGGATTTCTTGGGACGTCTTAAACAACTGAGGGGCTCACACCCACCATCCTCTAACTGCATTTATCGAGATTTCCTGATCTGCCGGAGCGCTCGCCCCTGCTGTCCTCTTGCTGGGTTTCTTGGGACCTCTTGACCCACACGAGCTCTCCTCCCCACCGTCTTCTTGCCGGACTTATTGAGACTTCTTGACCCGCCAGAGTGTTCCCCCTCATCATCCTCCTGCCTTTTTCTGGGGATTCTCTTCAACAACTGAAGAGCTCCCCCGCACTGTCCTCTTCCCTTTTTTCTGGGTGATTCGTGAATCACCGGTGAGCTTCTCCTTACCACCCTCTTGGGCTTTTTTCAGAGCAACCTTGACCCATCAGAGCACCCCCTCACCGTCCTCTTGCCAGATGTACTGAGGGTTCTTCATCTGCCACAGCGCTCCCCCACGCCGTCCTCTTGCTGGATTTCCTGGAACCTTGTGAACCACTGGGGGGCTCCCACCCACCATGCTTTTACCGCATTTATTGAGACGTCCTGATCTGCCAGAGCGCTCCCCCTCGCCGTCCTCTTGCTGGATTTCTTGGGATCTCTTGGACCACTGGGGGGGCTCCCACCAGCCATCCTCTTACCGCATTTATCGAGACTTCCTGATCTGCTGGAGCGCTCCCCCTCGCCGTCCTCTTGCTGGATTTCTTGGGTCCTCTTGACCCATTAGGGCGTTCCCCCTGCCACCCTCTTGTGTTTTCTGGGGGAGTCTTGTGACCAACCAGAGTGCTCCCCCCCACCATCTTCTTCCCCTTTTCCTGGGTGCTTCTTGATCCACCAGAGTGCTCCCCTGCACCATTCTCTTGCCTTTTTTTGGGGGAATCTTGTGACTCACCGGAGCGTTTTCCACCATTGTCTTGCTGGATTTCTTGACACCGCTTGACCTGTTGGAGCGCTCTCCCTCACAGTTCTCTTGCTGGATATCTTGGGACCTCTTGAACCACTGGGGAGCTCCCACCTGCCACCTTCTTACCGCATTTATTGAGACGTCCTGATCTGCTGGATTGCTCTCCCCACCGGCGTTCCTCTTGCACTTTTTGGGGGAGTCTTCTTGACACGTCCGAGTGCTCTCCCTCACCCTCGTCTTGCCTCTAGTCAGGGCGCTCTTCTCCCGCTGGAACGCTCCTCCCCGCCATCCTATTGCCAGACTGAGAATTCTTGACCTGCCACAGTCCTGCCCCGCCATGCTCCTGCCTTCTGCCTGGGAAGTCACTTGAAGAACTGGAGCGCTCTCCCCCGCTGTCCTCTTGCCTTTCCTCAGTGGGATTTTGGCCTGCTAAAGAGCTCCTCCCTGTCGTCCTCTTGCTGGATTTCTCGGTACCTCTTGACCCACTGGGTCTCTCCTCCTGCCGTCCTTTTGCCTTTCCTTAGTACATTCTTGGTCTGCTGGAGTGCTCCCCCCCACCATCCTCTTGCTGGATTTCTCGGGACCCCTTGTCCCATATAGGACATTCCCCCCCACCACCATCCTGGTGTGTTTTTTAGGAGAGTCTTGTGATCGACCAGAGCGCTCCCCCCTTGACATCCTCTTCCCCTTTTTCTGGGTGACTTTTGAACCACTGGTGAACTCTCCCCCATCATCCTCTTGCCACATATATTGAGACTTGTTGATCCGCCAGAGCGCTTCCCCCACTGTCCTCTTGCCAGATTTACTGATACCTCTTGTCCTGTCAGAGCGCTCCCTCTCGCAGTCCTCTTTGTTCAGTTTGTAGGGTAGGAGGGGGGATCTCTGATTACAGAAAGGTCCCTTTGTTCTAGGAGACATTCCCTTGCTCCATGCTTCAGATTGCCCATCTTCCCTCTCATTTTCAATATGCACGTCCATCACCTTCCTCCTCTTCTTTCTTGATCCCTCGACTCCCGGATGAACTCAAATCCTCTTTCTTGATCACTCTTTCTCGTAAGTTCACAACCTTACTTTCCTTTCTTGCTTTCACCTTTGTGAGCTGCTCCACCCAAACCGAAATGCCCTGAAGACAGAAATACACCCACCCCAAGCCCGTACAGTCACATAGGGGGTGAGTCCGCTCGCTGACGCATCCCCACATCCCACAGCAAGCCCACCTTGCCTTGGCCCCGGCCCCCCGCACAGGCCTTCCCACCAACCCAGCCCCTCCGTAGCAGCACAGTTTCCCAGCATGCACCCCACAAAGACTTTCTTTGCCAGTCACCCCTGGCACTTACAGCAACACACCACATCAGCATCAAGAGCCCTGGGAGTGGAGAGCTGGCCAGGCCCTCACCCCGGCAGGATCCTCTTCCCCCTCCTTTAGCTGATGGCAGACAGACAAGACACCTCCCAAGAGGTGTCCAGCCCTCTCTCTCAACCACTCATGAGTACAAAAGCCCAGCCTCTACTCACCCACCCCGCCTCCCAAAACCCCACCAGCAGCCCCTGCTCCCAGCTGAACAGCAGCCAGTGCTGAAGATCTGGCTCGTGTTGTCGGACACAACCTTCCCATGGATGTCTGGGCCCCTGAGCAGTTTCCAGGGGTGGGAGGGCGCAGTCCTGATTACAGGGAGGTCCCTGTCCCAAGGGGGACATTTTCTTCCTCCTCACTCCTGACTCGCAGCTCCATCACCTTCCTCCTCTTCTTTCTTGATCCCTCCTGACTCACAGGTCTACCACCGTCATCTTCTTTCTTGATCCCTGTTGACTTGCAGATGCACTCCAATCCTCTTTCTTGATCGCTCTTCCTCGTAGGTTCACCACCTTCCTCTTCTTTCTTGCTTTCGCCTTTGCGAGCTGCTCCACCCGAACAGAGATGCACAGAAAACAAAAATATACCCACCCCAGGCCCGTACAGTCACACGACGGGGCGAGTCCGGTCGCTGACGCATCCCCACACCCCACCACAAGGCCACCTTGCCTTGGCCCCGGCCCCCCGCACAGGCCTTCCCACCAACCCAGCCCCTCCGTAGCAGCACAGTTTCCCAGCATGCACCCCACAAAGACTTTCTTTGCCAGTCAACCCTGGCACTTACAGCAACACACCACACCAGCATCAAGAGCCCTGGGAGTGGAGAGCTGGCCAGGCCCTCACCCCGGCAGGATCCTCTTCCCCCTCCTTTACCTGCTGGCAGACAGACACCTCCCAAGGGATGACCACCCTGCTCCCTTAACTGCTCCCAAGTCCAAGAGCCCAGCCCCTGCTCACCACCCCCACCTCCCAAAACACAGCCAACAGCCCCTGCTCCCATTTTACCACTTTACCCCCGAGCACGGTTTCTAGGGGTGGGAGGGGGACGCACTAATCACAGATCGTTCCCTGTGCTTAAGGATACATTCTCCTTCTCGCTGGCTCAGCCTGCCCATCTTCCTCCTCACTCTTGACTCGTAGCTCCATCACCTTTCTCCTCTTTTGTCCCCTCCTGACTCACAGGTCCACCACTGTCATCTTCTTTCTTGACTCTGCTTGACTCACAGGTGCGCTCCAATCCTCTTCCGTGATCGCTCTTCTGTGTCAGTACACGGAAGACCGGGCACATGAGAAACTGCAAGAGTCAACAGCATGAGAACAAGCATTAGTGGAAAAATACAAGAACAAAGGACTGTATGCTATGTGATACATCAAGGACAGAGGAGTTGATACAGGATTGATGCATCAAGGACAGAGGGACAGCTTGTGATAGACAAAAAAGGTGTTGATGGCAGTGACTTTGGTGGGAACACAAAACACATCACTTATGTAATGACTAACTTAGCTAATCAACAAATGCTTGAGCAAGCATCATAGCGAGTATAAACGCAAGCCTGAATTTGTAATAAACATCTCTCATTGCACCTTAAAAGAGAGTCCGTACCGCATTCGCTACAAATGGCGCCCTGGAACAGGGACTTTCAGCGTGCCTATAAAGGCAGTAGCCGCTCTGGTAGCGAAGCCCAATCGAACCAGGAAACAGGACCGGGAACCAGGACAGTGCGCGCCCACCACCAACGAAAGGTGAGCGATTGGGAACCATGGGAGGGAAGTTATCCCTTAAGCAAGGACAAACCCTGGATGTCCTTCAACATGCGCTACAAACGCAAAATCAGGATGTATCAGGGGTCTGATTGGTGAGTTTATTAGAATGGATTGCTAATCAGGTGCTAGACTTTCCTACAACTGGTACATTTCAGTTGGAGACATGGCACAAAGATGAATGAGAATTATATGAACAGGTAACGACTGGAGATAAAGCTGCTTGCAAATATTCATCTACTTGGGGAAAAATTATGACTACTAAGATACAGGATACAGGACTGATACATCAGGGACAGAGGGACAGCTTACTATAGAAAAAAATGCGTATATGGCAGTTACATCGCTCATGTTATGTCTAACTTAGCTAAAGAGCAAATGCTTGAGCAAGCATCATAGCGAGTATAAATGCAAACCTGAGTTTGTAATAAATGTCTCTCATGGCACCTTACCGTGAGTCCACGCCAGATTCGCTACACTCTTCCTCATAGGTTCACCACCTTCCTCTCCTTCCTTGCTTTTCCTTTGCACGCTGCTCCACCTGAAGAGAAACACACAGAGGACTGAGCTACACCAGCCCAAGGGCACTACAATCAGACAGGGGCTGAGTCCGGGGGCTGACACCTCCCCACACCCCACAACGAGCCCACCTTGCCTTGGCCCCGGGCCCTCGCACATGCCTTAGACATATCATAGCTCAGTACAAATCCCCACAGTCCTCACCTGCTGTTTGGTGCTTGCGGAGGGTCACACTCCCTGTGCCCCAGGGCACTGGCCCTACACGGCCAAGCTCGGCAGCGGGACTGTCTGGAGCTGCCGCTGGCTGGTTCTCCAGCTTTAGGGTCACCCGCAGAAGCCCGCTCTCCTCAGCTCTGCACACCCATCCAGTTGCGCCGCCCAGGCAAAGTCAGCTTCACCCTCTGCTCTACACCTCACCTGCAAACAACCAACTCTTCAACTGACAACTGTCCAAAACCCACCGACAAACTCTCCGCACCTCAGCCTTTCGTTTGCAACTGCTGCCTCTAGTGCATCTCACAGACAAGCCTTCAAAATCCCCTCATCCTGCAATAACACTCCAGCACTGATCACCTGTGGGAACAACTACCACAATACCATGCAAACACCAACCAGTTCTGGCACGAAAATATCACTTTCTCCTCAAGATTCCACCCTACACCAACTGCTGACAAACACACGCTGTCCTCACCAAAGCCAAACGCTGCAACAACCAGCGACAACTCAAATTTGCGTGGGCGGTGCAAAATTGCAGGGGTGAGCTAACGCAGAGCTGGGCTAGAAAGCTGCAGAGTGTGCACCCTGTGGTATAACGTGGCGAGCTACTGCCATTCTGCCTTCTCCCTGGGAGAAGCGCGTGAGCAGAGGCTGCTTCAAGGCACGATGGGAACGGTTTGGTTCTCCGGGTCTCTCAGGGCGAGAGCGATAAATGTGATCTGTGGCGTGGCGCAGGAACTTCCCGTACACTTGCTCCTCCATTCGGTCTCGGGTGCTGCAAGAGAGGGAGCGAGAGATTCAGGGCAAGATTGACAACCTCGGCGTCCCCGTCCCAGCCACGGGTCACCCAAACCTGCAGACATCCCGGGAGGCCCCCTAAGATTTACACTCCCCTATGCCCCACCCTTGAAGCCTGGACATCGCCAGAACCATAGAGCAAGTATTTCTTGAGGAGGCACCCAAAGGGTCCGTGTTCTCTTTCAGGCAGACGCTAGCGCAAGATTGCAAATCATCTCACAGCTACCAGGAAGGTAAAAAATAACGTCTTGAAATGGGAAAGGAACAGGTATTGTTTCTCTTCATCACCTCCCTCATTGCCACGTTATCAAGGTCTCCCGCAATGTTCCACAGGAAACTTGAAGCTTGGAATTCCTGGTATTCTGAACCTGGGCAAGAAAGGAAGAAAAGCATGAGACTGATCATAAAGAGGGTGGCTGCTCGTAACATGGAAAGAGCAGTAACAAGGTAAAAAGATATCACTTTTCCTTAGAGAGCTCTCAAAGCTGCCTGTTAAGGACAAGAAAAACAAACTTGTGACGGACCATTACTTAAAATCCAAGGCCCAGGAAGCAATCTAATGTACATTGAAACGCGGGCCACGAGACAGTGGAAGTGCCACGAGCTGAGACTGAAGGGACAGAGGATGAATTTCCAAAGAAGTTTAGGTTTCGATGTCAAAACGGAAAATTCTACGTCATTAAAATATAATGCAAAAGTCAGTGTAAAATCAAGTAAGGCAACGACTCCAAATGAACTCCCAGGCGCTTCAGTCACTCAGCAGATCAAAAATGCGGATCATTTCTCACCTGCCCACCTCCCAAACCCCAGCCTATGTCCCCTGCTTCCAGCTTACCTGAGCCCAGATTAAAGGAGGATTTCAGAGGCCATGCCAAGTTCTGCTGCTCCTCGTTCGGGTTGCCAGTCTTCCTCCTCGCTCTGGAATTGCAGGTCAACCGCCTTCCTGTTCTTCTTTGATGGACGCTGAGCTGCCGCGTTACCCGCTGCCGTCTGAGCGGATCTCGGGGAGCCTCTGGAACCGCCAGAGCGCTCCCCCCACCAACATTCTCTTGCCTTGTTTTCGGGGTTCCTCTTCACCAGCTGAGGCGCCCTCCCACCCCCCGCCGCCCTCTTACCTTTTTCTAGAGGTCTCTTGAGCCACCAGCAAGCTCCCCCGCACCTTCCCTCAGCGATCTTGGCCCGCCAGAGGCCTGCCCCTCGTCAGCCTCCTCCCCTTTTCCTGGGTGCTGCTTGAACCACTGGTGGGCTCCCCTCCACCATCCTCTCGTCCTTTGTAGGGGAGTCTCGTGACTCACCAGAGCGCTCTCCGCCGTTGCCTTGCTGGGGTTATTGACACCGCTTGACTTGCCAGAGCGCTCCCCCTCGCAGTTCTCTTGTTGGATTTCTTGGGACCTTTTGAACCATTGGAACAACGGGAATGCTCCCCCCCACTGTGACCTTGCCTTTCTTCAGTGCCATCTTGACGTGCTGGAGCACTTCCCCGCGCCGTCCTCTTGCCTTTTACTGGGGAGTCTCTTGAATATCCACAGCACTCCCCCCTGCCATCCTTTACCAGATTTTTTGACACTTCTTGACATCTCGGAGTGCTCTCACTCACCCTTGTCTTGCCTATTTTCAGGGCGCTCCTGTCCCGCTGGATGCTCCTCCCTGCTGTCCTATTGCCAGATTGAGAATTCTCGACCTGTCCCAGCGCTACCCCACCGTCCTTCTGCCTTCTACCTGGGAAGTCACTTGAAGAACTGGAGCACTCCCCCCTGCTGTCCTCTTGCCTTTCTTCACTGAGATTTTGGCCTGCCAGAGCACTCCTCCCTGTTGTCCTCTCACTGGATTTCTTGGGACCTCTTGACCCACTGGGTTTCTCCTCCTGCTGTCCTTTTGCCTTTCTTTAGTACAATCTCAGCCTGCTGGAGCGCTCCCCCTCGCCGTCCTCCTGCTGGATTTCTTGGAACCTCTTGACCCCTTAGGGCGTTCCCCCTGCCACCCTCTTGTGGTTTTTGGGGGAGTCTTGTGATCAACCAGGCCGTTTCCCCCCACCATCCTCTTCCCCTTTTCCTGGGTGCTTCTTGATCCACCAGAGTGCTCTCAAAGCTGCCTGTTACCATCCTCTAACCATTCTCTTGCCTTTTTTGGTGGAGTCTTGTGACTCACCGGAGCGTTCTCCACCATTGTCTTGCTGGATTTGTTGACATCGCTTGACCTGCCGGAGCGCTCCCCCTCACAGTTCTCTTCCTGGATATCTTGGGACATTTTGAACCACTGGGGGGCTCCCACCCGCCATCCTCTTACCGCATTTATTGAGACGTCCTGATCTGCCAGAGCGTTCCCCCTCGCCGTCCTTTTGCTGGATTTCTTGGGATGCCTTAAACAACTGTGGGGCTCCCACCCACCATCCTCTAACCGCATTTATCGAGATTTCCTGATCTGCTGGAGCGCTCCCCCTTGCCGTCCTCTTGCTGGATTTCTTGGGATCTCTTGGACCACTGGGGGGGCTCCCACCCGCCATCCTCTTACCGCATTTATTGAGACTTCCTGATCTGCTGGATTGCTCTCCCCCTGGCCTTCCTCTTGCACTTTTTTGGGGGAGTCTTCTTCACACATCCGAGCGCTCTCCCTCACCCTTGTCTTGCCTCTAGTCAGGGCGCTCTTCTCCCGCTGGAACGCTCCTCCCCGCCATCCTATTGCCAGACTGAGAATTCTTGACCTGCCGCAGTCCTGCCCCACCATGCTCCTGCCTTCTGCCTGGGAAGTCACTTGAAGAACTGGAGCGCTCTCCCCCGCTGTCCTCTTGCCTTTCCTCAGTGGGATTTTGGCCTGCTAAAGAGCTCCTCCCTGTCGTCCTCTTGCTGGATTTCTTGGGACTTCTTGACCCATTAGGGCATTCCCCCTGCCACCCTCTTGTGGTTTTTGGGGGAGTCTTGTGACCAACCAGGCCGTTTCCCCCCACCATCCTCTTCCCCTTTTCCTGGGTGCTTCTTGATCCACCAGAGTGCTCCCCTGCACCATTCTTTTGCCTTTTTTGGGAGAGTCTTGTGACTCGCCGGAGAGTTCTCCACCATTGTCTTGCTGGATTTCTTGACATCGCTTGACCTGCCGGAGCGCTCCCCCTCGCAGTTCTCTTGCTGGATTTCTTGGGACGTCTTAAACAACTGAGGGGCTCACACCCACCATCCTCTAACTGCATTTATCGAGATTTCCTGATCTGCCGGAGCGCTCGCCCCTGCTGTCCTCTTGCTGGGTTTCTTGGGACCTCTTGACCCACACGAGCTCTCCTCCCCACCGTCTTCTTGCCGGACTTATTGAGACTTCTTGACCCGCCAGAGTGTTCCCCCTCATCATCCTCCTGCCTTTTTCTGGGGATTCTCTTCAACAACTGAAGAGCTCCCCCGCACTGTCCTCTTCCCTTTTTTCTGGGTGATTCGTGAATCACCGGTGAGCTTCTCCTTACCACCCTCTTGGGCTTTTTTCAGAGCAACCTTGACCCATCAGAGCACCCCCTCACCGTCCTCTTGCCAGATGTACTGAGGGTTCTTCATCTGCCACAGCGCTCCCCCACGCCGTCCTCTTGCTGGATTTCCTGGAACCTTGTGAACCACTGGGGGGCTCCCAACCACCATCCTTTTACCGCATTTATTGAGACGTCCTGATCTGCCAGAGCGCTCCCCCTCGCCGCCCTCTTGCTGGATTTCTTGGGACCTCTTGAACCACTGGGGGCCTCCCACCCACCATGCTCTTACCGCATTTATCGAGACTTCCTGATCTGCTGGAGCGCTCCCCCTCGCCGTCCTCTTGCTGGATTTCTTGGGTCCTCTTGACCCATTAGGGCGTTCCCCCTGCCACCCTCTTGTGTTTTCTGGGGGAGTCTTGTGACCAACCAGAGTGCTCCCCCCCACCATCTTCTTCCCCTTTTCCTGGGTGCTTCTTGATCCACCAGAGTGCTCCCCTGCACCATTCTCTTGCCTTTTTTTGGGGGAATCTTGTGACTCACCGGAGCGTTTTCCACCATTGTCTTGCTGGATTTCTTGACACCGCTTGACCTGTTGGAGCGCTCTCCCTCACAGTTCTCTTGCTGGATATCTTGGGACCTCTTGAACCACTGGGGAGCTCCCACCTGCCACCTTCTTACCGCATTTATTGAGACTTCCTGATCTGCTGGATTGCTCTCCCCACCGGCCTTCCTCTTGCACTTTTTGGGGGAGTCTTCTTGACACGTCCGAGTGCTCTCCCTCACCCTTGTCTTGCCTCTAGTCAGGGCGCTCTTCTCCCGCTGGAACGCTCCTCCCCGCCATCCTATTGCCAGACTGAGAATTCTTGACATGCCACAGTCCTGCCCCGCCATGCTCCTGCCTTCTGCCTGGGAAGTCACTTGAAGAACTGGAGCGCTCTCCCCCGCTCTCCTCTTGCCTTTCCTCAGTGGGATTTTGGCCTGCTAAAGAGCTCCTCCCTGTCGTCCTCTTGCTGGATTTCTCGGTACCTCTTGACCCACTGGGTCTCTCCTCCTGCCGTCCTTTTGCCTTTCCTTAGTACATTCTTGGTCTGCTGGAGTGCTCCCCCCCACCATCCTCTTGCTGGATTTCTCGGGACCCCTTGTCCCATATAGGACATCCCCCCCCACCACCATCCTGTTGTGTTTTTTAGGAGAGTCTTGTGATCGACCAGAGCGCTCCCCCCTTGACATCCTCTTCCCCTTTTTCTGGGTGACTTTTGAACCACTGGTGAACTCTCCCCCATCATCCTCTTGCCACATATATTGAGACTTGTTGATCCGCCAGAGCGCTTCCCCCACTGTCCTCTTGCCAGATTTACTGATACCTCTTGTCCTGTCAGAGCGCTCCCTCTCGCAGTCCTCTTTGTTCAGTTTGTAGGGTAGGAGGGGGGATCTCTGATTACAGAAAGGTCCCTTTGTTCTAGGAGACATTCCCTTGCTCCATGCTTCAGGTTGCCCATCTTCCCTCTCATTTTCAATATGCACGTCCATCACCTTCCTCCTCTTCTTTCTTGATCCCTCGACTCCCGGATGAACTCAAATCCTCTTTCTTGATCACTCTTTCTCGTAAGTTCACAACCTTACTTTCCTTTCTTGCTTTCGCCTTTGTGAGCTGCTCCACCCAAACCGAAATGCCCTGAAGACAGAAATACACCCACCCCAAGCCCGTACAGTCACATAGGGGGTGAGTCCGCTCGCTGACGCATCCCCACATCCCACAGCAAGCCCACCTTGCCTTGGCCCCGGCCCCCCGCACAGGCCTTCCCACCAACCCAGCCCCTCCGGAGCAGCACAGTTTCCCAGCATGCACCCCACAAAGACTTTCTTTGCCAGTCACCCCTGGCACTTACAACAACACACCACACCAGCATCAAGAGCCCTGGGAGTGGAGAGCTGGCCAGGCCCTCACCCCGGCAGGATCCTCTTCCCCCTCCTTTAGCTGATGGCAGACAGACAAGACACCTCCCAAGAGGTGTCCAGCCCTCTCTCTCAACCACTCATGAGTACAAAAGCCCAGCCTCTACTCACCCACCCCGCCTCCCAAAACCCCACCAGCAGCCCCTGGTCCCAGCTGAACAGCAGCCAGTGCTGAAGATCTGGCTCGTGTTGTCGGACACAACCTTCCCATGGATGTCTGGGCCCCTGAGCAGTTTCCAGGGGTGGGAGGGCGCAGTCCTGATTACAGGGAGGTCCCTGTCCCAAGGGGGACATTTTCTTCCTCCTCACTCCTGCCTCGCAGCTCCATCACCTTCCTCCTCTTCTTTCTTGATCCCTCCTGACTCGCAGGTCTACCACCGTCATCTTCTTTCTTGATCCCTGTTGACTTGCAGATGCACTCCAATCCTCTTTCTTGATCGCTCTTCCTCGTAGGTTCACCACCTTCCTCTTCCTTCTTGCTTTCGCCTTTGCGAGCTGCTCCACCCGAACAGAGATGCACAGAAAACAAAAATATACCCACCCCAGGCCCGTACAGTCACACGAGGGGGCGAGTCCGGTCGCTGACGCATCCCCACACCCCACCACAAGGCCACCTTGCCTTGGCCCCGGCCCCCCGCACAGGCCTTCCCACCAACCCAGCCCCTCCGTAGCAGCACAGTTTCCCAGCATGCACCCCACAAAGACTTTCTTTGCCAGTCACCCCTGGCACTTACAGCAACACACCACACCAGCATCAAGAGCCCTGGGAGTGGAGAGCTGGCCAGGCCCTCACCCCGGCAGGATCCTCTTCCCCCTCCTTTACCTGCTGGCAGACAGACACCTCCCAAGGGATGACCACCCTGCTCCCTTAACTGCTCCCAAGTCCAAGAGCCCAGCCCCTGCTCACCACCCCCACCTCCCAAAACACAGCCAACAGCCCCTGCTCCCATTTTACCACTTTACCCCCGAGCACGGTGTCTAGGGGTGGGAGGGGGACGCACTAATCACAGATCGTTCCCTGTGCTTAAGGATACATTCTCCTTCTCGCTGGCTCAGCCTGCCCATCTTCCTCCTCACTCTTGACTCGTAGCTCCATCACCTTTTTCCTCTTTTGTCCCCTCCTGACTCACAGGTCCACCACTGTCATCTTCTTTCTTGACTCTGCTTGACTCACAGGTGCGCTCCAATCCTCTTTCGTGATCGCTCTTCTGTGTCAGTACACGGAAGACCGGGCACATGAGAAACTGCAAGAGTCAACAGCATGAGAACAAGCATTAGTGGAAAAATACAAGAACAAAGGACTGTATGCTATGTGATACATCAAGGACAGAGGAGTTGATACAGGATTGATGCATCAAGGACAGAGGGACAGCTTGTGATAGACAAAAAAGGTGTTTATGGCAGTGACTTTGGTGGGAACACAAAACACATCACTTATGTAATGACTAACTTAGCTAATCAACAAATGCTTGAGCAAGTATCATAGCGAGTATAAACGCAAGCCTGAATTTGTAATAAACATCTCTCATTGCACCTTAAAAGAGAGTCCGTACCGCATTCGCTACAAATGGCGCCCTGGAACAGGGACTTTCAGTGTGCCTATAAAGGCAGTAGCCGCTCTGGTAGCGAAGCCCAATCGAACCAGGAAACAGGACCGGGAACCAGGACAGTGCGCGCCCACCACCAACGAAAGGTGAGCGATTGGGAACCATGGGAGGGAAGCTATCCCTTAAGCAAAGACAAACCCTGGATGTCCTTCAACATGCGCTACAAACGCAAAATCAGGATGTATCAGGGGTCTGATTGGTGAGTTTATTACAATGGATTGCTAATCATGTGCTAGACTTTCCTACAACTGGTACATTTCAGTTGGAGACATGGCACAAAGATGAATGAGAATTATATGAATAGGTAACGACTGGAGATAAAGCTGCTTGCAAATATTCATCTACTTGGGGAAAAATTATGACTACTAAGATACAGGATACAGGACTGATACATCAGGGACAGAGGGACAGCTTACTATAGAAAAAAATGCGTATATGGCAGTTACTTCGCTCATGTAATGTCTAACTTAGCTAAAGAGCAAATGCTTGAGCAAGCATCATAGCGAGTATAAATGCAAACCTGAGTTTGTAATAAATGTCTCTCATGGCACCTTACCGTGAGTCCACGCCAGATTCGCTACACTCTTCCTCATAGGTTCACCACCTTCCTCTCCTTCCTTGCTTTTCCTTTGCACGCTGCTCCACCTGAAGAGAAACACACAGAGGACTGAGCTACACCAGCCCAAGGGCACTACAATCAGACAGGGGCTGAGTCTGGGGGCTGACACCTCCCCACACCCCACAACGAGCCCACCTTGCCTTGGCCCCGGCCCCTCGCACATGCCTTAGAGATATCATAGCTCGGTACAAATCCCCACAGTCCTCACCTGCTGTTGGGTGCTTGCGGAGGGTCACACTCCCTGTGCCCCAGGGCACTGGCCCTACACGGCCAAGCTCGGCAGCGGGACTGTCTGGAGCTGCCGCTGGCTGGTTCTCCAGCTTTAGGGTCACCCGCAGAAGCCCGCTCTCCTCAGCTCTGCACACCCATCCAGTTGCGCCGCCCAGGCAAAGTCAGCTTCACCCTCTGCTCTACACCTCACCTGCAAACAACCAACTCTTCAACTGACAACTGTCCAAAACCCACCGACAAACTCTCCGCACCTCAGCCTTTCGTTTGCAACTGCTGCCTCTAGTGCATCTCACAGACAAGCCTTCAAAATCCCCTCATCCTGCAATAACACTCCAGCACTGATCACCTGCGGGAACAACTACCACAATACCATGCAAACACCAACCAGTTCTGGCACGGAAATATCACTTTCTCCTCAAGATTCCACCCTACACCAACTGCTGACAAACACACGCTGTCCTCACCAAAGCCAAACGCTGCAACAACCAGCGACAACTCAAATTTGCGTGGGCGGTGCAAAATTGCAGGGGTGAGCTAACGCAGAGCTGGGCTTGAAAGCTGCAGAATGTACACCCTGTTGTTTAACGTGGCGAGTCACTCCCATTCTGCCTTCTCCCTGGGAGAAGCGCATGAGCAGAGGCTGCTTCAAGGCACGATGAGAACGGTTCGGTTCTCCGGGTCTCGGAGGGCGAGAGCGATAAATGTGATCTGTGTCGTGGCGCAGGAACTTCCCATCCACTTGCTTCTCCATTCAGTCTGGTGCTGCAAGAGAAGGAGAGAAAGAAAAAGTTAGGACCGAGTTAACAACCTCATCATCCCTGACCCCTAATCTGCAGGAATCCTAGGAGGCCTGATATAATTTTGCTCATCTCCCTGTCTTTGCTGGAATAGTTTACTGTAGAAATTTCTGTCATCAACATTCTCTTAACCGATCTGATGTGTTCATAGTTCCTAGCCCAGCATCCTTTCCTCAAAGTACCTCAGCATTTCCCTTTGAAACCACACCTTAGTGCCATCCCGTCCCAGAGCTACCTCAGCATTTCCCACTGCAGCCTCTGCGATGCCATCTCCTCCCTGAGGTACCTCAGCCTTTACCACCAAAACCTCTCTCCCTTCCGTCCTCTCCTTTAAGTCCCTCACCCTTTCCCGCCAAAGCCTCCCCCGATGTCATCCCCTCCCTGAGGTACCTCAGCCTTTCCTGTCAAAGCCTCCCCCGATATCATCCCCTCCCCGAGGTACCTCAGCCTTTCCTGTCAAAGCCTCCCCCGATATCATCCCCTCCCTGAGGTACCTCAGCCTTTCCCATCAAAGCCTCCCCCGATATCATCCCCTCCCCGAGGTACCTCAGCCTTTCCTGTCAAAGCCTCCCCCGATATCATCCCCTCCCCGAGGTACCTCAGCCTTTCCCGTCAAAGCCTCCCCCGATATCATCCCCTCCCCGAGGTACCTCAGCCTTTCCTGTCAAAGCCTCCCCCGATATCATCCCCTCCCTGAGGTACCTCAGCCTTTCCTGTCAAAGCCTCCCCCGATATCATCCCCTCCCCGAGGTACCTCAGCCTTTCCTGTCAAAGCCTCCCCCGATATCATCCCCTCCCCGAGGTACCTCAGCCTTTCCTGTCAAAGCCTCCCCCGATATCATCCCCTCCCCGAGGTACCTCAGCCTTTCCTGTCAAAGCCTCCCCCGATATCATCCCCTCCCCGAGGTACCTCAGCCTTTCCTGTCAAAGCCTCCCCCGATATCATCCCCTCCCCGAGGTACCTCAGCCTTTCCTGTCAAAGCCTCCCCCGATATCATCCCCTCCCCGAGGTACCTCAGCTTTTCCCGCCTAAGCTCCTCCCGCGCCGTCCCGCCCTCAGGTTCCTCCGCCGCTCCCTCCGTTCCCGGCCCCCCCCGCCCCTCGCGCCCCCCCTTGGCGCTCCCGACCCGCCGCTGCCCCCTCCCGCTCGCTTTCCTCCCTCTGTCCTGTGTCACTACGGGGGCTCCCCCTCCGCCCCACGGCCCCGCCCGAGCCCCGCGCAGCGCTCAGCGCGGGGCTCCCTTCCCTCACAGCCGCCCGCGTGTTTCCCCCTCGCCCCGGCCTGGGGCCGCGCTGTTGCGGCTGGCTGCCCCTCGCCTTCCTCCTTCCGAAACCAGCCCGTCTGTCACCCTCCAGCCTCGCCCCTCAGCCGGTCCCGGGCCGCCCCGTCCAGTCTCCCCGCTGTCCGCCCGCCCCTCGCTCACCGCCGGCCCCGCCGTTCCTCGCGCGCTGCTCCAGCCGCCGCACCGCCGGCACGCGCTCCGCGGCCCGCGCACTTACGCAGCATGTCCCCGCCCATCCCGCGCAGGAGCCAATCCCGTCCGCGTCCGCCACCGGGCTGCGCCCCCCCCCCCCCCCCGCCTCCGCGCCCGGCACTGGCCCCCCCTGCCCCTCGCCCCCCGTCCCGGAGCCACCGGCGGCCGCAGAGCGGCGCTGTCCGCCCGCAGGGCGGGGCCGGGAGCTTTCAGGCTGCGTCTGCCCGGGACCGAGGGCTCTGCCGCCTGCCCGGGACAGCCCGGGACCGAGGGCTCCGCCGCTGCAGCCCGTTTCGTGCCGCTTGCGCCCCCCAGGTTACACGGCTGCAGCCTTCCTGCTGGTTTAGCTCACACACCTTTCTTCTTTCTAACTGCACAGCAGTTCACACTCACAAAAGTTCGTGCTGGTTGGCATAAGAGTATCTGCATAAGAATTTACAAACATTACAAAGATATACCACAGACCACAGCTTTCTAAGCTTTCAAGTTAAAGTTCCATGTTTAAATAAAACAGACAATACCAGTAGAGCTGTGTACCTCTGTCGTCTTTGTTCAGAAAGAAGTGACAACACCAGAAAACACATTGACAGCCAGTGCTTTGAACAGTGAAGGTGGGATCTACAAAAGTCTGATTAAACTAAACAGCCTCAGGTCTTTATCAAGCTGCAGATCTGCCAGGAATGCTGAAATGCAAGAGTTTACTCCTGCAATATTCCACGATGGAACAGCCACTTCATATCAAATATAATCTCAAAGTTCCAAACCAGTACATTAAAAAGCTACCAGTAAGTATTAGAAGACCACTGCAAGATCTTATTGCTTTTTGAGTTAAATAATAATTTTTCAATAAACCAAAACCCAAACAGGTTCTCAAATCTGTTGCTTATCATCCTGTTCATTCATTAGCACTGCAGCAATCAGTTTTTATACAATGTGTCAACAGAGGCGTCTAAAAAACCCCAAACAAAACTTATTCAAGTCCACGGACACCCCCGCCCTCCTTGCCCCCCCTCACCCTGAGCCCCACGATCACCACTTGGTGCGGGAGAGGAGCACAACTCGACAGACAGAACCAGAAATCCGACTGCGGTAAGAAGGAAACATCGAGGTAGTTACAGCTTCCTTAAACATTCAAAATCTGATGTCTTCCAAAACAAAGCACATCATCCTCATCATTTAAAAAGCAAAGTTGCTTTGTACGTCTCTGATCCTCACACCAGCTGAGTGGTTCTCAAGTCCGCTGAGCTCCACTGTGCAGCCACCCCCACGTCTGTGTCGCCTTGTCTGGAGTCCCCAGTCGCGGGACAGTGAGTGGGGTTGGACTCCAGTGATAAAGAAAAACACAAAGAGTCAAATTGGAAAAGTAATTAAAACAGAAGATCTGAAAGCCAGTTTAATTTTAATAACTTATTTGTACACTGCTATAAGCATATGAAGTATGGGGGTCACGAACTCTTGCTACCACATATGTGCCTTATTACAATAAGCACAGGAAACAAGGAAGTAGCATTCCTTCTATTTTTGATGTAATTATGAGCTAATACATCTCCTGAGATGGCTTCCAGACCTGATTTAGTATCTACACTGTGTTGTACTGCAGATAAATACCTCAGGTCAGCATTAATTGAAGACAATGTGCAGAATGAGCAATATGCAGGTAAGCACAAGATCCTGGATTCCTTACAAGAGTCTACTTCTAAAATTGTCTGAAAATGCTGCAGAAATTGTAGCAGATAAACAACAGTAGCCACATTTTGTCCTATGGCATTTACATAATGTTGATCCACCTGTATTAACTTGTGCCCTTTCGGAACAGAGCTGTAAACTCAGAGTGTCCAAAGACTTCTTTCTTTTGAATAGAATACGCTTAAACTGGCTGTCTTGAACAGACTGGCTGTGCAGACTTGCAGCAGTTGAATGGAGGATGTGATTCCAGTGAATGGAGACAGAAAGAAGATCAGCACAAAAGCAGCAATGACAGACCAGAGACACCCACCTAAAGCCTACGGAGACCAAAAAAAGTCGTCGCGTGGGCTTAGCAGTTGGGGAACCAGACCAAACAGCCTGGTTATTCTCCACCAGGAGGGTCTTTATCTGGCCATGATCATGTCATCAATGGAGAAACTCACCATCATCAGACAGAGTGCAGGCGTGGGCAATGAGAGCAGCAAATCCAGCACCGACACGGTGTCAGAGTTTGTACAGACAATGAACACGCTCACGGGTCTTGTTCAATACTTTACACACTATTCTGAAAAGAGACACTGATTTAACTGTTGCACAGCACATACTGTCACTTTACACAACTTGGAGAAACAAAGCAAGCTCATAAAGTTCATACTCCATACATCAGGATAGGAGGTTACTCATAAAATGCAATCATCTCTGCCAGATACAGGCAAATGCACATATTTATTTGAAGCAAATTCCAAGTTTATACCGTCATCTCAGGTCAAATTCTGCTATCAGACACAGGACACACAGCTCAAATGCCAACAGCTCATAAGAAAGCTTCACAAGAGAATGAACTAAACATACAGCTATGGAATCAAGTGTGTTTTATCAATACGTCAAATGCAACTCTAATTCCCCTAGGCCCTCACGTTAATAGAAACCCCACAGAGTTTCTAGAAAGAATGTCCATAAAATTGACATGCGACATTACTCTCAGTGAGTCTCCTGAACCAGACGGCAGAGCAACCGACCCGCAGCAAGGACAACACAGAACAGACAGTTCTGCTGGAAACGCAAGGAACGGACTAAAAGTAACCATTCTGCATTACAGAATTAATGCATTGTGTCACTTTGTGTAGATAATTCACCCATAAAAATCAGTAAATATGAAGGCCACCCTTACTGATAAATGCCTATATGTTTGTAGTCATGTTTAATAAAACACACTTTGTGAGGGTTTTTTGGCTCAAGAAGGACACTGGATCAGTGTGCTTTGGGTTATTTCTGTAAGGAGCCATAACTCAACAGAAAGATAGCTTTAAGAAAGCGTGCAATTAGCTATTAATTGGACAAAATAAGTGTAGTTAGCACATAATAAATAGTTTTAAATGGTCTCACAAGTAGTTCATGTGATACATTTCCCTCAGGGTCTCCTGATATCTCCCATTCATTTCTATTAAACCTGCTGAAATGAAGCTGTGTGTGTTTCATTTCAGTGATCTACAGGGAATTCAAACCAACAATAACAACTTGCCGTATTATCAGAAACAGTTTCTAAAGAGTAAACACAACAATATAGGAGGGGGGAGTGGAAGAAACACCACCTGGATTCATTTTCCCATATCAATTCTTATGAAAATACCCACAATAGGATGCACTTATCAGCAAGGTATACAACTGCACATCTACACACAACATAACTGCATGTAATCGCACATTTTTGACCATATTAACTACAAATTGGGCAGCTATAAAATACGTCAGTTATACCTTCATTTACTTCCAGAAATCTCCACTGAAATTATTTTGTTGCTTAAATTACTGTATAATGTGCACTTTATTAATGTATTATACATTAAGTATACAAACATGTTATGAAAAAACAAATCTAGTCCCAATACCTTTGTGAGTTTTAAAGGACGCCGGTGGGTAACGGTGAACAATCAACAGTCATCCGGGTAAAACACCCATGGGCAGAGCTGAAACTTGTTTTCATTGGTAGGTTGTGTTTTTCTGCAAGTTGTGTTATCATACCTACATACAGCAAATAAAGATTTGACCCAAATTACATACCTTTATGTGCATACACACACGCACATGTTTGTGTTGTACAAAGATGCACACTGTTACTGAGATGTATAGGCATTGAATGTGTCAGGTAAGTAACATGACAAGAGGCTTGAGAGGTGGGTCTGCAGGGAATTCTCTAAGTAACATATTAATGCAACAAATCTGGTGGCATAAAGCTACGGGGGAAAAAAATCCAGCGGAGAATCAGATAAATTCACGTGTTCTTTAAAGACAGCTCATGCATTCAACCAACTCCCAGGTGGGCCTGGCTGTGGAAAGGAAAGTTTGCTTGAGCACTTAGCGCCAGTGTCTGATGGGCAGACAAAACACCAACTGCAGACCGGGGACCCCCAGTTCTCAACCAGTTCATGGCTCTGAGCATCTTCTTTCCACACACTGCGGGTAACGCTTTACATCTGCAATCCCCTCCCTAAACCCATCTTGTTCCTGGCTGAGAAGATACCAGATGTGGGAACTATTGCATGATAGAAGAATTTGTGCTGTTAAATCACAGGATTCTGAGCACTGCAGATGATCACAGTGCGGTGCTGCCCTGAGAAGAAAGGACGAGTGACTCTTGGTGTTCCCTGCTGCTCACTGCCCTGATCCTGCCCACCCTCATGTTCCAGCCACTCAGACCCCGGCCAGAATGACTGAGACAGGAGGGTCTCTTAAGGATGTTTTGTTTTGTCCAGATACCTTTAATTTGCTTATATACACAGATTTCATAAGAGGAAGCACTTGATTTCACCGATGACACGATTTCTCCAGTAACGCATCTCACCAAGATTGCCAATTGACAGTCCCCTTAGGATGAGAGAACGTTCATGTTGAACAAACCATGAACACTTGTAGTGATTGAAACTGGGGGTTTTTCAGACAAGCACCATCTGCCTCCTGCGCCAGAGACTCAACAGAATTATGTCTCAGACATTATGGCAACAACAGCTCATCCCGCAGCGATGGGTCACTCAGAGCGAAAACAATCCCGTATGGACACCGTGTCCAGCAGCAGATGGGGCACTCAGGAGAAGGTGAATCGCGATTTACATCCCAACACCAGCCGAGGCCCGCAGACAAAGGCCGCGGGCTGACATGGGAGGGGACGGGCCTTTCGTTCTCCTTCTTTGCTTCTCTTTTCCTTTCCTACACCCTTATTTCATCTCCTCTCCCTCTATGAGCAGTATAACCTAAGGCTTAGAGCCACAAAACTCCTTTGTGTAAACCCTTTGGCTGTTAAACTGTTCACCAATTTGGCTTAAGTAGCGTAAATCTTCCTGCTAATTGGGCCAAGCTGCAAAATAAAAGGTGTTGGGGTTTTTTTGTTTATGGTCCTTGAGTACCCCATATACTCTTTTCTAACTAAGGGGACCTGAATCGGAGTCACCTCCCCACACACGGACAGCTGGGGACGTTCTGCAATGAAAACTTGTATGGAGAGGGGAACACACTGAATAGGTCAATCCAGCATTTAATAAAAGCAATGGAGTTAGCTCTTGAATTAACATTGATAACATGCTCTGCTATATTGTGGCCAGTTGCGATTGGAAACAGCGCAGTTACAAGTTCGGTGTGCATGGTCCTCTGTATACACGAAGACATCCAGCCAGCTTTAGTCACGCACCTGATCTTTCCTTCGTGTTACAGATCTCTGCAATGAAAGCTGGGAGCAACAAACATTCAGCTTTCTGATGTGTCATTAAAGAGATTTTTCTGCATTTACTACAACCTTGACCGAGCCTGTACCTGATTGCTTTAACTGGCATTAGATAAGTCATTGAGTAAGCAGTCAAGTCAGCCCGCGAGAAGACACGGAGAGGTGACAAAGTTGTAAGTCCCTAGGATGCTGGCACACCAGCACGAACACAGGCAAGCAGAAGCCTCCAACGCATTGGCAGAAATATCCTACTCAGGTACAGCAGGCAAATGCAACTTATAATGGAACGGTTACAATATGCTTGGTAGAAAAAAGCTGAGGTTCCGCTGCCTCAGGCGCACAGCGGTTACTGCTGTGTCTGGTCTAACCCAGATCCAGTAGTGAGCTACACGTGTTTATCTTGGTTTGATATTTGTAGTGCACGTGTTAACGTACAGATCAATATACAAGACAAGGTCTGATGAACAAAATCTCTCTCTGAAAGATCCTGAAGTGATCACTGGAGTGATTTTCAAGGCAAAGATTCTGTCTGTCTCCAGCTCCCAGAAGACTTCAGAGGTGAAATTCTCTATAAATCCTGAGGGGGAAAGAGGGGGTTGTAAGGAACATGAACCTGAAGAACATTCAGTAGCTCTCCCGGGCGCTCTGTGACGGAGCCTCCCCTGTTCACCAGCTCCTGAGGCTCCAGGGGCTGCAACACGGGGCACAACGCGCTCACAGACTGAACCTGCGCTGAGGGAGAAAATGCCTTCCTGATGAAGCTTTAACATCAACACACCAACTATTGCTTGTCCTTCAAGGAAACTATCTTGTTATAAGCATTTATAGCTCTATTGTCTATTTATGCTTTTAGCAATAAGCGCTTTTATCCACATTTCATTTTGGTGCACCTGGTAAGACATGTGATTGAAGGTGACAGATAAGAGCAGGGCACTCTTTTAATCCCTAAGACAGGACCCTGGGAAAACTTCACAGGAATCAGTTCTTCACTACATTGCTGCTCCTTGCATTCACAGCCCAGCAGAAAAGCACGGGCCGAGGTGAGAACCGCCCGCAGAAGGGGCTGCCAGACACTGTTCTGGCTGATGCTCTGCCAGGACGTGCTTCGTTTTCTGTCCGGTGCTGTGCGGGGGGAACACGGAACATCTGCACGAAAAACCTGCGCTTGGCTCGTGCAGCGTCTGTGTCACGGGAACCAACAGCCACGTCCCATCGCTGACCTCGCGTGTTCACACAGCTGACTCAGTGATCGATACAGGTTTATCTGCATTACAAGCACAGCCGAGCCAGGTCAAGAGTGCTTCTTAAGAACCATTTTCAAAATGATCTTTCTAGACAATAGAGACTGATTTATCTTAATTTGTCTTACCTAAAAGCTAAGAAAGTATTTAATTTCTAGTAAGAAAGATGCCTAATTTTCTTTTGGCTATTAAAAATTGTATTAACCTCCAAAAATAAGAGAGTAAATGTCTGTTAACACTTTTTCCTTTTATGCTGATGTGAAGAAAATTCCTCTCTCATCCCGGTACTGTCAAACAGGATGAACATTTACAGAGAATGAGAGTGGGGAGTGATGAAAAAGTCAACAGCTTTTGCAGTCAGTTTGTATAAATTAAGATAAACGTGATATTGAAGCAAACCCAAATGTTTCTAACGTTCTCCTATAGAATCTCCTGCTGCTGTACAATAAGATACACTCTCAGACTATGACAACATTAGTCCGTGTCTTTGTAAGGCGCAGTCTTTTTCCTACCATATCATGCATAGGTGCCACACTTCTATATAGCCAGGTAACTGCTCATCTAAGGTGCATTTTGAAACATACCTTATCCTGCTTTGGAACCTGTGCCGAAATGGAAAGCAGTTGCTCTGTATCCAGGAATTTTGAGATAACTGTAAAACAAAAGTAAACAGATCAGAAATTGAATGGAAATCATAACAAAATCTATTTTTTTTTTTATGAACTTTTGTTAATCTTTTTCTTCCATTCTATCTTCACAAATTATTTACCAGGGAAAAAACAGGTTAAAAATTGCTGCTATCTAAATTATGTTGTCATAACTACACAGACTGTACCGAAGCATGTAGCGATTATTTTACAGGTGGACATATATCAATTTGGTAATATTCTTTTAGTGTGATTGAATCACACGTCTCTTGTGATAAAGATCAAGATGACACGATCCAGCTCCAGGTGCACTGACTCATACTCTGCTGTTGTGTTCTGTTTAGTTTGTCTGGACCACTATGAAGCAACAGGAAAAAACACCCATACACAACAACAGAACATCAGTGATGCCTTTATTTGTTTTTAATGTATACATTATGTACACCTGAATACTTCCAACTAGTCACAGAGGTAGAGACAAACTCACATTCTTTGAAAAAGGTATTGGCTGACTTCTACCCATTTAATCTGAGAAATTCGCTTTTCTTAGCAAAATCCTTGACAAAAACATCACTATCATAATAAAGATTATTTCCACTACGTGTCACCTGGCAAATAATTACAATTCAAACATATTGAGTCACGTTGCATACTTTCACAGATTAGAAAGAAAGTGTTTTAACATAAATTGAATATGATGCATTAAAAATAAACTACTACTTAGTTGAATACACTCAGAAAACCAAAGACGGTAAATGTCAAATGAGGGTTCCAGGTAAGAGTACCCTACAGATTTGAAGCGCGCTTTGGGGACACCCAGCGCCTCCTGTTCACTGTACATTATGTGAACTGCAGCAGCTGAGACCCTGGGATGTGTGACCTGCAAAAACCATGAACATTAAAGTAACGTTTATAAATCACAAACATGTTATTTGGCTTCTTTATGGACTGAAAGTGACAGGAGTGAAGCATCTAAACGTGATCTGTCCCACATTCATTCTTCACCACCCTGCAGCGGTTCTAGCAGGAGCTTCACACGTTTTCCCCCATTTAAGAGTTTAGATGCCAAAATATCCCAATAAGAACCATAATGCTTGTTTACATCTAGAATTGTCTTAAATATACGTCCTCCTATGCATGTTACAGAACACTGTAACCCTGCTTTGTATATTAACATGTAAAACATGCCACTAAAACCGTATCAATTAACTGACTAGACAAAGTTTTCCTCTGGAATTTAACACGTGCATTAAAACTCCTCCAAACCGAAGCCCAGCTCTACTAGGCCGTCCCACAAGCGCAGGGCTTGAGCTCTGGTTTGAGCCCGATGCCGCACTCCCCGCGCCGGGCTGCAGTACCGCGCTGTGGCCACCGGGCGGCAGCACCAGCGACACCCGGCGGGCGGTGCACCGCGGGAGCACCGGGGCGCCACCGCGCATGCGCGGAACCGGGGCTGAACGTCCGCGTGCGTGCGGGGGTGACCTGCACCGGGGTGACCACCCGGGATCACCCACAGCAAACGAGTCACCCGGGACAACGCGGAACAGAGAATCCGCTCTAGAGAACCACCCCACCCAGAGAACCCTCCTCGGCGGAACCTCCCGGCGGCCCGTTCGAGCTCTCTAGTGCCCTATTTGCGTAGCCACGCCTCTGATTTGCATTTCTCCGCCCCATCCTCGCCCCGCCTGTCGTTCCCACGCGCCCCGCCCCTCCTCTTATCTCTCGCAATCTGATTTGCAGGCTTCGAATCTCAATTTGCATTCTCCCCGCCTACTCACCTCCCTGCCCAAGCCCCGAGGAGATTTGCATATCCGGCACGACGCTCTGCTCTGTTCTGTTTCTATTCGACCCCATCTATTTCTATTATTTCTACTTCTATTAATTCTCGTTCTATTTCTTTTCCTGTTTTCTGTTTCTTTCCCTGCGAAGTACAAACCACACCTGATCTCACAGATGTCCAGTGTAACCTGCAGCTGCTTTTGGTAAATATGAGCAGAACTTTACAGCACACGGTTTTCCCAGCAACATGAAGCAGAGAGCGTATTCAAAAAAAAAAAAAAAAAAAAAAACACACAAACACAAAGACGACACACAGCCTTGTAAGTCGGGTGATTAATTCTATTCAGTACGCTTTTACTTAAGTTAGATTACAAGAAAACTAAATGGGGCTCGCCCAGTGCCCTGTGAGTAGTAAAAACCATCACCACACAGTCAGTCACTCAGCAGAGAGCTCGCAGCAGCTCCCCGGCTGCCGCAGTTACGGAATGAAGCGTCTGGCTCGCACACAGAGCCCCCCAGCCCCTGCTCCCACCGCTGACCAGGTGCGGGTGCCGTTCTGCTCCCTGGGGGCAGCTCAGGCCTTTCCCTCAAGTGCACCCGCCAGAGACATTTCCGGGTAAGGATGAGTTTTTTAATCCTTTCTATAAACAGAATTTCTTTGCATTTTAAAAACCTTGTACATCACTGACATTGACTCCTATGTCTCTTTTTACACATACGTATGTATTTAGGGAATATATTTGATTCATATATATCATCTATTTCCACTGTAATATATATCTACTTAGACATCTACACACTTGCGTATGCATTTACATGTATATATCTGCTTAAACTTATACAGAATATCTGTTTATGCTTATATATATCACCACTTATTATCTAGAATATCCATTTATACTTACGCACCTGTTTAGCCTTCTCTTTGGACACAAATATCTTTCTAGACTTGCAGATGTTGGCATATTGTTACAATCATATTATTACATTTATGTATATTTAGACAGAGCTATCGATTCACACTTGGCGTGTGGCACGATGAGCAGTGACACGTGGCCAGCTGCACGGCTCAAGCACGAGGGACACCCCGACCTGCCAGGGAAAAGCGCCACTGAGAGCCAGACAGAAACAAAGTACGTCAGAGCACGCTGTCAAATATTGGGGAAACACTCATAGCATCCAGTTGCCTCTCTTTTTCAGTTTTTAGAACAAATACCCATCTGCTTAAGTACACCTAATAAATTATATGCTGCACCTACTCAACAATTACTCTTAACTATGGAAGTCAACATGTAAATTAGACCATTTTATTTGCTTTAAGTTTCATTGATAGGAAAATCAGTGAGATAGAAGACATGGGTTTACTTTAAAAAATAAATAAATATCCCCATTCCTGCAGTGCAGCATAAGGCTACGAAAAAGGAGCGTCAGACTCACGAACACTTTTGGCTGCACTGCAGCACACAGGGGAACACGTTTCTGTGACCGTGACAGCTCGACTGTCGCAACCGGGAACCCAAAGCCCAGCGGTGCCACCAACCTTTGCCAGGCCTGCTGTGCTGGGCTCTGCGGAAGGAAATGGACTTTGGTTGGTTGTTTCAAAGAAAATGAACAGTCCTGTTGTTGATGAGGCCACTGCCCACTACATCACCTGGGAAGATCCACTCGGAGGGCAGGTTCATAAAATGCAGCTTCTTGGAATGAGGAATGCTGCCGTTTTGGAAGATTTCTTACCAACTGAAGTCAGAACTACACACTGTAGGTTAAGAGAAAAAAGTCACTATTGAAACAATAACTCATCCAAACCACACATGGACTCACCGCCACCAGTTACGAGGCTGAAAGTGCTTCTTGGGATCACCTGGCAAACACGCAGAACAAAACCGATTTGCCCAGGTGCCTGTATCTCTGTCAGCTTTTTGAGTACTATTCTAAGATATTTTAAAAACCTATTGAGTGAAAAAGAACAAAGCATTTGTCATTGAATCAGGTTGTTTCTTCTGGACATCTGAACTCTTACAAACACCTCCTTTCCTCTTTTAGTACAAAATCATTTCCATAGTATCATTCAATAGTAAGCCCACAGAAACAGAAGATTACGCTTTCAGGAAGAGAAAATAACCAGAGGGAGGTGAGCTCTGCACAGGTGTACCGTGCTCCAGAACAGACCTTATTTTTAGTACTCCTGGTAAAATATTTCGTATTAAAAATATAGAAGGAGAGTCGGTGCATTCTTAATGTTAACTTTAAAGTCCACTCTACAAGTACCTGAGGAAAAGTGCAGACACGCGTCCTAGCCGTACCTTGTACGGGCAGACCGCTCTGGATTCCTTCTGTCTGTCTGGTACTTCTGTAGCAGAAGACGGGGCAACCGCGGTGAAACGGTGGCAGCAGACATCCAGCTGAAAGAGGAAAAGCCCTTCAGAACAAAGCTGGAGAGGAACCTGACACTTCCTTTTTTCTTGTGAAGGCTACAGTTGAGTGGAGAAAAAAGTATTTTGCACCATCTTCAGTACAGCTGTTGATACGGCCACTGGAGCGTTTGCGTTTTTTGGATAACCAGGCCATTTTTGACTCATTGGCAGTCTGAGTTCCCTAGAACACATTTTCCCAGATACACACAGAACACAGACACAGATATCACCCAAGTATAGCCAAGATTTCCTTCCTCGCCCTGGATGCTGTCATTGAAGAGCCCAGCAGCCCATCCGTCCTCGTGAACCGCCCCACTGGAAAAAAACAAAAATTATCTTTTCCAGGCTGTTTCTTCAAAGGGTAAAGATATTTTAAATTGCAGTTATCTTTTCCAACAAAGTGATTTTGTGATTCCTTTGAAAAGGAGGGTAAGCTTGCCAGAGAAAGATAGCGACAGGGAGCAAGACAAGGTGACACAGAGAGAGGGGCAAAAGGGCCAGGGAGCAGGGCAAAGGGAAGAAGAGGCCAAAATGAGAGACAAGGAGCAGGAGACAGAGATGGTGGGAAAAATCCTAGAATGGGCAGTGGGAGAGACAGACAAAGGAGAAGTGGGCGCCGGGCTGCGGGACAGAGACAGGAAGGAGGAAACGCAGTGACAGGGAGCAGGGCAGAGCGACAGAGAAACAAAAACAAAGAGGGAAGAGGACAGAGAAACCAGGAGTAAGACAAGGAGAAGGGCAGAGAAACAGGAACCGGGCTGGGTAGGGAGCAGGACCAAGAGATGGGGCGAGGATGGAGATGGAGGAAGAAACCTGGGATGGCCAACAGGACAGGGAAGAATATAACTGTGGGTAGGGAGCAGGACACAGGGATACAGCGAGAAACAATGGGACAGGGAGCAGCATTAAAGGTCAGAAAGAATAAGAGATGAACAGGAAGGAGGAATGGAACGCCGAGATGCTGAACAAAAAACGCCAGCAACAGTGAGCGAGACAAACGAATAGAGAGAGAAGGGCAAGGCAGGAAGAAGAGAGATAGGAAGGTGGGAGATAAGAGCTGCACGTACAGGTACTGAGAAGAAAAGAACAGCAGGGAACAGGCCAGAGAAACTGTGGGGAAAAAAAGAGACTATGCAGATCAAGACAAAGATATGGAAAAGGGAAAAACAGCTATAGAAGATGGAGCAGGACACAAAAATAGAGAGAAAAGGAGAGGTATAGGGAAGCAAAATTTTAAAATAATAATAATAAACCAAAACCACCACCAAGGAGGGGCAGGGAGGCACTAGGACGTGCAAGTGGGGGACGAGGCCCCGAGGGCCAGGGACTCACAGCGGCTCTCGCTTTCGGTGGCTGCCAGGAGGCTTCTAACAGCTCAGACGCTCCCGTCTCCTTCTCTCCTCCCTTCCTCTCCGGTAACTCGGGGCGCTCGGCCGTCCTCAGCCTAGGAGAACACGGTGGGGTGTCAGGGCTCCTACGAGACGAGGCTTCGGGGACATGGAGCCTCGCTGGCTCGCTCGCCAGGCAGCCGTCCCGCTCGAGGATACGCGCACGGACCCTGCCGCGCACGTTGGCCCCCGGCCCGCCGCACGCCGCGCAGAGGGAGCCTTCGCCACCCGGAGAGAGGGGCTCGCTCTCTCGCCCGCCGCAGGAAGCGGACGTAGGGCCGACGGCCCCGCATTTCTTCCTCTTAACCTCTCCCCAACCTCTCTGCCTCCAGCAGCAGCAGCCCCCGTCCACGCACGGGACGTGCTCCCCTGTCCCTTCTCCCGCCACGCTGCCAGACGAGCCTCGCCAGCCCGAGGCGGGCGCAGCCAACGGCATCCCCCGGGCTGGGAGCGAACGGCCACATCCTCAGCGCGGCCTCTGGGAGAGGGAGAGAAGAAGCAGCGGCCGTTAGCACCGTAGCTCATCCCTGCCCCAGCCTGCTCCTTCCGCAGGGGCCACCGGAGAGGTGCCGAGGGCCGGCTTGCTGCCTTCACGACGGGGCTAGGGAGCGGCCCAGGAACACGGGACGGGCTCGCAGGAGCTGCCGGAGCTGGGGGCGGCTGCACGGGGCGAGCGGGGCCGCGGGAGGAGGCTCGGGGGGAGCTCTGGCGAGCTGGGGACGCACCCGGCATCTGCCCCCAGCCGGCTGTTGCCTCCTGCTCCTCTGCCGCACGCTGGGGACGGAGGACGGCGCCGCGTCTCCCACCCGGGCGCTGCTCCCCAGGTTCCATTCCCCGCCTGGGCTGGGGGGTCTGCTGAGCATCGGGCGTTCACAGCTCCCCCTCAGAAACACAGAAATTCCAAATTAGAGTTCAGCCTCTGAAAAAAATAGAGCAGGAGAAAGCAGAGGAATTAGTCAGAAGAAGGGACAGGAGAGCAGCTGAGCTAACGGAGGATTCGAGGGAAACGGGCCACCTCAAAACACAAGGCATCCTCAAAAAACCAGAGCAACTGCAGCAACGCCAGACAGCATTAAGACAAACTGACACCGTTTAGGACACGCTCAGCATAAAAGCAAACACATCCAGCGGTGCAGGAAAGCATCTCGCCCCTTCCCCACAGCACCGCCACAGGACACAGCCCTGTGAGGCCACGGGATGGGCTCGTACTGAAACGGAGAAATAAGCTTGACAGCAGAGTCAATTACACCGTTAAGCAGGCAATGATCCTTTCATCTGCACTGGGGAGCTCTGGGGGTCGTCCTCTGTAAGTGCGCCCACGACTGGATACTCTTGCATTGCTTATAGTCACACAGCTGCTACACATTAATTACAATTGTTTTAAATTTTAAACATACAATATATCTAGCCTAAGAAATAATTGATGAAGTTAGTTATAAATGTTTAGTTTCTCACTGACAACACATCTATTAGTTAAATATAAACTAAGCTCTCAGCTTCTAAACAATGTGTTATTAAATCTTCTGTCTCCCTCTTGTCGTGCAGAAGGATCTAAAAGGTGAAAAACATCCCCTCATCGTGCAGGCGGTCAGAAAGCATTTACCTCACGTGAACCGGTTAATGAAGGGTACATCTTCTATAACTTCATCGCAGTATACATTAACTTGGTAGCTTCTCTTGAATTCCCCCCTTTTCAATATACTTGCAAACTCTTTGGCAGTATAAATCTACGAAATATTATCATCTCGTGTTGTGGTACAGCACAATTATTTGTTACCCACTAGCGGTACCAAACAGAACACTGTAGCGTAATGTAAGTAAAAACGACTAGCATCAAAATCAGAGTCCTAAGATCAATGCTGACAGAACTGCGAAGACGCAGCTCCTGCCGGTTCTGACGTTGGTTTCTGGCACTTCTGACCGCTTCGGGTCAAACGGCGCCTCTTCCCCCGGCCGTGCGCTGCAGTACCCGAGTTTCGCCACAGGGCGGCAGCACTGAGACCGCCGCGGCAGCCCCGGGCGAGCGGTCGTGCCGCGTTTCGCGGGAACCTCGCAAAATAAACCCCAGAACGCTTAGAGATAATGGGCTAGCAGACTTGATTTAATCTTTATTTACCATTGTAAAAATAAAGCTTTCCCCCTTTAATTTTTGTCATGTATTGTAATTCATAGAGATATTGGAGCCCGTCCTACCTGAACTGTAGAAAAGACAGCAGCCATGTCTATTTTTAAATAAAGTCTAAATCAATTTGGGAAACAGGTAAAGGGGTGTAGCAAATGAGGCACAGACGATCCTGTTTTATCTCAGAAGGCTTTGGCGTATTTACAGCTTTAGGCACAGCGTGTCCAATCCCGTATAAAATGCACTGTCCATACCAATTCAGCCTGTCCCCCGATATAAGGACATCAGGATGCCACCCTGCATTCACCAAGGGACAATCCTGATCTAATGTTCTCTGTGTATTCTACACCAATATCTGTTCGTCAACAAACCTTTTACTGGTTTCAATTTCTTTCCCTGATTGTCCTTTTTCAAATACAATGCGTATGTAACATTTTGTATTGTGTAATATGCATTATATAATAGACAATATATGATTTAAAACATATATCTTACTATATATTACATGTAGTGCATTGCTATACTACACATCTCAAGGTATACCCACCCAGACCTGTGCAGCATATTAATATTCTTTACAGTGGCCACCATTAATTACAATATTCAATCAGATTCCCCCTGGTAGCTTTCCCCAGGGAGTCAAACGATCCTTTTCCAATGTCACAAAATACAGCCGGGGGGGACTTCTTTCGAATCCCTCCTGTCCCTTGTCCACTACCTATTTCACAATCACAATAACAAACAATTGGTTAACCGTAAGTATTGGACTATAAAATCACCCAAGACACAAGTAACAACAAATCACTAAAGACACAAACAATTATACAATTGCTAAGGCACAAACAGCAAAATCACTAAAGGTACCTTTATCAAATTACTGTTCCCTTGTTTTTCTCTTTTATTTATTGTTTTCTCATTTTCCTCTTTAGTTTTTTTATTTCTTTTTAATTTACCCAATTTACCAAAATGCGCAGACCCAATGCGCTGGTGTCGCCCACGTCTCGCGCAGGCAGCCTGCAAACAAACCAGACTATGAAAGTGCCTTACCTCATTGATGGGGTTTTAACCACGTCTCGAGCTGGCCCGAGGATCCGTGATCCCTTCCGGGAATTCCCCGGTGCCGGCACAAGGTCCCAGAGATCCTGGGGTCCACGGGAGGTCAGGCAGATTATCCCATCCTCGTCGCCAGAAAACGATACCGAAAAGTCGGCAAACAGACTCTCTAACACTGTTTTGAAAGTGTTAAAAAGCAGGCACTTTTATTACGGCGCGCTGGGCACTCGGGGGATCGCTCCTCTAATCCAGCGTGCGTTCCGCTTTCCTCTGGTTTTACATATCCTGGAACTCCTGAAACAGCAAAACACGCCAACCACTGTTTACAGACGTCCCGTGCTCTTTCACCAGTGCGTGCAGCCGCAACGAGAAATCTGGAATGAGCGTCTACAGAAACACTTACGTATTTACCCACTTCAGAACAACGCGTTACATCAGCTGGCCGTACTTGTCAGTAATCCCTCCTGGATTAACACCCTCTTTGGATGGCACGGGTGCCGACTGTTGGCAATCAGGGCAGGACATAAGAACGCTCCTGGCCTGATCCGTTGTAATTTGAAATTGTCGTTTTAACGACTTTGCATTCTGGTGAAAGAGTTTACGTGATAATTTAGCTTGCTCCAAGGCTTTAGGCACAGTAAGCGGCACAGCTCGTGCATCGGCCCTCCTATTGCCTTCCGCAAGAGGTCCTGGAAGGGCAGCGCGAGAGCGGATGTGCGCTGCATAAAAACCATGACGTCTATGATTTATTAGGAACCATAGCATTCTCAATTCAGCCATCAAAAGAGGATTATCCTCTTCCTTCAGAAAAGAAGCTTCCAGGCGGTTAAGTATGCCAGCTGCATAATATGAGTCAGTTACAACATTCAAAGGCTCATTACAGAACACTCAAAAGCGATCCTAACAGCTGTCAGCTCAAGAACTTGTTTGACCCTTGGTCTCCTTTTTCTACCTTGTGTTTGGAACACTGGGTATCTGAGTTTAGCCACATAATTACAACTTTACGTGAGCGACCAAAGGCATCAGTAAATACAGTCTTGTCACTTACTGGTCGTTGCTGACAGCAGCATTTGCCCTACAACGGTAAATTACCAATTTCAGCCCACAGTTTATGTTGGGGGTAATAAACTGATATGTTCCCTGCATATGTTGCCAATGCAATCTGGAAATTCACATCTTCAGTTAATTACCATTGCAAATTCTCCTTTGTTGTAGGAATAAATATACATTCAAAGTCTGTCCCATACATAGCACATAAACATTCTCTGCCTTTAATTATTGGGTTTGCATACATTTCTTTTATTATCCAAACTGTTTTCATTGGTGTGTGAGCTAGAAAAACCCATTCCAACTCTTAAAGAATCACTTAATGACTTGTCCCATTGAAACGGTACTGCAAACGGTTGGACGGTATTGGCTATGAGTGCCAGCCAAACTGGCAGCTGCAAATTGCGTCCCCATCCCTATTTTTGTTCAACAGCATCGAATACTTTCTATATGGCCTGCTGAGCTTTGTCATCCAATACCTGAGTAGACAATAAATTCAGGTCTCCTTTCAAAAGTGTAAAAAGTAGACACAGTTCCTCTGTGGCAATGCCCAAAATAGGTCGGAGCCAATTTATGGCTCCTAGCAATTTTGTAAGTCATTTAAGGTCATGATATTATGGAATTTAAGAGTTACTGGCTAAGGAATGATTTCTTGTTCTGTTATTTGCCACCCCAAATATTTCCATGGAGCAGTTTTCTGAATTTTTTCTTGTGCAATTTGTAATCTAGCCTTTTGTATAGCGTTACATAGGACTTGCATTACTTGTTGTAGTTCCTGCTCTTATAACATGACAAGCAAGATATCATCCATATAACGACAGATACAAGCTGCGGGGTACAGCTTCCTCACAGGTTGTACAGCTGCTGCAACTACTGTCTTGCAAATGGTTGGACTATTTCTCATCCCTTGTGGTGATACCACCCAATGCTATCTCTTCATAGGCTCCTCTTGATTAAGTGAAGGAACACAAAATGCAAATCTGGGGGCATCCTCAGGATGTAGCAAGGTGGCACAGGTGTCCATGCCATAATTTTGATTTCACCTTGATAATCAGAGTCAATTACTCCAGGTAAAACAAACAAACCCAATTTGGTAGTAGATGATCAACCTATTAACAAAGCATGCACACTAGGCACTAAAGGCCCCCACACTCCTCTGGGAATAAGCAATACCACAGCAGTAATTAATTATCATCACTGACGGGCTGGCAGCCAAGTCCAGCCCTGCACTTCCAGCTGTTCCAGGGAAGAGATCTCGGGTCATGAGTTTAGACTTGAATTTATTTGATGGGGGCGGGGGAAGTCCTGTCCCCCACCTCCTGGGAAGGGTTAATTGGCTCCCCCTTTACATTAATCCTTGAATGATGTTCACTCACACAGTGCTTGCCCTTTCCCCATTTTGGACGACCTCTAGGAGGTACAGCCTTCGAAGTCTGGCGTGCATACTTTGTGTAATCTTTCTTTACACGACCCAGTGTCCCACAACAAAAACAATTCGATTTCAGTTCTGTTCCCAATACTTGTAACTGTGCTGCTAAAGCAGCAGCTAGAGAGCTGGTATAATGTTCAGTTGACTTATGTTTTGACACACTCTCATATCTGCTATAGTACACCTTTCCCTATTCCCCAAATCCTGCAACACACGCTGACAATCAGCATTAGCATTCTCAAAAGCCAATTATTTTAGTAACAACTCATGCGCTGTGTCATTATCAATTTGTCTCTCCAAAGCAGTTTGCAAGCGGTCTAAAAACAGCGCATAAGGTTCCTGTGATCCTTGCAAGATTTTTGAAAAGGACGTATTGGCATCTCTCCCAACCTCCAGTAACTTCCGAACCACTTTCATTGCTAGTTTTGCTATTACACCACATATATATCTCTCTGGGTTACGCAACTTGATTATCTGGCAAAGCGTGGGCACATTCCCCAGCTAAAGGACTGCAATCAATCCATCTCATCCGATATGCATTATCAACGGTCTCTGTAGTACAGTTCTCCCAAAAATCAGATAACTACTAGTCAATATACTGTACGGTTAAGATCATTTTCAACAAAGAACGCCAGTCATGTGGAGTAAGTTCGTAAGAGGAGCTTAATGCTTCAAAAATGTATAACAAATGATAAAGTAACCCCATTTTCTTTAGCTAATGTTGGTAATTCCTTTACAACATCATACGGTAGCTGCTGAAAGCCTGGAGATTGCTGTTCACAACAGATCACTGGCCATGCCGTAACCACTTTCGAGTCTCCTGTTTTCAAAGCCTCTTCTCTACCTTTATCCCACATGGTTTAATTAGTGTGCACTTTCGGTTGCAAAGTAACATCCGGGGGGAATAAATCAGGCTCTTACTCTGGGTCCGTCGGGCCAGGATCAAGGGGCTTGTCAGGCGACTCCCACAAACCATCATTTGCCAAAAGTGTTCACTGTAGTGTACATGCAGGGGCTTTGTTATCAGCCAATCCTTTATCCACTACTACATCTGTGGTCAGTGCATTTTTGCCTAATCTATCTACAGGATCCCCCTCCTTCCCTGGCAAGGGAGGAGCAGAAGGTTCACAATTAGTTGCAACCCGCGCAACTACTTCCTTCTGAGTCGCTATTAAAGCAGACATAATTTTTGCCCAAGTAGATAAATATTCACAAGCAGCTTTATCTCCAGTTGCTGCCTGTTCATATAATTCTCGTTCAACTTTCTGCCATGCCTCCAACTAAAATGTACCAGTTGTAGGAAAGTCCAGCACATGATCAGCAAGCCTTTCTTATAAAGTCATTAATCGGACTACTGGTACATTGTGATTTTGCTTTCTTAATAAAAGTTGAAGGACATCTAGGGTTTGTTTGGTTCAAGGGATAACTTCCCTCCTATGGTTCCAAATTGCTCATCTTTTCTTGCTGATGGGCGCACGCTGTGGTTTCTGTTTCCTGGCTCTGTTTCCCTGTCCTTGTTCAATTGGGCTTTGCCACCAGAACGGCTGCTGCCTTTACAGCCGCACTCAAAGTCCCTGTTCGGGTGCCATTTGTAGCGAATGTGGCACCGACTCTCTTTTAAGGTGAGACAAGAGACATTTGTTACAAACTCAGGTTTGCATTTATACTCGCTATGATGCTTGCTCAAGCATTTGCTGATTTGGTAAGTTCGTCATAACATAAGTGATATATTGTTACTGCCATAAAAGCACCGTTGTCTATACCACAAGCTACCCCCGTCATCCCCCTTGATGTATCATTCCTGTACCAATCCCTCTGTCCTCGATGTATCACGTAGCATACAGTACTTGCTTCTTGTGTTATTCCACTAATGATTGTTCTCACGCTGTCAACTCCCACAGTTTCTCATAGGCCCAATGTCAGAATACTGCCACAATCACCTTTCTCCTTCCTTGAGCTCTCCTGACCTGCGGTTCCACCACCGTTGTCTTCTTTCTTGATCCCTCTTGACTCACAGGTGCCCTCCAATCCTCTTTCTCGATCACTCTTCCTCACAGGTTCGCCTCCTTCCTTGCTTTTCCTTTGCACGCTGCTCCACCTGAAGAGAAACACACAGAGGACTGAGCTACATCAGCCCCAAGGCACTACAGTCAGACGGGGGCTGAATCTGGGGGCTGACACCTCCCCACACCCCACAGCGTGCCCGCCTTGCCTTGGCCCCGGCCCCTCACACAGCCCTTCCCCTCAGCTCTGCCCCTCCGCTGCAGCACAGCTTCCGCACATGCCCTGCTCAGGCTGGACCCCAGTTTCATGGGTTAGAGATATCATAGCTCAGTACAAATCCCCACGGTCCTCACCTGCTGTTTGGTGCTTGCGGAGGGTCACACTCACTGTGCCCCAGGACACTGGCCCTGCCCGGCCCTGCGGGAGTGTCTGGAGCTGCCAGCTGGTTCTCCAGCTTTAGCGTCACCAGCAGAAGCCCGCTCTCCTCAGCTCTGCACACCCATCCAGTTGCGCCGCCCAGGCAAAGTCAGCTTCACCCTCTGCTCTACACCTCACCTGCTTCAGTCACTCAGCAGATCAAAAATGCGGATCATTTCTCACCTGCCCACCTCCCAAACCCCAGCCTATGTCCCCTGCTTCCAGCTTACCAGAGCCCAGATTAAAGGAGGATTTCAGAGGCCATGCCAAGTTCTGCTGCTCCTCGTTCGGGTTGCCAGTCTTCCTCCTCGCTCTGGAATTGCAGGTCAACCGCCTTCCTGTTCTTCTTTGATTGACGCTGAGCTGCCGCGTTACCCGCTGCCGTCTGAGCGGATCTCGGGGAGCCTCTGGAACCGCCAGAGCGCTCCCCCCACCAACATTCTCTTGCCTTGTTTTCGGGGTTCCTCTTCACCAGCTGAGGCGCCCTCCCACCCCCCGCCGCCCTCTTACCTTTTTCTAGAGGTCTCTTGAGCCACCAGCAAGCTCCCCCGCACCTTCCCTCAGCGATCTTGGCCCGCCAGAGGCCTGCCCCTCGTCAGCCTCCTCCCCTTTTCCTGGGTGCTGCTTGAACCACTGGTGGGCTCCCCTCCACCATCCTCTCGTCCTTTGTAGGGGAGTCTTGTGACTCACCAGAGCGCTCTCCGCCGTTGCCTTGCTGGGGTTATTGACACCGCTTGACTTGCCAGAGCGCTCCCCCTCGCAGTTCTCTTGTTGGATTTCTTGGGACCTTTTGAACCATTGGAACAACGGGAATGCTCCCCCCCACTGTGACCTTGCCTTTCTTCAGTGCCATCTTGACGTGCTGGAGCACTTCCCCGCGCCGTCCTCTTGCCTTTTACTGGGGAGTCTCTTGAATATCCACAGCACTCCCCCCTGCCATCCTTTACCAGATTTTTTGACACTTCTTGACATCTCGGAGTGCTCTCACTCACCCTTGTCTTGCCTATTTTCAGGGCGCTCCTGTCCCGCTGGATGCTCCTCCCTGCTGTCCTATTGCCAGATTGAGAATTCTCGACCTGTCCCAGCGCTACCCCACCGTCCTTCTGCCTTCTACCTGGGAAGTCACTTGAAGAACTGGAGCACTCCCCCCTGCTGTCCTCTTGCCTTTCTTCACTGAGATTTTGGCCTGCCAGAGCACTCCTCCCTGTTGTCCTCTCACTGGATTTCTTGGGACCTCTTGACCCACTGGGTTTCTCCTCCTGCTGTCCTTTTGCCTTTCTTTAGTACAATCTCAGCCTGCTGGAGCGCTCCCCCTCGCCGTCCTCCTGCTGGATTTCTTGGAACCTCTTGACCCCTTAGGGCGTTCCCCCTGCCACCCTCTTGTGGTTTTTGGGGGATTCTTGTAATCAACCAGGCCGTTTCCCCCCACCATCCTCTTCCCCTTTTCCTGGGTGCTTCTTGATCCACCAGAGTGCTCTCAATGCTGCCTGTTACCATCCTCTAACCATTCTCTTGCCTTTTTTGGTGGAGTCTTGTGACTCACCGGAGCGTTCTCCACCATTGTCTTGCTGGATTTGTTGACATCGCTTGACCTGCCGGAGCGCTCCCCCTCACAGTTCTCTTCCTGGATATCTTGGGACATTTTGAACCACTGGGGGGCTCCCACCCGCCATCCTCTTACCGCATTTATTGAGACGTCCTGATCTGCTGGATTGCTCTCCCCCTGGCCTTCCTCTTGGGCTTTTTTGGGGGAGTCTTCTTCACACATCCGAGCGCTCTCCCTCACCCTTGTCTTGCCTCTAGTCAGGGCGCTCTTCTCCCGCTGGAACGCTCCTCCCCGCCATCCTATTGCCAGACCGAGAATTCTTGACCTGCCGCAGTCCTGCCCCGCCATGCTCCTGCCTTCTGCCTGGGAAGTCACTTGAAGAACTGGAGCGCTCTCCCCCGCTGTCCTCTTGCCTTTCCTCAGTGGGATTTTGGCCTGCTAAAGAGCTCCTCCCTGTCGTCCTCTTGCTGGATTTCTTGGGACTTCTTGACCCATTAGGGCGTTCCCCCTGCCACCCTCTTGTGGTTTTTGGGGGAGTCTTGTGACCAACCAGGCCGTTTCCCCCCACCATCCTCTTCCCCTTTTCCTGGGTGCTTCTTGATCCACCAGAGTGCTCCCCTGCACCATTCTTTTGCCTTTTTTGGGAGAGTCTTGTGACTCGCCGGAGAGTTCTCCACCATTGTCTTGCTGGATTTCTTGACATCGCTTGACCTGCCGGAGCGCTCCCCCTCGCAGTTCTCTTGCTGGATTTCTTGGGACGTCTTAAACAACTGAGGGGCTCACACCCACCATCCTCTAACTGCATTTATCGAGATTTCCTGATCTGCCGGAGCGCTCGCCCCTGCTGTCCTCTTGCTGGGTTTCTTGGGACCTCTTGACCCACACGAGCTCTCCTCCCCACCGTCTTCTTGCCGGACTTATTGAGACTTCTTGACCCGCCAGAGTGTTCCCCCTCATCATCCTCCTGCCTTTTTCTGGGGATTCTCTTCAACAACTGAAGAGCTCCCCCGCACTGTCCTCTTCCCTTTTTTCTGGGTGATTCGTGAATCACCGGTGAGCTTCTCCTTACCACCCTCTTGGGCTTTTTTCAGAGCAACCTTGACCCATCAGAGCACCCCCTCACCGTCCTCTTGCCAGATGTACTGAGGGTTCTTCATCTGCCACAGCGCTCCCCCACGCCGTCCTCTTGCTGGATTTCCTGGAACCTTGTGAACCACTGGGGGGCTCCCACCCACCATGCTTTTACCGCATTTATTGAGACGTCCTGATCTGCCAGAGCGCTCCCCCTCGCCGTCCTCTTGCTGGATTTCTTGGGATCTCTTGGACCACTGGGGGGGCTCCCACCAGCCATCCTCTTACCGCATTTATCGAGACTTCCTGATCTGCTGGAGCGCTCCCCCTCGCCGTCCTCTTGCTGGATTTCTTGGGTCCTCTTGACCCATTAGGGCGTTCCCCCTGCCACCCTCTTGTGTTTTCTGGGGGAGTCTTGTGACCAACCAGAGTGCTCCCCCCCACCATCTTCTTCCCCTTTTCCTGGGTGCTTCTTGATCCACCAGAGTGCTCCCCTGCACCATTCTCTTGCCTTTTTTTGGGGGAATCTTGTGACTCACCGGAGCGTTTTCCACCATTGTCTTGCTGGATTTCTTGACACCGCTTGACCTGTTGGAGCGCTCTCCCTCACAGTTCTCTTGCTGGATATCTTGGGACCTCTTGAACCACTGGGGAGCTCCCACCTGCCACCTTCTTACCGCATTTATTGAGACGTCCTGATCTGCTGGATTGCTCTCCCCACCGGCGTTCCTCTTGCACTTTTTGGGGGAGTCTTCTTGACACGTCCGAGTGCTCTCCCTCACCCTCGTCTTGCCTCTAGTCAGGGCGCTCTTCTCCCGCTGGAACGCTCCTCCCCGCCATCCTATTGCCAGACTGAGAATTCTTGACCTGCCACAGTCCTGCCCCGCCATGCTCCTGCCTTCTGCCTGGGAAGTCACTTGAAGAACTGGAGCGCTCTCCCCCGCTGTCCTCTTGCCTTTCCTCAGTGGGATTTTGGCCTGCTAAAGAGCTCCTCCCTGTCGTCCTCTTGCTGGATTTCTCGGTACCTCTTGACCCACTGGGTCTCTCCTCCTGCCGTCCTTTTGCCTTTCCTTAGTACATTCTTGGTCTGCTGGAGTGCTCCCCCCCACCATCCTCTTGCTGGATTTCTCGGGACCCCTTGTCCCATATAGGACATTCCCCCCCACCACCATCCTGGTGTGTTTTTTAGGAGAGTCTTGTGATCGACCAGAGCGCTCCCCCCTTGACATCCTCTTCCCCTTTTTCTGGGTGACTTTTGAACCACTGGTGAACTCTCCCCCATCATCCTCTTGCCACATATATTGAGACTTGTTGATCCGCCAGAGCGCTTCCCCCACTGTCCTCTTGCCAGATTTACTGATACCTCTTGTCCTGTCAGAGCGCTCCCTCTCGCAGTCCTCTTTGTTCAGTTTGTAGGGTAGGAGGGGGGATCTCTGATTACAGAAAGGTCCCTTTGTTCTAGGAGACATTCCCTTGCTCCATGCTTCAGATTGCCCATCTTCCCTCTCATTTTCAATATGCACGTCCATCACCTTCCTCCTCTTCTTTCTTGATCCCTCGACTCCCGGATGAACTCAAATCCTCTTTCTTGATCACTCTTTCTCGTAAGTTCACAACCTTACTTTCCTTTCTTGCTTTCACCTTTGTGAGCTGCTCCACCCAAACCGAAATGCCCTGAAGACAGAAATACACCCACCCCAAGCCCGTACAGTCACATAGGGGGTGAGTCCGCTCGCTGACGCATCCCCACATCCCACAGCAAGCCCACCTTGCCTTGGCCCCGGCCCCCCGCACAGGCCTTCCCACCAACCCAGCCCCTCCGTAGCAGCACAGTTTCCCAGCATGCACCCCACAAAGACTTTCTTTGCCAGTCACCCCTGGCACTTACAGCAACACACCACATCAGCATCAAGAGCCCTGGGAGTGGAGAGCTGGCCAGGCCCTCACCCCGGCAGGATCCTCTTCCCCCTCCTTTAGCTGATGGCAGACAGACAAGACACCTCCCAAGAGGTGTCCAGCCCTCTCTCTCAACCACTCATGAGTACAAAAGCCCAGCCTCTACTCACCCACCCCGCCTCCCAAAACCCCACCAGCAGCCCCTGCTCCCAGCTGAACAGCAGCCAGTGCTGAAGATCTGGCTCGTGTTGTCGGACACAACCTTCCCATGGATGTCTGGGCCCCTGAGCAGTTTCCAGGGGTGGGAGGGCGCAGTCCTGATTACAGGGAGGTCCCTGTCCCAAGGGGGACATTTTCTTCCTCCTCACTCCTGACTCGCAGCTCCATCACCTTCCTCCTCTTCTTTCTTGATCCCTCCTGACTCACAGGTCTACCACCGTCATCTTCTTTCTTGATCCCTGTTGACTTGCAGATGCACTCCAATCCTCTTTCTTGATCGCTCTTCCTCGTAGGTTCACCACCTTCCTCTTCTTTCTTGCTTTCGCCTTTGCGAGCTGCTCCACCCGAACAGAGATGCACAGAAAACAAAAATATACCCACCCCAGGCCCGTACAGTCACACGACGGGGCGAGTCCGGTCGCTGACGCATCCCCACACCCCACCACAAGGCCACCTTGCCTTGGCCCCGGCCCCCCGCACAGGCCTTCCCACCAACCCAGCCCCTCCGTAGCAGCACAGTTTCCCAGCATGCACCCCACAAAGACTTTCTTTGCCAGTCAACCCTGGCACTTACAGCAACACACCACACCAGCATCAAGAGCCCTGGGAGTGGAGAGCTGGCCAGGCCCTCACCCCGGCAGGATCCTCTTCCCCCTCCTTTACCTGCTGGCAGACAGACACCTCCCAAGGGATGACCACCCTGCTCCCTTAACTGCTCCCAAGTCCAAGAGCCCAGCCCCTGCTCACCACCCCCACCTCCCAAAACACAGCCAACAGCCCCTGCTCCCATTTTACCACTTTACCCCCGAGCACGGTTTCTAGGGGTGGGAGGGGGACGCACTAATCACAGATCGTTCCCTGTGCTTAAGGATACATTCTCCTTCTCGCTGGCTCAGCCTGCCCATCTTCCTCCTCACTCTTGACTCGTAGCTCCATCACCTTTCTCCTCTTTTGTCCCCTCCTGACTCACAGGTCCACCACTGTCATCTTCTTTCTTGACTCTGCTTGACTCACAGGTGCGCTCCAATCCTCTTCCGTGATCGCTCTTCTGTGTCAGTACACGGAAGACCGGGCACATGAGAAACTGCAAGAGTCAACAGCATGAGAACAAGCATTAGTGGAAAAATACAAGAACAAAGGACTGTATGCTATGTGATACATCAAGGACAGAGGAGTTGATACAGGATTGATGCATCAAGGACAGAGGGACAGCTTGTGATAGACAAAAAAGGTGTTGATGGCAGTGACTTTGGTGGGAACACAAAACACATCACTTATGTAATGACTAACTTAGCTAATCAACAAATGCTTGAGCAAGCATCATAGCGAGTATAAACGCAAGCCTGAATTTGTAATAAACATCTCTCATTGCACCTTAAAAGAGAGTCCGTACCGCATTCGCTACAAATGGCGCCCTGGAACAGGGACTTTCAGCGTGCCTATAAAGGCAGTAGCCGCTCTGGTAGCGAAGCCCAATCGAACCAGGAAACAGGACCGGGAACCAGGACAGTGCGCGCCCACCACCAACGAAAGGTGAGCGATTGGGAACCATGGGAGGGAAGTTATCCCTTAAGCAAGGACAAACCCTGGATGTCCTTCAACATGCGCTACAAACGCAAAATCAGGATGTATCAGGGGTCTGATTGGTGAGTTTATTAGAATGGATTGCTAATCAGGTGCTAGACTTTCCTACAACTGGTACATTTCAGTTGGAGACATGGCACAAAGATGAATGAGAATTATATGAACAGGTAACGACTGGAGATAAAGCTGCTTGCAAATATTCATCTACTTGGGGAAAAATTATGACTACTAAGATACAGGATACAGGACTGATACATCAGGGACAGAGGGACAGCTTACTATAGAAAAAAATGCGTATATGGCAGTTACATCGCTCATGTTATGTCTAACTTAGCTAAAGAGCAAATGCTTGAGCAAGCATCATAGCGAGTATAAATGCAAACCTGAGTTTGTAATAAATGTCTCTCATGGCACCTTACCGTGAGTCCACGCCAGATTCGCTACACTCTTCCTCATAGGTTCACCACCTTCCTCTCCTTCCTTGCTTTTCCTTTGCACGCTGCTCCACCTGAAGAGAAACACACAGAGGACTGAGCTACACCAGCCCAAGGGCACTACAATCAGACAGGGGCTGAGTCCGGGGGCTGACACCTCCCCACACCCCACAACGAGCCCACCTTGCCTTGGCCCCGGCCCCTCGCACATGCCTTAGAGATATCATAGCTCAGTACAAATCCCCACAGTCCTCACCTGCTGTTTGGTGCTTGCGGAGGGTCACACTCCCTGTGCCCCAGGGCACTGGCCCTACACGGCCAAGCTCGGCAGCGGGACTGTCTGGAGCTGCCGCTGGCTGGTTCTCCAGCTTTAGGGTCACCCGCAGAAGCCCGCTCTCCTCAGCTCTGCACACCCATCCAGTTGCGCCGCCCAGGCAAAGTCAGCTTCACCCTCTGCTCTACACCTCACCTGCAAACAACCAACTCTTCAACTGACAACTGTCCAAAACCCACCGACAAACTCTCCACACCTCAGCCTTTCGTTTGCAACTGCTGCCTCTAGTGCATCTCACAGACAAGCCTTCAAAATCCCCTCATCCTGCAATAACACTCCAGCACTGATCACCTGTGGGAACAACTACCACAATACCATGCAAACACCAACCAGTTCTGGCACGGAAATATCACTTTCTCCTCAAGATTCCACCCTACACCAACTGCTGACAAACACACGCTGTCCTCACCAAAGCCAAACGCTGCAACAACCAGCGACAACTCAAATTTGCGTGGGCGGTGCAAAATTGCAGGGGTGAGCTAACGCAGAGCTGGGCTTGAAAGCTGCAGAGTGTGCACCCTGTGGTATAACGTGGCGAGCTACTGCCATTCTGCCTTCTCCCTGGGAGAAGCGCGTGAGCAGAGGCTGCTTCAAGGCACGATGGGAACGGTTTGGTTCTCCGGGTCTCTCAGGGCGAGAGCGATAAATGTGATCTGTGGCGTGGCGCAGGAACTTCCCGTACACTTGCTCCTCCATTCGGTCTCGGGTGCTGCAAGAGAGGGAGCGAGAGATTCAGGGCAAGATTGACAACCTCGGCGTCCCCGTCCCAGCCACGGGTCACCCAAACCTGCAGACATCCCGGGAGGCCCCCTAAGATTTACACTCCCCTATGTCCCACCCTTGAAGCCTGGACATCGCCAGAACCATAGAGCAAGTATTTCTTGAGGAGGCACCCAAAGGCTCCGTGTTCTCTTTCAGGCAGATGCTAGCGCAAGATTGCAAATCATCTCACAGCTACCAGGAAGGTAAAAAATAACGTCTTGAAATGGGAAAGGAACAGGTATTGTTTCTCTTCATCACCTCCCTCATTGCCACGTTATCAAGGTCTCCCGCAATGTTCCACAGGAAACTTGAAGCTTGGAATTCCTGGTATTCTGAACCTGGGCAAGAAAGGAAGAAAAGCATGAGACTGATCATAAAGAGGGTGGCTGCTCGTAACATGGAAAGAGCAGTAACAAGGTAAAAAGATATCACTTTTCCTTAGAGAGCTCTCAAAGCTGCCTGTTAAGGACAAGAAAAACAAACTTGTGACGGACCATTACTTAAAATCCAAGGCCCAGGAAGCGATCTAATGTACATTGAAACGCGGGCCACGAGACAGTGGAAGTGCCACAAGCTGAGACTGAAGGGACAGAGGATGAATTTCCAAAGAAGTTTAGGTTTCGATGTCAAAACGGAAAATTCTACGTCATTAAAATATAATGCAAAAGTCAGTGTAAAATCAAGTAAGGCAACGACTCCAAATGAACTCCCAGGCGCTTCAGTCACTCAGCAGATCAAAAATGCGGATCATTTCTCACCTGCCCACCTCCCAAACCCCAGCCTATGTCCCCTGCTTCCAGCTTACCTGAGCCCAGATTAAAGGAGGATTTCAGAGGCCATGCCAAGTTCTGCTGCTCCTCGTTCGGGTTGCCAGTCTTCCTCCTCGCTCTGGAATTGCAGGTCAACCGCCTTCCTGTTCTTCTTTGATGGACGCTGAGCTGCCGCGTTACCCGCTGCCGTCTGAGCGGATCTCGGGGAGCCTCTGGAACCGCCAGAGCGCTCCCCCCACCAACATTCTCTTGCCTTGTTTTCGGGGTTCCTCTTCACCAGCTGAGGCGCCCTCCCACCCCCCGCCGCCCTCTTACCTTTTTCTAGAGGTCTCTTGAGCCACCAGCAAGCTCCCCCGCACCTTCCCTCAGCGATCTTGGCCCGCCAGAGGCCTGCCCCTCGTCAGCCTCCTCCCCTTTTCCTGGGTGCTGCTTGAACCACTGGTGGGCTCCCCTCCACCATCCTCTCGTCCTTTGTAGGGGAGTCTCGTGACTCACCAGAGCGCTCTCCGCCGTTGCCTTGCTGGGGTTATTGACACCGCTTGACTTGCCAGAGCGCTCCCCCTCGCAGTTCTCTTGTTGGATTTCTTGGGACCTTTTGAACCATTGGAACAACGGGAATGCTCCCCCCCACTGTGACCTTGCCTTTCTTCAGTGCCATCTTGACGTGCTGGAGCACTTCCCCGCGCCGTCCTCTTGCCTTTTACTGGGGAGTCTCTTGAATATCCACAGCACTCCCCCCTGCCATCCTTTACCAGATTTTTTGACACTTCTTGACATCTCGGAGTGCTCTCACTCACCCTTGTCTTGCCTATTTTCAGGGCGCTCCTGTCCCGCTGGATGCTCCTCCCTGCTGTCCTATTGCCAGATTGAGAATTCTCGACCTGTCCCAGCGCTACCCCACCGTCCTTCTGCCTTCTACCTGGGAAGTCACTTGAAGAACTGGAGCACTCCCCCCTGCTGTCCTCTTGCCTTTCTTCACTGAGATTTTGGCCTGCCAGAGCACTCCTCCCTGTTGTCCTCTCACTGGATTTCTTGGGACCTCTTGACCCACTGGGTTTCTCCTCCTGCTGTCCTTTTGCCTTTCTTTAGTACAATCTCAGCCTGCTGGAGCGCTCCCCCTCGCCGTCCTCCTGCTGGATTTCTTGGAACCTCTTGACCCCTTAGGGCGTTCCCCCTGCCACCCTCTTGTGGTTTTTGGGGGAGTCTTGTGATCAACCAGGCCATTTCCCCCCACCATCCTCTTCCCCTTTTCCTGGGTGCTTCTTGATCCACCAGAGTGCTCTCAAAGCTGCCTGTTACCATCCTCTAACCATTCTCTTGCCTTTTTTGGTGGAGTCTTGTGACTCACCGGAGCGTTCTCCACCATTGTCTTGCTGGATTTGTTGACATCGCTTGACCTGCCGGAGCGCTCCCCCTCACAGTTCTCTTCCTGGATATCTTGGGACATTTTGAACCACTGCGGGGGCTCCCACCCGCCATCCTCTTACCGCATTTATTGAGACGTCCTGATCTGCCAGAGCGTTCCCCCTCGCCGTCCTTTTGCTGGATTTCTTGGGATGCCTTAAACAACTGTGGGGCTCCCACCCACCATCCTCTAACCGCATTTATCGAGATTTCCTGATCTGCTGGTGCGCTCCCCCTTGCCGTCCTCTTGCTGGATTTCTTGGGATCTCTTGGACCACTGGGGGGGCTCCCACCCGCCATCCTCTTACCGCATTTATTGAGACTTCCTGATCTGCTGGATTGCTCTCCCCCTGGCCTTCCTCTTGCACTTTTTTGGGGGAGTCTTCTTCACACATCCGAGCGCTCTCCCTCACCCTTGTCTTGCCTCTAGTCAGGGCGCTCTTCTCCCGCTGGAACGCTCCTCCCCGCCATCCTATTGCCAGACTGAGAATTCTTGACCTGCCGCAGTCCTGCCCCGCCATGCTCCTGCCTTCTGCCTGGGAAGTCACTTGAAGAACTGGAGCGCTCTCCCCCGCTGTCCTCTCGCCTTTCCTCAGTGGGATTTTGGCCTGCTAAAGAGCTCCTCCCTGTCGTCCTCTTGCTGGATTTCTTGGGACTTCTTGACCCATTAGGGCGTTCCCCCTGCCACCCTCTTGTGGTTTTTGGGGGAGTCTTGTGACCAACCAGGCCGTTTCCCCCCACCATCCTCTTCCCCTTTTCCTGGGTGCTTCTTGATCCACCAGAGTGCTCCCCTGCACCATTCTTTTGCCTTTTTTGGGAGAGTCTTGTGACTCGCCGGAGAGTTCTCCACCATTGTCTTGCTGGATTTCTTGACATCGCTTGACCTGCCGGAGCGCTCCCCCTCGCAGTTCTCTTGCTGGATTTCTTGGGACGTCTTAAACAACTGAGGGGCTCACACCCACCATCCTCTAACTGCATTTATCGAGATTTCCTGATCTGCCGGAGCGCTCGCCCCTGCTGTCCTCTTGCTGGGTTTCTTGGGACCTCTTGACCCACACGAGCTCTCCTCCCCACCGTCTTCTTGCCGGACTTATTGAGACTTCTTGACCCGCCAGAGTGTTCCCCCTCATCATCCTCCTGCCTTTTTCTGGGGATTCTCTTCAACAACTGAAGAGCTCCCCCGCACTGTCCTCTTCCCTTTTTTCTGGGTGATTCGTGAATCACCGGTGAGCTTCTCCTTACCACCCTCTTGGGCTTTTTTCAGAGCAACCTTGACCCATCAGAGCACCCCTTCACCGTCCTCTTGCCAGATGTACTGAGGGTTCTTCATCTGCCACAGCGCTCCCCCACGCCATCCTCTTGCTGGATTTCCTGGAACCTTGTGAACCACTGGGGGGCTCCCACCCACCATCCTTTTACCGCATTTATTGAGACGTCCTGATCTGCCAGAGCGCTCCCCCTCGCCGCCCTCTTGCTGGATTTCTTGGGACCTCTTGGACCACTGGGGGGGCTCCCACCCGCCATGCTCTTACCGCATTTATCGAGATTTCCTGATCTGCTGGAGCGCTCTCCCTCGCCGTCCTCTTGCTGGATTTCTTGGGTCCTCTTGACCCATTAGGGCGTTCCCCCTGCCACCCTCTTGTGTTTTCTGGGGGAGTCTTGTGACCAACCAGAGTGCTCCCCCCCACCATCTTCTTCCCCTTTTCCTGGGTGCTTCTTGATCCACCAGAGTGCTCCCCTGCACCATTCTGTTGCCTTTTTTTGGGGGAATCTTGTGACTCACCGGAGCGTATTCCACCATTGTCTTGCTGGATTTCTTGACACCGCTTGACCTGTTGGAGCGCTCTCCCTCACAGTTCTCTTGCTGGATATCTTGGGACCTCTTGAACCACTGGGGAGCTCCCACCTGCCACCTTCTTACCGCATTTATTGAGACTTCCTGATCTGCTGGATTGCTCTCCCCACCGGCCTTCCTCTTGCACTTTTTGGGGGAGTCTTCCTGACACGTCCGAGTGCTCTCCCTCACCCTTGTCTTGCCTCTAGTCAGGGGGCTCTTCTCCCGCTGGAACGCTCCTCCCCGCCATCCTATTGCCAGACTGAGAATTCTTGACCTGCCGCAGTCCTGCCCCGCCATGCTCCTGCCTTCTGCCTGGGAAGTCACTTGAAGAACTGGAGCGCTCTCCCCCGCTGTCCTCTTGCCTTTCCTCAGTGGGATTTTGGCCTGCTAAAGAGCTCCTCCCTGTCGTCCTCTTGCTGGATTTCTCGGTACCTCTTGACCCACTGGGTCTCTCCTCCTGCCGTCCTTTTGCCTTTCCTTAGTACATTCTTGGTCTGCTGGAGTGCTCCCCCCCACCATCCTCTTGCTGGATTTCTCGGGACCCCTTGTCCCATATAGGACATTCCCCCCCACCACCATCCTGTTGTGTTTTTTAGGAGAGTCTTGTGATCGACCAGAGCGCTCCCCCCTTGACATCCTCTTCCCCTTTTTCTGGGTGACTTTTGAACCACTGGTGAACTCTCCCCCATCATCCTCTTGCCACATATATTGAGACTTGTTGATCCGCCAGAGTGCTTCCCCCACTGTCCTCTTGCCAGATTTACTGATACCTCTTGTCCTGTCAGAGCGCTCCCTCTCGCAGTCCTCTTTGTTCAGTTTGTAGGGTAGGAGGGGGGATCTCTGATTACAGAAAGGTCCCTTTGTTCTAGGAGACATTCCCTTGCTCCATGCTTCAGGTTGCCCATCTTCCCTCTCATTTTCAATATGCACGTCCATCACCTTCCTCCTCTTCTTTCTTGATCCCTCGACTCCCGCATGAACTCAAATCCTCTTTCTTGATCACTCTTTCTCGTAAGTTCACAACCTTACTTTCCTTTCTTGCTTTCGCCTTTGTGAGCTGCTCCACCCAAACCGAAATGCCCTGAAGACAGAAATACACCCACCCCAAGCCCGTACAGTCACATAGGGGGTGAGTCCGGTCGCTGACGCATCCCCACATCCCACAGCAAGCCCACCTTGCCTTGGCCCCGGCCCCCCGCACAGGCCTTCCCACCAACCCAGCCCCTCCGTAGCAGCACAGTTTCCCAGCATGCACCCCACAAAGACTTTCTTTGCCAGTCACCCCTGGCACTTACAGCAACACACCACATCAGCATCAAGAGCCCTGGGAGTGGAGAGCTGGCCAGGCCCTCACCCCGGCAGGATGCTCTTCCCCCTCCTTTAGCTGATGGCAGACAGACAAGACACCTCCCAAGAGGTGTCCAGCCCTCTCTCTCAACCACTCATGAGTACAAAAGCCCAGCCTCTACTCACCCACCCCGCCTCCCAAAACCCCACCAGCAGCCCCTGGTCCCAGCTGAACAGCAGCCAGTGCTGAAGATCTGGCTCGTGTTGTCGGACACAACCTTCCCATGGATGTCTGGGCCCCTGAGCAGTTTCCAGGGGTGGGAGGGCGCAGTCCTGATTACAGGGAGGTCCCTGTCCCAAGGGGGACATTTTCTTCCTCCTCACTCCTGACTCGCAGCTCCATCACCTTCCTCCTCTTCTTTCTTGATCCCTCCTGACTCACAGGTCTACCACCGTCATCTTCTTTCTTGATCCCTGTTGACTTGCAGATGCACTCCAATCCTCTTTCTTGATCGCTCTTCCTCGTAGGTTCACCACCTTCCTCTTCTTTCTTGCTTTCGCCTTTGCGAGCTGCTCCACCCGAACAGAGATGCACAGAAAACAAAAATATACCCACCCCAGGCCCGTACAGTCACACGACGGGGCGAGTCCGGTCGCTGACGCATCCCCACACCCCACCACAAGGCCACCTTGCCTTGGCCCCGGCCCCCCGCACAGGCCTTCCCACCAACCCAGCCCCTCCGTAGCAGCACAGTTTCCCAGCATGCACCCCACAAAGACTTTCTTTGCCAGTCACCCCTGGCACTTACAGCAACACACCACACCAGCATCAAGAGCCCTGGGAGTGGAGAGCTGGCCAGGCCCTCACCCCGGCAGGATCCTCTTCCCCCTCCTTTACCTGCTGGCAGACAGACACCTCCCAAGGGATGACCACCCTGCTCCCTTAACTGCTCCCAAGTCCAAGAGCCCAGCCCCTGCTCACCACCCCCACCTCCCAAAACACAGCCAACAGCCCCTGCTCCCATTTTACCACTTTACCCCCGAGCACGGTTTCTAGGGGTGGGAGGGGGACGCACTAATCACAGATCGTTCCCTGTGCTTAAGGATACATTCTCCTTCTCGCTGGCTCAGCCTGCCCATCTTCCTCCTCACTCTTGACTCGTAGCTCCATCACCTTTCTCCTCTTTTGTCCCCTCCTCACTCACAGGTCCACCACTGTCATCTTCTTTCTTGACTCTGCTTGACTCACAGGTGCGCTCCAATCCTCTTTCGTGATCGCTCTTCTGTGTCAGTACACGGAAGACCGGGCACATGAGAAACTGCAAGAGTCAACAGCATGAGAACAAGCATTAGTGGAAAAATACAAGAACAAAGGACTGTATTCTATGTGATACATCAAGGAAAGAGGAGTTGATACAGGATTGATGCATCAAGGACAGAGGGACAGCTTGTGATAGACAAAAAAGGTGTTTATGGCAGTGACTTTGGTGGGAACACAAAACACATCACTTATGTAATGACTAACTTAGCTAATCAACAAATGCTTGAGCAAGTATCATAGCGAGTATAAACGCATGCCTGAATTTGTAATAAACATCTCTCATTGCATCTTAAAAGAGAGTCCGTACCGCATTCGCTACAAATGGCGCCCTGGAACAGGGACTTTCAGCGTGCCTATAAAGGCAGTAGCCGCTCTGGTAGCGAAGCCCAATCGAACCAGGAAACAGGACCGGGAACCAGGACAGTGCGCGCCCACCACCAATGAAAGGTGAGCGATTGGGAACCATGGGAGGGAAGTTATCCCTTAAGCAAAGACAAACCCTGGATGTCCTTCAACATGCGCTACAAACGCAAAATCAGGATGTATCAGGGGTCTGATTGGTGAGTTTATTAGAATGGATTGCTAATCATGTGCTAGACTTTCCTACAACTGGTACATTTCAGTTGGAGACATGGCACAAAGATGAATGAGAATTATATGAACAGGTAACGACTGGAGATAAAGCTGCTTGCAAATATTCATCTACTTGGGGAAAAATTATGACTACTAAGATACAGGATACAGGACTGATACATCAGGGACAGAGGGACAGCTTACTATAGAAAAAAATGCGTATATGGCAGTTACATCGCTCATGTAATATCTAACTTAGCTAAAGAGCAAATGCTTGAGCAAGCATCGTAGCGAGTATAAATGCAAACCTGAGTTTGTAATAAATGTCTCTCATGGCACCTTACCGTGAGTCCACGCCAGATTCGCTACACTCTTCCTCATAGGTTCACCACCTTCCTCTCCTTCCTTGCTTTTCCTTTGCACGCTGCTCCACCTGAAGAGAAACACACAGAGGACTAAGCTACACCAGCCCAAGGGCACTACAATCAGACAGGGGCTGAGTCCGGGGGCTGACACCTCCCCACACCCCACAACGAGCCCACCTTGCCTTGGCCCCGGCCCCTCGCACATGCCTTAGAGATATCATAGCTCAGTACAAATCCCCACAGTCCTCACCTGCTGTTTGGTGCTTGCGGAGGGTCACACTCCCTGTGCCCCAGGGCACTGGCCCTACACAGCCAAGCTCGGCAGCGGGACTGTCTGGAGCTGCCGCTGGCTGGTTCTCCAGCTTTAGGGTCACCCGCAGAAGCCCGCTCTCCTCAGCTCTGCACACCCATCCAGTTGCGCCGCCCAGGCAAAGTCAGCTTCACCCTCTGCTCTACACCTCACCTGCAAACAACCAACTCTTCAACTGACAACTGTCCAAAACCCACCGACAAACTCTCCACACCTCAGCCTTTCGTTTGCAACTGCTGCCTCTAGTGCATCTCACAGACAAGCCTTCAAAATCCCCTCATCCTGCAATAACACTCCAGCACTGATCACCTGTGGGAACAACTACCACAATACCATGCAAACACCAACCAGTTCTGGCACGGAAATATCACTTTCTCCTCAAGATTCCACCCTACACCAACTGCTGACAAACACACGCTGTCCTCACCAAAGCCAAACGCTGCAACAACCAGCGACAACTCAAATTTGCGTGGGCGGTGCAAAATTGCAGGGGTGAGCTAACGCAGAGCTGGGCTTGAAAGCTGCAGAGTGTGTACCCTGTGGTATAACGTGGCGAGCTACTGCCATTCTGCCTTCTCCCTGGGAGAAGCGCGTGAGCAGAGGCTGCTTCAAGGCACGATGGGAACGGTTTGGTTCTCCGGGTCTCTCAGGGCGAGAGCGATAAATGTGATCTGTGGCGTGGCGCAGGAACTTCCCGTACACTTGCTCCTCCATTCGGTCTCGGGTGCTGCAAGAGAGGGAGCGAGAGATTCAGGGCAAGATTGACAACCTCGGCGTCCCCGTCCCAGCCACGGGTCACCCAAACCTGCAGACATCCCGGAAGGCCCCCTAAGATTTACACTCCCCTATGCCCCACCCTTGAAGCCTGGACATCGCCAGAACCATAGAGCAAGTATTTCTTGAGGAGGCACCCAAAGGGTCCGTGTTCTCTTTCAGGCAGATGCTAGCGCAAGATTGCAAATCATCTCACAGCTACCAGGAAGGTAAAAAATAACGTCTTGAAACGGGAAAGGAACAGGTATTGTTTCTCTTCATCACCTCCCTCATTGCCACGTTATCAAGGTCTCCCGCAATGTTCCACAGGAAACTTGAAGCTTGGAATTCCTGGTATTCTGAACCTGGGCAAGAAAGGAAGAAAAGCATGAGACTGATCATAAAGAGGGTGGCTGCTCGTAACATGGAAAGAGCAGTAACAAGGTAAAAAGATATCACTTTTCCTTAGAGAGCTCTCAAAGCTGCCTGTTAAGGACAAGAAAAACAAACTTGTGACGGACCATTACTTAAAATCCAAGGCCCAGGAAGCGATCTAATGTACATTGAAACGCGGGCCACGAGACAGTGGAAGTGCCACGAGCTGAGACTGAAGGGACAGAGGATGAATTTCCAAAGAAGTTTAGGTTTCGATGTCAAAACGGAAAATTCTACGTCATTAAAATATAATGCAAAAGTCAGTGTAAAATCAAGTAAGGCAACGACTCCAAATGAACTCCCAGGCGCTTCAGTCACTCAGCAGATCAAAAATGCGGATCATTTCTCACCTGCCCACCTCCCAAACCCCAGCCTATGTCCCCTGCTTCCAGCTTACCTGAGCCCAGATTAAAGGAGGATTTCAGAGGCCATGCCAAGTTCTGCTGCTCCTCGTTCGGGTTGCCAGTCTTCCTCCTCGCTCTGGAATTGCAGGTCAACCGCCTTCCTGTTCTTCTTTGATTGACGCTGAGCTGCCGCGTTACCCGCTGCCATCTGAGCGGATCTCGGGGAGCCTCTGGAACCGCCAGAGCGCTCCCCCCACCAACATTCTCTTGCCTTGTTTTCGGGGTTCCTCTTCACCAGCTGAGGCGCCCTCCCACCCCCCGCCGCCCTCTTACCTTTTTCTAGAGGTCTCTTGAGCCACCAGCAAGCTCCCCCGCACCTTCCCTCAGCGATCTTGGCCCGCCAGAGGCCTGCCCCTCGTCAGCCTCCTCCCCTTTTCCTGGGTGCTGCTTGAACCACTGGTGGGCTCCCCTCCACCATCCTCTCGTCCTTTGTAGGGGAGTCTCGTGACTCACCAGAGCGCTCTCCGCCGTTGCCTTGCTGGGGTTATTGACACCGCTTGACTTGCCAGAGCGCTCCCCCTCGCAGTTCTCTTGTTGGATTTCTTGGGACCTTTTGAACCATTGGAACAACGGGAATGCTCCCCCCCACTGTGACCTTGCCTTTCTTCAGTGTCATCTTGACGTGCTGGAGCACTTCCCCGCGCCGTCCTCTTGCCTTTTACTGGGGAGTCTCTTGAATATCCACAGCACTCCCCCCTGCCATCCTTTACCAGATTTTTTGACACTTCTTGACATCCCGGAGTGCTCTCACTCACCCTTGTCTTGCCTATTTTCAGGGCGCTCCTGTCCCGCTGGATGCTCCTCCCTGCTGTCCTCTTGCCTTTCTTCACTGAGATTTTGGCCTGCCAGAGCACTCCTCCCTGTTGTCCTCTCACTGGATTTCTTGGGACCTCTTGACCCACTGGGTTTCTCCTCCTGCTGTCCTTTTGCCTTTCTTTAGTACAATCTCAGCCTGCTGGAGCGCTCCCCCTCGCCGTCCTCCTGCTGGATTTCTTGGAACCTCTTGACCCCTTAGGGCGTTCCCCCTGCCACCCTCTTGTGGTTTTTGGGGGAGTCTTGTGATCAACCAGGCCGTTTCCCCCCACCATCCTCTTCCCCTTTTCCTGGGTGCTTCTTGATCCACCAGAGTGCTCTCAAAGCTGCCTGTTACCATCCTCTAACCATTCTCTTGCCTTTTTTGGTGGAGTCTTGTGACTCACCGGAGCGTTCTCCACCATTGTCTTGCTGGATTTGTTGACATCGCTTGACCTGCCGGAGCGCTCCCCCTCACAGTTCTCTTCCTGGATATCTTGGGACATTTTGAACCACTGCGGGGGCTCCCACCCGCCATCCTCTTACCGCATTTATTGAGACGTCCTGATCTGCCAGAGCGTTCCCCCTCGCCGTCCTTTTGCTGGATTTCTTGGGATGCCTTAAACAACTGTGGGGCTCCCACCCACCATCCTCTAACCGCATTTATCGAGATTTCCTGATCTGCTGGTGCGCTCCCCCTTGCCGTCCTCTTGCTGGATTTCTTGGGATCTCTTGGACCACTGGGGGGGCTCCCACCCGCCATCCTCTTACCGCATTTATTGAGACTTCCTGATCTGCTGGATTGCTCTCCCCCTGGCCTTCCTCTTGCACTTTTTTGGGGGAGTCTTCTTCACACATCCGAGCGCTCTCCCTCACCCTTGTCTTGCCTCTAGTCAGGGCGCTCTTCTCCCGCTGGAACGCTCCTCCCCGCCATCCTATTGCCAGACTGAGAATTCTTGACCTGCCGCAGTCCTGCCCCACCATGCTCCTGCCTTCTGCCTGGGAAGTCACTTGAAGAACTGGAGCGCTCTCCCCCGCTGTCCTCTTGCCTTTCCTCAGTGGGATTTTGGCCTGCTAAAGAGCTCCTCCCTGTCGTCCTCTTGCTGGATTTCTTGGGTCCTCTTGACCCATTAGGGCGTTCCCCCTGCCACCCTCTTGTGTTTTCTGGGGGAGTCTTGTGACCAACCAGAGTGCTCCCCCCCACCATCTTCTTCCCCTTTTCCTGGGTGCTTCTTGATCCACCAGAGTGCTCCCCTGCACCATTCTCTTGCCTTTTTTTGGGGGAATCTTGTGACTCACCGGAGCGTTTCCCACCATTGTCTTGCTGGATTTCTTGACACCGCTTGACCTGTTGGAGCGCTCCCCCTCACAGTTCTCTTGCTGGATATCTTGGGACCTCTTGAACCACTGGGGAGCTCCCACATGCCACCTTCTTACCGCATTTATTGAGACTTCCTGATCTGCTGGATTGCTCTCCCCACCGGCGTTCCTCTTGCACTTTTTGGGGGAGTCTTCTTGACACGTCCGAGTGCTCTCCCTCACCCTTGTCTTGCCTCTAGTCAGGGCGCTCTTCTCCCGCTGGAACGCTCCTCCCCGCCATCCTATTGCCAGACTGAGAATTCTTGACCTGCCGCAGTCCTGCCCCGCCATGCTCCTGCCTTCTGCCTGGGAAGTCACTTGAAGAACTGGAGCGCTCTCCCCCGCTGTCCTCTTGCCTTTCCTCAGTGGGATTTTGGCCTGCTAAAGAGCTCCTCCCTGTCGTTCTCTTGCTGGATTTCTCGGTACCTCTTGACCCACTGGGTCTCTCCTCCTGCCGTCCTTTTGCCTTTCCTTAGTACATTCTTGGTCTGCTGGAGTGCTCCCCCCCACCATCCTCTTGCTGGATTTCTCGGGACCCCTTGTCCCATATAGGACATTCCCCCCCACCACCATCCTGTTGTGTTTTTTAGGAGAGTCTTGTGATCGACCAGAGCGCTCCCCCCTTGACATCCTCTTCCCCTTTTTCTGGGTGACTTTTGAACCACTGGTGAACTCTCCCCCATCATCCTCTTGCCACATATATTGAGACTTGTTGATCCGCCAGAGCGCTTCCCCCACTGTCCTCTTGCCAGATTTACTGATACCTCTTGTCCTGTCAGAGCGCTCCCTCTCGCAGTCCTCTTTGTTCAGTTTGTAGGGTAGGAGGGGGGATCTCTGATTACAGAAAGGTCCCTTTGTTCTAGGAGACATTCCCTTGCTCCATGCTTCAGGTTGCCCATCTTCCCTCTCATTTTCAATATGCACGTCCATCACCTTCCTCCTCTTCTTTCTTGATCCCTCGACTCCCGCATGAACTCAAATCCTCTTTCTTGATCACTCTTTCTCGTAAGTTCACAACCTTACTTTCCTTTCTTGCTTTCGCCTTTGTGAGCTGCTCCACCCAAACCGAAATGCCCTGAAGACAGAAATACACCCACCCCAAGCCCGTACAGTCACATAGGGGGTGAGTCCGGTCGCTGACGCATCCCCACATCCCACAGCAAGCCCACCTTGCCTTGGCCCCGGCCCCCTGCACAGGCCTTCCCACCAACCCAGCCCCTCCGTAGCAGCACAGTTTCCCAGCATGCACCCCACAAAGACTTTCTTTGCCAGTCACCCCTGGCACTTACAGCAACACACCACATCAGCATCAAGAGCCCTGGGAGTGGAGAGCTGGCCAGGCCCTCACCCCGGCAGGATGCTCTTCCCCCTCCTTTAGCTGATGGCAGAGAGACAAGACACCTCCCAAGAGGTGTCCAGCCCTCTCTCTCAACCACTCATGAGTACAAAAGCCCAGCCTCTACTCACCCACCCCGCCTCCCAAAACCCCACCAGCAGCCCCTGCTCCCAGCTGAACAGCAGCCAGTGCTGAAGATCTGGCTCGTGTTGTCGGACACAACCTTCCCATGGATGTCTGGGCCCCTGAGCAGTTTCCAGGGGTGGGAGGGCGCAGTCCTGATTACAGGGAGGTCCCTGTCCCAAGGGGGACATTTTCTTCCTCCTCACTCCTGACTCGCAGCTCCATCACCTTCCTCCTCTTCTTTCTTGATCCCTCCTGACTCGCAGGTCTACCACCGTCATCTTCTTTCTTGATCCCTGTTGACTTGCAGATGCACTCCAATCCTCTTTCTTGATCGCTCTTCCTCGTAGGTTCACCACCTTCCTCTTCTTTCTTGCTTTCGCCTTTGCGAGCTGCTCCACCCAAACCGAAATGCCCTGAAGACAGAAATACACCCACCCCAAGCCCGTACAGTCACATGAGGGGGCGAGTCCGGTCGCTGACGCATCCCCACACCCCACCACAAGGCCACCTTGCCTTGGCCCCGGCCCCCCGCACAGGCCTTCCCACCAACCCAGCCCCTCCGTAGCAGCACAGTTTCCCAGCATGCACCCCACAAAGACTTTCTTTGCCAGTCACCCCTGGCACTTACAGCAACACACCACATCAGCATCAAGAGCCCTGGGAGTGGAGAGCTGGCCAGGCCCTCACCCCGGCAGGATCCTCTTCCCCCTCCTTTACCTGCTGGCAGACAGACACCTCCCAAGGGATGACCACCCTGCTCACTTAACTGCTCCCAAGTCCAAGAGCCCAGCCCCTGCTCACCACCCCCACCTCCCAAAACACAGCCAACAGCCCCTGCTCCCATTTTACCACTTTACCCCCGAGCACGGTTTCTAGGGGTGGGAGGGGGACGCACTAATCACAGATCGTTCCCTGTGCTTAAGGATACATTCTCCTTCTCGCTGGCTCAGCCTGCCCATCTTCCTCCTCACTCTTGACTCGTAGCTCCATCACCTTTCTCCTCTTTTGTCCCCTCCTCACTCACAGGTCCACCACTGTCATCTTCTTTCTTGACTCTGCTTGACTCACAGGTGCGCTCCAATCCTCTTTCGTGATCGCTCTTCTGTGTCAGTACACGGAAGACCGGGCACATGAGAAACTGCAAGAGTCAACAGCATGAGAACAAGCATTAGTGGAAAAATACAAGAACAAAGGACTGTATGCTATGTGATACATCAAGGAAAGAGGAGTTGATACAGGATTGATGCATCAAGGACAGAGGGACAGCTTGTGATAGACAAAAAAGGTGTTTATGGCAGTGACTTTGGTGGGAACACAAAACACATCACTTATGTAATGACTAACTTAGCTAATCAACAAATGCTTGAGCAAGCATCATAGCGAGTATAAACGCAAGCCTGAATTTGTAATAAACATCTCTCATTGCACCTTAAAAGAGAGTCCGTACCGCATTCGCTACAAATGGCGCCCTGGAACAGGGACTTTCAGCGTGCCTATAAAGGCAGTAGCCACTCTGGTAGCGAAGCCCAATCGAACCAGGAAACAGGACCGGGAACCAGGACAGTGCGCGCCCACCACCAACGAAAGGTGAGCGATTGGGAACCATGGGAGGGAAGTTATCCCTTAAGCAAAGACAAACCCTGGATGTCCTTCAACATGCGCTACAAACGCAAAATCAGGATGTATCAGGGGTCTGATTGGTGAGTTTATTACAATGGATTGCTAATCAGGTGCTAGACTTTCCTACAACTGGTACATTTCAGTTGGAGACATGGCACAAAGATGAATGAGAATTATAGGAACAGGTAACGACTGGAGATAAAGCTGCTTGCAAATATTCATCTACTTGGGGAAAAATTATGACTACTAAGATACAGGATACAGGACTGATACATCAGGGACAGAGGGACAGCTTACTATAGAAAAAAATGCGTATATGGCAGTTACATCGCTCATGTAATGTCTAACTTAGCTAAAGAGCAAATGCTTGAGCAAGCATCATAGTGAGTATAAATGCAAACCTGAGTTTGTAATAAATGTCTCTCATTGCACCTTACCGTGAGTCCACGCCAGATTCGCTACACTCTTCCTCATAGGTTCACCACCTTCCTCTCCTTCCTTGCTTTTCCTTTGCACGCTGCTCCACCTGAAGAGAAACACACAGAGGACTAAGCTACACCAGCCCAAGGGCACTACAATCAGACAGGGGCTGAGTCCGGGGGCTGACACCTCCCCACACCCCACAACGAGCCCACCTTGCCTTGGCCCCGGCCCCTCGCACATGCCTTAGAGATATCATAGCTCAGTACAAATCCCCACAGTCCTCACCTGCTGTTTGGTGCTTGCGGAGGGTCACACTCCCTGTGCCCCAGGGCACTGGCCCTACACGGCCAAGCTCGGCAGCGGGACTGTCTGGAGCTGCCGCTGGCTGGTTCTCCAGCTTTAGGGTCACCCGCAGAAGCCCGCTCTCCTCAGCTCTGCACACCCATCCAGTTGCGCCGCCCAGGCAAAGTCAGCTTCACCCTCTGCTCTACACCTCACCTGCAAACAACCAACTCTTCAACTGACAACTGTCCAAAACCCACCGACAAACTCTCCACACCTCAGCCTTTCGTTTGCAACTGCTGCCTCTAGTGCATCTCACAGACAAGCCTTCAAAATCCCCTCATCCTGCAATAACACTCCAGCACTGATCACCTGTGGGAACAACTACCACAATACCATGCAAACACCAACCAGTTCTGGCACGGAAATATCACTTTCTCCTCAAGATTCCACCCTACACCAACTGCTGACAAACACACGCTGTCCTCACCAAAGCCAAACGCTGCAACAACCAGCGACAACTCAAATTTGCGTGGGCGGTGCAAAATTGCAGGGGTGAGCTAACGCAGAGCTGGGCTTGAAAGCTGCAGAGTGTGCACCCTGTGGTATAACGTGGCGAGCTACTGCCATTCTGCCTTCTCCCTGGGAGAAGCGCGTGAGCAGAGGCTGCTTCAAGGCACGATGGGAACGGTTTGGTTCTCCGGGTCTCTCAGGGCGAGAGCGATAAATGTGATCTGTGTCGTGGCGCAGGAACTTCCCGTACACTTGCTCCTCCATTCGGTCTCGGGTGCTGCAAGAGAGGGAGCGAGAGATTCAGGGCAAGATTGACAACCTCGGTGTCCCCGTCCCAGCCACGGGTCACCCAAACCTGCAGACATCCCGGGAGGCCCCCTAAGATTTACACTCCCCTATGCCCCACCCTTGAAGCCTGGACATCGTCAGAACCATAGAGCAAGTATTTCTTGAGGAGGCACCCAAAGGGTCCGTGTTCTCTTTCAGGCAGATGCTAGCGCAAGATTGCAAATCATCTCACAGCTACCAGGAAGGTAAAAAATAACGTCTTGAAATGGGAAAGGAACAGGTATTGTTTCTCTTCATCACCTCCCTCATTGCCACGTTATCAAGGTCTCCCGCAATGTTCCACAGGAAACTTGAAGCTTGGAATTCCTGGTATTCTGAACCCGGGCAAGAAAGGAAGAAAAGCATGAGACTGATCATAAAGAGGGTGGCTGCTCGTAACATGGAAAGAGCAGTAACAAGGTAAAAAGATATCACTTTTCCTTAGAGAGCTCTCAAAGCTGCCTGTTAAGGACAAGAAAAACAAACTTGTGACGGACCATTACTTAAAATCCAAGGCCCAGGAAGCGATCTAATGTACATTGAAACGCGGGCCACGAGACAGTGGAAGTGCCACGAGCTGAGACTGAAGGGACAGAGGATGAATTTCCAAAGAAGTTTAGGTTTCGATGTCAAAATGGAAAATTCTACGTCATTAAAATATAATGCAAAAGTCAGTGTAAAATCAAGTAAGGCAACGACTCCAAATGAACTCCCAGGCGCTTCAGTCACTCAGGAGATCAAAAATGCGGATCATTTCTCACCTGCCCACCTCCCAAACCCCAGCCTATGTCCCCTGCTTCCAGCTTACCTGAGCCCAGATTAAAGGAGGATTTCAGAGGCCATGCCAAGTTCTGCTGCTCCTCGTTCGGGTTGCCAGTCTTCCTCCTCGCTCTGGAATTGCAGGTCAACCGCCTTCCTGTTCTTCTTTGATGGACGCTGAGCTGCCGCGTTACCCGCTGCCGTCTGAGCGGATCTCGGGGAGCCTCTGGAACCGCCAGAGCGCTCCCCCCACCAACATTCTCTTGCCTTGTTTTCGGGGTTCCTCTTCACCAGCTGAGGCGCCCTCCCACCCCCCGCCGCCCTCTTACCTTTTTCTAGAGGTCTCTTGAGCCACCAGCAAGCTCCCCCGCACCTTTCCTCAGTGATCTTGGCCCGCCAGAGGCCTGCCCCTCGCCAGCCTCCTCCCCTTTTCCTGGATGCTGCTTAAACCACTGGTGGGCTCCCCTCCACCATCCTCTCGTCCTTTGCAGGGGAGTCTCGTGACTCACCAGAGCGCTCTCCGCCGTTGCCTTGCTGGGGTTATTGACACCGCTTGACTTGCCAGAGCGCTCCCCCTCGCAGTTCTCTTGTTGGATTTCTTGGGACCTTTTGAACCATTGGAACAACGGGAATGCTCCCCCCCACTGTGACCTTGCCTTTCTTCAGTGCCATCTTGACGTGCTGGAGCACTTCCCCGCGCCGTCCTCTTGCCTTTTACTGGGGAGTCTCTTGAATATCCACAGCACTCCCCCCTGCCATCCTTTACCAGATTTTTTGACACTTCTTGACATCTCGGAGTGCTCTCACTCACCCTTGTCTTGCCTATTTTCAGGGCGCTCCTGTCCCGCTGGATGCTCCTCCCTGCTGTCCTATTGCCAGATTGAGAATTCTCGACCTGTCCCAGCGCTACCCCACCGTCCTTCTGCCTTCTACCTGGGAAGTCACTTGAAGAACTGGAGCACTCCCCCCTGCTGTCCTCTTGCCTTTCTTCACTGAGATTTTGGCCTGCCAGAGCACTCCTCCCTGTTGTCCTCTCACTGGATTTCTTGGGACCTCTTGACCCACTGGGTCTCTCCTCCTGCTGTCCTTTTGCCTTTCTTTAGTACAATCTCAGCCTGCTGGAGCGCTCCCCCTCGCCGTCCTCCTGCTGGATTTCTTGGAACCTCTTGACCCCTTAGGGCGTTCCCCCTGCCACCCTCTTGTGGTTTTTGGGGGAGTCTTGTGATCAACCAGGCCGTTTCCCCCCACCATCCTCTTCCCCTTTTCCTGGGTGCTTCTTGATCCACCAGAGTGCTCTCAAAGCTGCCTGTTACCATCCTCTAACCATTCTCTTGCCTTTTTTGGTGGAGTCTTGTGACTCACCGGAGCGTTCTCCACCATTGTCTTGCTGGATTTGTTGACATCGCTTGACCTGCCGGAGCGCTCCCCCTCACAGTTCTCTTCCTGGATATCTTGGGACATTTTGAACCACTGGGGGGCTCCCACCCGCCATCCTCTTACCGCATTTATTGAGACGTCCTGATCTGCCAGAGCGTTCCCCCTCGCAGTTCTCTTGCTGGATTTCTTGGGACGTCTTAAACAACTGAGGGGCTCACACCCACCATCCTCTAACTGCATTTATCGAGATTTCCTGATCTGCTGGATTGCTCTCCCCCTGGACTTCCTCTTGCACTTTTTTGGGGGAGTCTTCTTCACACATCCGAGCGCTCTCCCTCACCCTTGTCTTGCCTCTAGTCAGGGCGCTCTTCTCCCGCTGGAACGCTCCTCCCCGCCATCCTATTGCCAGACTGAGAATTCTTGACCTGCCGCAGTCCTGCCCCGCCATGCTCCTGCCTTCTGCCTGGGAAGTCACTTGAAGAACTGGAGCGCTCTCCCCCGCTGTCCTCTTGCCTTTCCTCAGTGGGATTTTGGCCTGCTAAAGAGCTCCTCCCTGTCGTCCTCTTGCTGGATTTCTTGGGACTTCTTGACCCATTAGGGCGTTCCCCCTGCCACCCTCTTGTGGTTTTTGGGGGAGTCTTGTGACCAACCAGGCCGTTTCCCCCCACCATCCTCTTCCCCTTTTCCTGGGTGCTTCTTGATCCACCAGAGTGCTCCCCTGCACCATTCTTTTGCCTTTTTTGGGAGAGTCTTGTGACTCGCCGGAGAGTTCTCCACCATTGTCTTGCTGGATTTCTTGACATCGCTTGACCTGCCGGAGCGCTCCCCCTCGCAGTTCTCTTGCTGGATTTCTTGGGACGTCTTAAACAACTGAGGGGCTCACACCCACCATCCTCTAACTGCATTTATCGAGATTTCCTGATCTGCCGGAGCGCTCGCCCCTGCTGTCCTCTTGCTGGGTTTCTTGGGACCTCTTGACCCACACGAGCTCTCCTCCCCACCGTCTTCTTGCCGGACTTATTGAGACTTCTTGACCCGCCAGAGTGTTCCCCCTCATCATCCTCCTGCCTTTTTCTGGGGATTCTCTTCAACAACTGAAGAGCTCCCCCGCACTGTCCTCTTCCCTTTTTTCTGGGTGATTCGTGAATCACCGGTGAGCTTCTCCTTACCACCCTCTTGGGCTTTTTTCAGAGCAACCTTGACCCATCAGAGCACCCCCTCACCGTCCTCTTGCCAGATGTACTGAGGGTTCTTCATCTGCCACAGCGCTCCCCCACGCCGTCCTCTTGCTGGATTTCCTGGAACCTTGTGAACCACTGGGGGGCTCCCACCCACCATCCTTTTACCGCATTTATTGAGACGTCCTGATCTGCCGGAGCGCTCCCCCTTGCCGTCCTCTTACTGGATTTCTTGGGATCTCTTGGACCACTGGGGGGGCTCCCACCCGCCATCCTCTTACCGCATTTATCGAGACTTCCTGATCTGCTGGAGCGCTCCCCCTCGCCGTCCTCTTGCTGGATTTCTTGGGTCCTCTTGACCCATTAGGGCGTTCCCCCTGCCACCCTCTTGTGTTTTCTGGGGGAGTCTTGTGACCAACCAGAGTGCTCCCCCCCACCATCTTCTTCCCCTTTTCCTGAGTGCTTCTTGATCCACCAGAGTGCTCCCCTGCACCATTCTCTTGCCTTTTTTTGGGGGAATCTTGTGACTCACCGGAGCGTTTTCCACCATTGTCTTGCTGGATTTCTTGACACCGCTTGACCTGTTGGAGCGCTCTCCCTCACAGTTCTCTTGCTGGATATCTTGGGACCTCTTGAACCACTGGGGAGCTCCCACCTGCCACCTTCTTACCGCATTTATTGAGACTTCCTGATCTGCTGGATTGCTCTCCCCACCGGCCTTCCTCTTGCACTTTTTGGGGGAGTCTTCTTGACACGTCCGAGTGCTCTCCCTCACCCTTGTCTTGCCTCTAGTCAGGGCGCTCTTCTCCCGCTGGAACGCTCCTCCCCGCCATCCTATTGCCAGACTGAGAATTCTTGACCTGCCGCAGTCCTGCCCCGCCATGCTCCTGCCTTCTGCCTGGGAAGTCACTTGAAGAACTGGAGCGCTCTCCCCCGCTCTCCTCTTGCCTTTCCTCAGTGGGATTTTGGCCTGCTAAAGAGCTCCTCCCTGTCGTCCTCTTGCTGGATTTCTTGGTACCTCTTGACCCACTGGGTCTCTCCTCCTGCCGTCCTTTTGCCTTTCCTTAGTACATTCTTGGTCTGCTGGAGTGCTCCCCCCCACCATCCTCTTGCTGGATTTCTCGGGACCCCTTGTCCCATATAGGACATGGCCCCCCACCACCATCCTGTTGTGTTTTTTAGGAGAGTCTTGTGATCGACCAGAGCGCTCCCCCCTTGACATCCTCTTCCCCTTTTTCTGGGTGACTTTTGAACCACTGGTGAACTCTCCCCCATCATCCTCTTGCCACATATATTGAGACTTGTTGATCCGCCAGAGCGCTTCCCCCACTGTCCTCTTGCCAGATTTACTGATACCTCTTGTCCTGTCAGAGCGCTCCCTCTCGCAGTCCTCTTTGTTCAGTTTGTAGGGTAGGAGGGGGGATCTCTGATTACAGAAAGGTCCCTTTGTTCTAGGAGACATTCCCTTGCTCCATGCTTCAGGTTGCCCATCTTCCCTCTCATTTTCAATATGCACGTCCATCACCTTCCTCCTCTTCTTTCTTGATCCCTCGACTCCCGCATGAACTCAAATCCTCTTCCTTGATCACTCTTTCTCGTAAGTTCACAACCTTACTTTCCTTTCTTGCTTTCGCCTTTGTGAGCTGCTCCACCCAAACCGAAATGCCCTGAAGACAGAAATACACCCACCCCAAGCCCGTACAGTCACATAGGGGGTGAGTCCGCTCGCTGACGCATCCCCACATCCCACAGCAAGCCCACCTTGCCTTGGCCCCGGCCCCCCGCACAGGCCTTCCCACCAACCCAGCCCCTCCGTAGCAGCACAGTTTCCCAGCATGCACCCCACAAAGACTTTCTTTGCCAGTCACCCCTGGCACTTACAGCAACACACCACATCAGCATCAAGAGCCCTGGGAGTGGAGAGCTGGCCAGGCCCTCACCCCGGCAGGATCCTCTTCCCCCTCCTTTAGCTGATGGCAGACAGACAAGACACCTCCCAAGAGGTGTCCAGCCCTCTCTCTCAACCACTCATGAGTACAAAAGCCCAGCCTCTACTCACCCACCCCGCCTCCCAAAACCCCACCAGCAGCCCCTGCTCCCAGCTGAACAGCAGCCAGTGCTGAAGATCTGGCTCGTGTTGTCGGACACAACCTTCCCATGGATGTCTGGGCCCCTGAGCAGTTTCCAGGGGTGGGAGGGCGCAGTCCTGATTACAGGGAGGTCCCTGTCCCAAGGGGGACATTTTCTTCCTCCTCACTCCTGACTCGCAGCTCCATCACCTTCCTCCTCTTCTTTCTTGATCCCTCCTGACTCGCAGGTCTACCACCGTGATCTTCTTTCTTGATCCCTGTTGACTTGCAGATGCACTCCAATCCGCTTTCTTGATCGCTCTTCCTCGTAGGTTCACCACCTTCCTCTTCTTTCTTGCTTTCGCCTTTGCGAGCTGCTCCACCCGAACAGAGATGCACAGAAAACAAAAATATACCCACCCCAGGCCCGTACAGTCACACGAGGGGGCGAGTCCGGTCGCTGACGCATCCCCACACCCCACCACAAGGCCACCTTGCCTTGGCCCCGGCCCCCCGCACAGGCCTTCCCACCAACCCAGCCCCTCCGTAGCAGCACAGTTTCCCAGCATGCACCCCACAAAGACTTTCTTTGCCAGTCACCCCTGGCACTTACAGCAACACACCACACCAGCATCAAGAGCCCTGGGAGTGGAGAGCTGGCCAGGCCCTCACCCCGGCAGGATCCTCTTCCCCCTCCTTTACCTGCTGGCAGACAGACACCTCCCAAGGGATGACCACCCTGCTCCCTTAACTGCTCCCAAGTCCAAGAGCCCAGCCCCTGCTCACCACCCCCACCTCCCAAAACACAGCCAACAGCCCCTGCTCCCATTTTACCACTTTACCCCCGAGCACGGTTTCTAGGGGTGGGAGGGGGACGCACTAATCACAGATCGTTCCCTGTGCTTAAGGATACATTCTCCTTCTCGCTGGCTCAGCCTGCCCATCTTCCTCCTCACTCTTGACTCGTAGCTCCATCACCTTTCTCCTCTTTTGTCCCCTCCTCACTCACAGGTCCACCACTGTCATCTTCTTTCTTGACTCTGCTTGACTCACAGGTGCGCTCCAATCCTCTTTCGTGATCGCTCTTCTGTGTCAGTACACGGAAGACCGGGCACATGAGAAACTGCAAGAGTCAACAGCATGAGAACAAGCATTAGTGGAAAAATACAAGAACAAAGGACTGTATGCTATGTGATACATCAAGGAAAGAGGAGTTGATACAGGATTGATGCATCAAGGACAGAGGGACAGCTTGTGATAGACAAAAAAGGTGTTTATGGCAGTGACTTTGGTGGGAACACAAAACACATCACTTATGTAATGACTAACTTAGCTAATCAACAAATGCTTGAGCAAGCATCATAGCGAGTATAAACGCAAGCCTGAATTTGTAATAAACATCTCTCATTGCACCTTAAAAGAGAGTCCGTACCGCATTCGCTACAAATGGCGCCCTGGAACAGGGACTTTCAGCGTGCCTATAAAGGCAGTAGCCGCTCTGGTAGCGAAGCCCAATCGAACCAGGAAACAGGACCGGGAACCAGGACAGTGCACGCCCACCACCAACGAAAGGTGAGCGATTGGGAACCATGGGAGGGAAGTTATCCCTTAAGCAAAGACAAACCCTGGATGTCCTTCAACATGCGCTACAAACGCAAAATCAGGATGTATCAGGGGTCTGATTGGTGAGTTTATTAGAATGGATTGCTAATCAGGTGCTAGACTTTCCTACAACTGGTACATTTCAGTTGGAGACATGGCACAAAGATGAATGAGAATTATATGAACAGGTAACGACTGGAGATAAAGCTGCTTGCAAATATTCATCTACTTGGGGAAAAATTATGACTACTAAGATACAGGATACAGGACTGATACATCAGGGACAGAGGGACAGCTTACTATAGAAAAAAATGCGTATATGGCAGTTACATCGCTCATGTCATGTCTAACTTAGCTAAAGAGCAAATGCTTGAGCAAGCATCATAGCGAGTATAAATGCAAACCTGAGTTTGTAATAAATGTCTCTCATGGCACCTTACCGTGAGTCCACGCCAGATTCGCTACACTCTTCCTCATAGGTTCACCACCTTCCTCTCCTTCCTTGCTTTTCCTTTGCACGCTGCTCCACCTGAAGAGAAACACACAGAGGACTGAGCTACACCAGCCCAAGGGCACTACAATCAGACAGGGGCTGAGTCCGGGGGCTGACACCTCCCCACACCCCACAACGAGCCCACCTTGCCTTGGCCCCGGCCCCTCGCACATGCCTTAGAGATATCATAGCTCAGTACAAATCCCCACAGTCCTCACCTGCTGTTTGGTGCTTGCGGAGGGTCACACTCCCTGTGCCCCAGGGCACTGGCCCTACACGGCCAAGCTCGGCAGCGGGACTGTCTGGAGCTGCCGCTGGCTGGTTCTCCAGCTTTAGGGTCACCCGCAGAAGCCCGCTCTCCTCAGCTCTGCACACCCATCCAGTTGCGCCGCCCAGGCAAAGTCAGCTTCACCCTCTGCTCTACACCTCACCTGCAAACAACCAACTCTTCAACTGACAACTGTCCAAAACCCACCGACAAACTCTCCACACCTCAGCCTTTCGTTTGCAACTGCTGCCTCTAGTGCATCTCACAGACAAGCCTTCAAAATCCCCTCATCCTGCAATAACACTCCAGCACTGATCACCTGTGGGAACAACTACCACAATACCATGCAAACACCAACCAGTTCTGGCACGGAAATATCACTTTCTCCTCAAGATTCCACCCTACACCAACTGCTGACAAACACACGCTGTCCTCACCAAAGCCAAACGCTTCAACAACCAGCGACAACTCAAATTTGCGTGGGCGGTGCAAAATTGCAGGGGTGAGCTAACGCAGAGCTGGGCTTGAAAGCTGCAGAGTGTGCACCCTGTGGTATAACGTGGCGAGCTACTGCCATTCTGCCTTCTCCCTGGGAGAAGCGCGTGAGCAGAGGCTGCTTCAAGGCACGATGGGAACGGTTTGGTTCTCCGGGTCTCTCAGGGCGAGAGCGATAAATGTGATCTGTGTCGTGGCGCAGGAACTTCCCGTACACTTGCTCCTCCATTCGGTCTCGGGTGCTGCAAGAGAGGGAGCGAGAGATTCAGGGCAAGATTGACAACCTCGGTGTCCCCGTCCCAGCCACGGGTCACCCAAACCTGCAGACATCCCGGGAGGCCCCCTAAGATTTACACTCCCCTATGCCCCACCCTTGAAGCCTGGACATCGCCAGAACCATAGAGCAAGTATTTCTTGAGGAGGCACCCAAAGGCTCCGTGTTCTCTTTCAGGCAGATGCTAGCGCAAGATTGCAAATCATCTCACAGCTACCAGGAAGGTAAAAAATAACGTCTTGAAATGGGAAAGGAACAGGTATTGTTTCTCTTCATCACCTCCCTCATTGCCACGTTATCAAGGTCTCCCGCAATGTTCCACAGGAAACTTGAAGCTTGGAATTCCTGGTATTCTGAACCTGGGCAAGAAAGGAAGAAAAGCATGAGACTGATCATAAAGAGGGTGGCTGCTCGTAACATGGAAAGAGCAGTAACAAGGTAAAAAGATATCACTTTTCCTTAGAGAGCTCTCAAAGCTGCCTGTTAAGGACAAGAAAAACAAACTTGTGACGGACCATTACTTAAAATCCAAGGCCCAGGAAGCGATCTAATGTACATTGAAACGCGGGCCACGAGACAGTGGAAGTGCCACGAGCTGAGACTGAAGGGACAGAGGATGAATTTCCAAAGAAGTTTAGGTTTCGATGTCAAAACGGAAAATTCTACGTCATTAAAATATAATGCAAAAGTCAGTGTAAAATCAAGTAAGGCAACGACTCCAAATGAACTCCCAGGCGCTTCAGTCACTCAGGAGATCAAAAATGCGGATCATTTCTCACCTGCCCACCTCCCAAACCCCAGCCTATGTCCCCTGCTTCCAGCTTACCTGAGCCCAGATTAAAGGAGGATTTCAGAGGCCATGCCAAGTTCTGCTGCTCCTCGTTCGGGTTGCCAGTCTTCCTCCTCGCTCTGGAATTGCAGGTCAACCGCCTTCCTGTTCTTCTTTGATGGACGCTGAGCTGCCGCGTTACCCGCTGCCGTCTGAGCGGATCTCGGGGAGCCTCTGGAACCGCCAGAGCGCTCCCCCCACCAACATTCTCTTGCCTTGTTTTCGGGGTTCCTCTTCACCAGCTGAGGCGCCCTCCCACCCCCCGCCGCCCTCTTACCTTTTTCTAGAGGTCTCTTGAGCCACCAGCAAGCTCCCCCGCACCTTCCCTCAGCGATCTTGGCCCGCCAGAGGCCTGCCCCTCGTCAGCCTCCTCCCCTTTTCCTGGGTGCTGCTTGAACCACTGGTGGGCTCCCCTCCACCATCCTCTCGTCCTTTGTAGGGGAGTCTCGTGACTCACCAGAGCGCTCTCCGCCGTTGCCTTGCTGGGGTTATTGACACCGCTTGACTTGCCAGAGCGCTCCCCCTCGCAGTTCTCTTGTTGGATTTCTTGGGACCTTTTGAACCATTGGAACAACGGGAATGCTCCCCCCCACTGTGACCTTGCCTTTCTTCAGTGCCATCTTGACGTGCTGGAGCACTTCCCCGCGCCGTCCTCTTGCCTTTTACTGGGGAGTCTCTTGAATATCCACAGCACTCCCCCCTGCCATCCTTTACCAGATTTTTTGACACTTCTTGACATCTCGGAGTGCTCTCACTCACCCTTGTCTTGCCTATTTTCAGGGCGCTCCTGTCCTGCTGGATGCTCCTCCCTGCTGTCCTATTGCCAGATTGAGAATTCTCGACCTGTCCCAGCGCTACCCCACCGTCCTTCTGCCTTCTAACTGGGAAGTCACTTGAAGAACTGGAGCACTCCCCCCTGCTGTCCTCTTGCCTTTCTTCACTGAGATTTTGGCCTGCCAGAGCACTCCTCCCTGTTGTCCTCTCACTGGATTTCTTGGGACCTCTTGACCCACTGGGTTTCTCCTCCTGCTGTCCTTTTGCCTTTCTTTAGTACAATCTCAGCCTGCTGGAGCGCTCCCCCTCGCCGTCCTCCTGCTGGATTTCTTGGAACCTCTTGACCCCTTAGGGCGTTCCCCCTGCCACCCTCTTGTGGTTTTTGGGGGAGTCTTGTGATCAACCAGGCCGTTTCCCCCCACCATCCTCTTCCCCTTTTCCTGGGTGCTTCTTGATCCACCAGAGTGCTCTCAAAGCTGCCTGTTACCATCCTCTAACCATTCTCTTGCCTTTTTTGGTGGAGTCTTGTGACTCACCGGAGCGTTCTCCACCATTGTCTTGCTGGATTTGTTGACATCGCTTGACCTGCCGGAGCGCTCGCCCTCACAGTTCTCTTCCTGGATATCTTGGGACATTTTGAACCACTGGGGGGCTCCCACCCGCCATCCTCTTACCGCATTTATTGAGACGTCCTGATCTGCCAGAGCGTTCCCCCTCGCCGTCCTTTTGCTGGATTTCTTGGGATGCCTTAAACAACTGTGGGGCTCCCACCCACCATCCTCTAACCGCATTTATCGAGATTTCCTGATCTGCTGGAGCGCTCCCCCTTGCCGTCCTCTTGCTGGATTTCTTGGGATCTCTTGGACCACTGGGGGGGCTCCCACCCGCCATCCTCTTACCGCATTTATTGAGACTTCCTGATCTGCTGGATTGCTCTCCCCCTGGCCTTCCTCTTGCACTTTTTTGGGGGAGTCTTCTTCACACATCCGAGCGCTCTCCCTCACCCTTGTCTTGCCTCTAGTCAGGGCGCTCTTCTCCCGCTGGAACGCTCCTCCCCGCCATCCTATTGCCAGACTGAGAATTCTTGACCTGCCGCAGTCCTGCCCCGCCATGCTCCTGCCTTCTGCCTGGGAAGTCACTTGAAGAACTGGAGCGCTCTCCCCCGCTGTCCTCTTGCCTTTCCTCAGTGGGATTTTGGCCTGCTAAAGAGCTCCTCCCTGTCGTCCTCTTGCTGGATTTCTTGGGACTTCTTGACCCATTAGGGCGTTCCCCCTGCCACCCTCTTGTGGTTTTTGGGGGAGTCTTGTGACCAACCAGGCCGTTTCCCCCCACCATCCTCTTCCCCTTTTCCTGGGTGCTTCTTGATCCACCAGAGTGCTCCCCTGCACCATTCTTTTGCCTTTTTTGGGAGAGTCTTGTGACTCGCCGGAGAGTTCTCCACCATTGTCTTGCTGGATTTCTTGACATCGCTTGACCTGCCGGAGCGCTCCCCCTCGCAGTTCTCTTGCTGGATTTCTTGGGACGTCTTAAACAACTGAGGGGCTCACACCCACCATCCTCTAACTGCATTTATCGAGATTTCCTGATCTGCCGGAGCGCTCGCCCCTGCTGTCCTCTTGCTGGGTTTCTTGGGACCTCTTGACCCACACGAGCTCTCCTCCCCACCGTCTTCTTGCCGGACTTATTGAGACTTCTTGACCCGCCAGAGTGTTCCCCCTCATCATCCTCCTGCCTTTTTCTGGGGATTCTCTTCAACAACTGAAGAGCTCCCCCGCACTGTCCTCTTCCCTTTTTTCTGGGTGATTCGTGAATCACCGGTGAGCTTCTCCTTACCACCCTCTTGGGCTTTTTTCAGAGCAACCTTGACCCATCAGAGCACCCCCTCACCGTCCTCTTGCCAGATGTACTGAGGGTTCGTCATCTGCCACAGCGCTCCCCCACGCCGTCCTCTTGCTGGATTTCCTGGAACCTTGTGAACCACTGGGGGGCTCCCACCCACCATCCTTTTACCGCATTTATTGAGACGTCCTGATCTGCCGGAGCGCTCCCCCTTGCCGTCCTCTTGCTGGATTTCTTGGGATCTCTTGGACCACTGGGGGGGCTCCCACCCGCCATCCTCTTACCGCATTTATCGAGACTTCCTGATCTGCTGGAGCGCTCCCCCTCGCCGTCCTCTTGCTGGATTTCTTGGGTCCTCTTGACCCATTAGGGCGTTCCCCCTGCCACCCTCTTATGTTTTCTGGGGGAGTCTTGTGACCAACCAGAGTGCTCCCCCCCACCATCTTCTTCCCCTTTTCCTGAGTGCTTCTTGATCCACCAGAGTGCTCCCCTGCACCATTCTCTTGCCTTTTTTTGGGGGAATCTTGTGACTCACCGGAGCGTTTTCCACCATTGTCTTGCTGGATTTCTTGACACCGCTTGACCTGTTGGAGCGCTCTCCCTCACAGTTCTCTTGCTGGATATCTTGGGACCTCTTGAACCACTGGGGAGCTCCCACCTGCCACCTTCTTACCGCATTTATTGAGACTTCCTGATCTGCTGGATTGCTCTCCCCACCGGCCTTCCTCTTGCACTTTTTGGGGGAGTCTTCTTGACACGTCCGAGTGCTCTCCCTCACCCTTGTCTTGCCTCTAGTCAGGGCGCTCTTCTCCCGCTGGAACGCTCCTCCCCGCCATCCTATTGCCAGACTGAGAATTCTTGACCTGCCGCAGTCCTGCCCCGCCATGCTCCTGCCTTCTGCCTGGGAAGTCACTTGAAGAACTGGAGCGCTCTCCCCCGCTGTCCTCTTGCCTTTCCTCAGTGGGATTTTGGCCTGCTAAAGAGCTCCTCCCTGTCGTCCTCTTGCTGGATTTCTCGGTACCTCTTGACCCACTGGGTCTCTCCTCCTGCCGTCCTTTTGCCTTTCCTTAGTACATTCTTGGTCTGCTGGAGTGCTCCCCCCCACCATCCTCTTGCTGGATTTCTCGGGACCCCTTGTCCCATATAGGACATTCCCCCCCACCACCATCCTGTTGTGTTTTTTAGGAGAGTCTTGTGATCGACCAGAGCGCTCCCCCCTTGACATCCTCTTCCCCTTTTTCCGGGTGACTTTTGAACCACTGGTGAACTCTCCCCCATCATCCTCTTGCCACATATATTGAGACTTGTTGATCCGCCAGAGCGCTTCCCCCACTGTCCTCTTGCCAGATTTACTGATACCTCTTGTCCTGTCAGAGCGCTCCCTCTCGCAGTCCTCTTTGTTCAGTTTGTAGGGTAGGAGGGGGGATCTCTGATTACAGAAAGGTCCCTTTGTTCTAGGAGACATTCCCTTGCTCCATGCTTCAGGTTGCCCATCTTCCCTCTCATTTTCAATATGCACGTCCATCACCTTCCTCCTCTTCTTTCTTGATCCCTCGACTCCCGCATGAACTCAAATCCTCTTCCTTGATCACTCTTTCTCGTAAGTTCACAACCTTACTTTCCTTTCTTGCTTTCGCCTTTGTGAGCTGCTCCACCCAAACCGAAATGCCCTGAAGACAGAAATACACCCACCCCAAGCCCGTACAGTCACATAGGGGGTGAGTCCGCTCGCTGACGCATCCCCACATCCCACAGCAAGCCCACCTTGCCTTGGCCCCGGCCCCCCGCACAGGCCTTCCCACCAACCCAGCCCCTCCGTAGCAGCACAGTTTCCCAGCATGCACCCCACAAAGACTTTCTTTGCCAGTCACCCCTGGCACTTACAGCAACACACCACATCAGCATCAAGAGCCCTGGGAGTGGAGAGCTGGCCAGGCCCTCACCCCGGCAGGATCCTCTTCCCCCTCCTTTAGCTGATGGCAGACAGACAAGACACCTCCCAAGAGGTGTCCAGCCCTCTCTCTCAACCACTCATGAGTACAAAAGCCCAGCCTCTACTCACCCACCCCGCCTCCCAAAACCCCACCAGCAGCCCCTGCTCCCAGCTGAACAGCAGCCAGTGCTGAAGATCTGGCTCGTGTTGTCGGACACAACCTTCCCATGGATGTCTGGGCCCCTGAGCAGTTTCCAGGGGTGGGAGGGCGCAGTCCTGATTACAGGGAGGTCCCTGTCCCAAGGGGGACATTTTCTTCCTCCTCACTCCTGACTCGCAGCTCCATCACCTTCCTCCTCTTCTTTCTTGATCCCTCCTGACTCGCAGGTCTACCACCGTCATCTTCTTTCTTGATCCCTGTTGACTTGCAGATGCACTCCAATCCTCTTTCTTGATCGCTCTTCCTCGTAGGTTCACCACCTTCCTCTTCTTTCTTGCTTTCGCCTTTGCGAGCTGCTCCACCCGAACAGAGATGCACAGAAAACAAAAATATACCCACCCCAGGCCCGTACAGTCACACGAGGGGGCGAGTCCGGTCGCTGACGCATCCCCACACCCCACCACAAGGCCACCTTGCCTTGGCCCCGGCCCCCCGCACAGGCCTTCCCACCAACCCAGCCCCTCCGTAGCAGCACAGTTTCCCAGCATGCACCCCACAAAGACTTTCTTTGCCAGTCACCCCTGGCACTTACAGCAACACACCACACCAGCATCAAGAGCCCTGGGAGTGGAGAGCTGGCCAGGCCCTCACCCCGGCAGGATCCTCTTCCCCCTCCTTTACCTGCTGGCAGACAGACACCTCCCAAGGGATGACCACCCTGCTCCCTTAACTGCTCCCAAGTCCAAGAGCCCAGCCCCTGCTCACCACCCCCACCTCCCAAAACACAGCCAACAGCCCCTGCTCCCATTTTACCACTTTACCCCCGAGCACGGTTTCTAGGGGTGGGAGGGGGACGCACTAATCACAGATCGTTCCCTGTGCTTAAGGATACATTCTCCTTCTCGCTGGCTCAGCCTGCCCATCTTCCTCCTCACTCTTGACTCGTAGCTCCATCACCTTTCTCCTCTTTTGTCCCCTCCTCACTCACAGGTCCACCACTGTCATCTTCTTTCTTGACTCTGCTTGACTCACAGGTGCGCTCCAATCCTCTTTCGTGATCGCTCTTCTGTGTCAGTACACGGAAGACCGGGCACATGAGAAACTGCAAGAGTCAACAGCATGAGAACAAGCATTAGTGGAAAAATACAAGAACAAAGGACTGTATGCTATGTGATACATCAAGGAAAGAGGAGTTGATACAGGATTGATGCATCAAGGACAGAGGGACAGCTTGTGATAGACAAAAAAGGTGTTTATGGCAGTGACTTTGGTGGGAACACAAAACACATCACTTATGTAATGACTAACTTAGCTAATCAACAAATGCTTGAGCAAGCATCATAGCGAGTATAAACGCAAGCCTGAATTTGTAATAAACATCTCTCATTGCACCTTAAAAGAGAGTCCGTACCGCATTCGCTACAAATGGCGCCCTGGAACAGGGACTTTCAGCGTGCCTATAAAGGCAGTAGCCGCTCTGGTAGCGAAGCCCAATCGAACCAGGAAACAGGACCGGGAACCAGGACAGTGCGCGCCCACCACCAACGAAAGGTGAGCGATTGGGAACCATGGGAGGGAAGTTATCCCTTAAGCAAAGACAAACCCTGGATGTCCTTCAACATGCGCTACAAACGCAAAATCAGGATGTATCAGGGGTCTGATTGGTGAGTTTATTAGAATGGATTGCTAATCAGGTGCTAGACTTTCCTACAACTGGTACATTTCAGTTGGAGACATGGCACAAAGATGAATGAGAATTATAGGAACAGGTAACGACTGGAGATAAAGCTGCTTGCAAATATTCATCTACTTGGGGAAAAATTATGACTACTAAGATACAGGATACAGGACTGATACATCAGGGACAGAGGGACAGCTTACTATAGAAAAAAATGCGTATATGGCAGTTACATCGCTCATGTCATGTCTAACTTAGCTAAAGAGCAAATGCTTGAGCAAGCATCATAGCGAGTATAAATGCAAACCTGAGTTTGTAATAAATGTCTCTCATGGCACCTTACCGTGAGTCCACGCCAGATTCGCTACACTCTTCCTCATAGGTTCACCACCTTCCTCTCCTTCCTTGCTTTTCCTTTGCACGCTGCTCCACCTGAAGAGAAACACACAGAGGACTGAGCTACACCAGCCCAAGGGCACTACAATCAGACAGGGGCTGAGTCCGGGGGCTGACACCTCCCCACACCCCACAACGAGCCCACCTTGCCTTGGCCCCGGCCCCTCGCACATGCCTTAGAGATATCATAGCTCAGTACAAATCCCCACAGTCCTCACCTGCTGTTTGGTGCTTGCGGAGGGTCACACTCCCTGTGCCCCAGGGCACTGGCCCTACACGGCCAAGCTCGGCAGCGGGACTGTCTGGAGCTGCCGCTGGCTGGTTCTCCAGCTTTAGGGTCACCCGCAGAAGCCCGCTCTCCTCAGCTCTGCACACCCATCCAGTTGCGCCGCCCAGGCAAAGTCAGCTTCACCCTCTGCTCTACACCTCACCTGCAAACAACCAACTCTTCAACTGACAACTGTCCAAAACCCACCGACAAACTCTCCACACCTCAGCCTTTCGTTTGCAACTGCTGCCTCTAGTGCATCTCACAGACAAGCCTTCAAAATCCCCTCATCCTGCAATAACACTCCAGCACTGATCACCTGCGGGAACAACTACCACAATACCATGCAAACACCAACCAGTTCTGGCACGGAAATATCACTTTCTCCTCAAGATTCCACCCTACACCAACTGCTGACAAACACACGCTGTCCTCACCAAAGCCAAACGCTGCAACAACCAGCGACAACTCAAATTTGCGTGGGCGGTGCAAAATTGCAGGGGTGAGCTAACGCAGAGCTGGGCTTGAAAGCTGCAGAGTGTGCACCCTGTGGTATAACGTGGCGAGCTACTGCCATTCTGCCTTCTCCCTGGGAGAAGCGCGTGAGCAGAGGCTGCTTCAAGGCACGATGGGAACGGTTTGGTTCTCCGGGTCTCTCAGGGCGAGAGCGATAAATGTGATCTGTGGCGTGGCGCAGGAACTTCCCGTACACTTGCTCCTCCATTCGGTCTCGGGTGCTGCAAGAGAGGGAGCGAGAGATTCAGGGCAAGATTGACAACCTCGGCGTCCCCGTCCCAGCCACGGGTCACCCAAACCTGCAGACATCCCGGGAGGCCCCCTAAGATTTACACTCCCCTATGCCCCACCCTTGAAGCCTGGACATCGCCAGAACCATAGAGCAAGTATTTCTTGAGGAGGCACCCAAAGGGTCCGTGTTCTCTTTCAGGCAGATGCTAGCGCAAGATTGCAAATCATCTCACAGCTACCAGGAAGGTAAAAAATAACGTCTTGAAATGGGAAAGGAACAGGTATTGTTTCTCTTCATCACCTCCCTCATTGCCACGTTATCAAGGTCTCCCGCAATGTTCCACAGGAAACTTGAAGCTTGGAATTCCTGGTATTCTGAACCTGGGCAAGAAAGGAAGAAAAGCATGAGACTGATCATAAAGAGGGTGGCTGCTCGTAACATGGAAAGAGCAGTAACAAGGTAAAAAGATATCACTTTTCCTTAGAGAGCTCTCAAAGCTGCCTGTTAAGGACAAGAAAAACAAACTTGTGACGGACCATTACTTAAAATCCAAGGCCCAGGAAGCGATCTAATGTACATTGAAACGCGGGCCACGAGACAGTGGAAGTGCCACGAGCTGAGACTGAAGGGACAGAGGATGAATTTCCAAAGAAGTTTAGGTTTCGATGTCAAAACGGAAAATTCTACGTCATTAAAATATAATGCAAAAGTCAGTGTAAAATCAAGTAAGGCAACGACTCCAAATGAACTCCCAGGCGCTTCAGTCACTCAGCAGATCAAAAATGCGGATCATTTCTCACCTGCCCACCTCCCAAACCCCAGCCTATGTCCCCTGCTTCCAGCTTACCTGAGCCCAGATTAAAGGAGGATTTCAGAGGCCATGCCAAGTTCTGCTGCTCCTCGTTCGGGTTGCCAGTCTTCCTCCTCGCTCTGGAATTGCAGGTCAACCGCCTTCCTGTTCTTCTTTGATTGACGCTGAGCTGCCGCGTTACCCGCTGCCGTCTGAGCGGATCTCGGGGAGCCTCTGGAACCGCCAGAGCGCTCCCCCCACCAACATTCTCTTGCCTTGTTTTCGGGGTTCCTCTTCACCAGCTGAGGCGCCCTCCCACCCCCCGCCGCCCTCTTACCTTTTTCTAGAGGTCTCTTGAGCCACCAGCAAGCTCCCCCGCACCTTCCCTCAGTGATCTTGGCCCGCCAGAGGCCTGCCCCTCGTCAGCCTCCTCCCCTTTTCCTGGGTGCTGCTTGAACCACTGGTGGGCTCCCCTCCACCATCCTCTCGTCCTTTGTAGGGGAGTCTCGTGACTCACCAGAGCGCTCTCCGCCGTTGCCTTGCTGGGGTTATTGACACCGCTTGACTTGCCAGAGCGCTCCCCCTCGCAGTTCTCTTGTTGGATTTCTTGGGACCTTTTGAACCAGTGGAACAACGGGAATGCTCCCCCCCACTGGGACCTTGCCTTTTCAAGATCTTCAGTGCGATCTTGACGTGCTGGAGCACTTCCCCGCGCCGTCCTCTTGCCTTTTACTGGGGAGTCTCTTGAATATCCACAGCACTCCCCCCTGCCATCCTTTACCAGATTTTTTGACACTTCTTGACATCCCGGAGTGCTCTCACTCACCCTTGTCTTGCCTATTTTCAGGGCGCTCCTGTCCCGCTGGATGCTCCTCCCTGCTGTCCTATTGCCAGATTGAGAATTCTCGACCTGTCCCAGCGCTACCCCACCGTCCTTCTGCCTTCTACCTGGGAAGTCACTTGAAGAACTGGAGCACTCCCCCCTGCTGTCCTCTTGCCTTTCTTCACTGAGATTTTGGCCTGCCAGAGCACTCCTCCCTGTTGTCCTCTCACTGGATTTCTTGGGACCTCTTGACCCACTGGGTCTCTCCTCCTGCTGTCCTTTTGCCTTTCTTTAGTACAATCTCAGCCTGCTGGAGCGCTCCCCCTCGCCGTCCTCCTGCTGGATTTCTTGGAACCTCTTGACCCCTTAGGGCGTTCCCCCTGCCACCCTCTTGTGGTTTTTGGGGGAGTCTTGTGACCAACCAGGCCGTTTCCCCCCACCATCCTCTTCCCCTTTTCCTGGGTGCTTCTTGATCCACCAGAGTGCTCTCAAAGCTGCCTGTTACCATCCTCTAACCATTCTCTTGCCTTTTTTGGTGGAGTCTTGTGACTCACCGGAGCGTTCTCCACCATTGTCTTGCTGGATTTGTTGACATCACTTGACCTGCCGGAGCGCTCCCCCTCACAGTTCTCTTCCTGGATATCTTGGGACATTTTGAACCACTGGGGGGCTCCCACCCGCCATCCTCTTACCGCATTTATTGACACGTCCTGATCTGCCAGAGCGTTCCCCCTCGCCGTCCTTTTCCTGGATTTCTTGGGATGCCTTAAACAACTGTGGGGCTCCCACCCACCATCCTCTAACCGCATTTATCGAGATCTCCTGATCTGCTGGAGCGCTCCCCCTTGCCGTCCTCTTGCTGGATTTCTTGGGATCTCTTGGACCACTGGGGGGGCTCCCACCCGCCATCCTCTTACCGCATTTATTGAGACTTCCTGATCTGCTGGATTGCTCTCCCCCTGGCCTTCCTCTTGCACTTTTTTGGGGGAGTCTTCTTCACACATCCGAGCGCTCTCCCTCACCCTTGTCTTGCCTCTAGTCAGGGCGCTCTTCTCCCGCTGGAACGCTCCTCCCCGCCATCCTATTGCCAGACTGAGAATTCTTGACCTGCCGCAGTCCTGCCCCGCCATGCTCCTGCCTTCTGCCTGGGAAGTCACTTGAAGAACTGGAGCGCTCTCCCCCGCTGTCCTCTTGCCTTTCCTCAGTGGGATTTTGGCCTGCTAAAGAGCTCCTCCCTGTCATCCTCTTGCTGGATTTCTCGGTACCTCTTGACCCACTGGGTCTCTCCTCCTGCCGTCCTTTTGCCTTTCCTTAGTACATTCTTGGTCTGCTGGAGTGCTCCCCCCCACCATCCTCTTGCTGGATTTCTCGGGACCCCTTGTCCCATATAGGACAAGCCCCCCCACCACCATCCTGTTGTGTTTTTTAGGAGAGTCTTGTGATCGACCAGAGCGCTCCCCCCTTGACATCCTCTTCCCCTTTTTCTGGGTGACTTTTGAACCACTGGTGAACTCTCCCCCATCATCCTCTTGCCACATATATTGAGACTTGTTGATCCGCCAGAGCGCTTCCCCCACCGTCCTCTTGCCAGATTTACTGATACCTCTTGTCCTGTCAGAGCGCTCCCTCTCGCAGTCCTCTTTGTTCAGTTTGTAGGGTAGGAGGGGGGATCTCTGATTACAGAAAGGTCCCTTTGTTCTAGGAGACATTCCCTTGCTCCATGCTTCAGGTTGCCCATCTTCCCTCTCATTTTCAATATGCACGTCCATCACCTTCCTCCTCTTCTTTCTTGATCCCTCGACTCCCGGATGAACTCAAATCCTCTTTCTTGATCACTCTTTCTCGTAAGTTCACAACCTTACTTTCCTTTCTTGCTTTCGCCTTTGTGAGCTGCTCCACCCAAACCGAAATGCCCTGAAGACAGAAATACACCCACCCCAAGCCCGTACAGTCACATAGGGGGTGAGTCCGGTCGCTGACGCATCCCCACATCCCACAGCAAGCCCACCTTGCCTTGGCCCCGGCCCCCCGCACAGGCCTTCCCACCAACCCAGCCCCTCCGTAGCAGCACAGTTTCCCAGCATGCACCCCACAAAGACTTTCTTTGCCAGTCACCCCTGGCACTTACAGCAACACACCACATCAGCATCAAGAGCCCTGGGAGTGGACAGCTGGCCAGGCCCTCACCCCGGCAGGATCCTCTTCCCCCTCCTTTAGCTGATGGCAGACAGACAAGACACCTCCCAAGAGGTGTCCAGCCCTCTCTCTCAACCACTCATGAGTACAAAAGCCCAGCCTCTACTCACCCACCCCGCCTCCCGAAACCCCACCAGCAGCCCCTGGTCCCAGCTGAACAGCAGCCAGTGCTGAAGACCTGGCTCGTGTTGTCAGACACAACCTTCCCATGGATGTCTGGGCCCCTGAGCAGTTTCCAGGGGTGGGAGGGCGCAGTCCTGATTACAGGGAGGTCCCTGTCCCAAGGGGGACATTTTCTTCCTCCTCACTCCTGACTCGCAGCTCCATCACCTTCCTCCTCTTCTTTCTTGATCCCTCCTGACTCGCAGCTCTACCACCGTCATCTTCTTTCTTGATCCCTGTTGACTTGCAGATGCACTCCAATCCTCTTTCTTGATCGCTCTTCCTCGTAGGTTCACCACCTTCCTCTTCTTTCTTGCTTTCACCTTTGCGAGCTGCTCCACCCGAACAGAGATGCACAGAAAACAAAAATATACCCACCCCAGGCCCGTACAGTCACACGAGGGGGCGAGTCCGGTCGCTGACGCATCCCCACACCCCACCACAAGGCCACCTTGCCTTGGCCCCGGCCCCCCGCACAGGCCTTCCCACCATCCCAGCCCCTCCGTAGCAGCACAGTTTCCCAGCATGCACCCCACAAAGACTTTCTTTGCCAGTCACCCCTGGCACTTACAGCAACACACCACACCAGCATCAAGAGCCCTGGGAGTGGAGAGCTGGCCAGGCCCTCACCCCGGCAGGATCCTCTTCCCCCTCCTTTACCTGCTGGCAGACAGACACCTCCCAAGGGATGACCACCCTGCTCCCTTAACTGCTCCCAAGTCCAAGAGCCCAGCCCCTGCTCACCACCCCCACCTCCCAAAACACAGCCAACAGCCCCTGCTCCCATTTTACCACTTTACCCCCGAGCACGGTTTCTAGGGGTGGGAGGGGGACGCACTAATCACAGATCGTTCCCTGTGCTTAAGGATACATTCTCCTTCTCGCTGGCTCAGCCTGCCCATCTTCCTCCTCACTCTTGACTCGTAGCTCCATCACCTTTCTCCTCTTTTGTCCCCTCCTGACTCACAGGTCCACCACTGTCATCTTCTTTCTTGACTCTGCTTGACTCACAGGTGCGCTCCAGTCCTCTTTCGTGATCGCTCTTCTGTGTCAGTACACGGAAGACCGGGCACATGAGAAACTGCAAGAGTCAACAGCATGAGAACAAGCATTAGTGGAAAAATACAAGAACAAAGGACTGTATGCTATGTGATACATCAAGGAAAGAGGAGTTGATACAGGATTGATGCATCAAGGACAGAGGGACAGCTTGTGATAGACAAAAAAGGTGTTTATGGCAGTGACTTTGGTGGGAACACAAAACACATCACTTATGTAATGACTAACTTAGCTAATCAACAAATGCTTGAGCAAGCATCATAGCGAGTATAAACGCAAGCCTGAATTTGTAATAAACATCTCTCATTGCACCTTAAAAGAGAGTCCGTACCGCATTCGCTACAAATGGCGCCCTGGAACAGGGACTTTCAGCGTGCCTATAAAGGCAGTAGCCGCTCTGGTAGCGAAGCCCAATCGAACCAGGAAACAGGACCGGGAACCAGGACAGTGCGCGCCCACCACCAACGAAAGGTGAGCGATTGGGAACCATGGGAGGGAAGTTATCCCTTAAGCAAAGACAAACCCTGGATGTCCTTCAACATGCGCTACAAACGCAAAATCAGGATGTATCAGGGGTCTGATTGGTGAGTTTATTACAATGGATTGCTAATCATGTGCTAGACTTTCCTACAACTGGTACATTTCAGTTGGAGACATGGCACAAAGATGAATGAGAATTATATGAACAGGTAACGACTGGAGATAAAGCTGCTTGCAAATATTCATCTACTTGGGGAAAAATTATGACTACTAAGATACAGGATACAGGACTGATACATCAGGGACAGAGGGACAGCTTACTATAGAAAAAAATGCGTATATGGCAGTTACATCGCTCATGTCATGTCTAACTTAGCTAAAGAGCAAATGCTTGAGCAAGCATCATAGCGAGTATAAATGCAAACCTGAGTTTGTAATAAATGTCTCTCATGGCACCTTACCGTGAGTCCACGCCAGATTCGCTACACTCTTCCTCATAGGTTCACCACCTTCCTCTCCTTCCTTGCTTTTCCTTTGCAGGCTGCTCCACCTGAAGAGAAACACACAGAGGACTGAGCTACACCAGCCCAAGGGCACTACAATCAGACAGGGGCTGAGTCCGGGGGCTGACACCTCCCCACACCCCACAACGAGCCCACCTTGCCTTAGCCCCGGCCCCTCGCACATGCCTTAGAGATATCATAGCTCAGTACAAATCCCCACAGTCCTCACCTGCTGTTTGGTGCTTGCGGAGGGTCACACTCCCTGTGCCCCAGGGCACTGGCCCTACACGGCCAAGCTCGGCAGCGGGACTGTCTGGAGCTGCCGCTGGCTGGTTCTCCAGCTTTAGGGTCACCTGCAGAAGCCCGTTCTCCTCAGCTCTGCACACCCATCCAGTTGCGCCGCCCAGGCAAAGTCAGCTTCACCCTCTGCTCTACACCTCACCTGCAAACAACCAACTCTTCAACTGACAACTGTCCAAAACCCACCGACAAACTCTCCACACCTCAGCCTTTCGTTTGCAACTGCTGCCTCTAGTGCATCTCACAGACAAGCCTTCAAAATCCCCTCATCCTGCAATAACACTCCAGCACTGATCACCTGTGGGAACAACTACCACAATACCATGCAAACACCAACCAGTTCTGGCACGGAAATATCACTTTCTCCTCAAGATTCCACCCTACACCAACTGCTGACAAACACACGCTGTCCTCACCAAAGCCAAACGCTGCAACAACCAGCGACAACTCAAATTTGCGTGGGCGGTGCAAAATTGCAGGGGTGAGCTAACGCAGAGCTGGGCTTGAAAGCTGCAGAGTGTGCACCCTGTGGTATAACGTGGCGAGCTACTGCCATTCTGCCTTCTCCCTGGGAGAAGCGCGTGAGCAGAGGCTGCTTCAAGGCACGATGGGAACGGTTTGGTTCTCCGGGTCTCTCAGGGCGAGAGCGATAAATGTGATCTGTGGCGTGGCGCAGGAACTTCCCGTACACTTGCTCCTCCATTCGGTCTCGGGTGCTGCAAGAGAGGGAGCGAGAGATTCAGGGCAAGATTGACAACCTCGGCGTCCCCGTCCCAGCCACGGGTCACCCAAACCTGCAGACATCCCGGGAGGCCCCCTAAGATTTACACTCCCCTATGCCCCACCCTTGAAGCCTGGACATCGCCAGAACCATAGAGCAAGTATTTCTTGAGGAGGCACCCAAAGGGTCCGTGTTCTCTTTCAGGCAGATGCTAGCGCAAGATTGCAAATCATCTCACAGCTACCAGGAAGGTAAAAAATAACGTCTTGAAATGGGAAAGGAACAGGTATTGTTTCTCTTCATCACCTCCCTCATTGCCACGTTATCAAGGTCTCCCGCAATGTTCCACAGGAAACTTGAAGCTTGGAATTCCTGGTATTCTGAACCTGGGCAAGAAAGGAAGAAAAGCATGAGACTGATCATAAAGAGGGTGGCTGCTCGTAACATGGAAAGAGCAGTAACAAGGTAAAAAGATATCACTTTTCCTTAGAGAGCTCTCAAAGCTGCCTGTTAAGGACAAGAAAAACAAACTTGTGACGGACCATTACTTAAAATCCAAGGCCCAGGAAGCGATCTAATGTACATTGAAACGCGGGCCACGAGACAGTGGAAGTGCCACGAGCTGAGACTGAAGGGACAGAGGGTGAATTTCCAAAGAAGTTTAGGTTTCGATGTCAAAACGGAAAATTCTACGTCATTAAAATATAATGCAAAAGTCAGTGTAAAATCAAGTAAGGCAACGACTCCAAATGAACTCCCAGGCGCTTCAGTCACTCAGGAGATCAAAAATGCGGATCATTTCTCACCTGCCCACCTCCCAAACCCCAGCCTATGTCCCCTGCTTCCAGCTTACCTGAGCCCAGATTAAAGGAGGATTTCAGAGGCCATGCCAAGTTCTGCTGCTCCTCGTTCGGGTTGCCAGTCTTCCTCCTCGCTCTGGAATTGCAGGTCAACCGCCTTCCTGTTCTTCTTTGATTGACGCTGAGCTGCCGCGTTACCCGCTGCCGTCTGAGCGGATCTCGGGGAGCCTCTGGAACCGCCAGAGCGCTCCCCCCACCAACATTCTCTTGCCTTGTTTTCGGGGTTCCTCTTCACCAGCTGAGGCGCCCTCCCACCCCCCGCCGCCCTCTTACCTTTTTCTAGAGGTCTCTTGAGCCACCAGCAAGCTCCCCCGCACCTTCCCTCAGCGATCTTGGCCCGCCAGAGGCCTGCCCCTCGTCAGCCTCCTCCCCTTTTCCTGGGTGCTGCTTGAACCACTGGTGGGCTCCCCTCCACCATCCTCTCGTCCTTTGTAGGGGAGTCTCGTGACTCACCAGAGCGCTCTCCGCCGTTGCCTTGCTGGGGTTATTGACACCGCTTGACTTGCTAGAGCGCTCCCCCTCGCAGTTCTCTTGTTGGATTTCTTGGGACCTTTTGAACCATTGGAACAACGGGAATGCTCCCCCCCACTGTGACCTTGCCTTTTCAAGATCTTCAGTGCGATCTTGACGTGCTGGAGCACTTCCCCGCGCCGTCCTCTTGCCTTTTACTGGGGAGTCTCTTGAATATCCACAGCACTCCCCCCTGCCATCCTTTACCAGATTTTTTGACACTTCTTGACATCTCGGAGTGCTCTCACTCACCCTTGTCTTGCCTATTTTCAGGGCGCTCCTGTCCCGCTGGATGCTCCTCCCTGCTGTCCTATTGCCAGATTGAGAATTCTCGACCTGTCCCAGCGCTACCCACCGTCCTTCTGCCTTCTACCTGGGAAGTCACTTGAAGAACTGGAGCACTCCCCCCTGCTGTCCTCTTGCCTTTCTTCACTGAGATTTTGGCCTGCCAGAGCACTCCTCCCTGTTGTCCTCTCACTGGATTTCTTGGGACCTCTTGACCCACTGGGTCTCTCCTCCTGCTGTCCTTTTGCCTTTCTTTAGTACAATCTCAGCCTGCTGGAGCGCTCCCCCTCGCCGTCCTCCTGCTGGATTTCTTGGAACCTCTTGACCCCTTAGGGCGTTCCCCCTGCCACCCTCTTGTGGTTTTTGGGGGAGTCTTGTGATCAACCAGGCCGTTTCCCCCCACCATCCTCTTCCCCTTTTCCTGGGTGCTTCTTGATCCACCAGAGTGCTCTCAAAGCTGCCTGTTACCATCCTCTAACCATTCTCTTGCCTTTTTTGGTGGAGTCTTGTGACTCACCGGAGCGTTCTCCACCATTGTCTTGCTGGATTTGTTGACATCGCTTGACCTGCCGGAGCGCTCCCCCTCACAGTTCTCTTCCTGGATATCTTGGGACATTTTGAACCACTGGGGGGCTCCCACCCGCCATCCTCTTACCGCATTTATTGAGACGTCCTGATCTGCCAGAGCGTTCCCCCTCGCCGTCCTTTTGCTGGATTTCTTGGGATGCCTTAAACAACTGTGGGGCTCCCACCCACCATCCTCTAACCGCATTTATCGAGATTTCCTGCTCTGCTGGAGCGCTCCCCCTTGCCGTCCTCTTGCTGGATTTCTTGGGATCTCTTGGACCACTGGGGGGGCTCCCACCCGCCATCCTCTTACCGCATTTATTGAGACTTCCTGATCTGCTGGATTGCTCTCCCCCTGGCCTTCCTCTTGCACTTTTTTGGGGGAGTCTTCTTCACACATCCGAGCGCTCTCCCTCACCCTTGTCTTGCCTCTAGTCAGGGCGCTCTTCTCCCGCTGGAACGCTCCTCCCCGCCATCCTATTGCCAGACTGAGAATTCTTGACCTGCCGCAGTCCTGCCCCACCATGCTCCTGCCTTCTGCCTGGGAAGTCACTTGAAGAACTGGAGCGCTCTCCCCCGCTGTCCTCTTGCCTTTCCTCAGTGGGATTTTGGCCTGCTAAAGAGCTCCTCCCTGTCGTCCTCTTGCTGGATTTCTTGGGACTTCTTGACCCATTAGGGCGTTCCCCCTGCCACCCTCTTGTGGTTTTTGGGGGAGTCTTGTGACCAACCAGGCCGTTTCCCCCCACCATCCTCTTCCCCTTTTCCTGGGTGCTTCTTGATCCACCAGAGTGCTCCCCTGCACCATTCTTTTGCCTTTTTTGGGAGAGTCTTGTGACTCGCCGGAGAGTTCTCCACCATTGTCTTGCTGGATTTCTTGACATCGCTTGACCTGCCGGAGCGCTCCCCCTCGCAGTTCTCTTGCTGGATTTCTTGGGACGTCTTAAACAACTGAGGGGCTCACACCCACCATCCTCTAACTGCATTTATCGAGATTTCCTGATCTGCCGGAGCGCTCGCCCCTGCTGTCCTCTTGCTGGGTTTCTTGGGACCTCTTGACCCACACGAGCTCTCCTCCCCACCGTCTTCTTGCCGGACTTATTGAGACTTCTTGACCCGCCAGAGTGTTCCCCCTCATCATCCTCCTGCCTTTTTCTGGGGATTCTCTTCAACAACTGAAGAGCTCCCCCGCACTGTCCTCTTCCCTTTTTTCTGGGTGATTCGTGAATCACCGGTGAGCTTCTCCTTACCACCCTCTTGGGCTTTTTTCAGAGCAACCTTGACCCATCAGAGCACCCCCTCACCGTCCTCTTGCCAGATGTACTGAGGGTTCTTCATCTGCCACAGCGCTCCCCCACGCCGTCCTCTTGCTGGATTTCCTGGAACCTTGTGAACCACTGGGGGGCTCCCACCCACCATCCTTTTACCGCATTTATTGAGACGTCCTGATCTGCCAGAGCGCTCCCCCTTGCCGTCCTCTTGCTGGATTTCTTGGGATCTCTTGGACCACTGGGGGGGCTCCCACCCGCCATCCTCTTACCGCATTTATCGAGACTTCCTGATCTGCTGGAGCGCTCCCCCTCGCCGTCCTCTTGCTGGATTTCTTGGGTCCTCTTGACCCATTAGGGCGTTCCCCCTGCCACCCTCTTGTGTTTTCTGGGGGAGTCTTGTGACCAACCAGAGTGCTCCCCCCCACCATCTTCTTCCCCTTTTCCTGAGTGCTTCTTGATCCACCAGAGTGCTCCCCTGCACCATTCTCTTGCCTTTTTTTGGGGGAATCTTGTGACTCACCGGAGCGTTTTCCACCATTGTCTTGCTGGATTTCTTGACACCGCTTGACCTGTTGGAGCGCTCTCCCTCACAGTTCTCTTGCTGGATATCTTGGGACCTCTTGAACCACTGGGGAGCTCCCACCTGCCACCTTCTTACCGCATTTATTGAGACTTCCTGATCTGCTGGATTGCTCTCCCCACCGGCCTTCCTCTTGCACTTTTTGGGGGAGTCTTCTTGACACGTCCGAGTGCTCTCCCTCACCCTTGTCTTGCCTCTAGTCAGGGCGCTCTTCTCCCGCTGGAACGCTCCTCCCCGCCATCCTATTGCCAGACTGAGAATTCTTGACCTGCCGCAGTCCTGCCCCGCCATGCTCCTGCCTTCTGCCTGGGAAGTCACTTGAAGAACTGGAGCGCTCTCCCCCGCTCTCCTCTTGCCTTTCCTCAGTGGGATTTTGGCCTGCTAAAGAGCTCCTCCCTGTCGTCCTCTTGCTGGATTTCTCGGTACCTCTTGACCCACTGGGTCTCTCCTCCTGCCGTCCTTTTGCCTTTCCTTAGTACATTCTTGGTCTGCTGGAGTGCTCCCCCCCACCATCCTCTTGCTGGATTTCTCGGGACCCCTTGTCCCATATAGGACATTCCCCCCCACCACCATCCTGGTGTGTTTTTTAGGAGAGTCTTGTGATCGACCAGAGCGCTCCCCCCTTGACATCCTCTTCCCCTTTTTCTGGGTGACTTTTGAACCACTGGTGAACTCTCCCCCATCATCCTCTTGCCACATATATTGAGACTTGTTGATCCGCCAGAGCGCTTCCCCCACTGTCCTCTTGCCAGATTTACTGATACCTCTTGTCCTGTCAGAGCGCTCCCTCTCGCAGTCCTCTTTGTTCAGTTTGTAGGGTAGGAGGGGGGATCTCTGATTACAGAAAGGTCCCTTTGTTCTAGGAGACATTCCCTTGCTCCATGCTTCAGGTTGCCCATCTTCCCTCTCATTTTCAATATGCACGTCCATCACCTTCCTCCTCTTCTTTCTTGATCCCTCGACTCCCGGATGAACTCAAATCCTCTTTCTTGATCACTCTTTCTCGTAAGTTCACAACCTTACTTTCCTTTCTTGCTTTCGCCTTTGTGAGCTGCTCCACCCAAACCGAAATGCCCTGAAGACAGAAATACACCCACCCCAAGCCCGTACAGTCACATAGGGGGTGAGTCCGCTCGCTGACGCATCCCCACATCCCACAGCAAGCCCACCTTGCCTTGGCCCCGGCCCCCCGCACAGGCCTTCCCACCAACCCAGCCCCTCCGTAGCAGCACAGTTTCCCAGCATGCACCCCACAAAGACTTTCTTTGCCAGTCACCCCTGGCACTTACAGCAACACACCACATCAGCATCAAGAGCCCTGGGAGTGGACAGCTGGCCAGGCCCTCACCCCGGCAGGATCCTCTTCCCCCTCCTTTAGCTGATGGCAGACAGACAAGACACCTCCCAAGAGGTGTCCAGCCCTCTCTCTCAACCACTCATGAGTACAAAAGCCCAGCCTCTACTCACCCACCCCGCCTCCCAAAACCCCACCAGCAGCCCCTGGTCCCAGCTGAACAGCAGCCAGTGCTGAAGATCTGGCTCGTGTTGTCGGACACAACCTTCCCATGGATGTCTGGGCCCCTGAGCAGTTTCCAGGGGTGGGAGGGTGCAGTCCTGATTACAGGGAGGTCCCTGTCCCAAGGGGGACATTTTCTTCCTCCTCACTCCTGACTCGCAGCTCCATCACCTTCCTCCTCTTCTTTCTTGATCCCTCCTGACTCGCAGGTCTACCACCGTCATCTTCTTTCTTGATCCCTGTTGACTTGCAGATGCACTCCAATCCTCTTTCTTGATCGCTCTTCCTCGTAGGTTCACCACCTTCCTCTTCTTTCTTGCTTTCGCCTTTGCGAGCTGCTCCACCCGAACAGAGATGCACAGAAAACAAAAATATACCCACCCCAGGCCCGTACAGTCACACGAGGGGGCGAGTCCGGTCGCTGACGCATCCCCACACCCCACCACAAGGCCACCTTGCCTTGGCCCCGGCCCCCCGCACAGGCCTTCCCACCAACCCAGCCCCTCCGTAGCAGCACAGTTTCCCAGCATGCACCCCACAAAGACTTTCTTTGCCAGTCACCCCTGGCACTTACAGCAACACACCACACCAGCATCAAGAGCCCTGGGAGTGGAGAGCTGGCCAGGCCCTCACCCCGGCAGGATCCTCTTCCCCCTCCTTTACCTGCTGGCAGACAGACACCTCCCAAGGGATGACCACCCTGCTCCCTTAACTGCTCCCAAGTCCAAGAGCCCAGCCCCTGCTCACCACCCCCACCTCCCAAAACACAGCCAACAGCCCCTGCTCCCATTTTACCACTTTACCCCCGAGCACGGTTTCTAGGGGTGGGAGGGGGACGCACTAATCACAGATTGTTCCCTGTGCTTAAGGATACATTCTCCTTCTCGCTGGCTCAGCCTGCCCATCTTCCTCCTCACTCTTGACTCGTAGCTCCATCACCTTTCTCCTCTTTTGTCCCCTCCTGACTCACAGGTCCACCACTGTCATCTTCTTTCTTGACTCTGCTTGACTCACAGGTGCGCTCCAATCCTCTTTCGTGATCGCTCTTCTGTGTCAGTACACGGAAGACCGGGCACATGAGAAACTGCAAGAGTCAACAGCATGAGAACAAGCATTAGTGGAAAAATACAAGAACAAAGGACTGTATGCTATGTGATACATCAAGGAAAGAGGAGTTGATACAGGATTGATGCATCAAGGACAGAGGGACAGCTTGTGATAGACAAAAAAGGTGTTTATGGCAGTGACTTTGGTGGGAACACAAAACACATCACTTATGTAATGACTAACTTTGCTAATCAACAAATGCTTGAGCAAGCATCATAGCGAGTATAAACGCAAGCCTGAATTTGTAATAAACATCTCTCATTGCACCTTAAAAGAGAGTCCGTACCGCATTCGCTACAAATGGCGCCCTGGAACAGGGACTTTCAGCGTGCCTATAAAGGCAGTAGCCGCTCTGGTAGCGAAGCCCAATCGAACCAGGAAACAGGACCGGGAACCAGGACAGTGCGCGCCCACCACCAACGAAAGGTGAGCGATTGGGAACCATGGGAGGGAAGTTATCCCTTAAGCAAAGACAAACCCTGGATGTCCTTCAACATGCGCTACAAACGCAAAATCAGGATGTATCAGGGGTCTGATTGGTGAGTTTATTAGAATGGATTGCTAATCAGGTGCTAGACTTTCCTACAACTGGTACATTTCAGTTGGAGACATGGCACAAAGATGAATGAGAATTATAGGAACAGGTAACGACTGGAGATAAAGCTGCTTGCAAATATTCATCTACTTGGGGAAAAATTATGACTACTAAGATACAGGATACAGGACTGATACATCAGGGACAGAGGGACAGCTTACTATAGAAAAAAATGCGTATATGGCAGTTACATCGCTCATGTAATGTCTAACTTAGCTAAAGAGCAAATGCTTGAGCAAGCATCATAGCGAGTATAAATGCAAACCTGAGTTTGTAATAAATGTCTCTCATGGCACCTTACCGTGAGTCCACGCCAGATTCGCTACACTCTTCCTCATAGGTTCACCACCTTCCTCTCCTTCCTTGCTTTTCCTTTGCACGCTGCTCCACCTGAAGAGAAACACACAGAGGACTGAGCTACACCAGCCCAAGGGCACTACAATCAGACAGGGGCTGAGTCCGGGGGCTGACACCTCCCCACACCCCACAACGAGCCCACCTTGCCTTGGCCCCGGCCCCTCGCACATGCCTTAGAGATATCATAGCTCAGTACAAATCCCCACAGTCCTCACCTGCTGTTTGGTGCTTGCGGAGGGTCACACTCCCTGTGCCCCAGGGCACTGGCCCTACACGGCCAAGCTCGGCAGCGGGACTGTCTGGAGCTGCCGCTGGCTGGTTCTCCAGCTTTAGGGTCACCCGCAGAAGCCCGCTCTCCTCAGCTCTGCACACCCATCCAGTTGCGCCGCCCAGGCAAAGTCAGCTTCACCCTCTGCTCTACACCTCACCTGCAAACAACCAACTCTTCAACTGACAACTGTCCAAAACCCACCGACAAACTCTCCACACCTCAGCCTTTCGTTTGCAACTGCTGCCTCTAGTGCATCTCACAGACAAGCCTTCAAAATCCCCTCATCCTGCAATAACACTCCAGCACTGATCACCTGCGGGAACAACTACCACAATACCATGCAAACACCAACCAGTTCTGGCACGGAAATATCACTTTCTCCTCAAGATTCCACCCTACACCAACTGCTGACAAACACACGCTGTCCTCACCAAAGCCAAACGCTGCAACAACCAGCGACAACTCAAATTTGCGTGGGCGGTGCAAAATTGCAGGGGTGAGCTAACGCAGAGCTGGGCTTGAAAGCTGCAGAGTGTGCACCCTGTGGTATAACGTGGCGAGCTACTGCCATTCTGCCTTCTCCCTGGGAGAAGCGCGTGAGCAGAGGCTGCTTCAAGGCACGATGGGAACGGTTTGGTTCTCCGGGTCTCTCAGGGCGAGAGCGATAAATGTGATCTGTGGCGTGGCGCAGGAACTTCCCGTACACTTGCTCCTCCATTCGGTCTCGGGTGCTGCAAGAGAGGGAGCGAGAGATTCAGGGCAAGATTGACAACCTCGGCGTCCCCGTCCCAGCCACGGGTCACCCAAACCTGCAGACATCCCGGGAGGCCCCCTAAGATTTACACTCCCCTATGCCCCACCCTTGAAGCCTGGACATCGCCAGAACCATAGAGCAAGTATTTCTTGAGGAGGCACCCAAAGGGTCCGTGTTCTCTTTCAGGCAGATGCTAGCGCAAGATTGCAAATCATCTCACAGCTACCAGGAAGGTAAAAAATAACGTCTTGAAATGGGAAAGGAACAGGTATTGTTTCTCTTCATCACCTCCCTCATTGCCACGTTATCAAGGTCTCCCGCAATGTTCCACAGGAAACTTGAAGCTTGGAATTCCTGGTATTCTGAACCTGGGCAAGAAAGGAAGAAAAGCATGAGACTGATCATAAAGAGGGTGGCTGCTCGTAACATGGAAAGAGCAGTAACAAGGTAAAAAGATATCACTTTTCCTTAGAGAGCTCTCAAAGCTGCCTGTTAAGGACAAGAAAAACAAACTTGTGACGGACCATTACTTAAAATCCAAGGCCCAGGAAGCGATCTAATGTACATTGAAACGCGGGCCACGAGACAGTGGAAGTGCCACGAGCTGAGACTGAAGGGACAGAGGATGAATTTCCAAAGAAGTTTAGGTTTCGATGTCAAAACGGAAAATTCTACGTCATTAAAATATAATGCAAAAGTCAGTGTAAAATCAAGTAAGGCAACGACTCCAAATGAACTCCCAGGCGCTTCAGTCACTCAGCAGATCAAAAATGCGGATCATTTCTCACCTGCCCACCTCCCAAACCCCAGCCTATGTCCCCTGCTTCCAGCTTACCTGAGCCCAGATTAAAGGAGGATTTCAGAGGCCATGCCAAGTTCTGCTGCTCCTCGTTCGGGTTGCCAGTCTTCCTCCTCGCTCTGGAATTGCAGGTCAACCGCCTTCCTGTTCTTCTTTGATTGACGCTGAGCTGCCGCGTTACCCGCTGCCGTCTGAGCGGATCTCGGGGAGCCTCTGGAACCGCCAGAGCGCTCCCCCCACCAACATTCTCTTGCCTTGTTTTCGGGGTTCCTCTTCACCAGCTGAGGCGCCCTCCCACCCCCCGCCGCCCTCTTACCTTTTTCTAGAGGTCTCTTGAGCCACCAGCAAGCTCCCCCGCACCTTCCCTCAGTGATCTTGGCCCGCCAGAGGCCTGCCCCTCGTCAGCCTCCTCCCCTTTTCCTGGGTGCTGCTTGAACCACTGGTGGGCTCCCCTCCACCATCCTCTCGTCCTTTGTAGGGGAGTCTCGTGACTCACCAGAGCGCTCTCCGCCGTTGCCTTGCTGGGGTTATTGACACCGCTTGACTTGCCAGAGCGCTCCCCCTCGCAGTTCTCTTGTTGGATTTCTTGGGACCTTTTGAACCAGTGGAACAACGGGAATGCTCCCCCCCACTGGGACCTTGCCTTTTCAAGATCTTCAGTGCGATCTTGACGTGCTGGAGCACTTCCCCGCGCCGTCCTCTTGCCTTTTACTGGGGAGTCTCTTGAATATCCACAGCACTCCCCCCTGCCATCCTTTACCAGATTTTTTGACACTTCTTGACATCCCGGAGTGCTCTCACTCACCCTTGTCTTGCCTATTTTCAGGGCGCTCCTGTCCCGCTGGATGCTCCTCCCTGCTGTCCTATTGCCAGATTGAGAATTCTCGACCTGTCCCAGCGCTACCCCACCGTCCTTCTGCCTTCTACCTGGGAAGTCACTTGAAGAACTGGAGCACTCCCCCCTGCTGTCCTCTTGCCTTTCTTCACTGAGATTTTGGCCTGCCAGAGCACTCCTCCCTGTTGTCCTCTCACTGGATTTCTTGGGACCTCTTGACCCACTGGGTCTCTCCTCCTGCTGTCCTTTTGCCTTTCTTTAGTACAATCTCAGCCTGCTGGAGCGCTCCCCCTCGCCGTCCTCCTGCTGGATTTCTTGGAACCTCTTGACCCCTTAGGGCGTTCCCCCTGCCACCCTCTTGTGGTTTTTGGGGGAGTCTTGTGACCAACCAGGCCGTTTCCCCCCACCATCCTCTTCCCCTTTTCCTGGGTGCTTCTTGATCCACCAGAGTGCTCTCAAAGCTGCCTGTTACCATCCTCTAACCATTCTCTTGCCTTTTTTGGTGGAGTCTTGTGACTCACCGGAGCGTTCTCCACCATTGTCTTGCTGGATTTGTTGACATCACTTGACCTGCCGGAGCGCTCCCCCTCACAGTTCTCTTCCTGGATATCTTGGGACATTTTGAACCACTGGGGGGCTCCCACCCGCCATCCTCTTACCGCATTTATTGACACGTCCTGATCTGCCAGAGCGTTCCCCCTCGCCGTCCTTTTCCTGGATTTCTTGGGATGCCTTAAACAACTGTGGGGCTCCCACCCACCATCCTCTAACCGCATTTATCGAGATCTCCTGATCTGCTGGAGCGCTCCCCCTTGCCGTCCTCTTGCTGGATTTCTTGGGATCTCTTGGACCACTGGGGGGGCTCCCACCCGCCATCCTCTTACCGCATTTATTGAGACTTCCTGATCTGCTGGATTGCTCTCCCCCTGGCCTTCCTCTTGCACTTTTTTGGGGGAGTCTTCTTCACACATCCGAGCGCTCTCCCTCACCCTTGTCTTGCCTCTAGTCAGGGCGCTCTTCTCCCGCTGGAACGCTCCTCCCCGCCATCCTATTGCCAGACTGAGAATTCTTGACCTGCCGCAGTCCTGCCCCGCCATGCTCCTGCCTTCTGCCTGGGAAGTCACTTGAAGAACTGGAGCGCTCTCCCCCGCTGTCCTCTTGCCTTTCCTCAGTGGGATTTTGGCCTGCTAAAGAGCTCCTCCCTGTCATCCTCTTGCTGGATTTCTCGGTACCTCTTGACCCACTGGGTCTCTCCTCCTGCCGTCCTTTTGCCTTTCCTTAGTACATTCTTGGTCTGCTGGAGTGCTCCCCCCCACCATCCTCTTGCTGGATTTCTCGGGACCCCTTGTCCCATATAGGACAAGCCCCCCCACCACCATCCTGTTGTGTTTTTTAGGAGAGTCTTGTGATCGACCAGAGCGCTCCCCCCTTGACATCCTCTTCCCCTTTTTCTGGGTGACTTTTGAACCACTGGTGAACTCTCCCCCATCATCCTCTTGCCACATATATTGAGACTTGTTGATCCGCCAGAGCGCTTCCCCCACCGTCCTCTTGCCAGATTTACTGATACCTCTTGTCCTGTCAGAGCGCTCCCTCTCGCAGTCCTCTTTGTTCAGTTTGTAGGGTAGGAGGGGGGATCTCTGATTACAGAAAGGTCCCTTTGTTCTAGGAGACATTCCCTTGCTCCATGCTTCAGGTTGCCCATCTTCCCTCTCATTTTCAATATGCACGTCCATCACCTTCCTCCTCTTCTTTCTTGATCCCTCGACTCCCGGATGAACTCAAATCCTCTTTCTTGATCACTCTTTCTCGTAAGTTCACAACCTTACTTTCCTTTCTTGCTTTCGCCTTTGTGAGCTGCTCCACCCAAACCGAAATGCCCTGAAGACAGAAATACACCCACCCCAAGCCCGTACAGTCACATAGGGGGTGAGTCCGGTCGCTGACGCATCCCCACATCCCACAGCAAGCCCACCTTGCCTTGGCCCCGGCCCCCCGCACAGGCCTTCCCACCAACCCAGCCCCTCCGTAGCAGCACAGTTTCCCAGCATGCACCCCACAAAGACTTTCTTTGCCAGTCACCCCTGGCACTTACAGCAACACACCACATCAGCATCAAGAGCCCTGGGAGTGGACAGCTGGCCAGGCCCTCACCCCGGCAGGATCCTCTTCCCCCTCCTTTAGCTGATGGCAGACAGACAAGACACCTCCCAAGAGGTGTCCAGCCCTCTCTCTCAACCACTCATGAGTACAAAAGCCCAGCCTCTACTCACCCACCCCGCCTCCCGAAACCCCACCAGCAGCCCCTGGTCCCAGCTGAACAGCAGCCAGTGCTGAAGACCTGGCTCGTGTTGTCAGACACAACCTTCCCATGGATGTCTGGGCCCCTGAGCAGTTTCCAGGGGTGGGAGGGCGCAGTCCTGATTACAGGGAGGTCCCTGTCCCAAGGGGGACATTTTCTTCCTCCTCACTCCTGACTCGCAGCTCCATCACCTTCCTCCTCTTCTTTCTTGATCCCTCCTGACTCGCAGCTCTACCACCGTCATCTTCTTTCTTGATCCCTGTTGACTTGCAGATGCACTCCAATCCTCTTTCTTGATCGCTCTTCCTCGTAGGTTCACCACCTTCCTCTTCTTTCTTGCTTTCACCTTTGCGAGCTGCTCCACCCGAACAGAGATGCACAGAAAACAAAAATATACCCACCCCAGGCCCGTACAGTCACACGAGGGGGCGAGTCCGGTCGCTGACGCATCCCCACACCCCACCACAAGGCCACCTTGCCTTGGCCCCGGCCCCCCGCACAGGCCTTCCCACCATCCCAGCCCCTCCGTAGCAGCACAGTTTCCCAGCATGCACCCCACAAAGACTTTCTTTGCCAGTCACCCCTGGCACTTACAGCAACACACCACACCAGCATCAAGAGCCCTGGGAGTGGAGAGCTGGCCAGGCCCTCACCCCGGCAGGATCCTCTTCCCCCTCCTTTACCTGCTGGCAGACAGACACCTCCCAAGGGATGACCACCCTGCTCCCTTAACTGCTCCCAAGTCCAAGAGCCCAGCCCCTGCTCACCACCCCCACCTCCCAAAACACAGCCAACAGCCCCTGCTCCCATTTTACCACTTTACCCCCGAGCACGGTTTCTAGGGGTGGGAGGGGGACGCACTAATCACAGATCGTTCCCTGTGCTTAAGGATACATTCTCCTTCTCGCTGGCTCAGCCTGCCCATCTTCCTCCTCACTCTTGACTCGTAGCTCCATCACCTTTCTCCTCTTTTGTCCCCTCCTGACTCACAGGTCCACCACTGTCATCTTCTTTCTTGACTCTGCTTGACTCACAGGTGCGCTCCAGTCCTCTTTCGTGATCGCTCTTCTGTGTCAGTACACGGAAGACCGGGCACATGAGAAACTGCAAGAGTCAACAGCATGAGAACAAGCATTAGTGGAAAAATACAAGAACAAAGGACTGTATGCTATGTGATACATCAAGGACAGAGGAGTTGATACAGGATTGATGCATCAAGGACAGAGGGACAGCTTGTGATAGACAAAAAAGGTGTTTATGGCAGTGACTTTGGTGGGAACACAAAACACATCACTTATGTAATGACTAACTTAGCTAATCAACAAATGCTTGAGCAAGCATCATAGCGAGTATAAACGCAAGCCTGAATTTGTAATAAACATCTCTCATTGCACCTTAAAAGAGAGTCCGTACCGCATTCGCTACAAATGGCGCCCTGGAACAGGGACTTTCAGCGTGCCTATAAAGGCAGTAGCCGCTCTGGTAGCGAAGCCCAATCGAACCAGGAAACAGGACCGGGAACCAGGACAGTGCGCGCCCACCACCAACGAAAGGTGAGCGATTGGGAACCATGGGAGGGAAGTTATCCCTTAAGCAAAGACAAACCCTGGATGTCCTTCAACATGCGCTACAAACGCAAAATCAGGATGTATCAGGGGTCTGATTGGTGAGTTTATTACAATGGATTGCTAATCATGTGCTAGACTTTCCTACAACTGGTACATTTCAGTTGGAGACATGGCACAAAGATGAATGAGAATTATATGAACAGGTAACGACTGGAGATAAAGCTGCTTGCAAATATTCATCTACTTGGGGAAAAATTATGACTACTAAGATACAGGATACAGGACTGATACATCAGGGACAGAGGGACAGCTTACTATAGAAAAAAATGCGTATATGGCAGTTACATCGCTCATGTCATGTCTAACTTAGCTAAAGAGCAAATGCTTGAGCAAGCATCATAGCGAGTATAAATGCAAACCTGAGTTTGTAATAAATGTCTCTCATGGCACCTTACCGTGAGTCCACGCCAGATTCGCTACACTCTTCCTCATAGGTTCACCACCTTCCTCTCCTTCCTTGCTTTTCCTTTGCAGGCTGCTCCACCTGAAGAGAAACACACAGAGGACTGAGCTACACCAGCCCAAGGGCACTACAATCAGACAGGGGCTGAGTCCGGGGGCTGACACCTCCCCACACCCCACAACGAGCCCACCTTGCCTTAGCCCCGGCCCCTCGCACATGCCTTAGAGATATCATAGCTCAGTACAAATCCCCACAGTCCTCACCTGCTGTTTGGTGCTTGCGGAGGGTCACACTCCCTGTGCCCCAGGGCACTGGCCCTACACGGCCAAGCTCGGCAGCGGGACTGTCTGGAGCTGCCGCTGGCTGGTTCTCCAGCTTTAGGGTCACCCGCAGAAGCCCGCTCTCCTCAGCTCTGCACACCCATCCAGTTGCGCCGCCCAGGCAAAGTCAGCTTCACCCTCTGCTCTACACCTCACCTGCAAACAACCAACTCTTCAACTGACAACTGTCCAAAACCCACCGACAAACTCTCCACACCTCAGCCTTTCGTTTGCAACTGCTGCCTCTAGTGCATCTCACAGACAAGCCTTCAAAATCCCCTCATCCTGCAATAACACTCCAGCACTGATCACCTGTGGGAACAACTACCACAATACCATGCAAACACCAACCAGTTCTGGCACGGAAATATCACTTTCTCCTCAAGATTCCACCCTACACCAACTGCTGACAAACACACGCTGTCCTCACCAAAGCCAAACGCTGCAACAACCAGCGACAACTCAAATTTGCGTGGGCGGTGCAAAATTGCAGGGGTGAGCTAACGCAGAGCTGGGCTTGAAAGCTGCAGAGTGTGCACCCTGTGGTATAACGTGGCGAGCTACTGCCATTCTGCCTTCTCCCTGGGAGAAGCGCGTGAGCAGAGGCTGCTTCAAGGCACGATGGGAACGGTTTGGTTCTCCGGGTCTCTCAGGGCGAGAGCGATAAATGTGATCTGTGGCGTGGCGCAGGAACTTCCCGTACACTTGCTCCTCCATTCGGTCTCGGGTGCTGCAAGAGAGGGAGCGAGAGATTCAGGGCAAGATTGACAACCTCGGCGTCCCCGTCCCAGCCACGGGTCACCCAAACCTGCAGACATCCCGGGAGGCCCCCTAAGATTTACACTCCCCTATGCCCCACCCTTGAAGCCTGGACATCGCCAGAACCATAGAGCAAGTATTTCTTGAGGAGGCACCCAAAGGGTCCGTGTTCTCTTTCAGGCAGATGCTAGCGCAAGATTGCAAATCATCTCACAGCTACCAGGAAGGTAAAAAATAACGTCTTGAAATGGGAAAGGAACAGGTATTGTTTCTCTTCATCACCTCCCTCATTGCCACGTTATCAAGGTCTCCCGCAATGTTCCACAGGAAACTTGAAGCTTGGAATTCCTGGTATTCTGAACCTGGGCAAGAAAGGAAGAAAAGCATGAGACTGATCATAAAGAGGGTGGCTGCTCGTAACATGGAAAGAGCAGTAACAAGGTAAAAAGATATCACTTTTCCTTAGAGAGCTCTCAAAGCTGCCTGTTAAGGACAAGAAAAACAAACTTGTGACGGACCATTACTTAAAATCCAAGGCCCAGGAAGCGATCTAATGTACATTGAAACGCGGGCCACGAGACAGTGGAAGTGCCACGAGCTGAGACTGAAGGGACAGAGGGTGAATTTCCAAAGAAGTTTAGGTTTCGATGTCAAAACGGAAAATTCTACGTCATTAAAATATAATGCAAAAGTCAGTGTAAAATCAAGTAAGGCAACGACTCCAAATGAACTCCCAGGCGCTTCAGTCACTCAGGAGATCAAAAATGCGGATCATTTCTCACCTGCCCACCTCCCAAACCCCAGCCTATGTCCCCTGCTTCCAGCTTACCTGAGCCCAGATTAAAGGAGGATTTCAGAGGCCATGCCAAGTTCTGCTGCTCCTCGTTCGGGTTGCCAGTCTTCCTCCTCGCTCTGGAATTGCAGGTCAACCGCCTTCCTGTTCTTCTTTGATTGACGCTGAGCTGCCGCGTTACCCGCTGCCGTCTGAGCGGATCTCGGGGAGCCTCTGGAACCGCCAGAGCGCTCCCCCCACCAACATTCTCTTGCCTTGTTTTCGGGGTTCCTCTTCACCAGCTGAGGCGCCCTCCCACCCCCCGCCGCCCTCTTACCTTTTTCTAGAGGTCTCTTGAGCCACCAGCAAGCTCCCCCGCACCTTCCCTCAGCGATCTTGGCCCGCCAGAGGCCTGCCCCTCGTCAGCCTCCTCCCCTTTTCCTGGGTGCTGCTTGAACCACTGGTGGGCTCCCCTCCACCATCCTCTCGTCCTTTGTAGGGGAGTCTCGTGACTCACCAGAGCGCTCTCCGCCGTTGCCTTGCTGGGGTTATTGACACCGCTTGACTTGCTAGAGCGCTCCCCCTCGCAGTTCTCTTGTTGGATTTCTTGGGACCTTTTGAACCATTGGAACAACGGGAATGCTCCCCCCCACTGTGACCTTGCCTTTTCAAGATCTTCAGTGCGATCTTGACGTGCTGGAGCACTTCCCCGCGCCGTCCTCTTGCCTTTTACTGGGGAGTCTCTTGAATATCCACAGCACTCCCCCCTGCCATCCTTTACCAGATTTTTTGACACTTCTTGACATCTCGGAGTGCTCTCACTCACCCTTGTCTTGCCTATTTTCAGGGCGCTCCTGTCCCGCTGGATGCTCCTCCCTGCTGTCCTATTGCCAGATTGAGAATTCTCGACCTGTCCCAGCGCTACCCACCGTCCTTCTGCCTTCTACCTGGGAAGTCACTTGAAGAACTGGAGCACTCCCCCCTGCTGTCCTCTTGCCTTTCTTCACTGAGATTTTGGCCTGCCAGAGCACTCCTCCCTGTTGTCCTCTCACTGGATTTCTTGGGACCTCTTGACCCACTGGGTCTCTCCTCCTGCTGTCCTTTTGCCTTTCTTTAGTACAATCTCAGCCTGCTGGAGCGCTCCCCCTCGCCGTCCTCCTGCTGGATTTCTTGGAACCTCTTGACCCCTTAGGGCGTTCCCCCTGCCACCCTCTTGTGGTTTTTGGGGGAGTCTTGTGATCAACCAGGCCGTTTCCCCCCACCATCCTCTTCCCCTTTTCCTGGGTGCTTCTTGATCCACCAGAGTGCTCTCAAAGCTGCCTGTTACCATCCTCTAACCATTCTCTTGCCTTTTTTGGTGGAGTCTTGTGACTCACCGGAGCGTTCTCCACCATTGTCTTGCTGGATTTGTTGACATCGCTTGACCTGCCGGAGCGCTCCCCCTCACAGTTCTCTTCCTGGATATCTTGGGACATTTTGAACCACTGGGGGGCTCCCACCCGCCATCCTCTTACCGCATTTATTGAGACGTCCTGATCTGCCAGAGCGTTCCCCCTCGCCGTCCTTTTGCTGGATTTCTTGGGATGCCTTAAACAACTGTGGGGCTCCCACCCACCATCCTCTAACCGCATTTATCGAGATTTCCTGCTCTGCTGGAGCGCTCCCCCTTGCCGTCCTCTTGCTGGATTTCTTGGGATCTCTTGGACCACTGGGGGGGCTCCCACCCGCCATCCTCTTACCGCATTTATTGAGACTTCCTGATCTGCTGGATTGCTCTCCCCCTGGCCTTCCTCTTGCACTTTTTTGGGGGAGTCTTCTTCACACATCCGAGCGCTCTCCCTCACCCTTGTCTTGCCTCTAGTCAGGGCGCTCTTCTCCCGCTGGAACGCTCCTCCCCGCCATCCTATTGCCAGACTGAGAATTCTTGACCTGCCGCAGTCCTGCCCCACCATGCTCCTGCCTTCTGCCTGGGAAGTCACTTGAAGAACTGGAGCGCTCTCCCCCGCTGTCCTCTTGCCTTTCCTCAGTGGGATTTTGGCCTGCTAAAGAGCTCCTCCCTGTCGTCCTCTTGCTGGATTTCTTGGGACTTCTTGACCCATTAGGGCGTTCCCCCTGCCACCCTCTTGTGGTTTTTGGGGGAGTCTTGTGACCAACCAGGCCGTTTCCCCCCACCATCCTCTTCCCCTTTTCCTGGGTGCTTCTTGATCCACCAGAGTGCTCCCCTGCACCATTCTTTTGCCTTTTTTGGGAGAGTCTTGTGACTCGCCGGAGAGTTCTCCACCATTGTCTTGCTGGATTTCTTGACATCGCTTGACCTGCCGGAGCGCTCCCCCTCGCAGTTCTCTTGCTGGATTTCTTGGGACGTCTTCAACAACTGAGGGGCTCACACCCACCATCCTCTAACTGCATTTATCCAGATTTCCTGATCTGCCGGAGCGCTCGCCCCTGCTGTCCTCTTGCTGGGTTTCTTGGGACCTCTTGACCCACACGAGCTCTCCTCCCCACCGTCTTCTTGCCGGACTTATTGAGACTTCTTGACCCGCCAGAGTGTTCCCCCTCATCATCCTCCTGCCTTTTTCTGGGGATTCTCTTCAACAACTGAAGAGCTCCCCCGCACTGTCCTCTTCCCTTTTTTCTGGGTGATTCGTGAATCACCGGTGAGCTTCTCCTTACCACCCTCTTGGGCTTTTTTCAGAGCAACCTTGACCCATCAGAGCACCCCCTCACCGTCCTCTTGCCAGATGTACTGAGGGTTCTTCATCTGCCACAGCGCTCCCCCATGCTGTCCTCTTGCTGGATTTCCTGGAACCTTGTGAACCACTGGGGGGCTCCCACCCACCATCCTTTTACCGCATTTATTGAGACGTCCTGATCTGCCAGAGCGCTCCCCCTCGCCGCCCTCTTGCTGGATTTCTTGGGACCTCTTGAACCACTGGGGGCCTCCCACCCACCATGCTCTTACCGCATTTACCGAGACTTCCTGATCTGCTGGAGCGCTCCCCCTCGCCGTCCTCTTGCTGGATTTCTTGGGTCCTCTTGACCCATTAGGGCGTTCCCCCTGCCACCCTCTTGTGTTTTCTGGGGGAGTCTTGTGACCAACCAGAGTGCTCCCCCCCACCATCTTCTTCCCCTTTTCCTGGGTGCTTCTTGATCCACCAGAGTGCTCCCCTGCACCATTCTCTTGCCTTTTTTTGGGGGAATCTTGTGACTCACCGGAGCGTTTTCCACCATTGTCTTGCTGGATTTCTTGACACCGCTTGACCTGTTGGAGCGCTCTCCCTCACAGTTCTCTTGCTGGATATCTTGGGACCTCTTGAACCACTGGGGAGCTCCCACCTGCCACCTTCTTACCGCATTTATTGAGACTTCCTGATCTGCTGGATTGCTCTCCCCACCGGCGTTCCTCTTGCACTTTTTGGGGGAGTCTTCTTGACACGTCCGAGTGCTCTCCCTCACCCTCGTCTTGCCTCTAGTCAGGGCGCTCTTCTCCCGCTGGAACGCTCCTCCCCGCCATCCTATTGCCAGACTGAGAATTCTTGACCTGCCGCAGTCCTGCCCCGCCATGCTCCTGCCTTCTGCCTGGGAAGTCACTTGAAGAACTGGAGCGCTCTCCCCCGCTGTCCTCTTGCCTTTCCTCAGTGGGATTTTGGCCTGCTAAAGAGCTCCTCCCTGTCGTCCTCTTGCTGGATTTCTCGGTACCTCTTGACCCACTGGGTCTCTCCTCCTGCCGTCCTTTTGCCTTTCCTTAGTACATTCTTGGTCTGCTGGAGTGCTCCCCCCCACCATCCTCTTGCTGGATTTCTCGGGACCCCTTGTCCCATATAGGACATTCCCCCCCACCACCATCCTGGTGTGTTTTTTAGGAGAGTCTTGTGATCGACCAGAGCGCTCCCCCCTTGACATCCTCTTCCCCTTTTTCTGGGTGACTTTTGAACCACTGGTGAACTCTCCCCCATCATCCTCTTGCCACATATATTGAGACTTGTTGATCCGCCAGAGCGCTTCCCCCACTGTCCTCTTGCCAGATTTACTGATACCTCTTGTCCTGTCAGAGCGCTCCCTCTCGCAGTCCTCTTTGTTCAGTTTGTAGGGTAGGAGGGGGGATCTCTGATTACAGAAAGGTCCCTTTGTTCTAGGAGACATTCCCTTGCTCCATGCTTCAGGTTGCCCATCTTCCCTCTCATTTTCAATATGCACGTCCATCACCTTCCTCCTCTTCTTTCTTGATCCCTCGACTCCCGGATGAACTCAAATCCTCTTTCTTGATCACTCTTTCTCGTAAGTTCACAACCTTACTTTCCTTTCTTGCTTTCGCCTTTGTGTGCTGCTCCACCCAAACCGAAATGCCCTGAAGACAGAAATACACCCACCCCAAGCCCGTACAGTCACATAGGGGGTGAGTCCGCTCGCTGACGCATCCCCACATCCCACAGCAAGCCCACCTTGCCTTGGCCCCGGCCCCCCGCACAGGCCTTCCCACCAACCCAGCCCCTCCGTAGCAGCACAGTTTCCCAGCATGCACCCCACAAAGACTTTCTTTGCCAGTCACCCCTGGCACTTACAGCAACACACCACATCAGCATCAAGAGCCCTGGGAGTGGAGAGCTGGCCAGGCCCTCACCCCGGCAGGATCCTCTTCCCCCTCCTTTAGCTGATGGCAGACAGACAAGACACCTCCCAAGAGGTGTCCAGCCCTCTCTCTCAACCACTCATGAGTACAAAAGCCCAGCCTCTACTCACCCACCCCGCCTCCCAAAACCCCACCAGCAGCCCCTGGTCCCAGCTGAACAGCAGCCAGTGCTGAAGATCTGGCTCGTGTTGTCGGACACAACCTTCCCATGGATGTCTGGGCCCCTGAGCAGTTTCCAGGGGTGGGAGGGCGCAGTCCTGATTACAGGGAGGTCCCTGTCCCAAGGGGGACATTTTCTTCCTCCTCACTCCTGACTCGCAGCTCCATCACCTTCCTCCTCTTCTTTCTTGATCCCTCCTGACTCGCAGCTCTACCACCGTCATCTTCTTTCTTGATCCCTGTTGACTTGCAGATGCACTCCAATCCTCTTTCTTGATCGCTCTTCCTCGTAGGTTCACCACCTTCCTCTTCTTTCTTGCTTTCGCCTTTGCGAGCTGCTCCACCCGAACAGAGATGCACAGAAAACAAAAATATACCCACCCCAGGCCCGTACAGTCACACGAGGGGGCGAGTCCGGTCGCTGACGCATCCCCACACCCCACCACAAGGCCACCTTGCCTTGGCCCCGGCCCCCCGCACAGGCCTTCCCACCAACCCAGCCCCTCCGTAGCAGCACAGTTTCCCAGCATGCACCCCACAAAGACTTTCTTTGCCAGTCACCCCTGGCACTTACAGCAACACACCACACCAGCATCAAGAGCCCTGGGAGTGGAGAGCTGGCCAGGCCCTCACCCCCACCCCGGCAGGATCCTCTTCCCCCTCCTTTACCTGCTGGCAGACAGACACCTCCCAAGGGATGACCACCCTGCTCCCTTAACTGCTCCCAAGTCCAAGAGCCCAGCCCCTGCTCACCACCCCCACCTCCCAAAACACAGCCAACAGCCCCTGCTCCCATTTTACCACTTTACCCCCGAGCACGGTTTCTAGGGGTGGGAGGGGGACGCACTAATCACAGATCGTTCCCTGTGCTTAAGGATACATTCTCCTTCTCGCTGGCTCAGCCTGCCCATCTTCCTCCTCACTCTTGACTCGTAGCTCCATCACCTTTCTCCTCTTTTGTCCCCTCCTGACTCACAGGTCCACCACTGTCATCTTCTTTCTTGACTCTGCTTGACTCACAGGTGCGCTCCAGTCCTCTTTCGTGATCGCTCTTCTGTGTCAGTACACGGAAGACCGGGCACATGAGAAACTGCAAGAGTCAACAGCATGAGAACAAGCATTAGTGGAAAAATACAAGAACAAAGGACTGTATGCTATGTGATACATCAAGGACAGAGGAGTTGATACAGGATTGATGCATCAAGGACAGAGGGACAGCTTGTGATAGACAAAAAAGGTGTTTATGGCAGTGACTTTGGTGGGAACACAAAACACATCACTTATGTAATGACTAACTTAGCTAATCAACAAATGCTTGAGCAAGCATCATAGCGAGTATAAACGCAAGCCTGAATTTGTAATAAACATCTCTCATTGCACCTTAAAAGAGAGTCCGTACCGCATTCGCTACAAATGGCGCCCTGGAACAGGGACTTTCAGCGTGCCTATAAAGGCAGTAGCCGCTCTGGTAGCGAAGCCCAATCGAACCAGGAAACAGGACCGGGAACCAGGACAGTGCGCGCCCACCACCAACGAAAGGTGAGCGATTGGGAACCATGGGAGGGAAGTTATCCCTTAAGCAAAGACAAACCCTGGATGTTCTTCAACATGCGCTACAAACGCAAAATCAGGATGTATCAGGGGTCTGATTGGTGAGTTTATTACAATGGATTGCTAATCATGTGCTAGACTTTCCTACAACTGGTACATTTCAGTTGGAGACATGGCACAAAGATGAATGAGAATTATATGAACAGGTAACGACTGGAGATAAAGCTGCTTGCAAATATTCATCTACTTGGGGAAAAATTATGACTACTAAGATACAGGATACAGGACTGATACATCAGGGACAGAGGGACAGCTTACTATAGAAAAAAATGCGTATATGGCAGTTACATCGCTCATGTAATGTCTAACTTAGCTAAAGAGCAAATGCTTGAGCAAGCATCATAGCGAGTATAAATGCAAACCTGAGTTTGTAATAAATGTCTCTCATGGCACCTTACCGTGAGTCCACGCCAGATTCGCTACACTCTTCCTCATAGGTTCACCACCTTCCTCTCCTTCCTTGCTTTTCCTTTGCACGCTGCTCCACCTGAAGAGAAACACACAGAGGACTGAGCTACACCAGCCCAAGGGCACTACAATCAGACAGGGGCTGAGTCCGGGGGCTGACACCTCCCCACACCCCACAACGAGCCCACCTTGCCTTGGCCCCGGCCCCTCGCACATGCCTTAGAGATATCATAGCTCAGTACAAATCCCCACAGTCCTCACCTGCTGTTTGGTGCTTGCGGAGGGTCACACTCCCTGTGCCCCAGGGCACTGGCCCTACACGGCCAAGCTCAGCAGCGGGACTGTCTGGAGCTGCCGCTGGCTGGTTCTCCAGCTTTAGGGTCACCCGCAGAAGCCCGCTCTCCTCAGCTCTGCACACCCATCCAGTTGCGCCGCCCAGGCAAAGTCAGCTTCACCCTCTGCTCTACACCTCACCTGCAAACAACCAACTCTTCAACTGACAACTGTCCAAAACCCACCGACAAACTCTCCACACCTCAGCCTTTCGTTTGCAACTGCTGCCTCTAGTGCATCTCACAGGCAAGCCTTCAAAATCCCCTCATCCTGCAATAATACTCCAGCACTGATCACCTGCGGGAACAACTACCACAATACCATGCAAACACCAACCAGTTCTGGCACGGAAATATCACTTTCTCCTCAAAATTCCACCCTACACCAACTGCTGACAAACACACGCTGTCCTCACCAAAGCCAAACGCTGCAACAACCAGCGACAACTCAAATTTGCGTGGGCGGTGCAAAATTGCAGGGGTGAGCTAACGCAGAGCTGGGCTTGAAAGCTGCAGAGTGTACACCCTGTTGTTTAACGTGGCGAGTCACTCCCATTCTGCCTTCTCCCTGGGAGAAGCGCATGAGCAGAGGTTGCTTCAAGGCACGATGAGAACGGTTCGGTTCTCCGGGTCTCGGAGGGTGAGAGTAATAAATGTGGTCTGTGTCGTGGCGCAGGAACTTCCCATCCACTTGCTTCTCCATTCAGTCTGGTGCTGCAAGAGAAGGAGAGAAAGAAAAAGTTAGGACCGAGTTAACAACCTCATCATCCCTGACCCCTAATCTGCAGGAATCCTAGGAGGCCTGATATAATTTTGCTCATCTCCCTGTCTTTGCTGGAATACTTTACTGTAGAAATTTCTGTCATCAACATTCTCTTAACCGATCTGATGTGTTCATAGTTCCTAGCCCAGCATCCTTTCCTCAAAGTACCTCAGCATTTCCCTTTGAAACCACACCTTAGTGCCATCCCGTCCCAGAGCTACCTCAGCATTTCCCACTGCAGCCTCTGCGATGCCATCTCCTCCCTGAGGTACCTCAGCCTTTACCACCAAAACCTCTCTCCCTTCCGTCCTCTCCTTTAAGTCCCTCAGCCTTTCCCATCAAAGCCTCCCCCGATGTCATCCCCTCCCTGAGGTACCTCAGCCTTTCCCGTCAAAGCCTCCCCCGATATCATCCCCTCCCTGATGTACCTCAGCCATTCCCGTCAAAGCCTCCCCCGATATCATCCCCTTCCCGAGGTAGCTCAGCCTTTCTTGTCAAAGCCTCCCCCGATATCATCCCCTCCCTGAGGTACCTCAGCCTATCCTGTCAAAGCCTCCCCCGATATCATCCCCTCCCCGAGGTACCTCAGCCTTTCCTGTCAAAGCCTCCCCCGATATCATCCCCTTCCTGAGGTAGCTCAGCCTTTCCTGTCAAAGCCTCCCCCGATATCATCCCCTCCCTGAGGTACCTCAGCCTTTCCTGTCAAAGCCTCCCCCGATATCATCCCCTCCCCGAGGTACCTCAGCCTTTCCTGTAAAAGCCTCCCCCGATATCATCCCCTCCCTGAGGTACCTCAGCCTTTCCCGTCAAAGCCTCCCCCGATATCATCCCCTCCCCGAGGTACCTCAGCCTTTCCTGTCAAAGCCTACCCCGATATCATCCCCTCCCCGAGGTACCTCAGCTTTTCCCGCCTAAGCTCCTCCCGCACCGTCCCGCCCTCAGGTTCCTCCGCCGCTCCCTCCGTTCCCGGCCCCCCCCGCCCCTCGCGCCCCCCCTTGGCGCTCCCGACCCGCCGCTGCCCCCTCCCGCTCGCTTTCCTCCCTCTGTCCTGTGTCACTACGGGGGCTCCCCCTCCGCCCCACGGCCCCGCCCGAGCCCCGCGCAGCGCTCAGCGCGGGGCTCCCTTCCCTCACAGCCGCCCGCGTGCTTCCCCCTCGCCCCAGCCGGGGGCCGCGCTGTTGCAGCTGGCTGCCCCTCGCCTTCCTCCTTCCGAAACCAGCCCGTCTGTCACCCTCCAGCCTCGCCCCTCAGCCGGTCCCGGGCCGCCCCGTCCAGTCTCCCCGCTGTCCGCCCGCCCCTCGCTCACCGCCGGCCCCGCCGTTCCTCGCGCGCTGCTCCAGCCGCCGCCCCTCCGGCACGCGCTCCGCGGCCCGCGCACTTACGCAGCGTGTCCCCGCCCATCCCGCGCAGGAGCCAATCCCGTCCGCGTCCGCCACCGGGCTGCGCCCCCCCCCCCCCCCGCCTCCGCGCCCGGCTCTGGCCCCCCCTGCCCCTCGCCTCCCGTCCCGGAGCCACCGGCGGCCGCAGAGCGGCGCTGTCCGCCCGCAGGGCGGGGCCGGGAGCTTTCAGGCTGCGTCTGCCCGGGACCGAGGGCTCTGCCGCCTGCCCGGGACAGCCCGGGACCGAGGGCTCCGCCGCTGCAGCCCGTTTCGTGCCGTTTGCACTCCCCAGGTTACACGGCTTCAGCCTTCCTGCTGGTTTAGCTCACACACCTTTCTTCTTTCTAACTGCACAGCAGTTCACACTCACAAAAGTTCGTGCTGGTTGGCATAAGAGTATCTGCATAAGAATTTACAAACATTACAAAGATATACCACAGACCACAGCTTTCTAAGCTTTCAAGTTAAAGTTCCATGTTTAAATAAAACAGACAATACCAGTAGAGCTGTGTACCTCTGTCGTCTTTGTTCAGAAAGAAGTGACAACACCAGAAAACACATTGACAGCCAGTGCTTTGAACAGTGAAGGTGGGATCTACAAAAGTCTGATTAAACTAAACAGCCTCAGGTCTTTATCAAGCTGCAGATCTGCCAGGAATGCTGAAATGCAAGAGTTTACTCCTGCAATATTCCACGATGGAACAGCCACTTCATATCAAATATAATCTCAAAGTTCCAAACCAGTACGTTAAAAAGCTACCAGTAAGTATTAGAAGACCACTGCAAGATCTTATTGCTTTTTGAGTTAAATAATAATTTTTCAATAAACCAAAACCCAAACAGGTTCTCAAATCTGTTGCTTATCATCCTGTTCATTCATTAGCACTGCAGCAATCAGTTTTTATACAATGTGTCAACAGAGGCGTCTAAAAAACCCCAAACAAAACTTATTCAAGTCCACGGACACCCCCGCCCTCCTTGCCCCCCCTCACCCTGAGCCCCACGATCACCACTTGGTGCGGGAGAGGAGCACAACTCGACAGACAGAACCAGAAATCCGACTGCGGTAAGAAGGAAACATCGAGGTAGTTACAGCTTCCTTAAACATTCAAAATCTGATGTCTTCCAAAACAAAGCACATCATCCTCATCATTTAAAAAGCAAAGTTGCTTTGTACGTGTCTGATCCTCACACCAGCTGAGTGGTTCTCAAGTCCGCTGAGCTCCACTGTGCAGCCACCCCCACGTCTGTGTCGCCTTGTCTGGAGTCCCCAGTCGCGGGACAGTGAGTGGGGTTGGACTCCAGTGATAAAGAAAAACACAAAGAGTCAAATTGGAAAAGTAATTAAAACAGAAGATCTGAAAGCCAGTTTAATTTTAATAACTTATTTGTACACTGCTATAAGCATATGAAGTATGGGGGTCACGAACTCTTGCTACCACATATGTGCCTTATTACAATAAGCACAGGAAACAAGGAAGTAGCATTCCTTCTATTTTTGATGTAATTATGAGCTAATACATCTCCTGAGATGGCTTCCAGACCTGATTTAGTATCTACACTGTGTTGTACTGCAGATAAATACCTCAGGTCAGCATTAATTGAAGACAATGTGCAGAATGAGCAATATGCAGGTAAGCACAAGATCCTGGATTCCTTACAAGAGTCTACTTCTAAAATTGTCTGAAAATGCTGCAGAAATTGTAGCAGATAAACAACAGTAGCCACATTTTGTCCTATGGCATTTACATAATGTTGATCCACCTGTATTAACTTGTGCCCTTTCGGAACAGAGCTGTAAACTCAGAGTGTCCAAAGACTTCTTTCTTTTGAATAGAATACGCTTAAACTGGCTGTCTTGAACAGACTGGCTGTGCAGACTTGCAGCAGTTGAACGGAGGATGTGATTCCAGTGAATGGAGACAGAAAGAAGATCAGCACAAAAGCAGCAATGACAGACCAGAGACACCCACCTAGAGCCTACGGAGACCAAAAAAAGTCGTCGCGTGGGCTTAGCAGTTGGGGAACCAGACCAAACAGCCTGGTTATTCTCCACCAGGAGGGTCTTTATCTGGCCATGATCATGTCATCAATGGAGAAACTCACCATCATCAGACAGAGTGCAGGCGTGGGCAATGAGAGCAGCAAATCCAGCACCAACACGGTGTCAGAGTTTGTACAGACAATGAACACGCTCACGGGTCTTGTTCAATACTTTACACACTATTCTGAAAAGAGACACTGATTTAACTGTTGCACAGCACATACTGTCACTTTACACAACTTGGAGAAACAAAGCAAGCTCATAAAGTTCATACTCCATACATCAGGATAGGAGGTTACTCATAAAATGCAATCATCTCTGCCAGATACAGGCAAATGCACATATTTATTTGAAGCAAATTCCAAGTTTATACCGTCATCTCAGGTCAAATTCTGCTATCAGACACAGGACACACAGCTCAAATGCCAACAGCTCATAAGAAAGCTTCACAAGAGAATGAACTAAACATACAGCTATGGAATCAAGTGTGTTTTATCAATACATCAAATGCAACTCTAATTCCCCTAGGCCCTCACGTTAATAGAAACCCCACAGAGTTTCTAGAAAGAATGTCCATAAAATTGACATGCGACATTACCCTCAGTGAGTCTCCTGAACCAGACGGCAGAGCAACCGACCCGCAGCAAGGACAACACAGAACAGACAGTTCTGCTGGAAACGCAAGGAACGGACTAAAAGTAACCATTCTGCATTACAGAATTAATGCATTGTGTCACTTTGTGTAGATAATTCACCCATAAAAATCAGTAAATATGAAGGCCACCCTTACTGATAAATGCCTATATGTTTGTAGTCATGTTTAATAAAACACACTTTGTGAGGGTTTTTTGGCTCAAGAAGGACACTGGATCAGTGTGCTTTGGGTTATTTCTGTAAGGAGCCATAACTCAACAGAAAGATAGCTTTAAGAAAGCGTGCAATTAGCTATTAATTGGACAAAATAAGTGTAGTTAGCACATAATAAATAGTTTTAAATGGTCTCACAAGTGGAAGTGGAAGAAACACCACCTGGATTCATTTTCCCATATCAATTCTTATGAAAATACCCACAATAGAATGCACTTATCAGCAAGGTATACAACTGCACATCTACACACAACATAACTGCATGTAATCGCACATTTTTGACCATATTAACTACAAATTGGGCAGCTATAAAATACGTCAGTTATACCTTCATTTACTTCCAGAAATCTCCACTGAAATTATTTTGTTGCTTAAATTACTGTATAATGTGCACTTTATTAATGTATTATACATTAAGTATACAAACATGTTATGAAAAAACAAATCTAGTCCCAATACCTTTGTGAGTTTTAAAGGACGCCGGTGGGTAACGGTGAACAATCAACAGTCATCCGGGTAAAACACCCATGGGCAGAGCTGAAACTTGTTTTCATTGGTAGGTTGTGTTTTTCTGCAAGTTGTGTTATCATACCTACATACAGCAAATAAAGATTTGACCCAAATTACATACCTTTATGTGCATACACACACGCACATGTTTGTGTTGTACAAAGATGCACACTGTTACTGAGATGTATAGGCATTGAATGTGTCAGGTAAGTAACATGACAAGACGCTTGAGAGGTGGGTCTGCAGGGAATTCTCTAAGTAACATATTAATGCAACAAATCTGGTGGCATAAAGCTACGGGGGAAAAAAATCCAGCGGAGGATCAGATAAATTCACGTGTTCTTTAAAGACAGCTCATGCATTCAACCAACTCCCAGGTGGGCCTGGCTGTGGAAAGGAAAGTTTGCTTGAGCACTTAGCGCCAGTGTCTGATGAGCAGACAAAACACCAACTGCAGACCGGGGACCCCCAGTTCTCAACCAGTTCATGGCTCTGAGCATCTTCTTTCCACACACTGCGGGTAACGCTTTACATCTGCAATCCCCTCCCTAAACCCATCTTGTTCCTGGCTGAGAAGATACCAGATGTGGGAACTATTGCATGATAGAAGAATTTGTGCTGTTAAATCACAGGATTCTGAGCACTGCAGATGATCACAGTGCGGTGCTGCCCTGAGAAGAAAGGACGAGTGACTCTTGGTGTTCCCTGCTGCTCACTGCCCTGATCCTGCCCACCCTCATGTTCCAGCCACTCAGACCCCGGCCAGAATGACTGAGACAGGAGGGTCTCTTAAGGATGTTTTGTTTTGTCCAGATACCTTTAATTTGCTTATATACACAGATTTCATAAGAGGAAGCACTTGATTTCACCGATGACACGATTTCTCCAGTAACGCATCTCACCAAGATTGCCAATTGACAGTCCCCTTAGGATGAGAGAACGTTCATGTTGAACAAATCATGAACACTTGTAGTGATTGAAACTGGGGGTTTTTCAGACAAGCACCATCTGCCTCCTGCGCCAGAGACTCAACAGAATTATGTCTCAGACATTATGGCAACAACAGCTCATCCCGCAGCGATGGGTCACTCAGAGCGAAAACAATCCCGTATGGACACCGTGTCCAGCAGCAGATGGGGCACTCAGGAGAAGGTGAATCGCGATTTACATCCCAACACCAGCCGAGGCCCGCAGACAAAGGCCGCGGGCTGACATGGGAGGGGACGGGCCTTTCGTTCTCCTTCTTTGCTTCTCTTTTCCTTTCCTACACCCTTATTTCATCTCCTCTCCCTCTATGAGCAGTATAACCTAAGGCTTAGAGCCACAAAACTCCTTTGTGTAAACCCTTTGGCTGTTAAACTGTTCACCAATTTGGCTTAAGTAGCGTAAATCTTCCTGCTAATTGGGCCAAGCTGCAAAATAAAAGGTGTTGGGGTTTTTTTGTTTATGGTCCTTGAGTACCCCATATACTCTTTTCTAACTAAGGGGACCTGAATCGGAGTCACCTCCCCACACACGGACAGCTGGGGACGTTCTGCAATGAAAACTTGTATGGAGAGGGGAACACACTGAATAGGTCAATCCAGCATTTAATAAAAGCAACGGAGTTAGCTCTTGAATTAACATTGATAACATGCTCTGCTATATTGTGGCCAGTTGCGATTGGAAACAGCGCAGTTACAAGTTCGGTGTGCATGGTCCTCTGTATACACGAAGACATCCAGCCAGCTTTAGTCACGCACCTGATCTTTCCTTCGTGTTACAGATCTCTGCAATGAAAGCTGGGAGCAACAAACATTCAGCTTTCTGATGTGTCATTAAAGAGATTTTTCTGCATTTACTACAACCTTGACCGAGCCTGTACCTGATTGCTTTAACTGGCATTAGATAAGTCATTGAGTAAGCAGTCAAGTCAGCCCGCGAGAAGACACGGAGAGGTGACAAAGTTGTAAGTCCCTAGGATGCTGGCACACCAGCACGAACACAGGCAAGCAGAAACCTCCAACGCATTGGCAGAAATATCCTACTCAGGTACAGCAGGCAAATGCAACTTATAATGGAACGGTTACAATATGCTTGGTAGAAAAAAGCTGAGGTTCCGCTGCCTCAGGCGCACAGCGGTTACTGCTGTGTCTGGTCTAACCCAGATCCAGTAGTGAGCTACACGTGTTTATCTTGGTTTGATATTTGTAGTGCACGTGTTAACGTACAGATCAATATACAAGACAAGGTCTGATGAACAAAATCTCTCTCTGAAAGATCCTGAAGTGATCACTGGAGTGATTTTCAAGGCAAAGATTCTGTCTGTCTCCAGCTCCCAGAAGACTTCAGAGGTGAAATTCTCTATAAATCCTGAGGGGGAAAGAGGGGGTTGTAAGGAACATGAACCTGAAGAACATTCAGTAGCTCTCCCGGGCGCTCTGTGACGGAGCCTCCCCTGTTCACCAGCTCCTGAGGCTCCAGGGGCTGCAACACGGGGCACAACGCGCTCACAGACTGAACCTGCGCTGAGGGAGAAAATGCCTTCCTGATGAAGCTTTAACATCAACACACCAACTATTGCTTGTCCTTCAAGGAAACTATCTTGTTATAAGCATTTATAGCTCTATTGTCTATTTATGCTTTTAGCAATAAGCGCTTTTATCCACATTTCATTTTGGTGCACCTGGTAAGACATGTGATTGAAGGTGACAGATAAGAGCAGGGCACTCTTTTAATCCCTAAGACAGGACCCTGGGAAAACTTCACAGGAATCAGTTCTTCACTACATTGCTGCTCCTTGCATTCACAGGCCAGCAGAAAAGCACGGGCCGAGGTGAGAACCGCCCGCAGAAGGGGCTGCCAGACACTGTTCTGGCTGATGCTCTGCCAGGACGTGCTTCGTTTTCTGTCCGGTGCTGTGCGGGGGGAACACGGAACATCTGCACGAAAAACCTGCGCTTGGCTCGTGCAGCATCTGTGTCACGGGAACCGAGAGCCACGTCTCATCGCTGACCTCGCGTGTTCACACAGCTGACTCAGTGATCGATACAGGTTTATCTGCATTACAAGCACAGCCGAGCCAGGTCAAGAGTGCTTCTTAAGAACCATTTTCAAAATGATCTTTCTAGACAATAAAGACTGATTTATCTTAATTTGTCTTACCTAAAAGCTAAGAAAGTATTTAATTTCTAGTAAGAAAGATGCCTAATTTTCTTTTGGCTATTAAAAATTGTATTAACCTCCAAAAATAAGAGAGTAAATGTCTGTTAACACTTTTTCCTTTTATGCTGATGTGAAGAAAATTCCTCTCTCATCCTGGTACTGTCAAACAGGATGAACATTTACAGAGAATGAGAGTGGGGAGTGATGAAAAAGTCAACAGCTTTTGCAGTCAGTTTGTATAAATTAAGATAAACGTGATATTGAAGCAAACCCAAATGTTTCTAACGTTTTCCTATAGAATCTCCTGCTGCTGTACAATAAGATACACTCTCAGACTATGACAACATTAGTCCGTGTCTTTGTAAGGCGCAGTCTTTTTCCTACCATATCATGCATAGGTGCCACACTTATATATAGCCAGGTAACTGCTCATCTAAGGTGCATTTTGAAACATACCTTATCCTGCTTTGGAACCTGTGCCGAAATGGAAAGTAGTTGCTCTGTATCCAGGAATTTTGAGATAACTGTAAAACAAAAGTAAACAGATCAGAAATTGAATGGAAATCATAACAAAATCTATTTTTTTTTTTTATGAACACAATTATTTAGTGAAACTTTTGTTAATCTTTTTCTTCCATTCTATCTTCACAAATTATTTACCAGGGAAAAAAAACAGGTTAAAAATTGCTGCTATCTAAATTATGTTGTCATAACTACACAGACTGTACCGAAGCATGTAGCGATTATTTTACAGGTGGACATATATCAATTTGGTAATATTCTTTTAGTGTGATTGAATCACACGTCTCTTGTGATAAAGATCAAGATGACACGATCCAGCTCCAGGTGCACTGACTCATACTCTGCTGTTGTGTTCTGTTTAGTTTGTCTGGACCACTATGAAGCAACAGGAAAAAACACCCATACACAACAACAGAACATCAGTGATGCCTTTATTTGTTTTTAATGTATACATTATGTACACCTGAATACTTCCAACTAGTCACAGAGGTAGAGACAAACTCACATTCTTTGAAAAAGGTATTGGCTGACTTCTACCCATTTAATCTGAGAAATTCGCTTTTCTTAGCAAAATCCTTGAGAAAAACATCACTATCATAATAAAGATTATTTCCACTACGTGTCACCTGGCAAATAATTACAATTCAAACATATTGAGTCACGTTGCATACTTTCACAGATTAGAAAGAAAGTGTTTTAACATAAATTGAATATGACGCATTAAAAATAAACTACTACTTAGTTGAATACACTCAGAAAACCAAAGACGGTAAATGTCAAATGAGGGTTCCAGGTAAGAGTACCCTACAGATTTGAAGCGCGCTTTGGGGACACCCAGCGCCTCCTGTTCACTGTACATTATGTGAACTGCAGCAGCTGAGACCCTGGGATGTGTGACCTGCAAAAACCATGAACATTAAAGTAACATTTATAAATCACAAACATGTTATTTGGCTTCCTTATGGACTGAAAGTGACAGGAGTGAAGCATCTAAACGTGATCTGTCCCACATTCATTCTTCACCACTCTGCAGCGGTTCTAGCAGGAGCTTCACACGTTTTCCCCCATTTAAGAGTTTAGATGCCAAAATATCCCAATAAGAACCATAATGCTTGTTTACATCTAGAATTGTCTTAAATATACGTCCTCCTATGCATGTTACAGAACACTGTAACCCTGCTTTGTATATTAACATGTAATACATGCCACTAAAACCGTATCAATTAACTGACTAGACAAAGTTTTCCTCTGGAATTTAACACGTGCATTAAAACTCCTCCAAACCGAAGCCCAGCTCTACTAGGCCGTCCCACAAGCGCAGGGCTTGAGCTCTGGTTTGAGCCCGATGCCGCACTCCCCGCGCCGGGCTGCAGTACCGCGCTGTGGCCACCGGGCGGCAGCACCAGCGACACCCGGCGGGCGGTGCACCGCGGGAGCACCGGGGCGCCACCGCGCATGCGCGGAACCGGGGCTGAACGTCCGCGTGCGTGCGGGGGTGACCTGCACCGGGGTGACCACCCGGGATCACCCACAGCAAACGAGCCACCCGGGACAACGCGGAACAGAGAATCCGCTCTAGAGAACCACCCCACCCAGAGAACCCTCCTCGGCGGAACCTCCCGGCGGCCCGTTCGAGCTCTCTAGTGCCCTATTTGCGTAGCCACGCCTCTGATTTGCATTTCTCCGCCCCATCCTCGCCCCGCCTGCCGTTCCCATGCGCCCCGCCCCTCCTCTTATCTCCCGCAATCTGATTTGCAGGCTTCGAATCTCAATTTGCATTCTCCCCGCCTACTCACCTCCCTGCCCAAGCCCCGAGGAGATTTGCATATCCGGCACGACGCTCTGCTCTGTTCTATTTCTATTCGACCCCATCTATTTCTATTATTTCTACTTCTATTAATTCTCGTTCTATTTCTTTTCCTGTTTTCTGTTTCTTTCCCTGCGAAGTACAAACCACACCTGATCTCACAGATGTCCAGTGTAACCTGTAGCTGCTTTTGGTAAATATGAGCAGAACTGTACAGCACACGGTTTTCCCAGCAACATGAAGCAGAGAGCGTATTCAAAAAAAAAAAAAAACAAACCACAAACACAAAGACGACACACAGCCTTGTAAGTCGGGTGATTAATTCTATTCAGTACGCTTTTACTTAAGTTAGATTACAAGAAAACTAAATTGGGCTCGCCCAGTGCCCTGTGAGTAGTAAAAACCATCACCACACAGTCAGTCACTCAGCAGAGAGCTCGCAGCAGCTCCCCGGCTGCCGCAGTTATGGAACGAAGCGTCTGGCTCGCACACAGAGCCCCCCAGCCCCTGCTCCCACGGCTGACCAGGTGCGGGTGCCGTTCTGCTCCCTGGGGGCAGCTCAGGCCTTTCCCTCAAGTGCACCCGCCAGAGACATTTCCGGGTAAGGATGAGTTTTTTAATCCTTTCTATAAACAGAATTTCTTTGCATTTTAAAAACCTTGTACATCACTGACATTGACTCCTATGTCTCTTTTTACACATACGTATGTATTTAGGGAATATATTTGATTCATATACATCATCTATTTCCACTGTAATATATATCTACTTAGACATCTACACACTTGCGTATGCATTTACATGTATATATCTGCTTAAACTTATACAGAATATCTGTTTATGCTTATATATATCACCACTTATTATCTAGAATATCCATTTATACTTACGCACCTGTTTAGCCTTCTCTTTGGACACAAATATCTTTCTAGACTTGCAGATGTTGGCATATTGTTACAATCATATTATTACATTTATGTATATTTAGACAGAGCTATCGATTCACACTTGGCGTGTGGCACGATGAGCAGTGACACGTGGCCAGCTGCACGGCTCAAGCACGAGGGACACCCCGACCTGCCAGGGAAAAGCGCCACTGAGAGCCAGACAGAAACAAAGTACGTCAGAGCACGCTGTCAAATATTGGGGAAACACTCATAGCATCCAGTTGCCTCTCTTTTTCAGTTTTTAGAACAAATACCCATCTGCTTAAGTACACCTAATAAATTATATGCTGCACCTACTCAACAATTACTCTTAACTATGGAAGTCAACATGTAAATTAGACCATTTTATTTGCTTTAAGTTTCATTGATAGGAAAATCAGTGAGATAGAAGACATGGGTTTACTTTAAAAAATAAATAAATATCCCCATTCCTGCAGTGCAGCATAAGGCTACGAAAAAGGAGCGTCAGACTCACGAACACTTTTGGCTGCACTGCAGCACACAGGGGAACACGTTTCTGTGACCGTGACAGCTCGACTGTCGCAACCGGGAACCCAAAGCCCAGCGGTGCCACCAACCTTTGCCAGGCCTGCTGTGCTGGGCTCTGCGGAAGGAAATGGACTTTGGTTGGTTGTTTCAAAGAAAATGAACAGTCCTGTTGTTGATGAGGCCACTGCCCACTACATCACCTGGGAAGATCCACTCGGAGGGCAGGTTCATAAAATGCAGCTTCTTGGAATGAGGAATGCTGCCGTTTTGGAAGATTTCTTACCAACTGAAGTCAGAACTACACACTGTAGGTTAAGAGAAAAAAGTCACTATTGAAACAATAACTCATCCAAACCACACATGGACTCACCGGCACCAGTTACGAGGCTGAAAGTGCTTCTTGGGAACACCTGGCAAACACGCAGAACAAAACCGATTTGCCCAGGTGCCTGTATCTCTGTCAGCTTTTTGAGTACTATTCTAAGATATTTTAAAAACCTATTGAGTGAAAAAGAACAAAGCATTTGTCATTGAATCAGGTTGTTTCTTCTGGACATCTGAACTCTTACAAACACCTCCTTTCCTCTTTTAGTACAAAATCATTTCCATAGTATCATTCAATAGTAAGCCCACAGAAACAGAAGATTACGCTTTCAGGAAGAGAAAATAACCAGAGGGAGGTGAGCTCTGCACAGGTGTACCGTGCTCCAGAACAGACCTTATTTTTAGTACTCCTGGTAAAATATTTCGTATTAAAAATATAGAAGGAGAGTCGGTGCATTCTTAATGTTAACTTTAAAGTCCACTCTACAAGTACCTGAGGAAAAGTGCAGACACGCGTCCTAGCCGTACCTTGTACGGGCAGACCGCTCTGGATTCCTTCTGTCTGTCTGGTACTTCTGTAGCAGAAGACGGGGCAACCGCGGTGAAACGGTGGCAGCAGACATCCAGCTGAAAGAGGAAAAGCCCTTCAGAACAAAGCTGGAGAGGAACCTGACACTTCCTTTTTTCTTGTGAAGGCTACAGTTGAGTGGAGAAAAAAGTATTTTGCACCATCTTCAGTACAGCTGTTGATACGGCCACTGGAGCGTTTGCGTTTTTTGGATAACCAGGCCATTTTTGACTCATTGGCAGTCTGAGTTCCCTAGAACACATTTTCCCAGATACACACAGAACACAGACACAGATATCACCCAAGTATAGCCAAGATTTCCTTCCTCGCCCTGGATGCTGTCATTGAAGAGCCCAGCAGCCCATCCGTCCTCGTGAACCGCCCCACTGGAAAAAAACAAAAATTATCTTTTCCAGGCTGTTTCTTCAAAGGGTAAAGATATTTTAAATTGCAGTTATCTTTTCCAACAAAGTGATTTTGTGATTCCTTTGAAAAGGAGGGTAAGCTTGCCAGAGAAAGATAGGGACAGGGAGCAAGACAAGGTGACACAGAGAGAGGGGCAAAAGGGCCAGGGAGCAGGGCAAAGGGAAGAAGAGGCCAAAATGAGAGACAAGGAGCAGGAGACAGAGACGGTGGGAAAAATCCTAGAATGGGCAGTGGGAGAGACAGACAAAGGAGAAGTGGGCGCCGGGCTGCGGGACAGAGACAGGAAGGAGGAAACGCAGTGACAGGGAGCAGGGCAGAGCAACAGAGAAACAAAAACAAAGAGGGAAGAAGACAGAGAAACCAGGAGTAAGACAAGAAGAAGGGCAGAGAAACAGGAACCGGGGTGGGTAGGGAGCAGGACCAAGAGATGGGGCGAGGATGGAGATGGAGGAAGAAACCTGGGATGGCCAACAGGACAGGGAAGAATATGACTGTGGGTAGGGAGCAGGACACAGGGATACAGCGAGAAACAATGGGACAGGGAGCAGCATTAAAGGTCAGAAAGAATAAGAGATGAACAGGAAGGAGGAATGGAACGCCGAGATGCTGAACAAAAAACGCCAGCAACAGTGAGCGAGACAAACGAATAGAGAGAGAAGGGCAAGGCAGGAAGAAGAGAGATAGGAAGGTGGGAGATAAGAGCTGCACGTACAGGTACTGAGAAGAAAAGAACAGCAGGGAACAGGCCAGAGAAACTGTGGGGAAAAAAAGAGACTGATGCAGATCAAGACAAAGATATGGAAAAGGGAAAAACAGCTATAGAAGATGGAGCAGGACACAAAAATAGAGAGAAAAGGAGAGGTATAGGGAAGCAAAATTTTAAAATAATAATAATAAACCAAAACCACCACCAAGGAGGGGCAGGGAGGCACCAGGACACACAAGCCGGGGACGAGGCCCCGAGGGCCAGGGACTCACAGCGGCTCTCGCTTTCGGTGGCTGCCAGGAGGCTTCTAACAGCTCAGACGCTCCCGTCTCCTTCTCTCCTCCCTTCCTCTCCGGTAACTCGGGGCGCTCGGCCGTCCTCAGCCTAGGAGAACACGGTGGGGTGTCAGGGCTCCTACGAGACGAGGCTTCGGGGACATGGAGCCTCGCTGGCTCGCTCGCCAGGCAGCCGTCCCGCTCCAGGATACGCGCACGGACCCTGCCGCGCACGTTGGCCCCCGGCCCGCCGCACGCCGCGCAGAGGGAGCCTTCGCCACCCGGAGAGAGGGGCTCGCTCTCTCGCCCGCTGCAGGAAGCGGACATTGGGCCGACGGCCCCGCATTTCTTCCTCTTTACCTCTCCCCAACCTCTCTGGCTCCAGCAGCAGCAGCCCCCGTCCACGCACGGGACGTGCTCCCCTGTCCCTTCTCCCGCCACGCTGCCAGACGAGCCTCGCCAGCCCGAGGCGGGCGCAGCCAACGGCATCCCCCGGGCTGGGAGTGAACGGCCACATCCTCAGCGCGGCCTCTGGGAGAGGGAGAGAAGAAGCAGCGGCCGTTAGCACCGTAGCTCACCCCTGCCCCAGCCTGCTCCTTCCGCAGGGGCCACCGGAGAGGTGCCGAGGGCCGGCTTGCTGCCTTCACAACGGGGCTTGGGAGCGGCCCAGGAACACGGGACGGGTTCGCAGGAGCTGCCGGAGCTGGGGGCGGCTGCACGGGGCGAGCGGGGCCGCGGGAGGAGGCTTGGCGGGAGCTCTGGCGAGCTGGGGACGCACCCGGCGTCTGCCCCCGGCCGGCTGTCACCTCCTGCTCCTCTCCCGCACGCTGGGGACGGAGGACGGCGCCGCGTCTCCCACCTGGGCGCTGCTCCCCAGGTTCCATTCCCCGCCTGGGCTGGGGGGTCTGCTGAGCATCGGGCGTTCACAGCTCCCCCTCAGAAACACAGAAATTCCAAATTAGAGTTCAGCCTCTGAAAAAAGTAGAGCAGGAGAAAGCAGAGGAATTAGTCAGAAGAAGGGACAGGAGAGCAGCTGAGCTAACGGAGGATTCGAGGGAAACGGGCCACCTCAAAACACAAGGCATCCTCAAAAAAACAGAGCAACTGCAGCAACGCCAGACAGCATTAAGACAAACTGACACCGTTTAGGACACGCTCAGCATAAAAGCAAACACATCCACCGGTGCAGGAAAGCATCTCGCCCCTTCCCCACAGCACCGCCACAGGACACAGCCCTGTGAGGCCACGGGATGGGCTTGTACTGAAACGGAGAAATAAGCTTGACAGCAGAGTCAATTACACCGTTAAGCAGGCAATGTTTCTTTCATCTGCACTGGGGAGCTCTGGGGGTCGTCCTCTGTAAGTGCTCCCACGACTGGATACTCTTGCATTGCTTATAGTCACACAGCTGCTACATATTAATTACAATTGCTTTAAATTTTGAACATACTATATATCTAGCCTAAGAAATAATTGATGAAGTTACTTATAAATGTTTAGTTTCTCACTCACAACACATCTATTAGTTAAATATAAACTAAGCTCTCAGCTTCTAAACAATGTGTTATTAAATCTTCTGTCTCCCTCTTGTCGTGCAGAAGGATCTAAAACGTGAAAAACATCCCCTCATCGTGCCGGCGGTCAGAAAGCATTTACCTCACGTGAACCGGTTAATGAAGGGTACATCTTCTATAACTTCATCGCAGTATACATTAACTTGGTAGCTTCTCTTGAATTCCCCCCTTTTCAATATACTTGCAAACTCTTTGGCAGTATAAATCTACGAAATATTATCATCTCGCGTTGTGGTACAGCACAATTATTTGTTACCCACTAGCGGTACCAAACAGACCACTGTAGCGTAACGTAAGTAAAAACGACTAGCATCAAAATCAGAGTCCTAAGATCAATGCTGACAGAACTGCGAAGCCGCAGCTCCTGCCGGTTCTGACGTTGGTTTCTGGCACTTCTGACCGCTTCGGGTCAAACGGCGCCTCTTCCCCCGGCCGTGCGCTGCAGTACCCGAGTTTCGCCACAGGGCGGCAGCACTGAGACCGCCGCGGCAGCCCCGGGCGAGCGGTCGTGCCGCGTTTCGCGGGAACCCCGCAAAATAAACCCCAGAAAACAAACGCGACAAAACAAAAAAGCACACAGAGAGCCGCGGAACGAAAGCCGCACGTACAGGACACAGAACCCGCCGGGCCTCGCCCCGAGCTCCCGGCGAAGCGGCGCCCGACCCGCCACGCCACCGAGCCTGCAACCGCGCCTTCGCTCCCACCAGCTTCGCCAGCTCGGCCGTAAGGGCAGCGGGGAAACCGAACCGAACGCCTCCTCACCGCGCCGGCCCATCCCACTCCCCCCGTTCCAACGGCACGGTCACCCTCGCCGCGGACGCAGTCACCTGCCGCCTCTTTCGCCACTCCGTTCCCCTCGCACTCTCCCACCGCCCCGCGGCGGGAGGCTCCCGGCTGTCGCCTCCTTCCCCTCTGCCTTTCTGCCGCCTCCGGGGACCTCACGAAGGGCTGCCCTGAGCCGCCTACCTCCAGGTCCCCGGGCGCCGGTTGCAGCAACCGCTCCGCAACCGCCCCGACCCCCGTTCCCGTTAATTCCCGGTACCCACCCCGAGACACCACGGACCCGCTCGCCAGGACCCGCGCTGATTGGCTGCTTTCCACCCCCCCACACTGTCCTCCTATTGGATGCTCCGTCCGGTGCCCAGGAGCCAGCAACGCCCGCCCCTCCGGCAAAATGATAGCCTGCCTAGGCACGTCAATCACCATTTTCTCCGCCTATCAGCGCTCGCAGTTTGGGCATGCACAGTAGGGAGGCAGCAGCACCCGCCCCCTTCCGCAACACGATTGGCTGCCGAGAACCAGTCAATCACCATTCTCTCGGCCCATCAGTACTCGCAGTTTGCTCATGCGCAGTACGGAGCCTCCGACACCCGCCCCTCCGGCAATCTGAGTGGCGGACAGAATGGCAATTGACGTGCCTTGGCAGCCTATCAGCGATCCGCCCCCCCCCCCCAGCCTTCCCGCGCCATCTGATTGGCCCGCTCTGCACCCTCACCCGTCTGCTCTCCGCCCTGCCGGGACCCCCACGCCCTTTGCCCGCGCGGCTTCCAGCAGCCGCGTTTGAAAGGAAACAACAAAGCGCGCTCCTTTGCTTTACGCTGACAAGGGGGGCGGGTGGTCACCTACCCTTAAATTCATTGTGAACAGAGAGAGCCCTAAGGAGCTCCGGCCGGCAGGTTTCTCTCCCCTGTGCCCGGGACCGAGGAGACGCCGCCGCCTCCTGCCGCCGCCTCGCCCGTTCCCCTCGCAGCGGGGCCTCCCCGGGAGAGCCGGGGGCCTCGTTTTTTCCCGGCTGCTCGTCCGACCGCTGCCCTCCCCTTTCTGACGGGCACGACGCCGCCCGCAGCGGCAGAGTCCCCCTCTTACCCCCGGCACGGGCACCGGGCGCCGCTCCCCAGCTGCAGTTCCGGGCGGTGGCCACCAGACGGCAGCACCGAGCGCGGTCACGCAGCGCCCCCCGGGCCCCGCAGCGCGGGCGCTTTTTCTTGACCCGTGGGCAGCCTGAGCTCCCCGAACGCGCTTTCCCAGAGCCGCGCACATGGCAGACACACTGATAAAAGATAATAGCCCGACATTGCTAAAATGTGTTTTTTTCCTAAAGATGCCTTCTGTCCTAATAAAATACATTGCCTCTCCCTGTGCCCCGTGTCTTGTCTGCAGCAGTAACTCGGCTCGCCCGCAGCTGTGGCAGCTCTGCTGCTGCTACAGGGTCAGTTCCAGCCCTTACCCTCGGCTGAGCAGCAGCCGGGCAGGCGCTGCTGCTCTGGGCGCTGCGCATCCTTCAGGAACGGTTCTCAAACGATCCTGTGCAACGATGTCCAGAGCCAGGACCCCCGCGGCGGGGGACAGGAGCACACGGCCGGGCCCGTCCCGGCTCGGGGCTGTTTCCGCAGTCGCTGTGAGCTGATCCGTGAGCTGGAACCAACCTCCCCATGCCCCGGCCCGGCCCTTTGTCCCCGGCTTTCCCAGGGCAGCGCAGCGGGCTGGGTCACACCAACTGTTCTCTGCTGGCACCACCCAGCCGGGTCACCTGTGTCTGCGGTTGTGGGGACACCCCACGGGCTCCCTGGAAACGGACATCACAGCACTGAGAGGGGGCGTTCAGGAGCCTCTGCGCTTTTGGGTTGGTTTGTTTGGGTTTTTTTTCCTTTTGTTGTTTTGATCGTTAGCTTCTTGTTGTCGGTTGGTTTGTTTTTAAGCTGTTACTCTATATAGCTCATCCATGGTGCTTATAGAGCATGGGTAAATCTACCCTGCTTCCTCACAGGAGACAACCATCTCGCTTTACAACAGGTGATTGAATCTGCTATAGAAAAGTTCAACCACCTCCTGTACAGCAAAGGATAAAAGAAAGTATGGATTTTTGTTGCATCTAATCCCCAATGCAAGTACCCATTAACAATACATTAGCAGTGGGTTCCTTCAAATATTCACAGTGAAGGTAGTTCCTGGCACGATTGTATTAGCGTTCTTACTATTTTACGGGAGAAACACAGGGCACAGCTGATTTTGCCCACGTGCAGCGCAGTGATCACACGGGTGTGGTGAACCGGGTGGAAGGCCCTAGAAAAGGAAAATCAGCCTCCGGGTGCAGGGCCAAAACAGAAATCCTTTTCAAACTGTGCCATTTTAAAAAGCTACCAGGGGTATAAAGCAGAAAAAAGAGCAGTGAATGTGTATAATGACACAATTCGATGGTTCTCCAGTTCCATGATGTGCTCTTTTACTAACAGTGTCTGCTGGAGTGGATACCCTGGACACCAACAAGCGGGTCCTGGTGCTGTGCCCATGGCGATTCATCCACTGTGGCCGTGGGTGTCAGGCCCTGATACAATAGACACAAAACCTTGGGAGGGAGGTGATCACAGTAGAACGCTTAGAGATAACGGGCTAGCAGACTTGATTTAATCTTTATTTAAAAATACACGTGGCTGCTGTCTTTTCTACAGTTTAGGTAGGACGGGCTCCAATATCTCTATGAATTACAATACATGACAAAAATTAAAGGGGGAAAGCTTTATTTTTACAATGGTAAATACAGTCTAAATCGTAATTTGGGAAACAGATAAAGGGGTGTAGCAAATGAGGCACAGACGATCCTGTTTTATCTCAGAAGGCTTTGGCGTATTTACAGCTTTAGGCACAGCGTGTCCAATCCCGTATAAAATGCACTGTCCATACCAATTCAGCCTGTCCCCCGATATAAGGACATCAGGATGCCACCCTGCATTCACCAAGGGACAATCCTGATCTAATGTTCTCTGTGTATTCTACACCAATATCTGTTCTTCAACAAACCTTTTACTGGTTTCAATTTCTTTCCCTGATTGTCCTTTTTCAAATACAATGCGTATGTAACATTTTGTATTGTGTAATATGCATTATATAATAGACAATATATGATTTAAAACATCTCATTATATATTACATGTAGTGCATTACTATACTACACATCTCGGGTATACCCACCCAGACCTGTGCAGCATATTAATATTATTTACAGTGGCCACCATTAATTACAATATTCCCTGGTTGCTGTTCCCCAGGGAGTCAAACGATCCTTTTCCAATGTCACAAAACACAGCCCGGGGGGGATTTCTTCCGAATCGCTGCTGTCCATTGTCCACTACCTATTTCACAATCACAATAACAGACAATTGGTGAACCATAAGTATTGGACTACAAAATCACCCAAGACACAAGTAACAACAACAACAAATCACTAAAGACACAAACAATCATACAATTGCTAAGGCACAAACAGCAAAATCACTAAAGGTACCTTTACCAAATTACTATTCCCTCGTTTTTCTCTTTTATTTATTGTTTTCTCATTTTCCTCTTTGGTTTTTTATTTCTTTTTAATTTACCCAATTTACCAAAACGCGCAGACCCAACGCGCTGGTGTCGCCCACGTCTCGCGCAGGCAGCCTGCAAACAAACCAGACTATGAAAGTGCCTTATCTCATTGATGGGGTTTTACCCACGTCCCGAGCTGGCCCGAGGATCCGTGATCCCTTCCGGGAATTCCCCGGTGCCGGCACAAGGTCCCAGAGATCCTGGGGTCCACGGGAGGTCAGGCAGATTATCCCATCCTCGTCGCCAGAAAACGATACCGAAAAGTCGGCAAACAGACTCTTTAACACTGTTTTGAAAGGGTTAAAAAGCAGGCACTTTTATTACGGCGCGCTGGGCACTCGGGGGATCGCTCCTCTAATCCAGCGTGCGTTCCGCTTTCCTCTGGTTTTACATATCCTGGAACTCCTGAAACAGCAAAACATGCCAACCACTGTTTACAGACGTCCCGTGCTCTTTCACCAGTGCGTGCAGCCGCAACGAGAAATCTGGAATGAGCGTCTACAGAAACACATACGTATTTACCCACTTCAGAACAACGCGTTACATCAGCTGGCCGTACTTGTCAGTAATCCCTCCTGGATTAACACCCTCTTTGGATGGCACGGGTGCCGACTGTTGGCAGTCAGGGCAGGACATAAGAACGCTCCTGGCCTGATCCGTTGTAATTTGAAATTGTCGTTTTAACGACTTTGCATTCTGGTGAAAGAGTTTATGTGATAATTTAGCTTGCTCCAAGGCTTTAGGCACAGTAAGCGGCACAGCTCGTGCATCGGCCCTCCTATTGCCTTCCGCAAGAGGTCCTGGAAGGGCAGCGCGAGAGCGGATGTGCGCTGCATAAAAACCATGACGTCTATGATTTATTAGGAACCATAGCATTCTCAATCCAGCCATCAAAAGAGGATTATCCTCTTCCTTAAGAAAAGAAGCTTCCAGGCGGTTAAGTATGCCAGCTGCATAATGAGTCAGTTACAACATTCAAAGGCTCATTACAGAACACTCAAAAGCGATCCTAACAGCTGTCAGCTCAAGAACTTGTTTGACCCTTGGTCTCCTTTTTCTACCTTGTGTTTGCAACACTGGGTATCTGAGTTTAGCCATGTAATTACAACTTTACGTGAGCAACCAGAGGCATCGGTAAATTCAGTCTTGTCGTTGCTGACAGCAGCACTTGCCATACAACGGTAAATTACCAATTTCAGCCCACACTTTATGTTGAGGGTAATAAACTGATATGTTCCCTGCGTATGTTGCCAATGCAATCTGGAAATTCACATCTTCAGTTAATTACCATTGTAACTTCACCTTTGTTCTAGGAACAAATACACCTTCAGGTCTATCCAATACATAGCATATAAACATTCCCTGCCTTTAATTATTGGTTTTGAATACATTTCTTTTATTATCCAAACTGTTTCCATTAGCGCGTGAGCTAGAAAAACCCATACTGCCCCAATCACCTTTCTCCTTCCTTGAGCTCTCCTGACCTGTGGTTCCACCACCCGTGTCTTCTTTCTGGGGCCCTCTTGACTCACAGGTGCGCTCCAACCCTCCTTCTCGATCACTCTTCCTCACAGGTTCGCCTCCTTCCGGGTGCAGCACCGCGCTTTGCGCACAGGCTTTCCTTCCTTGTCCAATTTATACAATGGCCTCTGCTCACAAGATTTCATCAAGGTTGCTCTATTCACATTATCACCAGGTGGTTCCTCAATCTCTTTCCTGTGAGCTAAAATACACCCGAACGGGCTCTTTTTCAGAATACCGCTACTACGCCGTCCTCCCATTACGCGTCACACGGAACGACACGGCTCATCTTGTAACAAATACGAGCAAATAACTATTAACACCTACAGCAGTACTCCACAGATAATACTCAAACCTACCCACGACACACCGCCCTCACAAGTTGTACTCCAAGTTTATCCCACCGTCTCCAAAACAAAACAATTCCGGTACCCAGCTCAAATCTCTCTAACACTCAGCACCGCAATTAGGACACTCTGCAACACAGATGGCTCCACAACGCTCACACTCCTTGCAAGTTAAAGCCACAGCAGCTCCTGCTGTAGTTTTTGGTGTTCAAGTGCATAGTCAGAACCAAGGCACATCCAAGAATTAAACCCAACTACGGTACACTTCACGGCTACATACAGAGCCAGCTTTGCACCACAACGGAGCACGGGAACAACCAACACCAAAAGCTGGCCGCACAAACAACTCCACAGCAACTACTGTATACCTCTAAGGTGCTCGCAACCCCGTCCATGCTATCCTGCCGAAATTCCGTACCACGACTTACGGACAGTTCGCGAGCACGTGACCGGTCCCAAATTTCAGAGAAGAAAGACTTCTCACCAGAGGTCCTCGTCCGTCCCCGCGGCGATCCGACCGAGACGAGGAGTCTCTCCAGAGACATCCCCGGGGTGCGCCAAGAGAGTCCTCGGCTCCACGGGCCCTGCGGCCGGACAGAGCGGGTCCTCCGGCTGGCTCACCAGCTGAAACGGGGAAAGAAACGGGACGGCAGAGTCAGCAGCACTGCTAAGCCACGTTCTTTATTTCATTTGACGATGTTAGTTATAATTGTTTAGTTTCTCGCTGACAATACATCTGTTAATTATTAGTCAAATATAAACTAAGCTCTCAGCTTCTAAACAACGTGTTACTTAACCTTCCATCTCCCTCTTGTCGTGCAGACGGATCTAAAAGGTGAAAAATATCCCCTCATCGTGCAGGCGGTCAGAAAGCATTTACCTCATGTCAACTGGTTAATGACGGGTACACCTTCTATAACTTCATCGCAGTATACGTTAACTTGGCAGCTTCTCTTCAAAAGCGAGAAGAGAAAAAAGGGACAGGGCTCTGAAAAAACAAGGCAGAGATCAAAGCAGCGGGGGGGACAGAGGAAAAGAGGCCGGAAGAGCATCAGGAACAGGGCACAGAAAGAAACAAATCGGCGCGGCGGCAGCGGCGCGGAGACGGAGGATAAAAACCCGGCACGGTCAACGGGACAGAGAGGAACGCGACCACGGGCAGGGAGCGGGACACGGGGACACGGCGAGGAACCACGGGACGCGGAGAGATACCAAAAAGTCGGCAAAAAAGACTCTCTAACGCTGTTCTGAAAGTGTTAAACGGCGGGCAATTTCAATACAGCGCACCGCACGCTCAGAGGATGGCCCCTGTATTTGAGCGTACGTGTGATTCACGCTTCTTGGTATTCTTTACATACACCTATTGCATATTCATTTGCTTCTACCGCTTAGTTAGTGCATTAAACAGAAGTTCTTTCCATAACCCCACCCTTCGCTGGCAGTCCATCTCTGGTATGCCAGTGTCCATCAAGGGTCTCCAGCGGTCCCCGGTGCCCCTGCAGCCCGGTGCCCCCTGCCCCGGTGTCGGCTCCTCGACCTCATGTCTTGAGCACGCCCGCTGTCATTTTGTGCTGCTACTCAAGTAGCTCCTTCTCCATTTAGTGGAACGTCCCATTTTCCCAGCCTGCGAGCCAAGGACATCCCGCTTTGCCCCACCTCCAGTCCCTACAGAGCTAGTGTTTCTCTGTTAGGTTTCTGTTCCGTTAGGCCTGGTCTTGCTGCCTTATGCCAAGGGCTTTCTACAAGATTTTTGTTCCTCCTATCAACGGGAAGCAAGAGAGAGGGCAACAGGCAAAAACGATGGCAGAGCGAGAGACCGCGGGGAACACAGGGGCTTGGAGGAAGAAAGAGAGGAATGAGGAGCCCTGCGGAGAGACGGAGGACAGGAAAAAAGAAAATAAAAAGAGAGAAAAAAAACGGGGCGGCACAAAGGCTCAGAACGCGAACGAGGACGGGAACAGTGCCGTACGGAATGAAGAAAGCCGGCAACGCCGAGCACGACAAAGGCACAGAGAGAGAGACGGCGAAGGGAGGGAGGAAGGAAAGAGACAGAGCAGCACATACAGACACAGAGAGGAAACTAATGGCAGGGAAAAGAACGGGCCAGAGAAAGCGTGGGGAAAAAGGAGACGGAGGGGCAGGGGGGCACCAGGACACACAAGCCGGGGACGAGGCCCCGAGGGCCAGGGACTCACAGCGGCTCTCGCTTTCGGTGGCTGCCAGGAGGCTTCTAACAGCTCAGACGCTCCCGTCTCCTTCTCTCCTCCCTTCCTCTCCGGTAACTCGGGGCGCTCGGCCGTCCTCAGCCTAGGAGAACACGGTGGGGTGTCAGGGCTCCTACGAGACGAGGCTTCGGGGACATGGAGCCTCGCTGGCTCGCTCGCCAGGCAGCCGTCCCGCTCCAGGATACGCGCACGGACCCTGCCGCGCACGTTGGCCCCCGGCCCGCCGCACGCCGCGCAGAGGGAGCCTTCGCCACCCGGAGAGAGGGGCTCGCTCTCTCGCCCGCCGCAGGAAGCGGACGTCGGGCCCACAGCCCCGCATTGCTTCAGGATCTTTCCAGATCTACAGATTCTGACATATTTACAATTACATAGGTTTAGACGGAGATATCTATTTGCACTTATTAAAAAAATACGTACACGGGTATGAGTGAATACATAGAGATGATATTTAATATCCGTTTAGATTATGTAACGCACAGTCATTACAGGTAGCTCTACCTACTCACACTTTTCTCTATTTTAAATTGCTTTCTATATAATTTTTTCTCATTTTCGAGTCCTTCATTTTTTAATTTACATATAGACAAGATATTGGTATTTTTAAAACCATCAACAGGAATTTTTTACATTCTAAAAATCCTTTATATAATAGAGTAGAAAAGGGCGTTGATATAAAAGCATTTGATAGACACGTGAATGCCATCCTGCAATATATAAATACCAAGGACAGATTTCTCTGTTTGCAATTCCCACACTCGTGTTTACAGGTCGAACACGTGTTCTCCTCCCCCGGGAATTTTCAGGCACGTTTGGACTGTGACCCCCTCTTTTCAGGGGGACTCCCTTTTGACCCCCGCATCCCCCACCCGCATCGCCGGCCCCTGCTCACGCTGGGGCGCCACAAGTGACACCGTCACGCGACACGAGGGAAACGGCCCCGACAGGCAGCTCATTGTGTCATTTACTCTCATTGTGTCATTTACACGTGCACGTACCACAACCCCCAAAAAGCAGGGGGGGGCTCCCCTAGGAAAACAAAGCGGGGGCAGCGCCCCAAACAGCCGCAGCCCCCGGCCCACAGGCCGGCAGCCGCCCCCCGGCACGGGAATGCTCCTGGCCAACCTGAGAAGGGAGCTGCTGTGAGTGCCACCCAATAGCCATACCCCTCTTTTCTAGGCAGCTTGGAGAACCCTATTTGCCAGTGTTGTCCTGGGACATTTCCCTCGTCCAATTGTTCTCATTTATACCCTGTATACAGTATTAAGATGATGGTTTTCTAGACACATTTCACATTGCTGGGTCACTCCTTCGCAAACAGTTTATAAATTCACTCTTACCTTTTCACCTAATCGTAACAGAGCGCATCAGCTCCTTGCGCTGCGAGGTACCACTGCTCTCCCGTCACCAGTGACAGCTTCTTTGGACCCTAATTCTAATTCGGCTATAAATCTCCTATTAATTTCTTATCCTCTTTGTTGCGGTTTCCTGATGTTGGCTGGAGGAGACAGCCACCTGGGATCAGAGATGCGGCTTTTGTATCGGTCTCTGTCCTTTCGGTGGCTGGTTTCACACTGGCATCTGCTAACTTATTTCCAGTTTCCTGATCAGTGTTTCCCTTCTGAGGCCCTTTGCAACGCACGATGGTAACTTTTCCAGCAACAGCACAGCTTCCAACAACTGGAGTATCATGTTTAATCTGTTTAAAAAGCATGCAATTGAAGAAGCGAACGTATGCTTGCCTGTTTGAGTGAGCGTTCCTTAAACAGCTTCTCTACGTACGTCGCCGGATATCTTTGCTGCAGGTTTCGCTGCATCGTTCATCCGTTCGAGCAGAAGCTGACCGTTTCAACTGCAGTCATCATCATAGCCGTCACTTGGATTCTGGCCATCGCAATCACGCGTCCTTCTGCCGTCATGCTGCACGTACAAGAAGAGAAACATTTCAGGGTGATCCTCGGCTACGGCAACGAAACCCGCCCCGTATACTGGTGCCGAGAGGACTGGCCTGACCCAGGAATGAGAAAGATCTACACAACAGTTCTCTTTGCGAACATCTATCTGGCTCCCCTGTCGCTCACTGTTATCATGTACGCCAGGATAAGCATTGCTCTCTTCAACACTGCGATGCCCACGGTGGGAAAGCACAGCCAGGAGCGATGGCACAGCACGTCAAAGAAGAAACAAAGAGTAATCAAAATGCTCGTTATTGTGGTTTTGCTTTTCACCCTCTCCTGGCTTCCCTTGTGGACTCTGATGATGCTTTCTGACTATGTCAACCTTTCAGATGTCCAGTTGCACTTCTTTCACATTTATATCTATCCCTTTGCTCACCGGCTGGCCTTTTTCAATAGCAGCGTCAACCCCATCATCTCCGGTTTCTTTAACGAAAACTCTCACCGGGGCTTTCAAGCCGCCTTTCAACTTCAGCTCTGCTCCCGGGAGGTGGCTCACAGGGACACCTGTTCTCAGCAAGGCCACAGCAATGTCATTTTGTCAGCTGGCAACCCCCAGACACCCCAGGATCAAGCTTCTCAAAACCCTAAGGGAAAAGGGAAGACAGTTAGGAAAGGAAATTGGGTGAATAACCAGCAAGATTTGACAATGGAGGCTCTAGAAGACACCTGCAATGACGGGACTAAGTGAAACATGCTATGCACTACCAAAACGATGTAAGCCTAGCAGAGTTGGTTTGTTGTGTTGTGAAACTCACGCTCTGTCAGCCCCTTGACAGTGTTTCTTTTTTGAAGGAGATACACAACTTGCCCAGTATCTGAATGTGTGATGTGAGCAGAAAGCCAAATTCATCCTCCTGTGTTAGCAGCTTGAAGAAGGTGCAACCGCCCTGCAGTCAGTGATGACCCACTCTGCTCCCGAACTGGGCTGGAGCAGAGACGTGGCTAAAACGGGCGAGCGTAGGGAGGAGACTCAGCCCAGCAGGTACCACACGGAACGTGAAACTCCGGGCAGCGTGCCTTCGTTTCAAGGGAGGAACACACACACAGAGCACAAAGGACGTTACTCTACCTGAGACACACACTGTCCTTAGCAGCTGCACAGCAACGTTGTCTCTGTGATTTGGAGTTGTGGTGGCAAATGATGGAGCTCCGTACGTCGCACCTTTCAAACCTGCACACAGAAAGACGCTTCACCCCACAGGTGACACCAGAAACTAGGAAGCCTCCAAAATGAATTTACAACCCCACAGCCAAACCAGTTACACTCACCCCCACAACCAATCCTGCTCTACACACATCTCCTCCTCCTTCAGACACCCTTCAACAGCCAGATCCACAGTCATCTCCCAATGGGTCATTCACTGCACTAAACGCAGCAGGGCGGGGGAGAGGGGGGGGGAACTAAAGGAAATTTAAAAAAAACCCTCCCTGACTGTGTTTTTTTCAGTGGCATTTCTTGGCGTTATTTTTGTCGGGCGTTGGAGGTAAAGGTTTAGCTTCCATTACCTGCTGGGCAGTCGTCACTGCATGCCCAGGTTCACGTACCCCTTGCTTTATGCAAAGCTGCTTCCATCAGCGACCCAGGAGTCTTCAGCATCCTCCAGCGGCTGGTCCTTTCAATCCGCTCCGCCGGAGCGAACAGCTTCTGCTGTTTCCAAGCAATCGTGGGCCACCGACTGCAAAACGGATCCACTGAGGAAAGAAGCCGGATCGACAATGTTAGTGGTAGAAATATTTACATCTTTAAACGTTCTAAGGAGCCATCGAGGCAGGGATGTCGTTTTTACACAAATGGGGACGGACACTGACACACAGATACCTGGCCGCGAGCCCTGCGGGGCGAACAGCGCCTCTGCCCCCGGCCGTGCGCTGCAGTACCCGAGTTTCGCCACAGGGCGGCAGCACTGAGGCGCGCTGCGGCACGGCATTGGGGCGCCCGGGTGCAGCACCGCGCTTTGCCCACAGGACGGCAGCACTGAGACCGCCGCGGCAGCCCGGGCCGAGCGGTTGTGCCGCGTTTCGCGGGAATCCCGCAGAAAAATAAACAAAAAACAAACACAACAAAACAAAAACGCACACAGAGAGCCGCGGCACGAAAGCCACGCGTACAGGACACAGAACCCGCTGGGCCTCACCCCGAGCTCCCACCGAAGCGGCGCCCCACTCGCCACACCACCAAGCCTGCAACCGCACCTTAGCTCTGGTTTTCTGCATCCCCCCCCACAGCGGAAAAAACCCTCCTATCTTGCATTGCTCTTTGGCATTACAACTGCACAGGTGTGAACTCATCAAAGTAAAGCAGCCATCTCACAGACACACACTCAGAACTCGACTAGGCTGGGGTTTCTCTTTGTGTTACACAAACGGACTCTCACTCCTCTAAGGAAACAAATTCATTCTTAAGCATAGCCTCTCCCTGGGGGAAAAAAATGCCCACTCCGAGCTCCCAAACACTAGGGAGCTGTGGGGAAAGCAGTGAAAGCCAAAACCAACAGCAGCAACGTCAAGTGGAATTTGGCTTAAATTCTGATCATGCACTTAAAAGCCTCTCTCTGTCCTACCAATGGCCGGTCATTCTTTGGAAGGACAAACTTTCTTCCCTGAACATCCTAAATTGAAGACTCCACGGAACAGAACAGAGATTGAGCCACAGGACAACGGTGCCATTGATTTACACTAATGGGGAAAAAAACACCCTAGAAGTCAACCCCAAATTTACTTATTACTTCCCATCACATTTCATCCCTTACATTTCAACTGGCAGCAAGGTGTTCAAAAATTAACTATGCCCATGCCACTTACCACTTAGATTAAACTCTACATATAAATCTTAAAGGCTATTTCCAGCGTGCCCATAAATTCATGTGAACAAAGACAAGGGCAACGCTCGACCCTAAGGAGGGAAAGAGGCGGCTGTTCCTCTATGGCAGATCAAACTTCCTTCTTTTACCTGCAACACGTGGAACTGCCGCGGGACCCGTTGGCCAACGGGGTGTGCGTTCTTAACTAAAACTGGTCGCCAGCTTCTCCGCAGAGGCACTGAATTTGCCTCTTCTTTTTTTTTTTTTTTTTCCCGACGGCCCCGCATTTCTTCCTCTTTACCTCTCCCCAACCTCTCTGGCTCCAGCAGCAGCAGCCCCCGCCCACGCACGGGACGTGCTCCCCCGTCCCTTCTCCCGCCACGCTGCCAGACGAGCCTCGCCAGCCCGAGGCGGGCGCAGCCAACGGCATCCCCCGGGCTGGGAGCGAACGGCCACATCCTCAGCGCGGCCTCTGGGAGAGGGAGAGAAGAAGCAGCGGCCGTTAGCACCGTAGCTCACCCCTGCCCCAGCCTGCTCCTTCCGCAGGGGCCACCGGAGAGGTGCCGAGGGCCGGCTTGCCGCCTTCACGACGGGGCTTGGGAGCGGCCCAGGAACACGGGACGGGCTCGCAGGAGCTGCCGGAGCTGGGGGCGGCTGCACGGGGCGAGCGGGGCCGCGGGAGGAGGCTCGGGGGGAGCTCTGGCGAGCTGGGGACGCACCCGGCATCTGCCCCCGGCCGGCTGTCGCCTCCTGCTCCTCTGCCGCACGCTGGGGACGGAGGACGGCGCCGCGTCTCCCACCCGGGCGCTGCTCCCCAGGTTCCATTCCCCGCCTGGGCTGGCGGGTCTGCTGAGCATCGGGCGTTCACAGCTCCCCCTCAGAAACACAGAAATTCCAAATTAGAGTTCAGCCTCTGAAAAAAATAGAGCAGGAGAAAGCAGAGGAATTAGTCAGAAGAAGGGACAGGAGAGCAGCTGAGCTAACGGAGGATTCGAGGGAAACGGGCCACCCCAAAACACAAGGCATCCTCAAAAAACCAGAGCAACTGCAGCAACGCCAGACAGCATTAAGACAAACTGACACCGTTTAGGACACGCTCAGCATAAAAGCAAACACATCCACCGGTGCAGGAAAGCATCTCGCCCCTTCCCCACAGCACCGCCACAGGACACAGCCCTGTGAGGCCACAGGACGGGCTCGTACTGAAACGGAGAAATAAGCTTGACAGCAGAGTCAATTACACCGTTAAGCAGGCAATGTTTCTTTCATCTGCACTGGGGAGCTCTGGGGGTCGTCCTCTGTAAGTGCTCCCACGACTGGATGCTCTTGCATTGCTTATAATCACACAGTTGCTACATATTAATTACAATTGTTTTAAATTTTGAACATACAATATATCTAACCTAAGAAATAATTGATGAAGTTAGTTATAAATGTTTAGTTTCTCACTGACAACACATCTATTAGTTAAATATAAACTAAGCTCTCAGCTTCTAAACAATGTGTTATTAAATCTTCTGTCTCCCTCTTGTCATGCAGAAGGATCTAAAAGGTGAAAAATATCCCCTCATCGTGCAGGCGGTCAGAAAGCATTTACCCCACGTGAACCGGTTAATGAAGGGTACATCTTCTATAACTTCATCGCAGTATACATTAACTTGGTAGCTTCTCTTGAATTCCCCCCTTTTCAATACACTTGCAAACTCTTTGGCAGTATAAGTCTATGAAATATTATCCTCTCGCGTTGTGGTACAGCACAATTATTTGTTACCCACTAGCAGTACCAAACAGAACACTGTAGCGTAATGTAAGTAAAAACGACTAGCATCAAAATCAGAGTCCTAAGATCAATGCTGACAGAACTGCGAAGCCGCAGCTCCTGCCGGTTCTGGCGTTGGTTTCTGGCACTTCTGACCGCTTCGGGTCAAACGGCGCCTCTTCCCCCGGCCGTGCGCTGCAGTACCCGAGTTTCGCCACAGGGCGGCAGCACTGAGACCGCCGCGGCAGCCCCGGGCGAGCGGTCGTGCCGCGTTTCGCGGGAACCCCGCAAAATAAACTCCAGAAAACAAACGCAACGAAACAAAAACGCACACAGAGAGCCGCGGAACGAAAGCCGCGCGTACAGGACACAGAACCCGCCGGGCCTCGCCCCGAGCTCCCGCCGAAGCGGCGCCCGACCCGCCACGCCACCGAGCCTGCCACCGCGCCTTAGCTCTGGTTTGAAACGTCTCCCCCCGACTAACGGGGGCTGCGCCGCTCCCGGAGCGACTGCTGTCCCGGAGGGACACACGGCTCCAGACCGTAAGCCTTCGGCGCACCTGCCCTCGGGGTCACACACCTCCCACCGGCTTCGCCAACTCGGCCGTAAGGGCAGGGGGGAAACTGAACCGAACGCCTCCTCACCGCGCCGGCCCATCCCACTCCCCCCGTTCCAACGGCACGGTCACCCTCGCCGCGGCCGCACTCACCTGCCGCCTCTTTCGCCGCTCCGTTCCCCTCGCACTCTCCCACCGTCCCGCCGGGCTCCGCGGGCACCGACACCCGCCGCGCCCCGGAGACCTCCGCGGCGGGAGGCCCCCTCTGCCTTTCTGTCGCCTCCTTCCTTTCTGCCGCCTCCGGGGACCTCACGAAGGGCTACCCTGAGCCGACTGCCTCCAGGTCCCCGGGCACCGGTTGCAGCAACCACTCCACAGCCGCCCCGACCCCCGTTCCCGTTAATTCCCGGTACCCACCCCGAGACACCACGGACCCGCTCGCCAGGACCCGCGCTGATTGGCTGCTTTCCACCCCACCACGCTGTCCTCCTATTGGATGCTCCGTCCGGCGCCCAGAAGCCCGCAACGCCCGCCCCTCCGGCAAAATGATAGCCTGCCTAGGCACGTCAATCACCATTTTCTCCGCCTATCAGAGCTCGCAGTGAGGGCAGGCGCAGTAGGGAGAGAGCAGCACCCGCCCCTTTCCGCAACACGATTGGCTGCCGAAGACAAGTCAATCATCATTCTCTTGGCCCATCAGTACTCGCAGTTTGCTCATGCGCAGTACGGAGCCTCCGACACCCGCCCCTCCGGCAATCTGATTGGCGGACAGAATGGCAATTGACGTGCCTTGGCAGCCTATCAGCGATCCGCCCCCCCCCCCCAGCCTTCCCGCGCCATCTGATTGGCCCGCTCTGCACCCTCACCCGTCTGCTCTCCGCCCTGCCGGGCCCCCCCCGCCCTTTGCCCGCGCGGCTTCCAGCAGCCGCGTTTGAAAGGAAACAACAAACCGCGCTCCTTTGCTTTACGCTGACAAGGGGGGCGGGTGGTCACCTACCCTTAAATTCATTGTGAACAGAGAGAGCCGTAAGGAGCTCCGGCCGGCAGGTTTCTCTCCCCTGTGCCCGGGACTGAGGAGACACCGCCTCCTCCTGCTGCCGCCTCGCCCGTTCCCCTCGCAGCGGGGCCGCCCCGGGAGAGCCGGGCGCCTCTTTTTTTCCCGGCGGCTCGTCCGACCGCTGCCCCCCCTTTCTGACGGGCACGACCTCGGTCGCAGCGGCAGCGCCCCCCTCTTACCCGCGGCACGGGCACCGGGCGCCGCTCCCCAGCTGCAGTTCCGGGCCGTGGCCACCAGACGGCAGCACCGAGCGCGGTCACGCAGCGCCCCCGGGCCCCGCAGCGCGGGCGCTTTTTCTTGACCCGTGGGCAGCCCGAGCTCCCCGAACGCGCTTTCCCAGAGCCGCGCACATGGCAGACACACTGATAAAAGATAATAGCCCGACATTGCTAAAATGTTTTTTTTTCCTAAAGATGCCTTCTGTCCTAATAAAATACATTGCCTCTCCCTGTGCCCCGTGTCTTGTCTGCAGCAGTAACTCGGCTCGCCCGCAGCTGTGGCAGCTCTGCTGCTGCTACAGGGTCAGTTCCAGCCCTTACCCTCGGCTGAGCAGCAGCCGGGCAGGCGCTGCTGCTCTGGGCGCTGCGCATCCTTCAGGAACGGTTCTCAAACGATCCTGTGCAACGATGTCCAGAGCCAGGACCCCCGCGGCGGGGGGACAGGAGCACACGGCCGGGCCCGTCCCGGCTCGGGGCTGTTTCCGCAGTCGCTGTGAGTTGATCCGTGAGCTGGAACCAACCTCCCCATGCCCCGGCCCGGCCCTTTGTCCCCGGCTTTCCCAGGGCAGCGCAGCGGGCTGGGTCACACCAACTGTTCTCTGCTGGCACCACCCAGCCGGGTCACCTGTGTCTGCGGCTGTGGGGACACCCCACGGGCTCCCTGGAAACGGACATCACAGCACTGAGAGGGGGCGTTCAGGAGCCTCTGCGCTTTTGGGTTGGTTTGTTTGGGGTTTTTTTCCTTTTGTTGTTTTGATCGTTAGCTTCTTGTTGCTGGTTGGTTTGTTTTTAAGCTGTTACTCTATATAGCTCATCCATGGTGCTTATAGAGTATGGGTAAATCTACCCTGCTTCCTCACAGGAGACAACCATCTCGCTTTACAACAGGTGATTGAATCTGCTATAGAAAAGTTCAACCACCTCCTGTACAGCAAAGGATAAAAGAAAGTATGGATTTTTGTTGCATCTAATCCACAATGCAAGTACCCATTAACAATACATTAGCAGTGGGTTCCTTCAAATATTCACAGTGAAGGTAGTTCCTGGCACGATTGTATTAGCGTTCTTACTATTTTACGGGAGAAACACAGGGCACAGCTGATTTTGCCCACGTGCAGCGCAGTGATCACACGGGTGCGGTGAACCGGGTGGAAGGCCCTAGAAAAGGAAAATCAGCCTCCGTGTGCAGGGCCAAAACAGAAATCCTTTTCAAACTGTGCCATTTTAAAAAGCTACCAGGGGTATAAAGCAGAAAAAAGAGCAGTGAATGTGTATAATGACACAATTTGATGGTTTTCCAGTTTCATGATGTGCTCTTTTACTAACAGTGTCTGCTGGAGTGGATACCCTGGACACCAACAAGCGGGTCCTGGTGCTGTGCCCATGGCGATTCATCCACTGTGGCCGTGGGTGTCAGGCCCTGATACAATAGACACAAAACCTTGGGAGGGAGGTGATCACAGTAGAACGCTTAGAGATAATGCGCTAGCAGACTTGGTTTAATCTTTATTTAAAAATACACATGGCTGCTGTCTTTTCTACAGTTTAGGTAGGACAGGCTCCAATATCTCTATGAATTACAATACATGACAAAAATTAAAGGGGGAAAGCTTTATTTTTACAATGGTAAATACAGTCTAAATCGTAATTTGGGAAACAGATAAAGGGGTGTAGCAAATGAGGCACAGACGATCCTGTTTTATCTCAGAAGGCTTTGGCGTATTTACAGCTTTAGGCACAGCGTGTCCAATCCCGTATAAAATGCACTGTCCATACCAATTCAGCCTGTCCCCCGATATAAGGACATCAGGATGCCACCCTGCATTCACCAAGGGACAATCCTGATCTAATGTTCTCTGTGTATTCTACACCAATATCTGTTCGTCAACAAACCTTTTACTGGTTTCAATTTCTTTCCCTGATTGTCCTTTTTCAAATACAATGCGTATGTAACATTTTGTATTGTGTAATATGCATTATATAATAGACAATATATGATTTAAAACATATCTCATTATATATTACATGTAGTGCATTACTATACTACACATCTCGGGTATACCCACCCAGACCTGTGCAGCATATTAATATTATTTACAGTGGCCACCATTAATTACAATATTCCCTGGTTGCTGTTCCCTAGGGAGTCAAACGATCCTTTTCCAATGTCACAAAACACAGCCCGGGGGGGATTTCTTCCGAATCGCTCCTGTCCATTGTCCACTACCTATTTCACAATCACAATAACAGACAATTGGTGAACCATAAGTATTGGACTACAAAATCACCCAAGACACAAGGAACAACAACAACAAATCACTAAAGACACAAACAATCATACAATTGCTAAGGCACAAACAGCAAAATCACTAAAGGTACCTTTACCAAATTACTATTCCCTCGTTTTTCTCTTTTATTTATTGTTTTCTCATTTTCCTCTTTGGTTTTTTATTTCTTTTTAATTTACCCAATTTACCAAAACGCGCAGACCCAACGCGCTGGTGTCGCCCACGTCTCGCGCAGGCAGCCTGCAAACAAACCAGACTATGAAAGTGCCTTATCTCATTGATGGGGTTTTACCCACGTCCCGAGCTGGCCCGAGGATCCGTGATCCCTTCCGGGAATTCCCCGGTGCCGGCACAAGGTCCCAGAGATCCTGGGGTCCACGGGAGGTCAGGCAGATTATCCCATCCTCGTCGCCAGAAAACGATACCGAAAAGTCGGCAAACAGACTCTTTAACACTGTTTTGAAAGTGTTAAAAAGCAGGCACTTTTATTACGGCGCGCTGGGCACTCGGGGGATCGCTCCTCTAATCCAGCGTGCGTTCCGCTTTCCTCTGGTTTTACATATCCTGGAACTCCTGAAACAGCAAAACACGCCAACCACTGTTTACAGACGTCCCGTGCTCTTTCACCAGTGCGTGCAGCCGCAACGAGAAATCTGGAATGAGCGTCTACAGAAACACATACGTATTTACCCACTTCAGAACAACGCGTTACATCAGCTGGCCGTACTTGTCAGTAATCCCTCCTGGATTAACACCCTCTTTGGATGGCACGGGTGCCGACTGTTGGCAATCAGGGCAGGACATAAGAACGCTCCTGGCCTGATCCGTTGTAATTTGAAATTGTCGTTTTAACGACTTTGCATTCTGGTGAAAGAGTTTATGTGATAATTTAGCTTGCTCCAAGGCTTTAGGCACAGTAAGCGGCACAGCTCGTGCATCGGCCCTCCTATTGCCTTCCGCAAGAGGTCCTGGAAGGGCAGCGCGAGAGCGGATGTGCGCTGCATAAAAACCATGACGTCTATGATTTATTAGGAACCATAGCATTCTCAATCCAGCCATCAAAAGAGGATTATCCTCTTCCTTAAGAAAAGAAGCTTCCAGGCGGTTAAGTATGCCAGCTGCATAATGAGTCAGTTACAACATTCAAAGGCTCATTACAGAACACTCAAAAGCGATCCTAACAGCTGTCAGCTCAAGAACTTGTTTGACCCTTGGTCTCCTTTTTCTACCTTGTGTTTGCAACACTGGGTATCTGAGTTTAGCCATGTAATTACAACTTTACGTGAGCAACCAGAGGCATCGGTAAATTCAGTCTTGTCGTTGCTGACAGCAGCACTTGCCATACAACGGTAAATTACCAATTTCAGCCCACACTTTATGTTGAGGGTAATAAACTGATATGTTCCCTGCGTATGTTGCCAATGCAATCTGGAAATTCACATCTTCAGTTAATTACCATTGTAACTTCACCTTTGTTCTAGGAACAAATACACCTTCAGGTCTATCCAATACATAGCATATAAACATTCCCTGCCTTTAATTATTGGTTTTGAATACATTTCTTTTATTATCCAAACTGTTTCCATTAGTGCGTGAGCTAGAAAAACCCATACTGCCCCAATCACCTTTCTCCTTCCTTGAGCTCTCCTGACCTGTGGTTCCACCACCCGTGTCTTCTTTCTGGGGCCCTCTTGACTCACAGGTGCGCTCCAACCCTCCTTCTCGATCACTCTTCCTCACAGGTTCGCCTCCTTCCGGGTGCAGCACCGCGCTTTGCGCACAGGCTTTCCTTCCTTGTCCAATTTATACAATGGCCTCTGCTCACAAGATTTCATCAAGGTTGCTCTATTCACATTATCACCAGGTGGTTCCTCAATCTCTTTCCTGTGAGCTAAAATACACCCTATCGGGCTCTTTTTCAGAATACCGCTACTACGCCGTCCTCCCATTACGCGTCACACGGAACGACACGGCTCATCTTGTAACAAATACGAGCAAATAACTATTAACACCTACAGCAGTACTCCACAGATAATACTCAAACCTACCCACGACACACCGCCCTCACAAGTTGTACTCCAAGTTTATCCCACCGTCTCCAAAACAAAACAATTCCGGTACCCAGCTCAAATCTCTCTAACACTCAGCACCGCAATTAGGACACTCTGCAACACAGATGGCTCCACAACGCTCACACTCCTTGCAAGTTAAAGCCACAGCAGCTCCTGCTGTAGTTTTCGGTGTTCAAGTGCATAGTCAGAACCAAGGCACATCCAAGAATTAAACCCAACTACGGTACTCTTCACGACTACATACAGAGCCAGCTTTGCACCACAACGGAGCACGGGAACAACCAACACCAAAAGCTGGCCGCACAAACAACTCCACAGCAACTACTGTATACCTCTAAGGTGCTCGCAACCCCGTCCACGCTATCCTGCCGAAATTCCGTACCACGACTTACGGACAGTTCGCGAGCACGTGACCGGTCCCAAATTTCAGAGAAGAAAGACTTCTCACCAGAGGTCCTCGTCCGTCCCCGCGGCGATCCGACCGAGACGAGGAGTCTCTCCAGAGACATCCCCGGGGTGCGCCAAGAGAGTCCTCGGCTCCACGGGCCCTGCGGCCGGACAGAGCGGGTCCTCCGGCTGGCTCACCGGCTGAAACGGGGAAAGAAACGGGACGGCAGAGTCAGCAGCACTGCTAAGCCACGTTCTTTATTTCATTTGACGATGTTAGTTATAATCGTTTAGTTTCTCGCTGACAATACATCTGTTAATTATTAGTCAAATATAAACTAAGCTCTCAGCTTCTAAACAACGTGTTACTTAACCTTCCATCTCCCTCTTGTCGTGCAGACGGATCTAAAAGGTGAAAAATATCCCCTCATCGTGCAGGCGGTCAGAAAGCATTTACCTCATGTCAACTGGTTAATGACGGGTACACCTTCTATAACTTCATCGCAGTATACGTTAACTTGGCAGCTTCTCTTCAAAAGCGAGAAGAGAGAAAAGGGACAGGGCTCTGAAAAAACAAGGCAGAGATCAAAGCAGCGGTGGGGACAGAGGAAAAGAGGCCGGAAGAGCACCAGGAACAGGGCACAGAAAGAAACAAATCGGCGCGGCGGCAGCGGCGCGGAGACGGAGGAAAAAAACCCGGCACGGTCAACGGGACAGAGAGGAACGCGACCACGGGCAGGGAGCGGGACACGGGGACACGGCGAGGAACCACGGGACGCGGAGAGATACCAAAAAGTCGGCAAAAAAGACTCTCTAACGCTGTTCTGAAAGTGTGAAACGGCGGGCAATTTCAATACAGCGCACCGCACGCTCAGAGGATGGCCCCTGTATTTGAGCGTACGTGTGATTCACGCTTCTTGGTATTCTTTACATACACCTATTGCATATTCATTTGCTTCTACCGCTTAGTTAGTGCATTAAACAGAAGTTCTTTCCATAACCCCACCCTTCGCTGGCAGTCCATCTCTGGTATGCCAGTGTCCATCAAGGGTCTCCAGCGGTCCCCGGTGCCCCTGCAGCCCGGTGCCCCCTGCCCCGGTGTCGGCTCCTCGACCTCATGTCTTGAGCACGCCCGCTGTCATTTTGTGCTGCTACTCAAGTAGCTCCTTCTCCATTTAGTGGAACGTCCCATTTTCCCAGCCTGCGAGCCAAGGACATCCCGCTTTGCCACACCTCCAGTCCCTACAGAGCTAGTGTTTCTCTGTTAGGTTTCTGTTCCGTTAGGCCTGGTCTTGCTGCCTTATGCCAAGGGCTTTCTACAAGATTTTTGTTCCTCCTATCAACGGGAAGCAAGAGAGAGGGCAACAGGCAAAAACGATGGCAGAGCGAGAGACCGCGGGGAACACAGGGGCTTGGAGGAAGAAAGAGAGGAATGAGGAGCCCTGCGGAGAGACGGAGGACAGGAAAAAAGAAAATAAAAAGAGAGAAAAAAAAACGGGGCGGCACAAAGGCTCAGAACGTGAACGAGGACGGGAACAGTGCCGTACGGAATGAAGAAAGCCGGCAACGCCGAGCACGACAAAGGCACAGAGAGAGAGACGGCGAAGGGAGGGAGGAAGGAAAGAGACAGAGCAGCACATACAGACACAGAGAGGAAACTAATGGCAGGGAAAAGAACGGGCCAGAGAAAGCGTGGGGAAAAAGGAGACGGAGGGGCAGGGAGGCACCAGGACACACAAGCCGGGGACGAGGCCCCGAGGGCCAGGGACTCACAGCGGCTCTCGCTTTCGGTGGCTGCCAGGAGGCTTCTAACAGCTCAGACGCTCCCGCCTCCTTCTCTCCTCCCTTCCTCTCCGGTAACTCGGGGCGCTCGGCCGTCCTCAGCCTAGAACACGGTGGGGTGTCAGGGCTCCTACGAGACGAGGCTTCGGGGACATGGAGCCTCGCTGGCTCGCTCGCCAGGCAGCCGTCCCGCTCCAGGATACGCGCACGGACCCTGCCGCGCACGTTGGCCCCCGGCCCGCCGCACGCCGCGCAGAGGGAGCCTTCGCCACCCGGAGAGAGGGGCTCGCTCTCTCGCCCGCCGCAGGAAGCGGACGTTGGGCCGACGGCCCCGCATTTCTTCCTCTTTACCTCTCCCCAACCTCTCTGGCTCCAGCAGCAGCAGCCCCCGTCCACGCACGGGACGTGCTCCCCTGTCCCTTCTCCCGCCATGCTGCCAGACGAGCCTCGCCAGCCCGAGGCGGGCGCAGCCAACGGCATCCCCCGGGCTGGGAGCGAACGGCCACATCCTCAGCGCGGCCTCTGGGAGAGGGAGAGAAGAAGCAGCGGCCGTTAGCACCGTAGCTCACCCCTGCCCCAGCCTGCTCCTTCCGCAGGGGCCACCGGAGAGGTGCCGAGGGCCGGCTTGCCGCCTTCACGACGGGGCTTGGGAGCGGCCCAGGAACACGGGACGGGCTCGCAGGAGCTGCCGGAGCTGGGGGCGGCTGCACGGGGCGAGCGGGGCCGCGGGAGGAGGCTCGGGGGGAGCTCTGGCGAGCTGGGGACGCACCCGGCATCTGCCCCCGGCCGGCTGTCGCCTCCTGCTCCTCTGCCGCACGCTGGGGACGGAGGACGGCGCCGCGTCTCCCACCTGGGCGCTGCTCCCCAGGTTCCATTCCCCGCCTGGGCTGGCGGGTCTGCTGAGCATCGGGCGTTCACAGCTCCCCCTCAGAAACACAGAAATTCCAAATTAGAGTTCAGCCTCTGAAAAAAATAGAGCAGGAGAAAGCAGAGGAATTAGTCAGAAGAAGGGACAGGAGAGCAGCTGAGCTAACGGAGGATTCGAGGGAAACGGGCCACCCCAAAACACAAGGCATCCTCAAAAAACCAGAGCAACTGCAGCAACGCCAGACAGCATTAAGACAAACTGACACCGTTTAGGACACGCTCAGCATAAAAGCAAACACATCCACCGGTGCAGGAAAGCATCTCGCCCCTTCCCCACAGCACCGCCACAGGACACAGCCCTGTGAGGCCACGGGATGGGCTCGTACTGAAACGGAGAAATAAGCTTGACAGCAGAGTAAATTACACCGTTAAGCAGGCAATGTTTCTTTCATCTGCACTGGGGAGCTCTGGGGGTCGTCCTCTGTAAGTGCTCCCACGACTGGATGCTCTTGCATTGCTTATAATCACACAGTTGCTACATATTAATTACAATTGTTTTAAATTTTGAACATACAATATATCTAACCTAGGAAATAATTGATGAAGTTAGTTATAAATGTTTAGTTTCTCACTGACAACACATCTATTAGTTAAATATAAACTAAGCTCTCAGCTTCTAAACAATGTGTTATTAAATCTTCTGTCTCCCTCTTGTCATGCAGAAGGATCTAAAAGGTGAAAAATATCCCCTCATCGTGCAGGCGGTCAGAAAGCATTTACCCCACGTGAACCGGTTAATGAAGGGTACATCTTCTATAACTTCATCGCAGTATACATTAACTTGGTAGCTTCTCTTGAATTCCCCCCTTTTCAATACACTTGCAAACTCTTTGGCAGTATAAGTCTATGAAATATTATCCTCTCGCGTTGTGGTACAGCACAATTATTTGTTACCCACTAGCAGTACCAAACAGAACACTGTAGCGTAATGTAAGTAAAAACGACTAGCATCAAAATCAGAGTCCTAAGATCAATGCTGACAGAACTGCGAAGCCGCAGCTCCTGCCGGTTCTGGCGTTGGTTTCTGGCACTTCTGACCGCTTCGGGTCAAACGGCGCCTCTTCCCCCGGCCGTGCGCTGCAGTACCCGAGTTTCGCCACAGGGCGGCAGCACTGAGACCGCCGCGGCAGCCCCGGGCGAGCGGTCGTGCCGCGTTTCGCGGGAACCCCGCAAAATAAACTCCAGAAAACAAACGCAACGAAACAAAAACGCACACAGAGAGCCGCGGAACGAAAGCCGCGCGTACAGGACACAGAACCCGCCGGGCCTCGCCCCGAGCTCCCGCCGAAGCGGCGCCCGACCCGCCACGCCACCGAGCCTGCCATCGCGCCTTAGCTCTGGTTTGAAACGTCTCCCCCCGACTAACGGGGGCTGCGCCGCTCCCGGAGCGACTGCTGTCCCGGAGGGACACACGGCTCCAGACCGTAAGCCTTCGGCGCACCTGCCCTCGGGGTCACACACCTCCCACCGGCTTCGCCAACTCGGCCGTAAGGGCAGGGGGGAAACTGAACCGAACGCCTCCTCACCGCGCCGGCCCATCCCACTCCCCCCGTTCCAACGGCACGGTCACCCTCGCCGCGGCCGCACTCACCTGCCGCCTCTTTCGCCGCTCCGTTCCCCTCGCACTCTCCCACCGTCCCGCCGGGCTCCGCGGGCACCGACACCCGCCGCGCCCCGGAGACCTCCGCGGCGGGAGGCCCCCTCTGCCTTTCTGTCGCCTCCTTCCTTTCTGCCGCCTCCGGGGACCTCACGAAGGGCTACCCTGAGCCGACTGCCTCCAGGTCCCCGGGTGCCGGTTGCAGCAACCGCTCCACAGCCGCCCCGACCCCCGTTCCCGTTAATTCCCGGTACCCACCCCGAGACACCACGGACCCGCTCGCCAGGACCCGCGCTGATTGGCTGCTTTCCACCCCACCACGCTGTCCTCCTATTGGATGCTCCGTCCGGCGCCCAGAGGCCCGCAACGCCCGCCCCTCCGGCAAAATGATAGCCTGCCTAGGCACGTCAATCACCATTTTCTCCGCCTATCAGAGCTCGCAGTGAGGGCAGGCGCAGTAGGGAGAGAGCAGCACCCGCCCCTTTCCGCAACACGATTGGCTGCCGAAGACAAGTCAATCATCATTCTCTTGGCCCATCAGTACTCGCAGTTTGCTCATGCGCAGTACGGAGCCTCCGACACCCGCCCCTCCGGCAATCTGATTGGCGGACAGAATGGCAATTGACGTGCCTTGGCAGCCTATCAGCGATCCGCCCCCCCCCCCCCCAGCCTTCCCGCGCCATCTGATTGGCCCGCTCTGCACCCTCACCCGTCTGCTCTCCGCCCTGCCGGGCCCCCCCCGCCCTTTGCCCGCGCGGCTTCCAGCAGCCGCGTTTGAAAGGAAACAACAAACCGCGCTCCTTTGGTTTACGCTGACAAGGGGGGCGGGTGGTCACCTACCCTTAAATTCATTGTGAACAGAGAGAGCCCTAAGGAGCTCCGGCCGGCAGGTTTCTCTCCCCTGTGCCCGGGACTGAGGAGACGCCGCCTCCTCCTGCTGCCGCCTCGCCCGTTCCCCTCGCAGCGGGGCCGCCCCGGGAGAGCCGGGCGCCTCTTTTTTTCCCGGCGGCTCGTCCGACCGCTGCCCCCCCCTTTCTGACGGGCACGACCTCGGTCGCAGCGGCAGCGCCCCCCTCTTACCCGCGGCACGGGCACCGGGCGCTGCTCCCCAGCTGCAGTTCCGGGCTGTGGCCACCAGACGGCAGCACCGAGCGCGGTCACGCAGCGCCCCCGGGCCCCGCAGCGCGGGCGCTTTTTCTTGACCCGTGGGCAGCCCGAGCTCCCCGAACGCGCTTTCCCAGAGCCGCGCACATGGCAGACACACTGATAAAAGATAATAGCCCGACATTGCTAAAATGTTTTTTTTTCCTAAAGATGCCTTCTATCCTAATAAAATACATTGCCTCTCCCTGTGCCCCGTGTCTTGTCTGCAGCAGTAACTCGGCTCGCCCGCAGCTGTGGCAGCTCTGCTGCTGCTACAGGGTCAGTGCCAGCCCTTACCCTCGGCTGAGCAGCAGCCGGGCAGGCGCTGCTGCTCTGGGCGCTGCGCATCCTTCAGGAACGGTTCTCAAACGATCCTGTGCAACGATGTCCAGAGCCAGGACCCCCGCGGCGGGGGGACAGGAGCACACGGCCGGGCCCGTCGTGGCTCGGGGCTGTTTCCGCAGTCGCTGTGAGCTGATCCGTGAGCTGGAACCAACCTCCCCATGCCCCGGCCCGGCCCTTTGTCCCCGGCTTTCCCAGGGCAGCGCAGCGGGCTGGGTCACACCAACTGTTCTCTGCTGGCACCACCCAGCCGGGTCACCTGTGTCTGCGGTTGTGGGGACACCCCACGGGCTCCCTGGAAACGGACATCACAGCACTGAGAGGGGGCGTTCAGGAGCCTCTGCGCTTTTGGGTTGGTTTGTTTGGGTTTTTTTTCCTTTTGTTGTTTTGATCGTTAGCTTCTTGTTGCTGGTTGGTTTGTTTTTAAGCTGTTACTCTATATAGCTCATCCACGGTGCTTATAGAGCATGGGTAAATCTACCCTGCTTCCTCACAGGAGACAACCATCTCGCTTTACAACAGGTGATTGAATCTGCTATAGAAAAGTTCAACCACCTCCTGTACAGCAAAGGATAAAAGAAAGTATGGATTTTTGTTGCATCTAATCCACAATGCAAGTACCAATTAACAATACATTAGCAGTGGGTTCCTTCAAATATTCACAGTGAAGGCAGTTCCTGGCACGATTGTATTAGCGTTCTTACTATTTTACGGGAGAAACACAGGGCACAGCTGATTTTGCCCACGTGCAGCGCAGTGATCACACGGGTGCGGTGAACCGGGTGGAAGGCCCTAGAAAAGGAAAATCAGCCTCCGTGTGCAGGGCCAAAACAGAAATCCTTTTCAAACTGTGCCATTTTAAAAAGCTACCAGGGGTATAAAGCAGAAAAAAGAGCAGTGAATGTGTATAATGACACAATTTGATGGTTTTCCAGTTTCATGATGTGCTCTTTTACTAACAGTGTCTGCTGGAGTGGATACCCTGGACACCAACAAGCGGGTCCTGGTGCTGTGCCCATGGTGATTCATCCACTGTGGCCGTGGGTGTCAGGCCCTGATACAATAGACACAAAACCTTGGGAGGGAGGTGATCACAGTAGAACGCTTAAAGATAATGAGCTAGCAGACTTGATTTAATCTTTACTTAAAAATACACATGGCTGCTGTCTTTTCTACAGTTTAGGTAGGACAGGCTCCAATATCTCTATGAATTACAATACATGACAAAAATTAAAGGGGGAAAGCTTTATTTTTACAATGGTAAATACAGTCTAAATCAATTTGGGAAACAGGTAAAGGGGTGTAGCAAATGAGGCACAGACGATCCTGTTTTATCTCAGAAGGCTTTGGCGTATTTACAGCTTTAGGCACAGCGTGTCCAATCCCGTATAAAATGCACTGTCCATACCAATTCAGCCTGTCCCCCGATATAAGGACATCAGGATGCCACCCTGCATTCACCAAGGGACAATCCTGATCTAATGTTCTCTGTGTATTGTACACCAATATCTGTTCGTCAACAAACCTTTTACTGGTTTCAATTTCTTTCCCTGATTATTCTTTTTCAAATACAATGCGTATGTAACATTTTGTATTGTGTAATATGCATTATATAATAGACAATATATGATTTAAAACATATCTCATTATATATTACATGTAGTGCATTACTATACTACACATCTCGGGTATACCCACCCAGACCTGTGCAGCATATTAATATTCTTTACAGTGGCCACCATTAATTACAATATTCCCTGGTTGCTGTTCCCCAGGGAGTCAAACGATCCTTTTCCACTGTCACAAAACACAGCCCGGGCGGGATTTCTTCCGAATCGCTCCTGTCCCTTGTCCACTACCTATTTCACAATCACAATAACAGACAATTGGTTAACCGTAAGTATTGGACTATAAAATCACCCGAGACACAAGTAACAACAGATCACTAAAGACACAAACAATTATACAATTGCTAAGGCACAAACAGCAAAATCACTAAAGGTACCTTTATCAAATTACTGTTCCCTTGTTTTTCTCTTTTATTTATTGTTTTCTCATTTTCCTCTTTAGTTTTTTATTTCTTTTTAATTTACCCAATTTACCAAAACGCGCAGACCCAACGCGCTGGTGTCGCCCACGTCTCGCGCAGGCAGCCTGCAAACAAACCAGACTATGAAAGTGCCTTACCTCATTGATGGGGTTTTACCCACGTCCCGAGCTGGCCCGAGGATCCGTGATCCCTTCCGGGAATTCCCCGGTGCCGGCACAAGGTCCCAGAGATCCTGGGGTCCACGGGAGGTCAGGCAGATTATCCCATCCTCGTCGCCAGAAAACGATACCGAAAAGTCGGCAAACAGACTCTTTAACATGGTTTTGAAAGTGTTAAAAAGCAGGCACTTTTATTACGGCGCGCTGGGCACTCGGGGGATCGCTCCTCTAATCCAGCGTGCGTTCCGCTTTCCTCTGGTTTTACATATCCTGGAACTCCTGAAACAGCAAAACACGCCAACCACTGTTTACAGACGTCCCGTGCTCTTTCACCAGTGCGTGCAGCCGCAACGAGAAATCTGGAATGAGCGTCTACAGAAACACGTACGTATTTACCCACTTCAGAACAACGCGTTACATCAGCTGGCCGTACTTGTCAGTAATCCCTCCTGGATTAACACCCTCTTTGGATGGCACGGGTGCCGACTGTTGGCAATCAGGGCAGGACATAAGAACGCTCCTGGCCTGATCCGTTGTAATTTGAAATTGTCGTTTTAACGACTTTGCATTCTGGTGAAAGAGTTTATGTGATAATTTAGCTTGCTCCAAGGCTTTAGGCACAGTAAGCGGCACAGCTCGTGCATCGGCCCTCCTATTGCCTTCCGCAAGAGGTCCTGGAAGGGCAGCACGAGAGCGGATGTGCGCTGCATAAAAACCATGACGTCTATGATTTATTAGGAACCATAGCATTCTCAATTCAGCCATCAAAAGAGGATTATCCTCTTCCTTCAGAAAAGAAGCTTCCAGGCGGTTAAGTATGCCAGCTGCATAATATGAGTCAGTTACAACATTCAAAGGCTCATTACAGAACACTCAAAAGCGATCCTAACAGCTGTCAGCTCAAGAACTTGTTTGACCCCTGGTCTCCTTTTTCTACCTTGTGTTTGGAACACTGGGTATCTGAGTTTAGCCACGTAATTACAACTTTACGTGAGCGACCAAAGGCATCAGTAAATACAGTCTTGTCACTTACTGGTCGTTGCTGACAGCAGCATTTGCCACACAACGGTAAATTACCAATTTCAGCCCACAGTTTATGTTGGGGGTAATAAACTGATATGTTCCCTGCATATGTTGCCAATGCAATCTGGAAATTCACATCTTCAGTTAATTACCATTGCAAATTCTCCTTTGTTGTAGGAATAAATATACATTCAAAGTCTGTCCCATACATAGCACATAAACATTCTCTGCCTTTAATTATTGGGTTTGCATACATTTCTTTTATTATCCAAACTGTTTTCATTGGTGTGTGAGCTAGAAAAACCCATTCCAACTCTTAAAGAATCACTTAATGACTTGTCCCATTGAAACGGTACTGCAAACGGTTGGACGGTATTGGCTATGAGTGCCAGCCAAACTGGCAGCTGCAAATTGCGTCCCCATCCCTATTTTTGTTCAACAGCATCGAATACTTTCTATATGGCCTGCTGAGCTTTGTCATCCAATACCTGAGTAGACAATAAATTCAGGTCTCCTTTCAAAAGTGTAAAAAGTAGACACAGTTCCTCTGTGGCAATGCCCAAAATAGGTCGGAGCAAATTTATGGCTCCTAGCAATTTTGTAAGTCATTTAAGGTCATGATATTATGGAATTTAAGAGTTACTGGCTAAGGAATGATTTCTTGTTCTGTTATTTGCCACCCCAAATATTTCCATGGAGCAGTTTTCTGAATTTTTTCTTGTGCAATTTGTAATCTAGCCTTTTGTATAGCGTTACATAGGACTTGCATTACTTGTTGTAGTTCCTGCTCTTATAACATGACAAGCAAGATATCATCCATATAACGACAGATACAAGCTGAGGGGTACAGCTTCCTCACAGGTTGTACAGCTGCTGCAACTACTGTCTTGCAAATGGTTGGACTATTTCTCATCCCTTGTGGTGATACCACCCAATGCTATCTCTTCATAGGCTCCTCTTGATTAAGTGAAGGAACACAAAATGCAAATCTGGGGGCATCCTCAGGATGTAGCAAGGTGGCACAGGTGTCCATGCCATAATTTTGATTTCACCTTGATAATCAGAGTCAATTACTCCAGGTAAAACAAACAAACCCAATTTGGTAGTAGATGATCAACCTATTAACAAAGCATGCACACTAGGCACTAAAGGCCCCCACACTCCTCTGGGAATAAGCAATACCACAGCAGTAATTAATTATCATCACTGACGGGCTGGCAGCCAAGTCCAGCCCTGCACTTCCAGCTGTTCCAGGGAAGAGATCTCGGGTCATGAGTTTAGACTTGAATTTATTTGATGGGGGCGGGGGAAGTCCTGTCCCCCACCTCCTGGGAAGGGTTAATTGGCTCCCCCTTTACATTAATCCTTGAATGATGTTCACTCACACAGTGCTTGCCCTTTCCCCATTTTGGACGACCTCTAGGAGGTACAGCCTTCGAAGTCTGGCGTGCATACTTTGTGTAATCTTTCTTTACACGACCCAGTGTCCCACAACAAAAACAATTCGATTTCAGTTCTGTTCCCAATACTTGTAACTGTGCTGCTAAAGCAGCAGCTAGAGAGCTGGTATAATGTTCAGTTGACTTATGTTTTGACACACTCTCATATCTGCTATAGTACACCTTTCCCTATTCCCCAAATCCTGCAACACACGCTGACAATCAGCATTAGCATTCTCAAAAGCCAATTATTTTAGTAACAACTCATGCGCTGTGTCATTATCAATTTGTCTCTCCAAAGCAGTTTGCAAGCGGTCTAAAAACAGCGCATAAGGTTCCTGTGATCCTTGCAAGATTTTTGAAAAGGACGTATTGGCATCTCTCCCAACCTCCAGTAACTTCCGAACCACTTTCATTGCTAGTTTTGCTATTACACCACATATATATCTCTCTGGGTTACGCAACTTGATTATCTGGCAAAGCGTGGGCACATTCCCCAGCTAAAGGACTGCAATCAATCCATCTCATCCGATATGCATTATCAACGGTCTCTGTAGTACAGTTCTCCCAAAAATCAGATAACTACTAGTCAATATACTGTACGGTTAAGATCATTTTCAACAAAGAACGCCAGTCATGTGGAGTAAGTTCGTAAGAGGAGCTTAATGCTTCAAAAATGTATAACAAATGATAAAGTAACCCCATTTTCTTTAGCTAATGTTGGTAATTCCTTTACAACATCATACGGTAGCTGCTGAAAGCCTGGAGATTGCTGTTCACAACAGATCACTGGCCATGCCGTAACCACTTTCGAGTCTCCTGTTTTCAAAGCCTCTTCTCTACATTTATCCCACATGGTTTAATTAGTGTGCACTTTCGGTTGCAAAGTAACATCCGGGGGGAATAAATCAGGCTCTTACTCTGGGTCCGTCGGGCCAGGATCAAGGGGCTTGTCAGGCGACTCCCACAAACCATCATTTGCCAAAAGTGTTCACTGTAGTGTACATGCAGGGGCTTTGTTATCAGCCAATCCTTTATCCACTACTACATCTGTGGTCAGTGCATTTTTGCCTAATCTATCTACAGGATCCCCCTCCTTCCCTGGCAAGGGAGGAGCAGAAGGTTCACAATTAGTTGCAACCCGCGCAACTACTTCCTTCTGAGTCGCTATTAAAGCAGACATAATTTTTGCCCAAGTAGATAAATATTCACAAGCAGCTTTATCTCCAGTTGCTGCCTGTTCATATAATTCTCGTTCAACTTTCTGCCATGCCTCCAACTAAAATGTACCAGTTGTAGGAAAGTCCAGCACATGATCAGCAAGCCTTTCTTATAAAGTCATTAATCGGACTACTGGTACATTGTGATTTTGCTTTCTTAATAAAAGTTGAAGGACATCTAGGGTTTGTTTGGTTCAAGGGATAACTTCCCTCCTATGGTTCCAAATTGCTCATCTTTTCTTGCTGATGGGCGCACGCTGTGGTTTCTGTTTCCTGGCTCTGTTTCCCTGTCCTTGTTCAATTGGGCTTTGCCACCAGAACGGCTGCTGCCTTTACAGCCGCACTCAAAGTCCCTGTTCGGGTGCCATTTGTAGCGAATGTGGCACCGACTCTCTTTTAAGGTGAGACAAGAGACATTTGTTACAAACTCAGGTTTGCATTTATACTCGCTATGATGCTTGCTCAAGCATTTGCTGATTTGGTAAGTTCGTCATAACATAAGTGATATATTGTTACTGCCATAAAAGCATCGTTGTCTATACCACAAGCTACCCCCGTCATCCCCCTTGATGTATCATTCCTGTACCAATCCCTCTGTCCTCGATGTATCACGTAGCATACAGTACTTGCTTCTTGTGTTATTCCACTAATGATTGTTCTCACGCTGTCAACTCCCACAGTTTCTCATAGGCCCAATGTCAGAATACTGCCACAATCACCTTTCTCCTTCCTTGAGCTCTCCTGACCTGCGGTTCCACCACCGTTGTCTTCTTTCTTGATCCCTCTTGACTCACAGGTGCCCTCCAATCCTCTTTCTCGATCACTCTTCCTCACAGGTTCGCCTCCTTCCTTGCTTTTCCTTTGCACGCTGCTCCACCTGAAGAGAAACACACAGAGGACTGAGCTACATCAGCCCCAGGGCACTACAGTCAGACGGGGGCTGCATCTGGGGGCTGACACCTCCCCACACCCCACAGCGTGCCCGCCTTGCCTTGGCCCCGGCCCCTCACACCGCCCTTATCCTCAGCTCTGCCCCTCCGCTGCAGCACAGCTTCCGCACATGCCCTGCTCAGGCTGGACCCCAGTTTCATGGGTTAGAGATATCATAGCTCAGTACAAATCCCCACAGTCCTCACCTGCTGTTTGGTGCTTGCGGAGGGTCACACTCACTGTGCCCCAGGGCACTGGCCCTGCCCGGCCCTGCGGGAGTGTCTGGAGCTGCCGCTGGCTGGTTCTCCAGCTTTAGGGTCACCCGCAGAAGCCCGCTCTCCTCAGCTCTGCACACCCATCCAGTTGCGCCGCCCAGGCAAAGTCAGCTTCACCCTCTGCTCTACACCTCACCTGCAAACAACCAACTTTCAACTGACAACTGTCCAAAACCCACCGACAAACTCTCCAAATCTCAGCCTTTCGTTTGCAACTGCTGCCTCTAGTGCATCTCACAGACAAGCCTTCAAAATCCCCTCATCCTGCAATAACACTCCAGCACTGATCACCTGCGGGAACAACTACCACAATACCAGGCAAACACCAACCAGTTCTGGCACGGAAATATCACTTTCTCCTCAAGAATCCACCCGACACCAACTGCTGACAAACACACGCTGTCCTCACCAAAGCCAAACGCTGCAACAACCAGCGACAACTCAAATTTGCGTGTGTGGCGCAAAATCGCAGGTGTGAGCTAACGCAGAGCTGGGCTTGAAAGCTGCAGAGTGTGCACCCTGTGGTATAACGTGGCGAGCTACTGCCATTCTGCCTTCTCCCTGGGAGAAGCGCGTGAGCAGAGGCTGCTTCAAGGCACGATGGGAACGGTTTGGTTCTCCGGGTCTCTCAGGGCGAGAGCGATAAATGTGATCTGTGTCGTGGCGCAGGAACTTCCCGTACACTTGCTCCTCCATTCGGTCTCGGGTGCTGCAAGAGAGGGAGCGAGAGATTCAGGGCAAGATTGACAACCTCGGCATCCCCGTCCCAGCCACGGGTCACCCAAACCTGCAGACATCCCGGGAGGCCCCCTAAGATTTACACTCCCCTATGCCCCACCCTTGAAGCCTGGACATCGCCAGAACCACAGAGCAAGTATTTCTTGAGGAGGCACCCAAAGGGTCCGTGTTCTCTTTCAGGCAGATGCTAGCGCAAGATTGCAAATCATCTCACAGCTACCAGGAAGGTAAAAAATAACGTCTTGAAATGGGAAAGGAACAGGTATTGTTTCTCTTCATCACCTCCCTCATTGCCACGTTATCAAGGTCTCCCGCAATGTTCCACAGGAAACTTGAAGCTTGGAATTCCTGGTATTCTGAACCTGGGCAAGAAAGGAAGAAAAGCATGAGACTGATCATAAAGAGGGTGGCTGCTCGTAACATGGAAAGAGCAGTAACAAGGTAAAAAGATATCACTTTTCCTTAGAGAGCTCTCAAAGCTGCCTGTTAAGGACAAGAAAAACAAACTTGTGACGGACCATTACTTAAAATCCAAGGCCCAGGAAGCGATCTAATGTACATTGAAACGCGGGCCACGAGACAGTGGAAGTGCCACGAGCTGAGACTGAAGGGACAGAGGATGAATTTCCAAAGAAGTTTAGGTTTCGATGTCAAAACGGAAAATTCTACGTCATTAAAATATAATGCAAAAGTCAGTGTAAAATCAAGTAAGGCAACGACTCCAAATGAACTCCCAGGCGCTTCAGTCACTCAGGAGATCAAAAACGCGGATCATTTCTCACCTGCCCGCCTCCCAAACCCCAGCCTACGTCCCCTGCTTCCAGCTTACCTGAGCCCAGATTAAAGGAGGATTTCAGAGGCCATGCCAAGTTCTGCTGCTCCTCGTTCGGGTTGCCAGTCTTCCTCCTCGCTCTGGAATTGCAGGTCAACCGCCTTCCTGTTCTTCTTTGATTGACGCTGAGCTGCCGCGTTACCCGCTGCCGTCTGAGCGGATCTCGGGGAGCCTCTGGAACCACCAGAGCGCTCCCCCCACCAACATTCTCTTGCCTTGTTTTCGGGGTTCCTCTTCACCAGCTGAGGCGCCCTCCCACCCCCCGCCGCCCTCTTACCTTTTTCTAGAGGTCTCTTGAGCCACCAGCAAGCTCCCCCGCACCTTCCCTCAGCGATCTTGGCCCGCCAGAGGCCTGCCCCTCGTCAGCCTCCTCCCCTTTTCCTGGGTGCTGCTTGAACCACTGGTGGGCTCCCCTCCACCATCCTCTCGTCCTTTGTAGGGGAGTCTCGTGACTCACCAGAGCGCTCTCCGCCGTTGCCTTGCTGGGGTTATTGACACCGCTTGACTTGCCAGAGCGCTCCCCCTCGCAGTTCTCTTGTTGGATTTCTTGGGACCTTTTGAACCATTGGAACAACGGGAATGCTCCCCCGCACTGTGACCTTGCCTTTCTTCAGTGCGATCTTGACGTGCTGGAGCACTTCCCCGCGCCGTCCTCTTGCCTTTTACTGGGGAGTCTCTTGAATATCCACAGCACTCCCCCCTGCCATCCTTTACCAGATTTTTTGACACTTCTTGACATCTCGGAGTGCTCTCACTCACCCTTGTCTTGCCTATTTTCAGGGCGCTCCTGTCCCGCTGGATGCTCCTCCCTGCTGTCCTATTGCCAGATTGAGAATTCTCGACCTGTCCCAGCGCTACCCCACCGTCCTTCTGCCTTCTACCTGGGAAGTCACTTGAAGAACTGGAGCACTCCCCCCTGCTGTCCTCTTGCCTTTCTTCACTGAGATTTTGGCCTGCCAGAGCACTCCTCCCTGTTGTCCTCTCACTGGATTTCTTGGGACCTCTTGACCCACTGGGTTTCTCCTCCCGCTGTCCTTTTGCCTTTCTTTAGTACAATCTCAGCCTGCTGGAGCGCTCCCCCTCGCCGTCCTCCTGCTGGATTTCTTGGAACCTCTTGACCCATTAGGGCGTTCCCCCTGCCACCCTCTTGTGTTTTCTGGGGGAGTCTTGTGACCAACCAGAGTGCTCCCCCCCACCATCTTCTTCCCCTTTTCCTGGGTGCTTCTTGATCCACCAGAGTGCTCTCAAAGCTGCCTGTTACCATCCTCTAACCATTCTCTTGCCTTTTTTTGGGGGAATCTTGTGACTCACCAGAGCGTTTTCCACCATTGTCTTGCTGGATTTCTTGACACCGCTTGACCTGTTGGAGCGCTCTCCCTCACAGTTCTCTTGCTGGATTTCTTGGGACCTCTTGAACCACTGGGGAGCTCCCACCTGCCACCTTCTTACCGCATTTATTGAGACTTCCTGATCTGCTGGATTGCTCTCCCCACCGGCCTTCCTCTTGCACTTTTTGGGGGAGTCTTCTTGACACGTCCGAGCGCTCTCCCTCACCCTTGTCTTGCCTCTAGTCAGGGCGCTCTTCTCCCGCTGGAACGCTCCTCCCCGCCATCCTATTGCCAGACTGAGAATTCTTGACCTGCCGCAGTCCTGCCCCGCCATGCTCCTGCCTTCTGCCTGGGAAGTCACTTGAAGAACTGGAGCGCTCTCCCCCGCTGTCCTCTTGCCTTTCCTCAGTGGGATTTTGGCCTGCTAAAGAGCTCCTCCCTGTCGTCCTCTTGCTGGATTTCTCGGTACCTCTTGACCCACTGGGTCTCTCCTCCTGCCGTCCTTTTGCCTTTCCTTAGTACATTCTTGGTCTGCTGGAGTGCTCCCCCCCACCATCCTCTTGCTGGATTTCTCGGGACCCCTTGTCCCATATAGGACATGCCCCCCCACCACCATCCTGTTGTGTTTTTTAGGAGAGTCTTGTGATCGAACAGAGCGCTCCCCCCTACCATCCTCTTGCTGGATTTCTCGGGACCCCTTGTCCCATATAGGACATGCCCCCCCACCACCATCCTGTTGTGTTTTTTAGGAGAGTCTTGTGATCGACCAGAGCGCTCCCCCCTTGACATCCTCTTCCCCTTTTTCTGGGTGACTTTTGAACCACTGGTGAACTCTCCCCCATCATCCTCTTGCCATATATATTGAGACTTGTTGATCCGCCAGAGCGCTTCCCCCACTGTCCTCTTGCCAGATTTACTGATACCTCTTGTCCTGTCAGAGCGCTCCCTCTCGCAGTCCTCTTTGTTCAGTTTGTAGGGTAGGAGGGGGGATCTCTGATTACAGAAAGGTCCCTTTGTTCTAGGAGACATTCCCTTGCTCCATGCTTCAGGTTGCCCATCTTCCCTCTCATTTTCAATATGCACGTCCATCACCTTCCTCCTCTTCTTTCTTGATCCCTCGACTCCCGGATGAACTCAAATCCTCTTTCTTGATCACTCTTTCTCGTAAGTTCACAACCTTACTCTCCTTTCTTGCTTTCGCCTTTGTGAGCTGCTCCACCCAAACCGAAATGCCCTGAAGACAGAAATAAATACACCCACCCCAAGCCCGTACAGTCACATAGGGGGTGAGTCCGGTCGCTGACGCATCCCCACATCCCACAGCAAGCCCACCTTGCCTTGGCCCCGGCCCCCCGCACAGGCCTTCCCACCAACCCAGCCCCTCCGTAGCAGCACAGTTTCCCAGCATGCACCCCACAAAGACTTTCTTTGCCAGTCACCCCTGGCACTTACAGCAACACACCACATCAGCATCAAGAGCCCTGGGAGTGGAGAGCTGGCCAGGCCCTCACCCCGGCAGGATCCTCTTCCCCCTCCTTTAGCTGATGGCAGACAGACAAGACACCTCCCAAGAGGTGTCCAGCCCTCTCTCTCAACCACTCATGAGTACAAAAGCCCAGCCTCTACTCACCCACCCCGCCTCCCAAAACCCCACCAGCAGCCCCTGGTCCCAGCTGAACAGCAGCCAGTGCTGAAGACCTGGCTCGTGTTGTCGGACACAACCTTCCCATGGATGTCTGGGCCCCTGAGCAGTTTCCAGGGGTGGGAGGGCGCAGTCCTGATTACAGGGAGGTCCCTGTCCCAAGGGGGACATTTTCTTCCTCCTCACTCCTGACTCGCAGCTCCATCACCTTCCTCCTCTTCTTTCTTGATCCCTCCTGACTCGCAGGTCTACCACCGTCATCTTCTTTCTTGATCCCTGTTGACTTGCAGATGCACTCCAATCCTCTTTCTTGATCGCTCTTCCTCGTAGGTTCACCACCTTCCTCTTCTTTCTTGCTTTCGCCTTTGCGAGCTGCTCCACCCGAACAGAGATGCACAGAAAACAAAAATATACCCACCCCAGGCCCGTACAGTCACACGAGGGGGCGAGTCCGGTCGCTGACGCATCCCCACACCCCACCGCAAGGCCACCTTGCCTTGGCCCCGGCCCCCCGCACAGGCCTTCCCACCAACCCAGCCCCTCCGTAGCAGCACAGTTTCCCAGCATGCACCCCACAAAGACTTTCTTTGCCAGTCACCCCTGGCACTTACAGCAACACACCACACCAGCATCAAGAGCCCTGGGAGTGGAGAGCTGGCCAGGCCCTCACCCCGGCAGGATCCTCTTCCCCCTCCTTTACCTGCTGGCAGACAGACACCTCCCAAGGGATGACCACCCTGCTCCCTTAACTGCTCCCAAGTCCAAGAGCCCAGCCCCTGCTCACCACCCCCACCTCCCAAAACACAGCCAACAGCCCCTGCTCCCATTTTACCACTTTACCCCCGAGCACGGTTTCTAGGGGTGGAAGGGGGACGCACTAATCACAGATCGTTCCCTGTGCTTAAGGATACATTCTCCTTCTCGCTGGCTCAGGCTGCCCATCTTCCTCCTCACTCTTGACTCGTAGCTCCATCACCTTCTCCTCTTTTGTCCCCTCCTGACTCACAGGTCCACCACTGTCATCTTCTTTCTTGACTCTGCTTGACTCACAGGTGCGCTCCAATCCTCTTTCGTGATCGCTCTTCTGTGTCAGTACACGGAAGACCGGGCACATGAGAAACTGCAAGAGTCAACAGCATGAGAACAAGCATTAGTGGAAAAATACAAGAACAAAGGACTGTATGCTATGTGATACATCAAGGACAGAGGAGTTGATACAGGATTGATGCATCAAGGACAGAGGGACAGCTTGTGATAGACAAAAAAGGTGTTGATGGCAGTGACTTTGGTGGGAACACAAAACACATCACTTATGTAATGACTAACTTAGCTAATCAACAAATGCTTGAGCAAGTATCATAGCGAGTATAAACACAAGCCTGAATTTGTAATAAACATCTCTCATTGCACCTTAAAAGAGAGTCCGTACCGCATTCGCTACAAATGGCGCCCTGGAACAGGGACTTTCAGCGTGCCTATAAAGGCAGTAGCCGCTCTGGTAGCGAAGCCCAATCGAACCAGGAAACAGGACCGGGAACCAGGACAGTGCGCGCCCACCACCAACGAAAGGTGAGCGATTGGGAACCATGGGAGGGAAGTTATCCCTTAAGCAAAGACAAACCCTGGATGTCCTTCAACATGCGCTACAAACGCAAAATCAGGATGTATCAGGGGTCTGATTGGTGAGTTTATTACAATGGATTGCTAATCATGTGCTAGACTTTCCTACAACTGGTACATTTCAGTTGGAGACATGGCACAAAGATGAATGAGAATTATATGAACAGGTAACGACTGGAGATAAAGCTGCTTGCAAATATTCATCTACTTGGGGAAAAATTATGACTACTAAGATACAGGATACAGGACTGATACATCAGGGACAGAGGGACAGCTTACTATAGAAAAAAATGCGTATATGGCAGTTACATCGCTCATGTAATGTCTAACTTAGCTAAAGAGCAAATGCTTGAGCAAGCATCATAGCGAGTATAAATGCAAACCTGAGTTTGTAATAAATGTCTCTCATGGCACCTTACCGTGAGTCCACGCCAGATTCGCTACACTCTTCCTCATAGGTTCACCACCTTCCTCTCCTTCCTTGCTTTTCCTTTGCACGCTGCTCCACCTGAAGAGAAACACACAGAGGACTGAGCTACACCAGCCCAAGGGCACTACAATCAGACAGGGGCTGAGTCCGGGGGCTGACACCTCCCCACACCCCACAACGAGCCCACCTTGCCTTGGCCCCGGCCCCTCGCACATGCCTTAGAGATATCATAGCTCAGTACAAATCCCCACAGTCCTCACCTGCTGTTTGGTGCTTGCGGAGGGTCACACTCCCTGTGCCCCAGGGCACTGGCCCTACACGGCCAAGCTCGGCAGCGGGACTGTCTGGAGCTGCCGCTGGCTGGTTCTCCAGCTTTAGGGTCACCCGCAGAAGCCCGCTCTCCTCAGCTCTGCACACCCATCCAGTTGCGCCGCCCAGGCAAAGTCAGCTTCACCCTCTGCTCTACACCTCACCTGCAAACAACCAACTCTTCAACTGACAACTGTCCAAAACCCACCGACAAACTCTCCACACCTCAGCCTTTCGTTTGCAACTGCTGCCTCTAGTGCATCTCACAGACAAGCCTTCAAAATCCCCTCATCCTGCAATAACACTCCAGCACTGATCACCTGTGGGAACAACTACCACAATACCAGGCAAACACCAACCAGTTCTGGCACGGAAATATCACTTTCTCCTCAAGATTCCACCCTACACCAACTGCTGACAAACACACGCTGTCCTCACCAAAGCCAAACGCTGCAACAACCAGCGACAACTCAAATTTGCGTGGGCGGTGCAAAATTGCAGGGGTGAGCTAACGCAGAGCTGGGCTTGAAAGCTGCAGAGTGTACACCCTGTTGTTTAACGTGGCGAGTCACTCCCATTCTGCCTTCTCCCTGGGAGAAGCGCATGAGCAGAGGTTGCTTCAAGGCACGATGAGAACGGTTCGGTTCTCCGGGTCTCGGAGGGCGAGAGTAATAAATGTGGTCTGTGTCGTGGCGCAGGAACTTCCCATCCACTTGCTTCTCCATTCAGTCTGGTGCTGCAAGAGAGGGAGAGAAAGAAAAAGTTAGGACCGAGTTAACAACCTCATCATCCCTGACCCCTAACCTGCAGGAATCCTAGGAGGCCTGATATAAGTTTTGCTCATCTCCCTGTCTTTGCTGGAATACTGTACTGTAGAAATTTCTGTCATCAACATTCTCTTAACCGATCTGATGTGTTCATAGTTCCTAGCCCAGCATTCTTTCCTCAAAGTACCTCAGCATTTCCCTTTGAAACCACACCTTAGTGCCATCCCGTCCCAGAGCTACCTCAGCATTTCCCACTGCAGCCTCTGCGATGCCATCTCCTCCCTGAGGTACCTCAGCCTTTACCACCAAAACCTCTCTCCCTTCCGTCCTCTCCTTTAAGTCCCTCACCCTTTCCCGCCAAAGCCTCCCCCGATGTCATCACCTCCCTGAGGTACCTCAGCCTTTCCCGTCAAAGCCTCCCCCGATATCATCCCCTCCCTGAGGTACCTCAGCCTTTCCCGTCAAAGCCTCCCCCGATATCATCCCCTCCCCGAGGTACCTCAGCCTTTCCCGTCAAAGCCTCCCCCAATATCATCCCCTCCCTGAGGTACCTCAGCCTTTCCTGTCAAAGCCTCCCCCGATATCATCCCCTCCCTGAGGTACCTCAGCCATTCCCGTCAAAGTCTCCCCCGATATCATCCCCTTCCCGAGGTAGCTCAGCCTTTCCTGTCAAAGCCTCCCCCGATGTCATCCCCTCCCCGAGGTACCTCAGCCTTTCCTGTCAAAGCCTCCCCCGATATCATCGCCTCCCCGAGGTACCTCAGCCTTTCCTGTCCAAGCCTCCCCCGATATCATCCCCTCCCCGAGGTACCTCAGCTTTTCCCGCCTAAGCTCCTCCTGCACCGTCCCGCCCTCAGGTTCCTCCGCCGCTCCCTCCGTTCCCGGCCCCCCCCGCCCCTCGGCCCCCCTTGGCGCTCCCGACCCGCCGCTGCCCCCTCCCGCTCGCTTTCCTCCCTCTGTCCTGTGTCACTACGGGGGCTCCCCCTCCGCCCCACGGCCCCGCCCGAGCCCCGCGCAGCGCTCAGCGCGGGGCTCCCTTCCCTCACAGCCGCCCGCGTGTTTCCCCCTCGCCCCGGCCTGGGGCGGCGCTGATGCGGCTGGCTGCCCCTCGCCTTCCTCCTTCCGAAACCAGCCCGTCTGTCACCCTCCAGCCTCGCCCCTCAGCCGGTCCCGGGCCGCCCCGTCCAGTCTCCCCGCTGTCCGCCCGCCCCTCGCTCACCGCCGGCCCCGCCGTTCTTCGCGCGCTGCTCCAGCCGCCGCACCTCCGGCACGCGCTCCGCGGCCCGCGCACTTACGCAGCGTGTCCCCGCCCATCCCGCGCAGGAGCCAATCCCGTCCGCGTCCGCCACCGGACTGCGCCCCCCCCGCCCCCGGCTCCGCGCCCGGCACTGGCCCCCCCTGCCCCTCGCCTCCCGTCCCGGAGCCACCGGCGGCCGCAGAGCGGCGCTGTCCGCCCGCAGGGCGGGGCCGGGAGCTTTCAGGCTGCGTCTGCCCGGGACCGAGGGCTCCGCCGCCTGCCCGGGACAGCCCGGGACCGAGGGCTCCGCCGCTGCAGCCCGTTTCGTGCCGTTTGCACCCCCCAGGTTACACGGCTGCAGCCTTCCTGCTGGTTTAGCTCACACACCTTTCTTCTTTCTAACTGCACAGCAGTTCACACTCACAGAAGTTCGTGCTGGTTGGCATAAGAGTATCTGCATAAGAATTTACAAACATTACAAAGATATACCACAGACCACAGCTTTCTAAGCTTTCAAGTTAAAGTTCCATGTTTAAATAAAACAGACAATACCAGTAGAGCTCTGTACCTCTGTCGTCTTTGTTCAGAAAGAAGTGACAACACCAGAAAACACATTGACAGCCAGTGCTTTGAACAGTGAAGGTGGGATCTACAAAAGTCTGATTAAACTAAACAGCCTCAGGTCTTTATCAAGCTGCAGATCTGCCAGGAATGCTGAAATGCAAGAGTTTACTCCTGCAATATTCCACGATGGAACAGCCACTTCATATCAAATATAATCTCAAAGTTCCAAACCAGTACATTAAAAAGCTACCAGTAAGTATTAGAAGACCACTGCAAGATCTTATTGCTTTTTGAGTTAAATAATAATTTTTCAATAAACCAAAACCCAAACAGGTTCTCAAATCTGTTGCTTATCCTCCTGTTCATTCATTAGCACTGCAGCAATCAGTTTTTATACAATGTGTCAACAGAGGCGTCTAAAAAACCCCAAACAAAACTTATTCAAGTCCACGGACACCCCCGCCCTCCTTGCCCCCCCTCACCCTGAGCCCCACGATCACCACTTGGTGCGGGAGAGGAGCACAACTCGACAGACAGAACCAGAAATCCGACTGCGGTAAGAAGGAAACATCGAGGTAGTTACAGCTTCCTTAAACATTCAAAATCTGATGTCTTCCAAAACAAAGCACATCATCCTCATCATTTAAAAAGCAAAGTTGCTTTGTTCGTGTCTGATCCTCACACCAGCTGAGTGGTTCTCAAGTCCGCTGAGCTCCACTGTGCAGCCACCCCCACGTCTGTGTCGCCTTGTCTGGAGTCCCCAGTCGCGGGACAGTGAGTGGGGTTGGACTCCAGTGATAAAGAAAAACACAAAGAGTCAAATTGGAAAAGTAATTAAAACAGAAGATCTGAAAGCCAGTTTAATTTTAATAACTTATTTGTACACTGCTATAAGCATATGAAGTATGGGGGTCACGAACTCTTGCTACCACATATGTGCCTTATTACAATAAGCACAGGAAACAAGGAAGTAGCATTCCTTCTATTTTTGATGTAATTATGAGCTAATACATCTCCTGAGATGGCTTCCAGACCTGATTTAGTATCTACACTGTGTTGTACTGCAGATAAATACCTCAGGTCAGCATTAATTGAAGACAATGTGCAGAATGAGCAATATGCAGGTAAGCACAAGATCCTGGATTCCTTACAAGAGTCTACTTCTAAAATTGTCTGAAAATGCTGCAGAAATTGTAGCAGATAAACAACAGTAGCCACATTTTGTCCTACGGCATTTACATAATGTTGATCCACCTGTATTAACTTGTGCCCTTTCGGAACAGAGCTGTAAACTCAGAGTGTCCAAAGACTTCTTTCTTTTGAATAGAATACGCTTAAACTGGCTGTCTTGAACAGACTGGCTGTGCAGACTTGCAGCAGTTGAATGGAGGATGTGATTCCAGTGAATGGAGACAGAAAGAAGATCAGCACAAAAGCAGCAATGACAGACCAGAGACACCCACCTAAAGCCTACGGAGACCAAAAAAAGTCGTCGTGTGGGCTTAGCAGTTGGGGAACGAGACCAAACAGCCTGGTTATTCTCCACCAGGAGGGTCTTTATCTGGCCATGATCATGTCATCAATGGAGAAACTCACCATCATCAGACAGAGTGCAGGCGTGGGCAATGAGAGCAGCAAATCCAGCACCGACACGGTGTCAGAGTTTGTACAGACAATGAACACGCTCACGGGTCTTGTTCAATACTTTACACACTATTCTGAAAAGAGACACTGATTTAACTGTTGCACAGCACATACTGTCACTTTACACAACTTGGAGAAACAAAGCAAGCTCATAAAGTTCATACTCCATACATCAGGATAGGAGGTTACTCATAAAATGCAATCATCTCTGCCAGATACAGGCAAATGCACATATTTATTTGAAGCAAATTCCAAGTTTATACCGTCATCTCAGGTCAAATTCTGCTATCAGACACAGGACACACAGCTCAAATGCCAACAGCTCATAAGAAAGCTTCACAAGAGAATGAACTAAACATACAGCTATGGAATCAAGTGTGTTTTATCAATACGTCAAATGCAACTCTAATTCCCCTAGGCCCTCACGTTAATAGAAACCCCACAGAGTTTCTAGAAAGAATGTCCATAAAATTGACATGCGACATTACCCTCAGTGAGTCTCCTGAACCAGACGGCAGAGCAACCGACCCGCAGCAAGGACAACACAGAACAGACAGTTCTGCTGGAAACGCAAGGAACGGACTAAAAGTAACCATTCTGCATTACAGAATTAATGCATTGTGTCACTTTGTGTAGATAATTCACCCATAAAAATCAGTAAATATGAAGGCCACCCTTACTGATAAATGCCTATATGTTTGTAGTCATGTTTAATAAAACACACTTTGTGAGGGTTTTTTGGCTCAAGAAGGACACTGGATCAGTGTGCTTTGGGTTATTTCTGTAAGGAGCCATAACTCAACAGAAAGATAGCTTTAAGAAAGCGTGCAATTAGCTATTAATTGGACAAAATAAGTGTAGTTAGCACATAATAAATAGTTTTAAATGGTCTCACAAGTAGTTCATGTGATACATTTCCCTCAGGGTCTCCTGATATCTCCCATTCATTTGTATTAAACCTGCTGAAATGAAGCTATGTGTGTTTCATTTCAGTGATCTACAGGGAATTCAAACCAACAATAACAACTTGCCGTATTATCAGAAACAGTTTCTAAAGAGCAAACACAACAATATAGGAGGGGGGAGTGGAAGAAACACCACCTGGATTCATTTTCCCATATCAATTCTTATGAAAATACCCACAATAGGATGCACTTATCAGCAAGGTATACAACTGCACATCTACACACAACATAACTGCATGTAATCGCACATTTTTGACCATATTAACTACAAATTGGGCAGCTATAAAATACGTCAGTTATACCTTCATTTACTTCCAGAAATCTCCACTGAAATTATTTTGTTGCTTAAATTACTGTATAATGTGCACTTTATTGATGTATTATACATTAAGTATACAAACATGTTATGAAAAAACAAATCTAGTCCCAATACCTTTGTGAGTTTTAAAGGACGCCGGTGGGTAACGGTGAACAATCAACAGTCATCCGGGTAAAACACCCATGGGCAGAGCTGAAACTTGTTTTCATTGGTAGGTTGTGTTTTTCTGCAAGTTGTGTTATCATACCTACATACAGCAAATAAAGATTTGACCCAAATTACATACCTTTATGTGCATACACACACGCACATGTTTGTGTTGTACAAAGATCCACACTGTTACTGAGATGTATAGGCATCGAATGTGTCAGGTAAGTAACATGACAAGAGGCTTGAGAGGTGGGTCTGCAGGGAATTATGTAAGTAACATATTAATGCAACAAATCTGGTGGCATAAAGCTACGGGGGAAAAAAATCCAGCGGAGAATCAGATAAATTCACATGTTCTTTAAAGACAGCTCATGCATTCAACCAACTCCCAGGTGGGCCTGACTGTGGAAAGGAAAGTTTGCTTGAGCACTTAGCGCCAGTGTCTGATGAGCAGACAAAACACCAACTGCAGACCGGGGACCCCCAGTTCTCAACCAGTTCATGGCTCTGAGCATCTTCTTTCCACACACTGCGGGTAACGCTTTACATCTGCAATCCCCTCCCTAAACCCATCTTGTTCCTGGCTGAGAAGATACCAGATGTGGGAACTATTGCATGATAGAAGAATTTGTGCTGTTAAATCACAGGATTCTGAGCACTGCAGATGATCACAGTGCGGTGCTGCCCTGAGAAGAAAGGACGAGTGACTCTTGGTGTTCCCTGCTGCTCACTGCCCTGATCCTGCCCACCCTCATGTTCCAGCCACTCAGACCCCAGCCAGAATGACTGAGACAGGAGGGTCTCTTAAGGATGTTTTGTTTTGTCCAGATACCTTTAATTTGCTTATATACACAGATTTCATAAGAGGAAGCACTTGATTTCACCGATGACACGATTTCTCCAGTAACGCATCTCACCAAGATTGCCAATTGACAGTCCCCCTTAGGATGAGAGAACGTTCGTGTTGAACAAACCATGAACAATTGTAGTGATTGAAACTGGGGGTTTTTCAGACAAGCACCATCTGCCTCCTGCGCCAGAGACTCAACAGAATTATGTCTCAGACATTATGGCAACAACAGCTCATCCCGCAGCGATGGGTCACTCAGAGCGAAAACAATCCCGTATGGACACCGTGTCCAGCAGCAGATGGGGCACTCAGGAGAAGGTGAATCGCGATTTACATCCCAACACCAGCCGAGGCCCGCAGACAGAGGCCGCGGGCTGACATGGGAGGGGACAGGCCTTTCGTTCTCCTTCTTTGCTTCTCTTTTCCTTTCCTACACCCTTATTTCATCTCCTCTCCCTCTATGAGCAGTATAACCTAAGGCTTAGAGCCACAAAACTCCTTTGTGTAAACCCTTTGGCTGTTAAACTGTTCACCAATTTGGCTTAAGTAGCGTAAATCTTCCTGCTAATTGGGCCAAGCTGCAAAATAAAAGGTGTTGGGGTTTTTTTGTTTATAGTCCTTGAGTACCCCATATGCTCTTTTCTAACTAAGGGGACCTGAATCGGAGTCACCTCCCCACACACGGACAGCTGGGGACGTTCTGCAACTTGTATGGAGAGCGGAACACACTGAATAGGTCAATCCAGCATTTAATAAAAGCAACGGAGTTAGCTCTTGAATTAACATTGATAACATGCTCTGCTATATTGTGGCCAGTTGCGATTGGAAACAGCGCAGTTACAAGTTCGGTGTGCATGGTCCTCTGTATACACGAAGACATCCAGCCAGCTTTAGTCACGCACCTGATCTTTCCTTCGTGTTACAGATCTCTGCAATGAAAGCTGGGAGCAACAAACATTCAGCTTTCTGATGTGTCATTAAAGAGATTTTTCTGCATTTACTACAATCCTGACCGAGCCTGTACCTGATTGCTTTAACTGGCATTAGATAAGTCATTGAGGAAGCAGTCAAGTCAGCCCGCGAGAAGACACGGAGAGGTGACAAAGTTGTAAGTCCCTAGGATGCTGGCACACCAGCACGAACACAGGCAAGCAGAAGCCTCCAACGCATTGGCAGAAATATCCTACTCAGGTACAGCAGGCAAATGCAACTTATAATGGAACGGTTACAATATGCTTGGTAGAAAAAAGCTGAGGTTCCGCTGCCTCAGGCGCACAGCGGTTACTGCTGTGTCTGGTCTAACCCAGATCCAGTAGTGAGCTACACGTGTTTATCTTGGTTTGATATTTGTAGTGCACGTGTTAACGTACAGATCAATATACAAGACAAGGTCTGATGAACAAAATCTCTCTCTGAAAGATCCTGAAGTGATCACTGGAGTGATTTTCAAGGCAAAGATTCTGTCTGTCTCCAGCTCCCAGAAGACTTCAGAGGTGAAATTCTCTATAAATCCTGAGGGGGAAAGAGGGGGTTGTAAGGAACATGAACCTGAAGAACATTCAGTAGCTCTCCCGGGCGCTCTGTGACGGAGCCTCCCCTGTTCACCAGCTCCTGAGGCTCCAGGGGCTGCAACACGGGGCACAACGCGCTCACAGACTGAACCTGCGCTGAGGGAGAAAATGCCTTCCTGATGAAGCTTTAACATCAACACACCGACTATTGCTTGTCCTTCAAGGAAACTATCTTGTTATAAGCATTTATAGCTCTATTGTCTATTTATGCTTTTAGCAATAAGCGCTTTTATCCACATTTCATTTTGGTGCACCTGGTAAGACATGTGATTGAAGGTGACAGATAAGAGCAGGGCACTCTTTTAATCCCTAAGACAGGACCCTGGGAAAACTTCACAGGAATCAGTTCTTCACTACATTGCTGCTCCTTGCATTCACAGCCCAGCAGAAAAGCACGGGCCGAGGCGAGAACCGCCCGCAGAAGGGGCTGCCAGACACTGTTCTGGCTGATGCTCTGCCAGGACGTGCTTCGTTTTCTGTCCGGTGCTGTGCGGGGGGAACACGGAACATCTGCACGAAAAACCTGCGCTTGGCTCGTGCAGCGTCTGTGTCACGGGAACCGACAGCCACGTCCCATCGCTGACCTCGCGTGTTCACACAGCTGACTCAGTGATCGATACAGGTTCATCTGCATTACAAGCACAGCCGAGCCAGGTCAAGAGTGCTTCTTAAGAACCATTTTCAAAATGATCTTTCTAGACAATAGAGACTGATTTATCTTAATTTGTCTTACCTAAAAGCTAAGAAAGTATTTAATTTCTAGTAAGAAAGATGCCTAATTTTCTTTTGGCTATTAAAAATTGTATTAACCTCCAAAAATAAGAGAGTAAATGTCTGTTAACACTTTTTCCTTTTATGCTGATGTGAAGAAAATTCCTCTCTCATCCTGGTACTGTCAAACAGGATGAACATTTTCAGAGAATGAGAGTGGGGAGTGATGAAAAAGTCAACAGCTTTTGCAGTCAGTTTGTATAAATTAAGATAAACGTGATATTGAAGCAAACCCAAATGTTTTTAACGTTCTCCTATAGAATCTCCTGCTGCTGTACAATAAGATACACTCTCAGACTATGACAACATTAGTCCGTGTCTTTGTAAGGCGCAGTCTTTTTCCTACCATATCATGCATAGGTGCCACACTTCTATATAGCCAGGTAACTGCTCATCTAAGGTGCATTTTGAAACATACCTTATCCTGCTTTGGAACCTGTGCCGAAATGGAAAGCAGTTGCTCTGTATCCAGGAATTTTGAGATAACTGTAAAACAAAAGTAAACAGATCAGAAATTGAATGGAAATCATAACAAAATCTATTTTTTTTTTTATGAACTTTTGTTAATCTTTTTCTTCCATTCTATCTTCACAAATTATTTACCAGGGAAAAAACAGGTTAAAAATTGCTGCTATCTAAATTATGTTGTCATAACTACACAGACTGTACCGAAGCATGTAGCGATTATTTTACAGGTGGACATATATCAATTTGGTAATATTCTTTTAGTGTGATTGAATCACACGTCTCTTGTGATAAAGATCAAGATGACACGATCCAGCTCCAGGTGCACTGACTCATACTCTGCTGTTGTGTTCTGTTTAGTTTGTCTGGACCACTATGAAGCAACAGGAAAAAACACCCATACACAACAACAGAACATCAGTGATGCCTTTATTTGTTTTTAATGTATACATTATGTACACCCGAATACTTCCAACTAGTCACAGAGGTAGAGACAAACTCACATTCTTTGAAAAAGGTATTGGCTGACTTCTACCCATTTAATCTGAGAAATTCGCTTTTCTTAGCAAAATCCTTGAGAAAAACATCACTATCATAATAAAGATTATTTCCACTACGTGTCACCTGGCCAATAATTACAATTCAAACATATCGAGTCACGTTGCATACTTTCACAGATTAGAAAGAAAGTGTTTTAACATAAATTGAATATGATGCATTAAAAATAAACTACTACTTAGTTAAATACACTCAGAAAACCAAAGACGGTAAATGTCAAATGAGGGTTCCAGGTAAGAGTACCCTACAGATTTGAAGCGCGCTTTGGGGACACCCAGCGCCTCCTGTTCACTGTACATTATGTGAACTGCAGCAGCTGAGACCCTGGGATGTGTGACCTGCAAAAACCATGAACATTAAAGTAATGTTTATAAATCACAAATATGTTATTTGGCTTCTTTATGGACTGAAAGTGACAGGAGTGAAGCATCTAAACGTGATCTGTCCCACATTCATTCTTCACCACCCTGCAGCAGTTCTAGCAGGAGCTTCACACGTTTTCCCCCATTTAAGAGTTTAGATGCCAAAATATCCCAATAAGAACCATAATGCTTGTTTACATCTAGAATTGTCTTAAATATACGTCCTCCTATGCATGTTACAGAACACTGTAACCCTGCTTTGTATATTAACATGTAAAACATGCCACTAAAACCGTATCAATTAACTGACTAGACAAAGTTTTCCTCTGGAATTTAACACGTGCATTAAAACTCCTCCAAACCGAAGCCCAGCTCTACTAGGCCGTCCCACAAGCGCAGGGCTTGAGCTCTGGTTTGAGCCCGATGCCGCACTCCCCGCGCCGGGCTGCAGTACCGCGCTGTGGCCACCGGGCGGCAGCACCAGCGACACCCGGCGGGCGGTGCACCGCGGGAGCACCGGGGCGCCACCGCGCATGCGCGGAACCGGGGCTGAACGTCCGCGTGCGTGCGGGGGTGACCTGCACCGGGGTGACCACCCGGGATCACCCACAGCAAACGAGTCACCCGGGACAACGCGGAACAGAGAATCCGCTCTAGAGAACCACCCCACCCAGAGAACCCTCCTCGGCGGAACCTCCCGGCGGCCCGTTCGAGCTCTCTAGTGCCCTATTTGCGTAGCCACGCCTCTGATTTGCATTTCTCCGCCCCATCCTCGCCCCGCCTGTCGTTCCCACGCGCCCCGCCCCTCCTCTTATCTCTCGCAATCTGATTTGCAGTCTTCGAATCTCAATTTGCATTCTCCCCGCCTACTCACCTCCCTGCCCAAGCCCCGAGGAGATTTGCATATCCGGCACGACGCTCTGCTCTGTTCTGTTTCTATTCGACCCCATCTATTTCTATTATTTCTACTTCTATTAATTCTCGTTCTATTTCTTTTCCTGTTTTCTGTTTCTTTCCCTGCGAAGTACAAACCACACCTGATCTCACAGATGTCCAGTGTAACCTGCAGCTGCTTTTGGTAAATATGAGCAGAACCTTACAGCACACGGTTTTCCCAGCAACATGAAGCAGAGAGCGTATTCAAAAAAAAAAAAAAAACACAACCACAAACACAAAGACGACACACAGCCTTGTAAGTCGGGTGATTAATTCTATTCAGTACGCTTTTACTTAAGTTAGATTACAAGAAAACTAAATTGGGCTCGCCCAGTGCCCTGTGAGCAGTAAAAACCATCACCACACAGTCAGTCACTCAGCAGAGAGCTCGCAGCAGCTCCCCGGCTGCCGCAGTTATGGAACGAAGCGTCTGGCTCGCACACAGAGCCCCCCAGCCCCTGCTCCCACCGCTGACCAGGTGCGGGTGCCGTTCTGCTCCCCGGGGGCAGCTCAGGCCTTTCCCTCAAGTGCACCCGCCAGAGACATTTCCGGGTAAGGATGAGTTTTTTAATCCTTTCTATAAACAGAATTTCTTTGCATTTTAAAAACCTTGTACATCACTGACATTGACACCTATGTCTCTTTTTACACATACGTATGTATTTAGGGAATATATTTGATTCATATATATCATCTATTTCCACTGTAATATATATCTACTTAGACATCTACACACTTGCGTATGCATTTACATGTATATATCTGCTTAAACTTATACAGAATATCTGTTTATGCTTATATATATCACCACTTATTATCTAGAATATCCATTTATACTTACGCACCTGTTTAGCCTTCTCTTTGGACACAAATATCTTTCTAGACTTGCAGATGTTGGCATATTGTTACAATCATATTATTACATTTATGTATATTTAGACAGAGCTATCGATTCACACTTGGCGTGTGGCACGATGAGCAGTGACACGTGGCCAGCTGCACGGCTCAAGCACGAGGGACACCCCGACCTGCCAGGGAAAAGCGCCACTGAGAGCCAGACAGAAACAAAGTACGTCAGAGCACGCTGTCAGATATTGGGGAAACACTCATCGCATCCAGTTGCCTCTCTTTTTCAGTTTTTAGAACAAATACCCATCTGCTTAAGTACACCTAATAAATTATATGCTGCACCTACTCAACAATTACTCTTAACTATGGAAGTCAACATGTAAATTAGACCATTTTATTTGCTTTAAGTTTCATTGATAGGAAAATCAGTGAGATAGAAGACATGGGTTTACTTTAAAAAATAAATAAATATCCCCATTCCTGCAGTGCAGCATAAGGCTACGAAAAAGGAGCGTCAGACTCACGAACACTTTTGGCTGCACTGCAGCACACAGGGGAACACGTTTCTGTGACCGTGACAGCTCGACTGTCGCAACCGGGAACCCAAAGCCCAGCGGTGCCACCAACCTTTGCCAGGCCTGCTGTGCTGGGCTCTGCGGAAGGAAATGGACTTTGGTTGGTTGTTTCAAAGAAAATGAACAGTCCTGTTGTTGATGCGGCCACTGCCCACTACATCACCTGGGAAGATCCACTCGGAGGGCAGGTTCATAAAATGCAGCTTCTTGGAATGAGGAATGCTGCCGTTTTGGAAGATTTCTTACCAACTGAAGTCAGAACTACACACTGTAGGTTAAGAGAAAAAAGTCACTATTGAAACAATAACTCATCCAAATCACACATGGACTCACCGCCACCAGTTACGAGGCTGAAAGTGCTTCTTGGGAACACCTGGCAAACACGCAGAACAAAACCGATTTGCCCAGGTGCCTGTATCTCTGTCAGCTTTTTGAGTACTATTCTAAGATATTTTAAAAACCTATTGAGTGAAAAAGAACAAAGCATTTGTCATTGAATCAGGTTGTTTCTTCTGGACATCTGAACTCTTACAAACACCTCCTTTCCTCTTTTAGTACAAAATCATTTCCATAGTATCATTCAATAGTAAGCCCACAGAAACAGAAGATTACGCTTTCAGGAAGAGAAAATAACCAGAGGGAGGTGAGCTCTGCACAGGTGTACCGTGCTCCAGAACAGACCTTATTTTTAGTACTCCTGGTAAAATATTTCGTATTAAAAATATAGAAGGAGAGTCGGTGCATTCTTAATGTTAACTTTAAAGTCCACTCTACAAGTACCTCAGGAAAAGTGCAGACACGCGTCCTAGCCGTACCTTGTACGGGCAGACCGCTCTGGATTCCTTCTGTCTGTCTGGTACTTCTGTAGCAGAAGACGGGGCAACCGCGGTGAAACGGTGGCAGCAGACATCCAGCGAAAGAGGAAAAGCCCTTCAGAACAAAGCTGGAGAGGAACCTGACACTTCCTTTTTTCTTGTGAAGGCTACAGTTGAGTGGAGAAAAAAGTATTTTGCACCATCTTCAGTACAGCTGTTGATACGGCCACTGGAGCGTTTGCGTTTTTTGGATAACCAGGCCATTTTTGACTCATTGGCAGTCTGAGTTCCCTAGAACACATTTTCCCAGATACACACAGAACACAGACACAGATATCACCCAAGTATAGCCAAGATTTCCTTCCTCGCCCTGGATGCTGTCATTGAAGAGCCCAGCAGCCCATCCGTCCTCGTGAACCGCCCCACTGAAAAAAAAAAAAAAATTATCTTTTCCAGGCTGTTTCTTCAAAGGGTAAAGATATTTTAAATTGCAGTTATCTTTTCCAACAAAGTGATTTTGTGATTCCTTTGAAAAGGAGGGTAAGCTTGCCAGAGAAAGATAGGGACAGGGAGCAAGACAAGGTGACACAGAGAGAGGGGCAAAAGGGCCAGGGAGCAGGGCAAAGGGAAGAAGAGGCCAAAATGAGAGACAAGGAGCAGGAGACAGAGACGGTGGGAAAAATCCTAGAATGGGCAGTGGCAGAGACAGACAAAGGAGAAGTGGGCGCCGGGCTGCGGGACAGAGACAGGAAGGAGGAAACGCAGTGACAGGGAGCAGGGCAGAGCGACAGAGAAACAAAAACAAAGAGGGAAGAGGACAGAGAAACCAGGAGTAAGACAAGAAGAAGGGCAGAGAAACAGGAACCGGGGTGGGTAGGGAGCAGGACCAAGAGATGGAGCGAGGATGGAGATGGAGGAAGAAACCTGGGATGGCCAACAGGACAGGGAAGAATATGACTGTGGGTAGGGAGCAGGACACAGGGATACAGCGAGAAACAATGGGACAGGGAGCAGCATTAAAGGTCAGAAAGAATAAGAGATGAACAGGAAGGAGGAATGGAACGCTGAGATGCTGAACAAGAAACGCCAGCAACAGTGAGCAAGACAAACGAATAGAGAGAGAAGGGCAAGGCAGGAAGAAGAGAGATAGGAAGGTGGGAGATAAGAGCTGCACGTACAGGTACTGAGAAGAAAAGAACAGCAGGGAACAGGCCAGAGAAACTGTGGGGAAAAAAAGAGACTGATGCAGATCAAGACAAAGATATGGAAAAGGGAAAAACAGCTATAGAAGATGGAGCAGGACACAAAAATAGAGAGAAAAGGAGAGGTATAGGGAAGCAAAATTTTAAAATAATAATAATAAACCAAAACCACCACCAAGGAGGGGCAGGGAGGCACCAGGACACACAAGCCGGGGACGAGGCCCCGAGGGCCAGGGACTCACAGCGGCTCTCGCTTTCGGTGGCTGCCAGGAGGCTTCTAACAGCTCAGACGCTCCCGTCTCCTTCTCTCCTCCCTTCCTCTCCGGTAACTCGGGGCGCTCGGCCGTCCTCAGCCTAGGAGAACACGGTGGGGTGTCAGGGCTCCTACGAGACGAGGCTTCGGGGACATGGAGCCTCGCTGGCTCGCTCGCCAAGCAGCCGTCCCGCTCCAGGATACGCGCACGGACCCTGCCGCGCACGTTGGCCCCCGGCCCGCCACACGCCGCGCAGAGGGAGCCTTCGCCACCCGGAGAGAGGGGCTCGCTCTCTCGCCCGCTGCAGGAAGCGGACATTGGGCCGATGGCCCCGCATTTCTTCCTCTTTACCTCTCCCCAACCTCTCTGGCTCCAGCAGCAGCAGCCCCCGTCCACGCACGGGACGTGCTCCCCTGTCCCTTCTCCCGCCACGCTGCCAGACGAGCCTCGCCAGCCCGAGGCGGGCGCAGCCAACGGCATCCCCCGGGCTGGGAGTGAACGGCCACATCCTCAGCGCGGCCTCTGGGAGAGGGAGAGAAGAAGCAGCGGCCGTTAGCACCGTAGCTCACCCCTGCCCCAGCCTGCTCCTTCCGCAGGGGCCACCGGAGAGGTGCCGAGGGCCGGCTTGCCGCCTTCACGACGGGGCTTGGGAGCGGCCCAGGAACACGGGACGGGTTCGCAGGAGCTGCCGGAGCTGGGGGCGGCTGCACGGGGCGAGCGGGGCCGCGGGAGGAGGCTTGGCGGGAGCTCTGGCGAGCTGGGGACGCACCCGGCGTCTGCCCCCGGCCGGCTGTCGCCTCCTGCTCCTCTCCCGCACGCTGGGGACGGAGGACGGCGCCGCGTCTCCCACCTGGGCGCTGCTCCCCAGGTTCCATTCCCCGCCTGGGCTGGCGGGTCTGCTGAGCATCGGGCGTTCACAGCTCCCCCTCAGAAACACAGAAATTCCAAATTAGAGTTCAGCCTCTGAAAAAAGTAGAGCAGGAGAAAGCACAGGAATTAGTCAGAAGAAGGGACAGGAGAGCAGCTGAGCTAACGGAGGATTCGAGGGAAACGGGCCACCTCAAAACACAAGGCATCCTCAAAAAACCAGAGCAACTGCAGCAACGCCAGACAGCATTAAGACAAACTGACACCGTTTAGGACACGCTCAGCATAAAAGCAAACACATCCACCGGTGCAGGAAAGCATCTCGCCCCTTCCCCACAGCACCGCCACAGGACACAGCCCTGTGAGGCCACGGGATGGGCTAGTACTGAAACGGAGAAATAAGCTTGACAGTAGAGTCAATTACACCGTTAAGCAGGCAATGTTTCTTTCATCTGCACTGGGGAGCTCTGGGGGTCGTCCTCTGTAAGTGCTCCCACGACTGGATACTCTTGCATTGCTTATAGTCACACAGCTGCTACATATTAATTACAATTGCTTTAAATTTTGAACATACTATATATCTAGCCTAAGAAATAATTGATGAAGTTACTTATAAATGTTTAGTTTCTCACTCACAACACATCTATTAGTTAAATATAAACTAAGCTCTCAGCTTCTAAACAATGTGTTATTAAATCTTCTGTCTCCCTCTTGTCGTGCAGAAGGATCTAAAACGTGAAAAACATCCCCTCATCGTGCAGGCGGTCAGAAAGCATTTACCTCACGTGAACCGGTTAATGAAGGGTACATCTTCTATAACTTCATCGCAGTATACATTAACTTGGTAGCTTCTCTTGAATTCCCCCCTTTTCAATATACTTGCAAACTCTTTGGCAGTATAAATCTACGAAATATTATCATCTCGTGTTGTGGTACAGCACAATTATTTGTTACCCACTAGCGGTACCAAACAGACCACTGTAGCGTAATGTAAGTAAAAACGACTAGCATCAAAATCAGAGTCCTAAGATCAATGCTGACAGAACTGCGAAGCCGCAGCTCCTGCCGGTTCTGGCGTTGGTTTCTGGCACTTCTGACCGCTTCGGGTCAAACGGCGCCTCTTCCCCCGGCCGTGCGCTGCAGTACCCGAGTTTCGCCACAGGGCGGCAGCACTGAGACCGCCGCGGCAGCCCCGGGCGAGCGGTCGTGCCGCGTTTCGCGGGAACCCCGCAAAATAAACCCCAGAAAACAAACGCGACAAAACAAAAAAGCACACAGAGAGCCGCGGAACGAAAGCCGCACGTACAGGACACAGAACCCGCCGGGCCTCGCCCCGAGCTCCCGGCGAAGCGGCGCCCGACCCGCCACGCCACCGAGCCTGCAACCGCGCCTTCGCTCCCACCAGCTTCGCCAGCTCGGCCGTAAGGGCAGCGGGGAAACCGAACCGAACGCCTCCTCACCGCGCCGGCCCATCCCACTCCCCCCGTTCCAACGGCACGGTCACCCTCGCCGCGGACGCAGTCACCTGCCGCCTCTTTCGCCGCTCCGTTCCCCTCGCACTCTCCCACCGTCCCGCGGCGGGAGGCTCCCGGCTGTCGCCTCCTTCCCCTCTGCCTTTCTGCCGCCTCCGGGGACCTCACGAAGGGCTGCCCTGAGCCGCCTACCTCCAGGTCCCCGGGCGCCGGTTGCAGCAACCGCTCCGCAACCGCCCCGACCCCCGTTCCCGTTAATTCCCGGTACCCACCCCGAGACACCACGGACCCGCTCGCCAGGACCCGCGCTGATTGGCTGCTTTCCACCCCCCCACACTGTCCTCCTATTGGATGCTCCGTCCGGTGCCCAGGAGCCAGCAACGCCCGCCCCTCCGGCAAAATGATAGCCTGCCTAGGCACGTCAATCACCATTTTCTCCGCCTATCAGCGCTCGCAGTTTGGGCATGCACAGTAGGGAGGCAGCAGCACCCGCCCCCTTCCGCAACACGATTGGCTGCCGAGAACCAGTCAATCACCATTCTCTCGGCCCATCAGTACTCGCAGTTTGCTCATGCGCAGTACGGAGCCTCCGACACCCGCCCCTCCGGCAATCTGAGTGGCGGACAGAATGGCAATTGACGTGCCTTGGCAGCCTATCAGCGATCCGCCCCCCCCCCCCAGCCTTCCCGCGCCATCTGATTGGCCCGCTCTGCACCCTCACCCGTCTGCTCTCCGCCCTGCCGGGACCCCCACGCCCTTTGCCCGCGCGGCTTCCAGCAGCCGCGTTTGAAAGGAAACAACAAAGCGCGCTCCTTTGCTTTACGCTGACAAGGGGGGCGGGTGGTCACCTACCCTTAAATTCATTGTGAACAGAGAGAGCCCTAAGGAGCTCCGGCCGGCAGGTTTCTCTCCCCTGTGCCCGGGACCGAGGAGACGCCGCCGCCTCCTGCCGCCGCCTCGCCCGTTCCCCTCGCAGCGGGGCCTCCCCGGGAGAGCCGGGGGCCTCGTTTTTTCCCGGCTGCTCGTCCGACCGCTGCCCCCCCCTTTCTGACGGGCACGACGCCGCCCGCAGCGGCAGAGTCCCCCTCTTACCCCCGGCACGGGCACCGGGCGCCGCTCCCCAGCTGCAGTTCCGGGCGGTGGCCACCAGACGGCAGCACCGAGCGCGGTCACGCAGCGCCCCCCGGGCCCCGCAGCGCGGGCGCTTTTTCTTGACCCGTGGGCAGCCTGAGCTCCCCGAACGCGCTTTCCCAGAGCCGCGCACATGGCAGACACACTGATAAAAGATAATAGCCCGACATTGCTAAAATGTGTTTTTTTCCTAAAGATGCCTTCTGTCCTAATAAAATACATTGCCTCTCCCTGTGCCCCGTGTCTTGTCTGCAGCAGTAACTCGGCTCGCCCGCAGCTGTGGCAGCTCTGCTGCTGCTACAGGGTCAGTTCCAGCCCTTACCCTCGGCTGAGCAGCAGCCGGGCAGGCGCTGCTGCTCTGGGCGCTGCGCATCCTTCAGGAACGGTTCTCAAACGATCCTGTGCAACGATGTCCAGAGCCAGGACCCCCGCGGCGGGGGACAGGAGCACACGGCCGGGCCCGTCCCGGCTCGGGGCTGTTTCCGCAGTCGCTGTGAGCTGATCCGTGAGCTGGAACCAACCTCCCCATGCCCCGGCCCGGCCCTTTGTCCCCGGCTTTCCCAGGGCAGCGCAGCGGGCTGGGTCACACCAACTGTTCTCTGCTGGCACCACCCAGCCGGGTCACCTGTGTCTGCGGTTGTGGGGACACCCCACGGGCTCCCTGGAAACGGACATCACAGCACTGAGAGGGGGCGTTCAGGAGCCTCTGCGCTTTTGGGTTGGTTTGTTTGGGTTTTTTTTCCTTTTGTTGTTTTGATCGTTAGCTTCTTGTTGTCGGTTGGTTTGTTTTTAAGCTGTTACTCTATATAGCTCATCCATGGTGCTTATAGAGCATGGGTAAATCTACCCTGCTTCCTCACAGGAGACAACCATCTCGCTTTACAACAGGTGATTGAATCTGCTATAGAAAAGTTCAACCACCTCCTGTACAGCAAAGGATAAAAGAAAGTATGGATTTTTGTTGCATCTAATCCCCAATGCAAGTACCCATTAACAATACATTAGCAGTGGGTTCCTTCAAATATTCACAGTGAAGGTAGTTCCTGGCACGATTGTATTAGCGTTCTTACTATTTTACGGGAGAAACACAGGGCACAGCTGATTTTGCCCACGTGCAGCGCAGTGATCACACGGGTGTGGTGAACCGGGTGGAAGGCCCTAGAAAAGGAAAATCAGCCTCCGGGTGCAGGGCCAAAACAGAAATCCTTTTCAAACTGTGCCATTTTAAAAAGCTACCAGGGGTATAAAGCAGAAAAAAGAGCAGTGAATGTGTATAATGACACAATTCGATGGTTCTCCAGTTCCATGATGTGCTCTTTTACTAACAGTGTCTGCTGGAGTGGATACCCTGGACACCAACAAGCGGGTCCTGGTGCTGTGCCCATGGTGATTCATCCACTGTGGCCGTGGGTGTCAGGCCCTGATACAATAGACACAAAACCTTGGGAGGGAGGTGATCACAGTAGAACGCTTAAAGATAATGAGCTAGCAGACTTGATTTAATCTTTATTTAAAAATACACATGGCTGCTGTCTTTTCTACAGTTTAGGTAGGACGGGCTCCAATATCTCTATGAATTACAATACATGACAAAAATTAAAGGGGGAAAGCTCTATTTTTACAATGGTAAATACAGTCTAAATCAATTTGGGAAACAGGTAAAGGGGTGTAGCAAATGAGGCACAGACGATCCTGTTTTATCTCAGAAGGCTTTGGCGTATTTACAGCTTTAGGCACAGCGTGTCCAATCCCGTATAAAATGCACTGTCCATACCAATTCAGCCTGTCCCCCGAAATAAGGACATCAGGATGCCACCCTGCATTCACCAAGGGACAATCCTGATCTAATGTTCTCTGTGTATTCTACACCAATATCTGTTCGTCAACAAACCTTTTACTGGTTTCAATTTCTTTCCCTGATTGTCCTTTTTCAAATACAATGCGTATGTAACATTTTGTATTGTGTAATATGCATTATATAACAGACAATATATGATTTAAAACATATATCTTACTATATATTACATGTAGTGCATTGCTATACTACACATCTCAAGGTATACCCACCCAGACCTGTGCAGCATATTAATATTCTTTACAGTGGCCACCATTAATTACAATATTCAATCAGATTCCCCCTGGTAGCTTTCCCCAGGGAGTCAAACGATCCTTTTCCAATGTCACAAAATACAGCCGGGGGGGACTTCTTTCGAATCCCTCCTGTCCCTTGTCCACTACCTATTTCACAATCACAATAACAAACAATTGGTTAACCGTAAGTATTGGACTATAAAATCACCCAAGACACAAGTAACAACAAATCACTAAAGACACAAACAATTATACAATTGCTAAGGCACAAACAGCAAAATCACTAAAGGTACCTTTATCAAATTACTGTTCCCTCGTTTTTCTCTTTTATTTATTGTTTTCTCATTTTCCTCTTTAGTTTTTTATTTCTTTTTAATTTACCCAATTTACCAAAACGCGCAGACCCAACGCGCTGGTGTCACCCACGTCTCGCGCAGGCAGCCTGCAAACAAACCAGACTATGAAAGTGCCTTATCTCATTGATGGGGTTTTACCCACGTCCCGAGCTGGCCCGAGGATCCGTGATCCCTTCCGGGAATTCCCCGGTGCCGGCACAAGGTCCCAGAGATCCTGGGGTCCACGGGAGGTCAGGCAGATTATCCCATCCTCGTCGCCAGAAAACGATACCGAAAAGTCGGCAAACAGACTCTCTAACACTGTTTTGAAAGTGTTAAAAAGCAGGCACTTTTATTACGGCGCGCTGGGCACTCGGGGGATCGCTCCTCTAATCCAGCATGCGTTCCGCTTTCCTCTGGTTTTACATATCCTGGAACTCCTGAAACAGCAAAACACGCCAACCACTGTTTACAGACGTCCCGTGCTCTTTCACCAGTGCGTGCAGCCGCAACGAGAAATCTGGAATGAGCGTCTACAGAAACACGTACGTATTTACCCACTTCAAAACAACGCGTTACATCAGCTGGCCGTACTTGTCAGTAATCCCTCCTGGATTAACGCCCTCTTTGGATGGCACGGGTGCCGACTGTTGGCAATCAGGGCAGGACATAAGAACGCTCCTGGCCTGATCCGTTGTAATTTGAAATTGTCGTTTTAACGACTTTGCATTCTGGTGAAAGAGTTTATGTGATAATTTAGCTTGCTCCAAGGCTTTAGGCACAGTAAGCGGCACAGCTCGTGCATCGGCCCTCCTATTGCCTTCCGCAAGAGGTCCTGGAAGGGCAGCGCGAGAGCGGATGTGCGCTGCATAAAAACCATGACGTCTATGATTTATTAGGAACCATAGCATTCTCAATTCAGCCATCAAAAGAGGATTATCCTCTTCCTTCAGAAAAGAAGCTTCCAGGCGGTTAAGTATGCCAGCTGCATAATATGAGTCTGTTACAACATTCAAAGGCTCATTACAGAACACTCAAAAGCGATCCTAACAGCTGTCAGCTCAAGAACTTGTTTGACCCTTGGTCTCCTTTTTCTACCTTGTGTTTGGAACACTGGGTATCTGAGTTTAGCCACATAATTACAACTTTACGTGAGCGACCAAAGGCATCAGTAAATACAGTCTTGTCACTTACTGGTCGTTGCTGACAGCAGCATTTGCCCTACAACGGTAAATTACCAATTTCAGCCCACAGTTTATGTTGGGGGTAATAAACTGATATGTTCCCTGCATATGTTGCCAATGCAATCTGGAAATTCACATCTTCAGTTAATTACCATTGCAAATTCTCCTTTGTTGTAGGAATAAATATACATTCAAAGTCTGTCCCATACATAGCATACAAACATTCTCTGCCTTTAATTATTGGGTTTGCATACATTTCTTTTATTATCCAAACTGTTTTCATTGGTGTGTGAGCTAGAAAAACCCATTCCAACTCTTAAAGAATCACTTAATGACTTGTCCCATTGAAACGGTACTGCAAACGGTTGGACGGTATTGGCTATTAGTGCCAGCCAAACTGGCAGCTGCAAATTGCGTCCCCATCCCTATTTTTGTTCAACAGCATCGAATACTTTCTATATGGCCTGCTGAGCTTTGTCATCCAATACCTGAGTAGACAATAAATTCAGGTCTCCTTTCAAAAGTGTAAAAAGTAGACACAGTTCCTCTGTGGCAATGCCCAAAATAGGTCGGAGCCAATTTATGGCTCCTAGCAATTTTGTAAGTCATTTAAGGTCATGATATTATGGAATTTAAGAGGTACTGGCTAAGGAATGATTTCTTGTTCTGTTATTTGCCACCCCAAATATTTCCATGGAGCAGTTTTCTGAATTTTTTCTTGTGCAATTTGTAATCTAGCCTTTTGTATAGCGTTACATAGGACTTGCATTACTTGTTGTAGTTCCTGCTCTTATAACATGACAAGCAAGATATCATCCATATAACGACAGATACAAGCTGAGGGGTACAGCTTCCTCACAGGTTGTACAGCTGCTGCAACTACTGTCTTGCAAATGGTTGGACTATTTCTCATCCCTTGTGGTGATACCACCCAATGCTATCTCTTCATAGGCTCCTCTTGATTAAGTGAAGGAACACAAAATGCAAATCTGGGGGCATCCTCAGGATGTAGCAAGGTGGCACAGGTGTCCATGCCATAATTTTGATTTCACCTTGATAATCAGAGTCAATTACTCCAGGTAAAACAAACAAACCCAATTTGGTAGTAGATGATCAACCTATTAACAAAGCATGCACACTAGGCACTAAAGGCCCCCACACTCCTCTGGGAATAAGCAATACCACAGCAGTAATTAATTATCATCACTGACGGGCTGGCAGCCAAGTCCAGCCCTGCACTTCCAGCTGTTCCAGGGAAGAGATCTCGGGTCATGAGTTTAGACTTGAATTTATTTGATGGGGGTGGGGGAAGTCCTGTCCCCCACCTCCTGGGAAGGGTTAATTGGCTCCCCCTTTACATTAATCCTTGAATGATGTTCACTCACACAGTGCTTGCCCTTTCCCCATTTTGGACGATCTCTAGGAGGTACAGCCTTCGAAGTCTGGCGTGCATACTTTGTGTAATCTTTCTTTACACGACCCAGTGTCCCACAACAAAAACAATTCGATTTCAGTTCTGTTCCCAATACTTGTAACTGTGCTGCTAAAGCAGCAGCTAGAGAGCTGGTATAATGTTCAGTTGACTTATGTTTTGACACACTCTCATATCTGCTATAGTACACCTTTCCCTATTCCCCAAATCCTGCAACACACGCTGACAATCAGCATTAGCATTCTCAAAAGCCAATTATTTTAGTAACAACTCATGCGCTGTGTCATTATCAATTTGTCTCTCCAAAGCAGTTTGCAAGCGGTCTAAAAACAGCGCATAAGGTTCCTGTGATCCTTGCAAGATTTTTGAAAAGGACGTATTGGCATCTCTCCCAACCTCCAGTAACTTCCGAACCACTTTCATTGCTAGTTTTGCTATTACACCACATATATATCTCTCTGGGTTACGCAACTTGATTATCTGGCAAAGCATGGGCACATTCCCCAGCTAAAGGACTGCAATCAATCCATCTCATCCGATATGCATTATCAACGGTCTCTATAGTACAGTTCTCCCAAAAATCAGATAACTACTAGTCAATATACTGTATGGTTAAGATCATTTTCAACAAAGAACGCCAGTCATGTGGAGTAAGTTCGTAAGAGGAGCTTAATGCTTCAAAAATGTATAACAAATGATAAAGTAACCCCATTTTCTTTAGCTAATGTTGGTAATTCCTTTACAACATCATATGGTAGCTGCTGAAAGCCTGGAGATTGCTGTTCACAACAGATCACTGGCCATGCCGTAACCACTTTTGAGTCTCCTGTTTTCAAAGCCTCTTCTCTACATTTATCCCACATGGTTTAATTAGTGTGCACTTTCGGTTGCAAAGTAAGATCCGGGGGGAATAAATCAGGCTCTTACTCTGGGTCCATAGGGCCAGGATCAAGGGGCTTGTCAGGCGACTCCCACAAACCATCATTTGCCAAAAGTGTTCACTGTAGTGCACATGCAGGGGCTTTGTTATCAGCCAATCCTTTATCCACTACTACATCTGTGGTCAGTGCATTTTTGCCTAATCTATCTACAGGATCCCCCTCCTTCCCTGGCAAGGGAGGAGCAGAAGGTTCACAATTAGTTGCAACCCGCGCAACTACTTCCTTCTGAGTCGCTATTAAAGCAGACATAATTTTTGCCCAAGTAGATAAATATTCACAAGCAGCTTTATCTCCAGTTGCTGCCTGTTCATATAATTCTCGTTCAACTTTCTGCCATGCCTCCAACTAAAATGTACCAGTTGTAGGAAAGTCCAGCACATGATCAGCAAGCCTTTCTTATAAAGTCATTAATCGGACTACTGGTACATTGTGATTTTGCTTTCTTAATAAAAGTTGAAGGACATCTAGGGTTTGTTTGGTTCAAGGGATAACTTCCCTCCTATGGTTCCAAATTGCTCATCTTTTCTTGCTGATGGGCGCACGCTGTGGTTTCTGTTTCCTGGCTCTGTTTCCCTGTCCTTGTTCAATTGGGCTTTGCCACCAGAATGGCTGCTGCCTTTACAGCCGCACTCAAAGTCCCTGTTCGGGTGCCATTTGTAGTGAATGTGGCACCGACTCTCTTTTAAGGTGAGACAAGAGACATTTGTTACAAACTCAGGTTTGCATTTATACTCGCTATGATGCTTGCTCAAGCATTTGCTGATTTGGTAAGTTCGTCATAACATAAGTGATATATTGTTACTGCCATAAAAGCATCGTTGTCTATACCACAAGCTACCCCCGTCATCCCCCTTGATGTATCATTCCTGTACCAATCCCTCTGTCCTCGATGTATCACGTAGCATACAGTACTTGCTTCTTGTGTTATTCCACTAATGATTGTTCTCACGCTGTCAACTCTCACAGTTTCTCATAGGCCCAATGTCAGAATACTGCCACAATCACCTTTCTCCTTCCTTGAGCTCTCCTGACCTGCGGTTCCACCACCGTTGTCTTCTTTCTTGATCCCTCTTGACTCACAGGAGCCCTCCAATCCTCTTTCTCGATCACTATTCCTCACAGGTTCGCCTCCTTCCTTGCTTTTCCTTTGCACGCTCCTCCACCTGAAGAGAAACACACAGAGGACTGAGCTACATCAGCCCCAGGGCACTACAGTCAGACGTGGGCTGAATCTGGGGGCTGACACCTCCCCACACCCCACAGCGTGCCCGCCTTGCCTTGGCCCCGGCCCCTCACACAGCCCTTCCCCTCAGCTCTGCCCCTCCGCTGCAGCACAGCTTCCGCACATGCCCTGCTCAGGCTGGACCCCAGTTTCATGGGTTAGAGATATCATAGCTCAGTACAAATCCCCACGGTCCTCACCTGCTGTTTGGTGCTTGCGGAGGGTCACACTCACTGTGCCCCAGGACACTGGCCCTGCCCGGCCCTACGGGAGTGTCTGGAGCTGCCGGCTGGTTCTCCAGCTTTAGGGTCACCCGCAGAAGCCCGCTCTCCTCAGCTCTGCACACCCATCCAGTTGCGCCGCCCAGGCAAAGTCAGCTTCACCCTCTGCTCTACACCTCACCTGCAAACAACCAACTTTCAACTGACAACTGTCCAAAACCCACCGACAAACTCTCCACACCTCAGCCTTTCGCTTGCAACTGCTGCCTCTAGTGCATCTCACAGACAAGCCTTCAAAATCCCCTCATCCTGCAATAACACTCCAGCACTGATCACCTGTGGGAACAACTACCACAATACCAGGCAAACACCACTGGGGGGCTCCCACCCGCCATCCTCTTACCGCATTTATTGAGACGTCCTGATCTGCCAGAGCGTTCCCCCTCGCCGTCCTTTTGCTGGATTTCTTGGGATGCCTTAAACAACTGTGGGGCTCCCACCCACCATCCTCTAACCGCATTTATCGAGATTTCCTGATCTGCTGGAGCGCTCCCCCTTGCCGTCCTCTTGCTGGATTTCTTGGGATCTCTTGGACCACTGGGGGGGCTCCCACCCGCCATCCTCTTACCGCATTTATTGAGACTTCCTGATCTGCTGGATTGCTCTCCCCCTGGCCTTCCTCTTGCACTTTTTTGGGGGAGTCTTCTTCACACATCCGAGCGCTCTCCCTCACCCTTGTCTTGCCTCTAGTCAGGGCGCTCTTCTCCCGCTGGAACGCTCCTCCCCGCCATCCTATTGCCAGACTGAGAATTCTTGACCTGCCGCAGTCCTGCCCCACCATGCTCCTGCCTTCTGCCTGGGAAGTCACTTGAAGAACTGGAGCGCTCTCCCCCGCTGTCCTCTTGCCTTTCCTCAGTGGGATTTTGGCCTGCTAAAGAGCTCCTCCCTGTCGTCTTCTTGCTGGATTTCTTGGGACTTCTTGACCCATTAGGGCGTTCCCCCTGCCACCCTCTTGTGGTTTTTGGGGGAGTCTTGTGACCAACCAGGCCGTTTCCCCCCACCATCCTCTTCCCCTTTTCCTGGGTGCTTCTTGATCCACCAGAGTGCTCCCCTGCACCATTCTTTTGCCTTTTTTGGGAGAGTCTTGTGACTCGCCGCAGAGTTCTCCACCATTGTCTTGCTGGATTTCTTGACATCGCTTGACCTGCCGGAGCGCTCCCCCTCACAGTTCTCTTGCTGGATTTCTTGGGACGTCTTAAACAACTGAGGGGCTCACACCCACCATCCTCTAACTGCATTTACCGAGATTTCCTGATCTGCCGGAGCGCTCGCCCCTGCTGTCCTCTTGCTGGGTTTCTTGGGACCTCTTGACCCACACGAGCTCTCCTCCCCACCGTCTTCTTGCCGGACTTATTGAGACTTCTTGACCCGCCAGAGTGTTCCCCCTCATCATCCTCCTGCCTTTTTCTGGGGATTCTCTTCAACAACTGAAGAGCTCCCCCGCACTGTCCTCTTCCCTTTTTTCTGGGTGATTTGTGAATCACCGGTGAGCTTCTCCTTACCACCCTCTTGGGCTTTTTTCAGAGCAACCTTGACCCATCAGAGCACCCCCTCACCGTCCTCTTGCCAGATGTACTGAGGGTTCTTCATCTGCCACAGCGCTCCCCCACGCCGTCCTCTTGCTGGATTTCCTGGAACCTTGTGAACCACTGGGGGGCTCCCACCCGCCATGCTCTTACCGCATTTATTGAGACGTCCTGATCTGCCAGAGCGCTCCCCCTCGCCGCCCTCTTGCTGGATTTCTTGGGACCTCTTGAACGACTGGGGGCCTCCCACCCACCATGCTCTTACCGCATTTATCGAGACTTCCTGATCTGCCAGAGCGCTCCCCCTCGCCGTCCTCTTGCTGGATTTCTTGGGTCCTCTTGACCCATTAGGGCGTTCCCCCTGCCACCCTCTTGTGTTTTCTGGGGGAGTCTTGTGACCAACCAGAGTGCTCCCCCCCACCATCTTCTTCCCCTTTTCCTGGGTGCTTCTTGATCCACCAGAGTGCTCCCCTGCACCATTCTCTTGCCTTTTTTTGGGGGAATCTTGTGACTCACCGGAGCGTTTTCCACCATTGTCTTGCTGGATTTCTTGACACCGCTTGACCTGTTGGAGCGCTCTCCCTCACAGTTCTCTTGCTGGATATCTTGGGACCTCTTGAACCACTGGGGAGCTCCCACCTGCCACCTTCTTACCGCATTTATTGAGACTTCCTGATCTGCTGGATTGCTCTCCCCACCGGCCTTCCTCTTGCACTTTTTGGGGGAGTCTTCTTGACACGTCCGAGTGCTCTCCCTCACCCTCGTCTTGCCTCTAGTCAGGGCGCTCTTCTCCCGCTGGAACGCTCCTCCCCGCCATCCTATTGCCAGACTGAGAATTCTTGACCTGCCGCAGTCCTGCCCCGCCATGCTCCTGCCTTCTGCCTGGGAAGTCACTTGAAGAACTGGAGCGCTCTCCCCCGCTGTCCTCTTGCCTTTCCTCAGTGGGATTTTGGCCTGCTAAAGAGCTCCTCCCTGTCGTCCTCTTGCTGGATTTCTCGGTACCTCTTGACCCACTGGGTCTCTCCTCCTGCCGTCCTTTTGCCTTTCCTTAGTACATTCTTGGTCTGCTGGAGTGCTCCCCCCCACCATCCTCTTGCTGGATTTCTCGGGACCCCTTGTCCCATATAGGACATTCCCCCCCACCACCATCCTGGTGTGTTTTTTAGGAGAGTCTTGTGATCGACCAGAGCGCTCCCCCCTTGACATCCTCTTCCCCTTTTTCTGGGTGACTTTTGAACCACTGGTGAACTCTCCCCCATCATCCTCTTGCCACATATATTGAGACTTGTTGATCCGCCAGAGCGCTTCCCCCACTGTCCTCTTGCCAGATTTACTGATACCTCTTGTCCTGTCAGAGCACTCCCTCTCGCAGTCCTCTTTGTTCAGTTTGTAGGGTAGGAGGGGGGATCTCTGATTACAGAAAGGTCCCTTTGTTCTAGGAGACATTCCCTTGCTCCATGCTTCAGGTTGCCCATCTTCCCTCTCATTTTCAATATGCACGTCCATCACCTTCCTCCTCTTCTTTCTTGATCCCTCGACTCCCGGATGAACTCAAATCCTCTTTCTTGATCACTCTTTCTCGTAAGTTCACAACCTTACTTTCCTTTCTTGCTTTCGCCTTTGTGAGCTGCTCCACCCAAACCGAAATGCCCTGAAGACAGAAATAAATACACCCACCCCAAGCCCGTACAGTCACATAGGGGGTGAGTCCGGTCGCTGACGCATCCCCACATCCCACAGCAAGCCCACCTTGCCTTGGCCCCGGCCCCCCGCACAGGCCTTCCCACCAACCCAGCCCCTCCGTAGCAGCACAGTTTCCCAGCATGCACCCCACAAAGACTTTCTTTGCCAGTCACCCCTGGCACTTACAGCAAAACACCAAATCAGCATCAAGAGCCCTGGGAGTGGAGAGCTGGCCAGGCCCTCACCCCGGCAGGATCCTCTTCCCCCTCCTTTAGCTGATGGCAGACAGACAAGACACCTCCCAAGAGGTGTCCAGCCCTCTCTCTCAACCACTCATGAGTACAAAAGCCCAGCCTCTACTCACCCACCCCGCCTCCCAAAACCCCACCAGCAGCCCCTGGTCCCAGCTGAACAGCAGCCAGTGCTGAAGATCTGGCTCGTGTTGTCGGACACAACCTTCCCATGGATGTCTGGGCCCCTGAGCAGTTTCCAGGGGTGGGAGGGCGCAGTCCTGATTACAGGGAGGTCCCTGTCCCAAGGGGGACATTTTCTTCCTCCTCACTCCTGACTCGCAGCTCCATCACCTTCCTCCTCTTCTTTCTTGATCCCTCCTGACTCGCAGCTCTACCACCGTCATCTTCTTTCTTGATCCCTGTTGACTTGCAGATGCACTCCAATCCTCTTTCTTGATCGCTCTTCCTCGTAGGTTCACCACCTTCCTCTTCTTTCTTGCTTTCGCCTTTGCGAGCTGCTCCACCCGAACAGAGATGCACAGAAAACAAAAATATACCCACCCCAGGCCCGTACAGTCACACGAGGGGGCGAGTCCGGTCGCTGACACATCCCCACACCCCACCACAAGGCCACCTTGCCTTGGCCCCGGCCCCCCGCACAGGCCTTCCCACCAACCCAGCCCCTCCGTAGCAGCACAGTTTCCCAGCATGCACCCCACAAAGACTTTCTTTGCCAGTCACCCCTGGCACTTACAGCAACACACCACACCAGCATCAAGAGCCCTGGGAGTGGAGAGCTGGCCAGGCCCTCACCCCGGCAGGATCCTCTTCCCCCTCCTTTACCTGCTGGCAGACAGACACCTCCCAAGGGATGACCACCCTGCTCCCTTAACTGCTCCCAAGTCCAAGAGCCCAGCCCCTGCTCACCACCCCCACCTCCCAAAACACAGCCAACAGCCCCTGCTCCCATTTTACCACTTTACCCCCGAGCACGGTTTCTAGGGGTGGGAGGGGGACGCACTAATCACAGATCGTTCCCTGTGCTTAAGGATACATTCTCCTTCTCGCTGGCTCAGGCTGCCCATCTTCCTCCTCACTCTTGACTCGTAGCTCCATCACCTGTCTCCTCTTTTGTCCCCTCCTGACTCACAGGTCCACCACTGTCATCTTCTTTCTTGACTCTGCTTGACTCACAGGTGCGCTCCAATCCTCTTTCGTGATCGCTCTTCTGTGTCAGTACACGGAAGACCGGGCACATGAGAAACTGCAAGAGTCACCAGCATGAGAACAAGCATTAGTGGAAAAATACAAGAACAAAGGACTGTATGCTATGTGATACATCAAGGACAGAGGAGTTGATACAGGATTGATGCATCAAGGACAGAGGGACAGCTTGTGATAGACAAAAAAGGTGTTGATGGCAGTGACTTTGGTGGGAACACAAAACACATCACTTATGTAATGACTAACTTAGCTAATCAACAAATGCTTGAGCAAGCATCATAGCGAGTATAAACGCAAGCCTGAATTTGTAATAAACATCTCTCATTGCACCTTAAAAGAGAGTCCGTACCGCATTCGCTACAAATGGCGCCCTGGAACAGGGACTTTCAGCGTGCCTATAAAGGCAGTAGCCGCTCTGGTAGCGAAGCCCAATCGAACCAGGAAACAGGACTGGGAACCAGGACAGTGCGCGCCCACCACCAACGAAAGGTGAGCGATTGGGAACCATGGGAGGGAAGTTATCCCTTAAGCAAAGACAAACCCTGGATGTCCTTCAACATGCGCTACAAACGCAAAATCAGGATGTATCAGGGGTCTGATTGGTGAGTTTATTAGAATGGATTGCTAATCACGTGCTAGACTTTCCTACAACTGGTACATTTCAGTTGGAGACATGGCACAAAGATGAATGAGAATTATATGAACAGGTAACGACTGGAGATAAAGCTGCTTGCAAAATATTCATCTACTTGGGGAAAAATTATGACTACTAAGATACAGGATACAGGACTGATACATCAGGGACAGAGGGACAGCTTACTATAGAAAAAAATGCGTATATGGCAGTTACATCGCTCATGTAATGTCTAACTTAGCTAAAGAGCAAATGCTTGAGCAAGCATCATAGCGAGTATAAATGCAAACCTGAGTTTGTAATAAATGTCTCTCATGGCACCTTACCGTGAGTCCACGCCAGATTCGCTACACTCTTCCTCATAGGTTCACCACCTTCCTCTCCTTCCTTGCTTTTCCTTTGCACGCTGCTCCACCTGAAGAGAAACACACAGAGGACTGAGCTACACCAGCCCAAGGGCACTACAATCAGACAGGGGCTGAGTCCGGGGGCTGACACCTCCCCACACCCCACAACGAGCCCACCTTGCCTTGGCCCCGGCCCCTCGCACATGCCTTAGAGATATCATAGCTCAGTACAAATCCCCACAGTCCTCACCTGCTGTTTGGTGCTTGCGGAGGGTCACACTCCCTGTGCCCCAGGGCACTGGCCCTACATGGCCAAGCTCGGCAGCGGGACTGTCTGGAGCTGCCGCTGGCTGGTTCTCCAGCTTTAGGGTCACCCGCAGAAGCCCGCTCTCCTCAGCTCTGCACACCCATCCAGTTGCGCCGCCCAGGCAAAGTCAGCTTCACCCTCTGCTCTACACCTCACCTGCAAACAACCAACTCTTCAACTGACAACTGTCCAAAACCCACCGACAAACTCTCCACACCTCAGCCTTTCGTTTGCAACTGCTGCCTCTAGTGCATCTCACAGACAAGCCTTCAAAATCCCCTCATCCTGCAATAACACTCCAGCACTGATCACCTGCGGGAACAACTACCACAATACCATGCAAACACCAACCAGTTCTGGCACGGAAATATCACTTTCTCCTCAAGATTCCACCCTACACCAACTGCTGACAAACACACGCTGTCCTCACCAAAGCCAAACGCTGCAACAACCAGCGACAACTCAAATTTGCGTGGGCGGTGCAAAATTGCAGGGGTGAGCTAACGCAGAGCTGGGCTTGAAAGCTGCAGAGTGTGCACCCTGTGGTATAACGTGGCGAGCTACTGCCATTCTGCCTTCTCCCTGGGAGAAGCGCGTGAGCAGAGGCTGCTTCAAGGCACGATGGGAACGGTTTGGTTCTCCGGGTCTCTCAGGGCGAGAGCGATAAATGTGATCTGTGTCGTGGCGCAGGAACTTCCCGTACACTTGCTCCTCCATTCGGTCTCGGGTGCTGCAAGAGAGGGAGCGAGAGATTCAGGGCAAGATTGACAACCTCGGCGTCCCCGTCCCAGCCACGGGTCACCCAAACCTGCAGACATCCCGGGAGGCCCCCTAAGATTTACACTCCCCTATGCCCCACCCTTGAAGCCTGGACATCGCCAGAACCATAGAGCAAGTATTTCTTGAGGAGGCACCCAAAGGCTCCGTGTTCTCTTTCAGGCAGATGCTAGCGCAAGATTGCAAATCATCTCACAGCTACCAGGAAGGTAAAAAATAACGTCTTGAAATGGGAAAGGAACAGGTATTGTTTCTCTTCATCACCTCCCTCATTGCCACGTTATCAAGGTCTCCCGCAATGTTCCACAGGAAACTTGAAGCTTGGAATTCCTGGTATTCTGAACCTGGGCAAGAAAGGAAGAAAAGCATGAGACTGATCATAAAGAGGGTGGCTGCTCGTAACATGGAAAGAGCAGTAACAAGGTAAAAAGATATCACTTTTCCTTAGAGAGCTCTCAAAGCTGCCTGTTAAGGACAAGAAAAACAAACTTGTGACGGACCATTACTTAAAATCCAAGGCCCAGGAAGCGATCTAATGTACATTGAAACGCGGGCCACGAGACAGTGGAAGTGCCACGAGCTGAGACTGAAGGGACAGAGGATGAATTTCCAAAGAAGTTTAGGTTTCGATGTCAAAACGGAAAATTCTACGTCATTAAAATATAATGCAAAAGTCAGTGTAAAATCAAGTAAGGCAACGACTCCAAATGAACTCCCAGGCGCTTCAGTCACTCAGCAGATCAAAAATGCGGATCATTTCTCACCTGCCCACCTCCCAAACCCCAGCCTATGTCCCCTGCTTCCAGCTTACCTGAGCCCAGATTAAAGGAGGATTTCAGAGGCCATGCCAAGTTCTGCTGCTCCTCGTTCGGGTTGCCAGTCTTCCTCCTCGCTCTGGAATTGCAGGTCAACCGCCTTCCTGTTCTTCTTTGATTGACGCTGAGCTGCCGCGTTACCCGCTGCCGTCTGAGCGGATCTCAGGGAGCCTCTGGAACCGCCAGAGCGCTCCCCCCACCAACATTCTCTTGCCTTGTTTTCGGGGTTCCTCTTCACCAGCTGAGGCGCCCTCCCACCCCCCGCCGCCCTCTTACCTTTTTCTAGAGGTCTCTTGAGCCACCAGCAAGCTCCCCCGCACCTTCCCTCAGCGATCTTGGCCCGCCAGAGGCCTGCCCCTCGTCAGCCTCCTCCCCTTTTCCTGGGTGCTGCTTGAACCACTGGTGGGCTCCCCTCCACCATCCTCTCGTCCTTTGTAGGGGAGTCTCGTGACTCACCAGAGCGCTCTCCGCCGTTGCCTTGCTGGGGTTATTGACACCGCTTGACTTGCCAGAGCGCTCCCCCTCGCAGTTCTCTTGTTGGATTTCTTGGGACCTTTTGAACCATTGGAACAACGGGAATGCTCCCCCCCACTGTGACCTTGCCTTTCTTCAGTGCGATCTTGACGTGCTGGAGCACTTCCCCGCGCCGTCCTCTTGCCTTTTACTGGGGAGTCTCTTGAATATCCACAGCACTCCCCCCTGCCATCCTTTACCAGATTTTTTGACACTTCTTGACATCTCGGAGTGCTCTCACTCACCCTTGTCTTGCCTATTTTCAGGGCGCTCCTGTCCCGCTGGATGCTCCTCCCTGCTGTCCTATTGCCAGATTGAGAATTCTCGACCTGTCCCAGCGCTACCCCACCGTCCTTCTGCCTTCTACCTGGGAAGTCACTTGAAGAACTGGAGCGCTCTCCCCCGCTGTCCTCTTGCCTTTCCTCAGTGGGATTTTGGCCTGCTAAAGAGCTCCTCCCTGTTGTCCTCTTGCTGGATTTCTTGGGACCTCTTGACCCACTGGGTTTCTCCTCCTGCTGTCCTTTTGCCTTTCTTTAGTACAATCTCAGCCTGCTGGAGCGCTCCCCCTCGCCGTCCTCCTGCTGGATTTCTTGGAACCTCTTGACCCCTTAGGGCGTTCCCCCTGCCACCCTCTTGTGGTTTTTGGGGGAGTCTTGTGATCAACCAGGCCGTTTCCCCCTACCATCCTCTTCCCCTTTTTTTCCTGGGTGCTTCTTGATCCACCAGAGTGCTCTCAAAGCTGCCTGTTACCATCCTCTAACCATTCTCTTGCCTTTTTTGGTGGAGTCTTGTGACTCACCGGAGCGTTCTCCACCATTGTCTGGCTGGATTTGTTGACATCGCTTGACCTGCCGGAGCGCTCCCCCTCACAGTTCTCTTCCTGGATATCTTGGGACATTTTGAACCACTGGGGGGCTCCCACCCGCCATCCTCTTACCGCATTTATTGAGACGTCCTGATCTGCCAGAGCGTTCCCCCTCGCCGTCCTTTTGCTGGATTTCTTGGGATGCCTTAAACAACTGTGGGGCTCCCACCCACCATCCTCTAACTGCATTTATCGAGATTTCCTGATCTGCTGGAGCGCTCCCCCTTGCCGTCCTCTTGCTGGATTTCTTGGGATCTCTTGGACCACTGGGGGGGCTCCCACCCGCCATCCTCTTACCGCATTTATTGAGACTTCCTGATCTGCTGGATTGCTCTCCCCCTGGCCTTCCTCTTGCACTTTTTTGGGGGAGTCTTCTTCACACATCCGAGCGCTCTCCCTCACCCTTGTCTTGCCTCTAGTCAGGGCGCTCTTCTCCCGCTGGAACGCTCCTCCCCGCCATCCTATTGCCAGACTGAGAATTCTTGACCTGCCGCAGTCCTGCCCCGCCATGCTCCTGCCTTCTGCCTGGGAAGTCACTTGAAGAACTGGAGCGCTCTCCCCCGCTGTCCTCTTGCCTTTCCTCAGTGGGATTTTGGCCTGCTAAAGAGCTCCTCCCTGTCGTCCTCTTGCTGGATTTCTCGGTACCTCTTGACCCACTGGGTCTCTCCTCCTGCCGTCCTTTTGCCTTTCCTTAGTACATTCTTGGTCTGCTGGAGTGCTCCCCCCCACCATCCTCTTGCTGGATTTCTCGGGACCCCTTGTCCCATATAGGACATTCCCCCCCACCACCATCCTGTTGTGTTTTTTAGGAGAGTCTTGTGATCGACCAGAGCGCTCCCCCCTTGACATCCTCTTCCCCTTTTTCTGGGTGACTTTTGAACCACTGGTGAACTCTCCCCCATCATCCTCTTGCCACATATATTGAGACTTGTTGATCCGCCAGAGCGCTTCCCCCACTGTCCTCTTGCCAGATTTACTGATACCTCTTGTCCTGTCAGAGCACTCCCTCTCGCAGTCCTCTTTGTTCAGTTTGTAGGGTAGGAGGGGGGATCTCTGATTACAGAAAGGTCCCTTTGTTCTAGGAGACATTCCCTTGCTCCATGCTTCAGGTTGCCCATCTTCCCTCTCATTTTCAATATGCACGTCCATCACCTTCCTCCTCTTCTTTCTTGATCCCTCGACTCCCGGATGAACTCAAATCCTCTTTCTTGATCACTCTTTCTCGTAAGTTCACAACCTTACTTTCCTTTCTTGCTTTCGCCTTTGTGAGCTGCTCCACCCAAACCGAAATGCCCTGAAGACAGAAATAAATACACCCACCCCAAGCCCGTACAGTCACATAGGGGGTGAGTCCGGTCGCTGACGCATCCCCACATCCCACAGCAAGCCCACCTTGCCTTGGCCCCGGCCCCCCGCACAGGCCTTCCCACCAACCCAGCCCCTCCGTAGCAGCACAGTTTCCCAGCATGCACCCCACAAAGACTTTCTTTGCCAGTCACCCCTGGCACTTACAGCAAAACACCAAATCAGCATCAAGAGCCCTGGGAGTGGAGAGCTGGCCAGGCCCTCACCCCGGCAGGATCCTCTTCCCCCTCCTTTAGCTGATGGCAGACAGACAAGACACCTCCCAAGAGGTGTCCAGCCCTCTCTCTCAACCACTCATGAGTACAAAAGCCCAGCCTCTACTCACCCACCCCGCCTCCCAAAACCCCACCAGCAGCCCCTGGTCCCAGCTGAACAGCAGCCAGTGCTGAAGATCTGGCTCGTGTTGTCGGACACAACCTTCCCATGGATGTCTGGGCCCCTGAGCAGTTTCCAGGGGTGGGAGGGCGCAGTCCTGATTACAGGGAGGTCCCTGTCCCAAGGGGGACATTTTCTTCCTCCTCACTCCTGACTCGCAGCTCCATCACCTTCCTCCTCTTCTTTCTTGATCCCTCCTGACTCGCAGCTCTACCACCGTCATCTTCTTTCTTGATCCCTGTTGACTTGCAGATGCACTCCAATCCTCTTTCTTGATCGCTCTTCCTCGTAGGTTCACCACCTTCCTCTTCTTTCTTGCTTTCGCCTTTGCGAGCTGCTCCACCCGAACAGAGATGCACAGAAAACAAAAATATACCCACCCCAGGCCCGTACAGTCACACGAGGGGGCGAGTCCGGTCGCTGACACATCCCCACACCCCACCACAAGGCCACCTTGCCTTGGCCCCGGCCCCCCGCACAGGCCTTCCCACCAACCCAGCCCCTCCGTAGCAGCACAGTTTCCCAGCATGCACCCCACAAAGACTTTCTTTGCCAGTCACCCCTGGCACTTACAGCAACACACCACACCAGCATCAAGAGCCCTGGGAGTGGAGAGCTGGCCAGGCCCTCACCCCGGCAGGATCCTCTTCCCCCTCCTTTACCTGCTGGCAGACAGACACCTCCCAAGGGATGACCACCCTGCTCCCTTAACTGCTCCCAAGTCCAAGAGCCCAGCCCCTGCTCACCACCCCCACCTCCCAAAACACAGCCAACAGCCCCTGCTCCCATTTTACCACTTTACCCCCGAGCACGGTTTCTAGGGGTGGGAGGGGGACGCACTAATCACAGATCGTTCCCTGTGCTTAAGGATACATTCTCCTTCTCGCTGGCTCAGGCTGCCCATCTTCCTCCTCACTCTTGACTCGTAGCTCCATCACCTGTCTCCTCTTTTGTCCCCTCCTGACTCACAGGTCCACCACTGTCATCTTCTTTCTTGACTCTGCTTGACTCACAGGTGCGCTCCAATCCTCTTTCGTGATCGCTCTTCTGTGTCAGTACACGGAAGACCGGGCACATGAGAAACTGCAAGAGTCACCAGCATGAGAACAAGCATTAGTGGAAAAATACAAGAACAAAGGACTGTATGCTATGTGATACATCAAGGACAGAGGAGTTGATACAGGATTGATGCATCAAGGACAGAGGGACAGCTTGTGATAGACAAAAAAGGTGTTGATGGCAGTGACTTTGGTGGGAACACAAAACACATCACTTATGTAATGACTAACTTAGCTAATCAACAAATGCTTGAGCAAGCATCATAGCGAGTATAAACGCAAGCCTGAATTTGTAATAAACATCTCTCATTGCACCTTAAAAGAGAGTCCGTACCGCATTCGCTACAAATGGCGCCCTGGAACAGGGACTTTCAGCGTGCCTATAAAGGCAGTAGCCGCTCTGGTAGCGAAGCCCAATCGAACCAGGAAACAGGACTGGGAACCAGGACAGTGCGCGCCCACCACCAACGAAAGGTGAGCGATTGGGAACCATGGGAGGGAAGTTATCCCTTAAGCAAAGACAAACCCTGGATGTCCTTCAACATGCGCTACAAACGCAAAATCAGGATGTATCAGGGGTCTGATTGGTGAGTTTATTAGAATGGATTGCTAATCACGTGCTAGACTTTCCTACAACTGGTACATTTCAGTTGGAGACATGGCACAAAGATGAATGAGAATTATATGAACAGGTAACGACTGGAGATAAAGCTGCTTGCAAAATATTCATCTACTTGGGGAAAAATTATGACTACTAAGATACAGGATACAGGACTGATACATCAGGGACAGAGGGACAGCTTACTATAGAAAAAAATGCGTATATGGCAGTTACATCGCTCATGTAATGTCTAACTTAGCTAAAGAGCAAATGCTTGAGCAAGCATCATAGCGAGTATAAATGCAAACCTGAGTTTGTAATAAATGTCTCTCATGGCACCTTACCGTGAGTCCACGCCAGATTCGCTACACTCTTCCTCATAGGTTCACCACCTTCCTCTCCTTCCTTGCTTTTCCTTTGCACGCTGCTCCACCTGAAGAGAAACACACAGAGGACTGAGCTACACCAGCCCAAGGGCACTACAATCAGACAGGGGCTGAGTCCGGGGGCTGACACCTCCCCACACCCCACAACGAGCCCACCTTGCCTTGGCCCCGGCCCCTCGCACATGCCTTAGAGATATCATAGCTCAGTACAAATCCCCACAGTCCTCACCTGCTGTTTGGTGCTTGCGGAGGGTCACACTCCCTGTGCCCCAGGGCACTGGCCCTACACGGCCAAGCTCGGCAGCGGGACTGTCTGGAGCTGCCGCTGGCTGGTTCTCCAGCTTTAGGGTCACCCGCAGAAGCCCGCTCTCCTCAGCTCTGCACACCCATCCAGTTGCGCCGCCCAGGCAAAGTCAGCTTCACCCTCTGCTCTACACCTCACCTGCAAACAACCAACTCTTCAACTGACAACTGTCCAAAACCCACCGACAAACTCTCCACACCTCAGCCTTTCGTTTGCAACTGCTGCCTCTAGTGCATCTCACAGACAAGCCTTCAAAATCCCCTCATCCTGCAATAACACTCCAGCACTGATCACCTGCGGGAACAACTACCACAATACCATGCAAACACCAACCAGTTCTGGCACGGAAATATCACTTTCTCCTCAAGATTCCACCCTACACCAACTGCTGACAAACACACGCTGTCCTCACCAAAGCCAAACGCTGCAACAACCAGCGACAACTCAAATTTGCGTGGGCGGTGCAAAATTGCAGGGGTGAGCTAACGCAGAGCTGGGCTTGAAAGCTGCAGAGTGTGCACCCTGTGGTATAACGTGGCGAGCTACTGCCATTCTGCCTTCTCCCTGGGAGAAGCGCGTGAGCAGAGGCTGCTTCAAGGCACGATGGGAACGGTTTGGTTCTCCGGGTCTCTCAGGGCGAGAGCGATGAATGTGATCTGTGTCGTGGCGCAGGAACTTCCCGTACACTTGCTCCTCCATTCGGTCTCGGGTGCTGCAAGAGAGGGAGCGAGAGATTCAGGGCAAGATTGACAACCTCGGCGTCCCCGTCCCAGCCACGGGTCACCCAAACCTGCAGACATCCCGGGAGGCCCCCTAAGATTTACACTCCCCTATGCCCCACCCTTGAAGCCTGGACATCGCCAGAACCATAGAGCAAGTATTTCTTGAGGAGGCACCCAAAGGCTCCGTGTTCTCTTTCAGGCAGATGCTAGCGCAAGATTGCAAATCATCTCACAGCTACCAGGAAGGTAAAAAATAACGTCTTGAAATGGGAAAGGAACAGGTATTGTTTCTCTTCATCACCTCCCTCATTGCCACGTTATCAAGGTCTCCCGCAATGTTCCACAGGAAACTTGAAGCTTGGAATTCCTGGTATTCTGAACCTGGGCAAGAAAGGAAGAAAAGCATGAGACTGATCATAAAGAGGGTGGCTGCTCGTAACATGGAAAGAGCAGTAACAAGGTAAAAAGATATCACTTTTCCTTAGAGAGCTCTCAAAGCTGCCTGTTAAGGACAAGAAAAACAAACTTGTGACGGACCATTACTTAAAATCCAAGGCCCAGGAAGCGATCTAATGTACATTGAAACGCGGGCCACGAGACAGTGGAAGTGCCACGAGCTGAGACTGAAGGGACAGAGGATGAATTTCCAAAGAAGTTTAGGTTTCGATGTCAAAACGGAAAATTCTACGTCATTAAAATATAATGCAAAAGTCAGTGTAAAATCAAGTAAGGCAACGACTCCAAATGAACTCCCAGGCGCTTCAGTCACTCAGCAGATCAAAAATGCGGATCATTTCTCACCTGCCCACCTCCCAAACCCCAGCCTATGTCCCCTGCTTCCAGCTTACCTGAGCCCAGATTAAAGGAGGATTTCAGAGGCCATGCCAAGTTCTGCTGCTCCTCGTTCGGGTTGCCAGTCTTCCTCCTCGCTCTGGAATTGCAGGTCAACCGCCTTCCTGTTCTTCTTTGATTGACGCTGAGCTGCCGCGTTACCCGCTGCCGTCTGAGCGGATCTCAGGGAGCCTCTGGAACCGCCAGAGCGCTCCCCCCACCAACATTCTCTTGCCTTGTTTTCGGGGTTCCTCTTCACCAGCTGAGGCGCCCTCCCACCCCCCGCCGCCCTCTTACCTTTTTCTAGAGGTCGCTTGAGCCACCAGCAAGCTCCCCCGCACCTTCCCTCAGCGATCTTGGCCCGCCAGAGGCCTGCCCCTCGTCAGCCTCCTCCCCTTTTCCTGGGTGCTGCCTGAACCACTGGTGGGCTCCCCTCCACCATCCTCTCGTCCTTTGTAGGGGAGTCTCGTGACTCACCAGAGCGCTCTCCGCCGTTGCCTTGCTGGGGTTATTGACACCGCTTGACTTGCCAGAGCGCTCCCCCTCGCAGTTCTCTTGTTGGATTTCTTGGGACCTTTTGAACCATTGGAACAACGGGAATGCTCCCCCCCACTGTGACCTTGCCTTTCTTCAGTGCGATCTTGACGTGCTGGAGCACTTCCCCGCGCCGTCCTCTTGCCTTTTACTGGGGAGTCTCTTGAATATCCACAGCACTCCCCCCTGCCATCCTTTACCAGATTTTTTGACACTTCTTGACATCTCGGAGTGCTCTCACTCACCCTTGTCTTGCCTATTTTCAGGGCGCTCCTGTCCCGCTGGATGCTCCTCCCTGCTGTCCTATTGCCAGATTGAGAATTCTCGACCTGTCCCAGCGCTACCCCACCGTCCTTCTGCCTTCTACCTGGGAAGTCACTTGAAGAACTGGAGCGCTCTCCCCCGCTGTCCTCTTGCCTTTCCTCAGTGGGATTTTGGCCTGCTAAAGAGCTCCTCCCTGTTGTCCTCTTGCTGGATTTCTTGGGACCTCTTGACCCACTGGGTTTCTCCTCCTGCTGTCCTTTTGCCTTTCTTTAGTACAATCTCAGCCTGCTGGAGCGCTCCCCCTCGCCGTCCTCCTGCTGGATTTCTTGGAACCTCTTGACCCCTTAGGGCGTTCCCCCTGCCACCCTCTTGTGGTTTTTGGGGGAGTCTTGTGATCAACCAGGCCGTTTCCCCCTACCATCCTCTTCCCCTTTTTTTCCTGGGTGCTTCTTGATCCACCAGAGTGCTCTCAAAGCTGCCTGTTACCATCCTCTAACCATTCTCTTGCCTTTTTTGGTGGAGTCTTGTGACTCACCGGAGCGTTCTCCACCATTGTCTGGCTGGATTTGTTGACATCGCTTGACCTGCCGGAGCGCTCCCCCTCACAGTTCTCTTCCTGGATATCTTGGGACATTTTGAACCACTGGGGGGCTCCCACCCGCCATCCTCTTACCGCATTTATTGAGACGTCCTGATCTGCCAGAGCGTTCCCCCTCGCCGTCCTTTTGCTGGATTTCTTGGGATGCCTTAAACAACTGTGGGGCTCCCACCCACCATCCTCTAACTGCATTTATCGAGATTTCCTGATCTGCTGGAGCGCTCCCCCTTGCCGTCCTCTTGCTGGATTTCTTGGGATCTCTTGGACCACTGGGGGGGCTCCCACCCGCCATCCTCTTACCGCATTTATTGAGACTTCCTGATCTGCTGGATTGCTCTCCCCCTGGCCTTCCTCTTGCACTTTTTTGGGGGAGTCTTCTTCACACATCCGAGCGCTCTCCCTCACCCTTGTCTTGCCTCTAGTCAGGGCGCTCTTCTCCCGCTGGAACGCTCCTCCCCGCCATCCTATTGCCAGACTGAGAATTCTTGACCTGCCGCAGTCCTGCCCCGCCATGCTCCTGCCTTCTGCCTGGGAAGTCACTTGAAGAACTGGAGCGCTCTCCCCCGCTGTCCTCTTGCCTTTCCTCAGTGGGATTTTGGCCTGCTAAAGAGCTCCTCCCTGTCGTCCTCTTGCTGGATTTCTTGGGACTTCTTGACCCATTAGGGCGTTCCCCCTGCCACCCTCTTGTGGTTTTTGGGGGAGTCTTGTGACCAACCAGGCCGTTTCCCCCCACCATCCTCTTCCCCTTTTCCTGGGTGCTTCTTGATCCACCAGAGTGCTCCCCTGCACCATTCTTTTGCCTTTTTTGGGAGAGTCTTGTGACTCGCCGCAGAGTTCTCCACCATTGTCTTGCTGGATTTCTTGACATCGCTTGACCTGCCGGAGCGCTCCCCCTCGCAGTTCTCTTGCTGGATTTCTTGGGACGTCTTCAACAACTGAGGGGCTCACACCCACCATCCTCTAACTGCATTTATCAAGATTTCCTGATCTGCCGGAGCGCTCGCCCCTGCTGTCCTCTTGCTGGGTTTCTTGGGACCTCTTGACCCACACGAGCTCTCCTCCCCACCGTCTTCTTGCCGGACTTATTGAGACTTCTTGACCCGCCAGAGTGTTCCCCCTCATCATCCTCCTGCCTTTTTCTGGGGATTCTCTTCAACAACTGAAGAGCTCCCCCGCACTGTCCTCTTCCCTTTTTTCTGGGTGATTCGTGAATCACCGGTGAGCTTCTCCTTACCACCCTCTTGGGCTTTTTTCACAGCAACCTTGACCCATCAGAGCACCCCCTCACCGTCCTCTTGCCAGATGTACTGAGGGTTCTTCATCTGCCACAGCGCTCCCCCACGCCGTCCTCTTGCTGGATTTCCTGGAACCTTGTGAACCACCGGGGGGCTCCCACCCACCATCCTTTTACCGCATTTATTGAGACGTCCTGATCTGCCAGAGCGCTCCCCCTCGCCGCCCACTTGCTGGATTTCTTGGGACCTCTTGAACCACTGGGGGCCTCCCACCCACCATGCTCTTACCGCATTTATCGAGACTTCCTGATCTGCTGGAGCGCTCCCCCTCGCCGTCCTCTTGCTGGATTTCTTGGGTCCTCTTGACCCATTAGGGCGTTCCCCCTGCCACCCTCTTGTGTTTTCTGGGGGAGTCTTGTGACCAACCAGAGTGCTCCCCCCCACCATCTTCTTCCCCTTTTCCTGGGTGCTTCTTGATCCACCAGAGTGCTCCCCTGCACCATTCTCTTGCCTTTTTTTGGGGGAATCTTGTGACTCACCGGAGCGTTTTCCACCATTGTCTTGCTGGATTTCTTGACACCGCTTGACCTGTTGGAGCGCTCTCCCTCACAGTTCTCTTGCTGGATATCTTGGGACCTCTTGAACCACTGGGGAGCTCCCACCTGCCACCTTCTTACCGCATTTATTGAGACTTCCTGATCTGCTGGATTGCTCTCCCCACCGGCCTTCCTCTTGCACTTTTTGGGGGAGTCTTCTTGACACGTCCGAGTGCTCTCCCTCACCCTCGTCTTGCCTCTAGTCAGGGCGCTCTTCTCCCGCTGGAACGCTCCTCCCCGCCATCCTATTGCCAGACTGAGAATTCTTGACCTGCCGCAGTCCTGCCCCGCCATGCTCCTGCCTTCCGCCTGGGAAGTCACTTGAAGAACTGGAGCGCTCTCCCCCGCTGTCCTCTTGCCTTTCCTCAGTGGGATTTTGGCCTGCTAAAGAGCTCCTCCCTGTCGTCCTCTTGCTGGATTTCTCGGTACCTCTTGACCCACTGGGTATCTCCTCCTGCCGTCCTTTTGCCTTTCCTTAGTACATTCTTGGTCTGCTGGAGTGCTCCCCCCCACCATCCTCTTGCTGGATTTCTCAGGACCCCTTGTCCCATATAGGACATTCCCCCCCACCACCATCCTGGTGTGTTTTTTAGGAGAGTCTTGTGATCGACCAGAGCGCTCCCCCCTTGACATCCTCTTCCCCTTTTTCTGGGCGACTTTTGAACCACTGGTGAACTCTCCCCCATCATCCTCTTGCCACATATATTGAGACTTGTTGATCCGCCAGAGCGCTTCCCCCACTGTCCTCTTGCCAGATTTACTGATACCTCTTGTCCTGTCAGAGCGCTCCCTCTCGCAGTCCTCTTTGTTCAGTTTGTAGGGTAGGAGGGGGGATCTCTGATTACAGAAAGGTCCCTTTGTTCTAGGAGACATTCCCTTGCTCCATGCTTCAGGTTGCCCATCTTCCCTCTCATTTTCAATATGCACGTCCATCACCTTCCTCCTCTTCTTTCTTGATCCCTCGACTCCCGGATGAACTCAAATCCTCTTTCTTGATCACTCTTTCTCGTAAGTTCACAACCTTACTTTCCTTTCTTGCTTTCGCCTTTGTGAGCTGCTCCACCCAAACCGAAATGCCCTGAAGACAGAAATAAATACACCCACCCCAAGCCCGTACAGTCACATAGGGGGTGAGTCCGCTCGCTGACGCATCCCCACATCCCACAGCAAGCCCACCTTGCCTTGGCCCCGGCCCCCCGCACAGGCCTTCCCACCAACCCAGCCCCTCCGTAGCAGCACAGTTTCCCAGCATGCACCCCACAAAGACTTTCTTTGCCAGTCACCCCTGGCACTTACAGCAACACACCACATCAGCATCAAGAGCCCTGGGAGTGGAGAGCTGGCCAGGCCCTCACCCCGGCAGGATCCTCTTCCCCCTCCTTTAGCTGATGGCAGACAGACAAGACACCTCCCAAGAGGTGTCCAGCCCTCTCTCTCAACCACTCATGAGTACAAAAGCCCAGCCTCTACTCACCCACCCCGCCTCCCAAAACCCCACCAGCAGCCCCTGGTCCCAGCTGAACAGCAGCCAGTGCTGAAGACCTGGCTCGTGTTGTCGGACACAACCTTCCCATGGATGTCTGGGCCCCTGAGCAGTTTCCAGGGGTGGGAGGGCGCAGTCCTGATTACAGGGAGGTCCCTGTCCCAAGGGGGACATTTTCTTCCTCCTCACTCCTGACTCGCAGCTCCATCACCTTCCTCCTCTTCTTTCTTGATCCCTCCTGACTCGCAGGTCTACCACCGCCATCTTCTTTCTTGATCCCTGTTGACTTGCAGATGCACTCCAATCCTCTTTCTTGATCGCTCTTCCTCGTAGGTTCACCACCTTCCTCTTCCTTCTTGCTTTCGCCTTTGCGAGCTGCTCCACCCGAACAGAGATGCACAGAAAACAAAAATATACCCACCCCAGGCCCGTACAGTCACACGAGGGGGCGAGTCCGGTCGCTGACGCATCCCCACACCCCACCACAAGGCCACCTTGCCTTGGCCCCGGCCCCCCGCACAGGCCTTCCCACCAACCCAGCCCCTCCGTAGCAGCACAGTTTCCCAGCATGCACCCCACAAAGACTTTCTTTGCCAGTCACCCCTGGCACTTACAGCAACACACCACACCAGCATCAAGAGCCCTGGGAGTGGAGAGCTGGCCAGGCCCTCACCCCGGCAGGATCCTCTTCCCCCTCCTTTACCTGCTGGCAGACAGACACCTCCCAAGGGATGACCACCCTGCTCCCTTAACTGCTCCCAAGTCCAAGAGCCCAGCCCCTGCTCACCACCCCCACCTCCCAAAACACAGCCAACAGCCCCTGCTCCCATTTTACCACTTTACCCCCGAGCACGGTTTCTAGGGGTGGGAGGGGGACGCACTAATCACAGATCGTTCCCTGTGCTTAAGGATACATTCTCCTTCTCGCTGGCTCAGGCTGCCCATCTTCCTCCTCACTCTTGACTCGTAGCTCCATCACCTGTCTCCTCTTTTGTCCCCTCCTGACTCACAGGTCCACCACTGTCATCTTCTTTCTTGACTCTGCTTGACTCACAGGTGCGCTCCAATCCTCTTTCGTGATCGCTCTTCTGTGTCAGTACACGGAAGACCGGGCACATGAGAAACTGCAAGAGTCAACAGCATGAGAACAAGCATTAGTGGAAAAATACAAGAACAAAGGACTGTATGCTATGTGATACATCAAGGACAGAGGAGTTGATACAGGATTGATGCATCAAGGACAGAGGGACAGCTTGTGATAGACAAAAAAGGTGTTTATGGCAGTGACTTTGGTGGGAACACAAAACACATCACTTACGTAATGACTAACTTAGCTAATCAACAAATGCTTGAGCAAGTATCATAGCGAGTATAAACGCAAGCCTGAATTTGTAATAAACATCTCTCATTGCACCTTAAAAGAGAGTCCGTACCGCATTCGCTACAAATGGCGCCCTGGAACAGGGACTTTCAGCGTGCCTATAAAGGCAGTAGCCGCTCTGGTAGCGAAGCCCAATCGAACCAGGAAACAGGACCGGGAACCAGGACAGTGCGCGCCCACCACCAACGAAAGGTGAGCGATTGGGAACCATGGGAGGGAAGTTATCCCTTAAGCAAAGACAAACCCTGGATGTCCTTCAACATGCGCTACAAACGCAAAATCAGGAGGTATCAGGGGTCTGATTGGTGAGTTTATTACAATGGATTGCTAATCATGTGCTAGACTTTCCTACAACTGGTACATTTCAGTTGGAGACATGGCACAAAGATGAATGAGAATTATATGAACAGGTAACGACTGGAGATAAAGCTGCTTGCAAAATATTCATCTACTTGGGGAAAAATTATGACTACTAAGATACAGGATACAGGACTGATACATCAGGGACAGAGGGACAGCTTACTATAGAAAAAAATGCGTATATGGCAGTTACATCGCTCATGTAATGTCTAACTTAGCTAAAGAGCAAATGCTTGAGCAAGCATCATAGCGAGTATAAATGCAAACCTGAGTTTGTAATAAATGTCTCTCATGGCACCTTACCGTGAGTCCACGCCAGATTCGCTACACTCTTCCTCATAGGTTCACCACCTTCCTCTCCTTCCTTGCTTTTCCTTTGCACGCTGCTCCACCTGAAGAGAAACACACAGAGGACTGAGCTACACCAGCCCAAGGGCACTACAATCAGACAGGGGCTGAGTCCGGGGGCTGACACCTCCCCACACCCCACAACGAGCCCACCTTGCCTTGGCCCCGGCCCCTCGCACATGCCTTAGAGATATCATAGCTCAGTACAAATCCCCACAGTCCTCACCTGCTGTTTGGTGCTTGCGGAGGGTCACACTCCCTGTGCCCCAGGGCACTGGCCCTACACAGCCAAGCTCGGCAGCGGGACTGTCTGGAGCTGCCGCTGGCTGGTTCTCCAGCTTTAGGGTCACCCGCAGAAGCCCGCTCTCCTCAGCTCTGCACACCCATCCAGTTGCGCCGCCCAGGCAAAGTCAGCTTCACCCTCTGCTCTACACCTCACCTGCAAACAACCAACTCTTCAACTGACAACTGTCCAAAACCCACCGACAAACTCTCCACACCTCAGCCTTTCGTTTGCAACTGCTGCCTCTAGTGCATCTCACAGACAAGCCTTCAAAATCCCCTCATCCTGCAATAACACTCCAGCACTGATCACCTGCGGGAACAACTACCACAATACCATGCAAACACCAACCAGTTCTGGCACGGAAATATCACTTTCTCCTCAAGATTCCACCCTACACCAACTGCTGACAAACACACGCTGTCCTCACCAAAGCCAAACGCTGCAACAACCAGCGACAACTCAAATTTGCGTGGGCGGTGCAAAATTGCAGGGGTGAGCTAACGCAGAGCTGGGCTTGAAAGCTGCAGAGTGTGCACCCTGTGGTATAACGTGGCGAGCTACTGCCATTCTGCCTTCTCCCTGGGAGAAGCGCGTGAGCAGAGGCTGCTTCAAGGCACGATGGGAACGGTTTGGTTCTCCGGGTCTCTCAGGGCGAGAGCGATAAATGTGATCTGTGTCGTGGCGCAGGAACTTCCCGTACACTTGCTCCTCCATTCGGTCTCGGGTGCTGCAAGAGAGGGAGCGAGAGATTCAGGGCAAGATTGACAACCTCGGCGTCCCCGTCCCAGCCACGGGTCACCCAAACCTGCAGACATCCCAGGAGGCCCCCTAAGATTTACACTCCCCTATGCCCCACCCTTGAAGCCTGGACATCGCCAGAACCATAGAGCAAGTATTTCTTGAGGAGGCACCCAAAGGGTCCGTGTTCTCTTTCAGGCAGATGCTAGCGCAAGATTGCAAATCATCTCACAGCTACCAGGAAGGTAAAAAATAACGTCTTGAAATGGGAAAGGAACAGGTATTGTTTCTCTTCATCACCTCCCTCATTGCCACGTTATCAAGGTCTCCCGCAATGTTCCACAGGAAACTTGAAGCTTGGAATTCCTGGTATTCTGAACCTGGGCAAGAAAGGAAGAAAAGCATGAGACTGATCATAAAGAGGGTGGCTGCTCGTAACATGGAAAGAGCAGTAACAAGGTAAAAAGATATCACTTTTCCTTAGAGAGCTCTCAAAGCTGCCTGTTAAGGACAAGAAAAACAAACTTGTGACGGACCATTACTTAAAATCCAAGGCCCAGGAAGCGATCTAATGTACATTGAAACGCGGGCCACGAGACAGTGGAAGTGCCACGAGCTGAGACTGAAGGGACAGAGGATGAATTTCCAAAGAAGTTTAGGTTTCGATGTCAAAACGGAAAATTCTACGTCATTAAAATATAATGCAAAAGTCAGTGTAAAATGAAGTAAGGCAACGACTCCAAATGAACTCCCAGGCGCTTCAGTCACTCAGGAGATCAAAAACGCGGATCATTTCTCACCTGCCCGCCTCCCAAACCCCAGCCTATGTCCCCTGCTTCCAGCTTACCTGAGCCCAGATTAAAGGAGGATTTCAGAGGCCATGCCAAGTTCTGCTGCTCCTCGTTCGGGTTGCCAGTCTTACTCCTCGCTCTGGAATTGCAGGTCAACCGCCTTCCTGTTCTTCTTTGATTGACGCTGAGCTGCCGCGTTACCCGCTGCCGTCTGAGCGGATCTCGGGGAGCCTCTGGAACCGCCAGAGCGCTCCCCCCACCAACATTCTCTTGCCTTGTTTTCGGGGTTCCTCTTCACCAGCTGAGGCGCCCTCCCACCCCCCGCCGCCCTCTTACCTTTTTCTAGAGGTCTCTTGAGCCACCAGCAAGCTCCCCCGCACCTTCCCTCAGTGATCTTGGCCCGCCAGAGGCCTGCCCCTCGTCAGCCTCCTCCCCTTTTCCTGGGTGCTGCTTGAACCACTGGTGGGCTCCCCTCCACCATCCTCTCGTCCTTTGTAGGGGAGTCTCGTGACTCACCAGAGCGCTCTCCGCCGTTGCCTTGCTGGGGTTATTGACACCGCTTGACTTGCCAGAGCGCTCCCCCTCGCAGTTCTCTTGTTGGATTTCTTGGGACCTTTTGAACCATTGGAACAACGGGAATGCTCCCCCCCACTGTGACCTTGCCTTTCTTCAGTGCGATCTTGACGTGCTGGAGCACTTCCCTGCGCCGTCCTCTTGCCTTTTACTGGGGAGTCTCTTGAATATCCACAGCACTCCCCCCTGCCATCCTTTACCAGATTTTTTGACACTTCTTGACATCTCGGAGTGCTCTCACTCGCCCTTGTCTTGCCTATTTTCAGGGCGCTCCTGTCCCGCTGGATGCTCCTCCCTGCTGTCCTATTGCCAGATTGAGAATTCTCGACCTGTCCCAGCGCTACCCCACCGTCCTTCTGCCTTCTACCTGGGAAGTCACTTGAAGAACTGGAGCACTCCCCCCTGCTGTCCTCTTGCCTTTCTTCACTGAGATTTTGGCCTGCCAGAGCACTCCTCCCTGTTGTCCTCTTACTGGATTTCTTGGGACCTCTTGACCCACTGGGTTTCTCCTCCTGCTGTCCTTTTGCCTTTCTTTAGTACAATCTCAGCCTGCTGGAGCGCTCCCCCTCGCCGTCCTCCTGCTGGATTTCTTGGAACCTCTTGACCCCTTAGGGCGTTCCCCCTGCCACCCTCTTGTGGTTTTTGGGGGAGTCTTGTGATCAACCAGGCCGTTTCCCCCTACCATCCTCTTCCCCTTTTTTTCCTGGGTGCTTCTTGATCCACCAGAGTGCTCTCAAAGCTGCCTGTTACCATCCTCTAACCATTCTCTTGCCTTTTTTGGTGGAGTCTTGTGACTCACCGGAGCGTTCTCCACCATTGTCTTGCTGGATTTGTTGACATCGCTTGACCTGCCGGAGCGCTCCCCCTCACAGTTCTCTTCCTGGATATCTTGGGACATTTTGAACCACTGGGGGGCTCCCACCCGCCATCCTCTTACCGCATTTATTGAGACGTCCTGATCTGCCAGAGCGTTCCCCCTCGCCGTCCTTTTGCTGGATTTCTTGGGATGCCTTAAACAACTGTGGGGCTCCCACCCACCATCCTCTAACCGCATTTATCGAGATTTCCTGATCTGCTGGAGCGCTCCCCCTTGCCGTCCTCTTGCTGGATTTCTTGGAATCTCTTGGACCACTGGGGGGGCTCCCACCCGCCATCCTCTTACCGCATTTATTGAGACTTCCTGATCTGCTGGATTGCTCTCCCCCTGGCCTTCCTCTTGCACTTTTTTGGGGGAGTCTTCTTCACACATCCGAGCGCTCTCCCTCACCCTTGTCTTGCCTCTAGTCAGGGCGCTCTTCTCCCGCTGGAACGCTCCTCCCCGCCATCCTATTGCCAGACTGAGAATTCTTGACCTGCCGCAGTCCTGCCCCGCCATGCTCCTGCCTTCTGCCTGGGAAGTCACTTGAAGAACTGGAGCGCTCTCCCCCGCTGTCCTCTTGCCTTTCCTCAGTGGGATTTTGGCCTGCTAAAGAGCTCCTCCCTGTCGTCCTCTTGCTGGATTTCTTGGGACTTCTTGACCCATTAGGGCGTTCCCCCTGCCACCCTCTTGTGGTTTTTGGGGGAGTCTTGTGACCAACCAGGCCGTTTCCCCCCACCATCCTCTTCCCCTTTTCCTGGGTGCTTCTTGATCCACCAGAGTGCTCCCCTGCACCATTCTTTTGCCTTTTTTGGGAGAGTCTTGTGACTCGCCGGAGAGTTCTCCACCATTGTCTTGCTGGATTTCTTGACATCGCTTGACCTGCCGGAGCGCTCCCCCTCGCAGTTCTCTTGCTGGATTTCTTGGGACGTCTTAAACAACTGAGGGGCTCACACCCACCATCCTCTAACTGCATTTATCGAGATTTCCTGATCTGCCGGAGCGCTCGCCCCTGCTGTCCTCTTGCTGGGTTTCTTGGGACCTCTTGACCCACACGAGCTCTCCTCCCCACCGTCTTCTTGCCGGACTTATTGAGACTTCTTGACCCGCCAGAGTGTTCCCCCTCATCATCCTCCTGCCTTTTTCTGGGGATTCTCTTCAACAACTGAAGAGCTCCCCCGCACTGTCCTCTTCCCTTTTTTCTGGGTGATTCGTGAATCACCGGTGAGCTTCTCCTTACCACCCTCTTGGGCTTTTTTCAGAGCAACCTTGACCCATCAGAGCACCCCCTCACCGTCCTCTTGCCAGATGTACTGAGGGTTCTTCATCTGCCACAGCGCTCCCCCACGCCGTCCTCTTGCTGGATTTCCTGGAACCTTGTGAACCACTGAGGGGCTCCCACCCACCATCCTTTTACCGCATTTATTGAGACGTCCTGATCTGCCAGAGCGCTCCCCCTCGCCGTCCTCTTGCTGGATTTCTTGGGTCCTCTTGACCCATTAGGGCGTTCCCCCTGCCACCCTCTTGTGTTTTCTGGGGGAGTCTTGTGACCAACCAGAGTGCTCCCCCCCACCATCTTCTTCCCCTTTTCCTGGGTGCTTCTTGATCCACCAGAGTGCTCCCCTGCACCATTCTCTTGCCTTTTTTTGGGGGAATCTTGTGACTCACCGGAGCGTTTTCCACCATTGTCTTGCTGGATTTCTTGACACCGCTTGACCTGTTGGAGCGCTCTCCCTCACAGTTCTCTTGCTGGATATCTTGGGACCTCTTGAACCACTGGGGAGCTCCCACCTGCCACCTTCTTACCGCATTTATTGAGACTTCCTGATCTGCTGGATTGCTCTCCCCACCGGCCTTCCTCTTGCACTTTTTGGGGGAGTCTTCTTGACACGTCCGAGTGCTCTCCCTCACCCTTGTCTTGCCTCTAGTCAGGGCGCTCTTCTCCCGCTGGAACGCTCCTCCCCGCCATCCTATTGCCAGACTGAGAATTCTTGACCTGCCGCAGTCCTGCCCCGCCATGCTCCTGCCTTCTGCCTGGGAAGTCACTTGAAGAACTGGAGCGCTCTCCCCCGCTGTCCTCTTGCCTTTCCTCAGTGGGATTTTGGCCTGCTAAAGAGCTCCTCCCTGTCGTCCTCTTGCTGGATTTCTCGGTACCTCTTGACCCACTGGGTCTCTCCTCCTGCCGTCCTTTTGCCTTTCCTTAGTACATTCTTGGTCTGCTGGAGTGCTCCCCCCCACCATCCTCTTGCTGGATTTCTCGGGACCCCTTGTCCCATATAGGACATGCCCCCCCACCACCATCCTGGTGTGTTTTTTAGGAGAGTCTTGTGATCGACCAGAGCGCTCCCCCCTTGACATCCTCTTCCCCTTTTTCTGGGTGACTTTTGAACCACTGGTGAACTCTCCCCCATCATCCTCTTGCCACATATATTGAGACTTGTTGATCCGCCAGAGCGCTTCCCCCACTGTCCTCTTGCCAGATTTACTGATACCTCTTGTCCTGTCAGAGCGCTCCCTCTCGCAGTCCTCTTTGTTCAGTTTGTAGGGTAGGAGGAGGGATCTCTGATTACAGAAAGGTCCCTTTGTTCTAGGAGACATTCCCTTGCTCCATGCTTCAGGTTGCCCATCTTCCCTCTCATTTTCAATATGCACGTCCATCACCTTCCTCCTCTTCTTTCTTGATCCCTCGACTCCCGGATGAACTCAAATCCTCTTTCTTGATCACTCTTTCTCGTAAGTTCACAACCTTACTTTCCTTTCTTGCTTTCGCCTTTGTGAGCTGCTCCACCCAAACCGAAATGCCCTGAAGACAGAAATAAATACACCCACCCCAAGCCCGTACAGTCACATAGGGGGTGAGTCCGGTCGCTGACGCATCCCCACATCCCACAGCAAGCCCACCTTGCCTTGGCCCCGGCCCCCCGCACAGGCCTTCCCACCAACCCAGCCCCTCCGTAGCAGCACAGTTTCCCAGCATGCACCCCACAAAGACTTTCTTTGCCAGTCACCCCTGGCACTTACAGCAACACACCACATCAGCATCAAGAGCCCTGGGAGTGGAGAGCTGGCCAGGCCCTCACCCCGGCAGGATCCTCTTCCCCCTCCTTTAGCTGATGGCAGACAGACAAGACACCTCCCAAGAGGTGTCCAGCCCTCTCTCTCAACCACTCATGAGTACAAAAGCCCAGCCTCTACTCACCCACCCCGCCTCCCAAAACCCCACCAGCAGCCCCTGGTCCCAGCTGAACAGCAGCCAGTGCTGAAGACCTGGCTCGTGTTGTCGGACACAACCTTCCCATGGATGTCTGGGCCCCTGAGCAGTTTCCAGGGGTGGGAGGGCGCAGTCCTGATTACAGGGAGGTCCCTGTCCCAAGGGGGACATTTTCTTCCTCCTCACTCCTGACTCGCAGCTCCATCACCTTCCTCCTCTTCTTTCTTGATCCCTCCTGACTCGCAGGTCTACCACCGCCATCTTCTTTCTTGATCCCTGTTGACTTGCAGATGCACTCCAATCCTCTTTCTTGATCGCTCTTCCTCGTAGGTTCACCACCTTCCTCTTCCTTCTTGCTTTCGCCTTTGCGAGCTGCTCCACCCGAACAGAGATGCACAGAAAACAAAAATATACCCACCCCAGGCCCGTACAGTCACACGAGGGGGCGAGTCCGGTCGCTGACGCATCCCCACACCCCACCACAAGGCCACCTTGCCTTGGCCCCGGCCCCCCGCACAGGCCTTCCCACCAACCCAGCCCCTCCGTAGCAGCACAGTTTCCCAGCATGCACCCCACAAAGACTTTCTTTGCCAGTCACCCCTGGCACTTACAGCAACACACCACACCAGCATCAAGAGCCCTGGGAGTGGAGAGCTGGCCAGGCCCTCACCCCGGCAGGATCCTCTTCCCCCTCCTTTACCTGCTGGCAGACAGACACCTCCCAAGGGATGACCACCCTGCTCCCTTAACTGCTCCCAAGTCCAAGAGCCCAGCCCCTGCTCACCACCCCCACCTCCCAAAACACAGCCAACAGCCCCTGCTCCCATTTTACCACTTTACCCCCGAGCACGGTTTCTAGGGGTGGGAGGGGGACGCACTAATCACAGATCGTTCCCTGTGCTTAAGGATACATTCTCCTTCTCGCTGGCTCAGGCTGCCCATCTTCCTCCTCACTCTTGACTCGTAGCTCCATCACCTGTCTCCTCTTTTGTCCCCTCCTGACTCACAGGTCCACCACTGTCATCTTCTTTCTTGACTCTGCTTGACTCACAGGTGCGCTCCAATCCTCTTTCGTGATCGCTCTTCTGTGTCAGTACACGGAAGACCGGGCACATGAGAAACTGCAAGAGTCAACAGCATGAGAACAAGCATTAGTGGAAAAATACAAGAACAAAGGACTGTATGCTATGTGATACATCAAGGACAGAGGAGTTGATACAGGATTGATGCATCAAGGACAGAGGGACAGCTTGTGATAGACAAAAAAGGTGTTTATGGCAGTGACTTTGGTGGGAACACAAAACACATCACTTACGTAATGACTAACTTAGCTAATCAACAAATGCTTGAGCAAGTATCATAGCGAGTATAAACGCAAGCCTGAATTTGTAATAAACATCTCTCATTGCACCTTAAAAGAGAGTCCGTACCGCATTCGCTACAAATGGCGCCCTGGAACAGGGACTTTCAGCGTGCCTATAAAGGCAGTAGCCGCTCTGGTAGCGAAGCCAAATCGAACCAGGAAACAGGACCGGGAACCAGGACAGTGCGCGCCCACCACCAACGAAAGGTGAGCGATTGGGAACCATGGGAGGGAAGTTATCCCCCTTAAGCAAAGACAAACCCTGGATGTCCTTCAACATGCGCTACAAACGCAAAATCAGGAGGTATCAGGGGTCTGATTGGTGAGTTTATTACAATGGATTGCTAATCATGTGCTAGACTTTCCTACAACTGGTACATTTCAGTTGGAGACATGGCACAAAGATGAATGAGAATTATATGAACAGGTAACGACTGGAGATAAAGCTGCTTGCAAAATATTCATCTACTTGGGGAAAAATTATGACTACTAAGATACAGGATACAGGACTGATACATCAGGGACAGAGGGACAGCTTACTATAGAAAAAAATGCGTATATGGCAGTTACATCGCTCATGTAATGTCTAACTTAGCTAAAGAGCAAATGCTTGAGCAAGCATCATAGCGAGTATAAATGCAAACCTGAGTTTGTAATAAATGTCTCTCATGGCACCTTACCGTGAGTCCACGCCAGATTCGCTACACTCTTCCTCATAGGTTCACCACCTTCCTCTCCTTCCTTGCTTTTCCTTTGCACGCTGCTCCACCTGAAGAGAAACACACAGAGGACTGAGCTACACCAGCCCAAGGGCACCACAATCAGACAGGGGCTGAGTCCGGGGGCTGACACCTCCCCACACCCCACAACGAGCCCACCTTGCCTTGGCCCCGGCCCCTCGCACATGCCTTAGAGATATCATAGCTCAGTACAAATCCCCACAGTCCTCACCTGCTGTTTGGTGCTTGCGGAGGGTCACACTCCCTGTGCCCCAGGGCACTGGCCCTACACGGCCAAGCTCGGCAGCGGGACTGTCTGGAGCTGCCGCTGGCTGGTTCTCCAGCTTTAGGGTCACCCGCAGAAGCCCGCTCTCCTCAGCTCTGCACACCCATCCAGTTGCGCCGCCCAGGCAAAGTCAGCTTCACCCTCTGCTCTACACCTCACCTGCAAACAACCAACTCTTCAACTGACAACTGTCCAAAACCCACCGACAAACTCTCCACACCTCAGCCTTTCGTTTGCAACTGCTGCCTCTAGTGCATCTCACAGACAAGCCTTCAAAATCCCCTCATCCTGCAATAACACTCCAGCACTGATCACCTGCGGGAACAACTACCACAATACCATGCAAACACCAACCAGTTCTGGCACGGAAATATCACTTTGTCCTCAAGATTCCACCCTACACCAACTGCTGACAAACACACGCTGTCCTCACCAAAGCCAAACGCTGCAACAACCAGCGACAACTCAAATTTGCGTGGGCGGTGCAAAATTGCAGGGGTGAGCTAACGCAGAGCTGGGCTTGAAAGCTGCAGAGTGTGCACCCTGTGGTATAACGTGGCGAGCTACTGCCATTCTGCCTTCTCCCTGGGAGAAGCGCGTGAGCAGAGGCTGCTTCAAGGCACGATGGGAACGGTTTGGTTCTCCGGGTCTCTCAGGGCGAGAGCGATAAATGTGATCTGTGTCGTGGCGCAGGAACTTCCCGTACACTTGCTCCTCCATTCGGTCTCGGGTGCTGCAAGAGAGGGAGCGAGAGATTCAGGGCAAGATTGACAACCTCGGCGTCCCCGTCCCAGCCACGGGTCACCCAAACCTGCAGACATCCCAGGAGGCCCCCTAAGATTTACACTCCCCTATGCCCCACCCTTGAAGCCTGGACATCGCCAGAACCATAGAGCAAGTATTTCTTGAGGAGGCACCCAAAGGCTCCGTGTTCTCTTTCAGGCAGATGCTAGCGCAAGATTGCAAATCATCTCACAGCTACCAGGAAGGTAAAAAATAACGTCTTGAAATGGGAAAGGAACAGGTATTGTTTCTCTTCATCACCTCCCTCATTGCCACGTTATCAAGGTCTCCTGCAATGTTCCACAGGAAACTTGAAGCTTGGAATTCCTGGTATTCTGAACCTGGGCAAGAAAGGAAGAAAAGCATGAGACTGATCATAAAGAGGGTGGCTGCTCGTAACATGGAAAGAGCAGTAACAAGGTAAAAAGATATCACTTTTCCTTAGAGAGCTCTCAAAGCTGCCTGTTAAGGACAAGAAAAACAAACTTGTGACGGACCATTACTTAAAATCCAAGGCCCAGGAAGCGATCTAATGTACATTGAAACGCGGGCCACGAGACAGTGGAAGTGCCACGAGCTGAGACTGAAGGGACAGAGGATGAATTTCCAAAGAAGTTTAGGTTTCGATGTCAAAACGGAAAATTCTACGTCATTAAAATATAATGCAAAAGTCAGTGTAAAATGAAGTAAGGCAACGACTCCAAATGAACTCCCAGGCGCTTCAGTCACTCAGGAGATCAAAAACGCGGATCATTTCTCACCTGCCCGCCTCCCAAACCCCAGCCTATGTCCCCTGCTTCCAGCTTACCTGAGCCCAGATTAAAGGAGGATTTCAGAGGCCATGCCAAGTTCTGCTGCTCCTCGTTCGGGTTGCCAGTCTTACTCCTCGCTCTGGAATTGCAGGTCAACCGCCTTCCTGTTCTTCTTTGATTGACGCTGAGCTGCCGCGTTACCCGCTGCCGTCTGAGCGGATCTCGGGGAGCCTCTGGAACCGCCAGAGCGCTCCCCCCACCAACATTCTCTTGCCTTGTTTTCGGGGTTCCTCTTCACCAGCTGAGGCGCCCTCCCACCCCCCGCCGCCCTCTTACCTTTTTCTAGAGGTCTCTTGAGCCACCAGCAAGCTCCCCCGCACCTTCCCTCAGTGATCTTGGCCCGCCAGAGGCCTGCCCCTCGTCAGCCTCCTCCCCTTTTCCTGGGTGCTGCTTGAACCACTGGTGGGCTCCCCTCCACCATCCTCTCGTCCTTTGTAGGGGAGTCTCGTGACTCACCAGAGCGCTCTCCGCCGTTGCCTTGCTGGGGTTATTGACACCGCTTGACTTGCCAGAGCGCTCCCCCTCGCAGTTCTCTTGTTGGATTTCTTGGGACCTTTTGAACCATTGGAACAACGGGAATGCTCCCCCCCACTGTGACCTTGCCTTTCTTCAGTGCGATCTTGACGTGCTGGAGCACTTCCCTGCGCCGTCCTCTTGCCTTTTACTGGGGAGTCTCTTGAATATCCACAGCACTCCCCCCTGCCATCCTTTACCAGATTTTTTGACACTTCTTGACATCTCGGAGTGCTCTCACTCGCCCTTGTCTTGCCTATTTTCAGGGCGCTCCTGTCCCGCTGGATGCTCCTCCCTGCTGTCCTATTGCCAGATTGAGAATTCTCGACCTGTCCCAGCGCTACCCCACCGTCCTTCTGCCTTCTACCTGGGAAGTCACTTGAAGAACTGGAGCACTCCCCCCTGCTGTCCTCTTGCCTTTCTTCACTGAGATTTTGGCCTGCCAGAGCACTCCTCCCTGTTGTCCTCTTACTGGATTTCTTGGGACCTCTTGACCCACTGGGTTTCTCCTCCTGCTGTCCTTTTGCCTTTCTTTAGTACAATCTCAGCCTGCTGGAGCGCTCCCCCTCGCCGTCCTCCTGCTGGATTTCTTGGAACCTCTTGACCCCTTAGGGCGTTCCCCCTGCCACCCTCTTGTGGTTTTTGGGGGAGTCTTGTGATCAACCAGGCCGTTTCCCCCCACCATCCTCTTCCCCTTTTTTTCCTGGGTGCTTCTTGATCCACCAGAGTGCTCTCAAAGCTGCCTGTTACCATCCTCTAACCATTCTCTTGCCTTTTTTGGTGGAGTCTTGTGACTCACCGGAGCGTTCTCCACCATTGTCTTGCTGGATTTGTTGACATCGCTTGACCTGCCGGAGCGCTCCCCCTCACAGTTCTCTTCCTGGATATCTTGGGACATTTTGAACCACTGGGGGGCTCCCACCCGCCATCCTCTTACCGCATTTATTGAGACGTCCTGATCTGCCAGAGCGTTCCCCCTCGCCGTCCTTTTGCTGGATTTCTTGGGATGCCTTAAACAACTGTGGGGCTCCCACCCACCATCCTCTAACCGCATTTATCGAGATTTCCTGATCTGCTGGAGCGCTCCCCCTTGCCGTCCTCTTGCTGGATTTCTTGGAATCTCTTGGACCACTGGGGGGGCTCCCACCCGCCATCCTCTTACCGCATTTATTGAGACTTCCTGATCTGCTGGATTGCTCTCCCCCTGGCCTTCCTCTTGCACTTTTTTGGGGGAGTCTTCTTCACACATCCGAGCGCTCTCCCTCACCCTTGTCTTGCCTCTAGTCAGGGCGCTCTTCTCCCGCTGGAACGCTCCTCCCCGCCATCCTATTGCCAGACTGAGAATTCTTGACCTGCCGCAGTCCTGCCCCGCCATGCTCCTGCCTTCTGCCTGGGAAGTCACTTGAAGAACTGGAGCGCTCTCCCCCGCTGTCCTCTTGCCTTTCCTCAGTGGGATTTTGGCCTGCTAAAGAGCTCCTCCCTGTCGTCCTCTTGCTGGATTTCTTGGGACTTCTTGACCCATTAGGGCGTTCCCCCTGCCACCCTCTTGTGGTTTTTGGGGGAGTCTTGTGACCAACCAGGCCGTTTCCCCCCACCATCCTCTTCCCCTTTTCCTGGGTGCTTCTTGATCCACCAGAGTGCTCCCCTGCACCATTCTTTTGCCTTTTTTGGGAGAGTCTTGTGACTCGCCGCAGAGTTCTCCACCATTGTCTTGCTGGATTTCTTGACATCGCTTGACCTGCCGGAGCGCTCCCCCTCGCAGTTCTCTTGCTGGATTTCTTGGGACGTCTTCAACAACTGAGGGGCTCACACCCACCATCCTCTAACTGCATTTATCGAGATTTCCTGATCTGCCGGAGCGCTCGCCCCTGCTGTCCTCTTGCTGGGTTTCTTGGGACCTCTTGACCCACACGAGCTCTCCTCCCCACCGTCTTCTTGCCGGACTTATTGAGACTTCTTGACCCGCCAGAGTGTTCCCCCTCATCATCCTCCTGCCTTTTTCTGGGGATTCTCTTCAACAACTGAAGAGCTCCCCCGCACTGTCCTCTTCCCTTTTTTCTGGGTGATTCGTGAATCACCGGTGAGCTTCTCCTTACCACCCTCTTGGGCTTTTTTCAGAGCAACCTTGACCCATCAGAGCACCCCCTCACCGTCCTCTTGCCAGATGTACTGAGGGTTCTTCATCTGCCACAGCGCTCCCCCACGCCGTCCTCTTGCTGGATTTCCTGGAACCTTGTGAACCACTGGGGGGCTCCCACCCACCATGCTTTTACCGCATTTATTGAGACGTCCTGATCTGCCAGAGCGCTCCCCCTCGCCGTCCTCTTGCTGGATTTCTTGGGATCTCTTGGACCACTGGGGGGGCTCCCACCAGCCATCCTCTTACCGCATTTATCGAGACTTCCTGATCTGCTGGAGCGCTCCCCCTCGCCGTCCTCTTGCTGGATTTCTTGGGTCCTCTTGACCCATTAGGGCGTTCCCCCTGCCACCCTCTTGTGTTTTCTGGGGGAGTCTTGTGACCAACCAGAGTGCTCCCCCCCACCATCTTCTTCCCCTTTTCCTGGGTGCTTCTTGATCCACCAGAGTGCTCCCCTGCACCATTCTCTTGCCTTTTTTTGGGGGAATCTTGTGACTCACCGGAGCGTTTTCCACCATTGTCTTGCTGGATTTCTTGACACCGCTTGACCTGTTGGAGCGCTCTCCCTCACAGTTCTCTTGCTGGATATCTTGGGACCTCTTGAACCACTGGGGAGCTCCCACCTGCCACCTTCTTACCGCATTTATTGAGACTTCCTGATCTGCTGGATTGCTCTCCCCACCGGCCTTCCTCTTGCACTTTTTGGGGGAGTCTTCTTGACACGTCCGAGTGCTCTCCCTCACCCTCGTCTTGCCTCTAGTCAGGGCGCTCTTCTCCCGCTGGAACGCTCCTCCCCGCCATCCTATTGCCAGACTGAGAATTCTTGACCTGCCGCAGTCCTGCCCCGCCATGCTCCTGCCTTCTGCCTGGGAAGTCACTTGAAGAACTGGAGCGCTCTCCCCCGCTGTCCTCTTGCCTTTCCTCAGTGGGATTTTGGCCTGCTAAAGAGCTCCTCCCTGTCGTCCTCTTGCTGGATTTCTCGGTACCTCTTGACCCACTGGGTCTCTCCTCCTGCCGTCCTTTTGCCTTTCCTTAGTACATTCTTGGTCTGCTGGAGTGCTCCCCCCCACCATCCTCTTGCTGGATTTCTCGGGACCCCTTGTCCCATATAGGACATTCCCCCCCACCACCATCCTGGTGTGTTTTTTAGGAGAGTCTTGTGATCGACCAGAGCGCTCCCCCCTTGACATCCTCTTCCCCTTTTTCTGGGTGACTTTTGAACCACTGGTGAACTCTCCCCCATCATCCTCTTGCCACATATATTGAGACTTGTTGATCCGCCAGAGCGCTTCCCCCACTGTCCTCTTGCCAGATTTACTGATACCTCTTGTCCTGTCAGAGCGCTCCCTCTCGCAGTCCTCTTTGTTCAGTTTGTAGGGTAGGAGGGGGGATCTCTGATTACAGAAAGGTCCCTTTGTTCTAGGAGACATTCCCTTGCTCCATGCTTCAGGTTGCCCATCTTCCCTCTCATTTTCAATATGCACGTCCATCACCTTCCTCCTCTTCTTTCTTGATCCCTCGACTCCCGGATGAACTCAAATCCTCTTTCTTGATCACTCTTTCTCGTAAGTTCACAACCTTACTTTCCTTTCTTGCTTTCGCCTTTGTGAGCTGCTCCACCCAAACCGAAATGCCCTGAAGACAGAAATAAATACACCCACCCCAAGCCCGTACAGTCACATAGGGGGTGAGTCCGCTCGCTGACGCATCCCCACATCCCACAGCAAGCCCACCTTGCCTTGGCCCCGGCCCCCCGCACAGGCCTTCCCACCAACCCAGCCCCTCCGTAGCAGCACAGTTTCCCAGCATGCACCCCACAAAGACTTTCTTTGCCAGTCACCCCTGGCACTTACAGCAACACACCACATCAGCATCAAGAGCCCTGGGAGTGGAGAGCTGGCCAGGCCCTCACCCCGGCAGGATCCTCTTCCCCCTCCTTTAGCTGATGGCAGACAGACAAGACACCTCCCAAGAGGTGTCCAGCCCTCTCTCTCAACCACTCATGAGTACAAAAGCCCAGCCTCTACTCACCCACCCCGCCTCCCAAAACCCCACCAGCAGCCCCTGGTCCCAGCTGAACAGCAGCCAGTGCTGAAGACCTGGCTCGTGTTGTCGGACACAACCTTCCCATGGATGTCTGGGCCCCTGAGCAGTTTCCAGGGGTGGGAGGGCGCAGTCCTGATTACAGGGAGGTCCCTGTCCCAAGGGGGACATTTTCTTCCTCCTCACTCCTGACTCGCAGCTCCATCACCTTCCTCCTCTTCTTTCTTGATCCCTCCTGACTCGCAGGTCTACCACCGCCATCTTCTTTCTTGATCCCTGTTGACTTGCAGATGCACTCCAATCCTCTTTCTTGATCGCTCTTCCTCGTAGGTTCACCACCTTCCTCTTCCTTCTTGCTTTCGCCTTTGCGAGCTGCTCCACCCGAACAGAGATGCACAGAAAACAAAAATATACCCACCCCAGGCCCGTACAGTCACACGAGGGGGCGAGTCCGGTCGCTGACCCATCCCCACACCCCACCACAAGGCCACCTTGCCTTGGCCCCGGCCCCCCGCACAGGCCTTCCCACCAACCCAGCCCCTCCGTAGCAGCACAGTTTCCCAGCATGCACCCCACAAAGACTTTCTTTGCCAGTCACCCCTGGCACTTACAGCAACACACCACACCAGCATCAAGAGCCCTGGGAGTGGAGAGCTGGCCAGGCCCTCACCCCGGCAGGATCCTCTTCCCCCTCCTTTACCTGCTGGCAGACAGACACCTCCCAAGGGATGACCACCCTGCTCCCTTAACTGCTCCCAAGTCCAAGAGCCCAGCCCCTGCTCACCACCCCCACCTCCCAAAACACAGCCAACAGCCCCTGCTCCCATTTTACCACTTTACCCCCGAGCACGGTTTCTAGGGGTGGGAGGGGGACGCACTAATCACAGATCGTTCCCTGTGCTTAAGGATACATTCTCCTTCTCGCTGGCTCAGGCTGCCCATCTTCCTCCTCACTCTTGACTCGTAGCTCCATCACCTGTCTCCTCTTTTGTCCCCTCCTGACTCACAGGTCCACCACTGTCATCTTCTTTCTTGACTCTGCTTGACTCACAGGTGCGCTCCAATCCTCTTTCGTGATCGCTCTTCTGTGTCAGTACACGGAAGACCGGGCACATGAGAAACTGCAAGAGTCAACAGCATGAGAACAAGCATTAGTGGAAAAATACAAGAACAAAGGACTGTATGCTATGTGATACATCAAGGACAGAGGAGTTGATACAGGATTGATGCATCAAGGACAGAGGGACAGCTTGTGATAGACAAAAAAGGTGTTTATGGCAGTGACTTTGGTGGGAACACAAAACACATCACTTACGTAATGACTAACTTAGCTAATCAACAAATGCTTGAGCAAGTATCATAGCGAGTATAAACGCAAGCCTGAATTTGTAATAAACATCTCTCATTGCACCTTAAAAGAGAGTCCGTACTGCATTCGCTACAAATGGCGCCCTGGAACAGGGACTTTCAGCGTGCCTATAAAGGCAGTAGCCGCTCTGGTAGCGAAGCCCAATCGAACCAGGAAACAGGACCGGGAACCAGGACAGTGCGCGCCCACCACCAACGAAAGGTGAGCGATTGGGAACCATGGGAGGGAAGTTATCCCTTAAGCAAAGACAAACCCTGGATGTCCTTCAACATGCGCTACAAACGCAAAATCAGGAGGTATCAGGGGTCTGATTGGTGAGTTTATTACAATGGATTGCTAATCATGTGCTAGACTTTCCTACAACTGGTACATTTCAGTTGGAGACATGGCACAAAGATGAATGAGAATTATATGAACAGGTAACGACTGGAGATAAAGCTGCTTGCAAAATATTCATCTACTTGGGGAAAAATTATGACTACTAAGATACAGGATACAGGACTGATACATCAGGGACAGAGGGACAGCTTACTATAGAAAAAAATGCGTATATGGCAGTTACATCGCTCATGTAATGTCTAACTTAGCTAAAGAGCAAATGCTTGAGCAAGCATCATAGCGAGTATAAATGCAAACCTGAGTTTGTAATAAATGTCTCTCATGGCACCTTACCGTGAGTCCACGCCAGATTCGCTACACTCTTCCTCATAGGTTCACCACCTTCCTCTCCTTCCTTGCTTTTCCTTTGCACGCTGCTCCACCTGAAGAGAAACACACAGAGGACTGAGCTACACCAGCCCAAGGGCACTACAATCAGACAGGGGCTGAGTCCGGGGGCTGACACCTCCCCACACCCCACAACGAGCCCACCTTGCCTTGGCCCCGGCCCCTCGCACATGCCTTAGAGATATCATAGCTCAGTACAAATCCCCACAGTCCTCACCTGCTGTTTGGTGCTTGCGGAGGGTCACACTCCCTGTGCCCCAGGGCACTGGCCCTACACGGCCAAGCTCGGCAGCGGGACTGTCTGGAGCTGCCGCTGGCTGGTTCTCCAGCTTTAGGGTCACCCGCAGAAGCCCGCTCTCCTCAGCTCTGCACACCCATCCAGTTGCGCCGCCCAGGCAAAGTCAGCTTCACCCTCTGCTCTACACCTCACCTGCAAACAACCAACTCTTCAACTGACAACTGTCCAAAACCCACCGACAAACTCTCCACACCTCAGCCTTTCGTTTGCAACTGCTGCCTCTAGTGCATCTCACAGACAAGCCTTCAAAATCCCCTCATCCTGCAATAACACTCCAGCACTGATCACCTGCGGGAACAACTACCACAATACCATGCAAACACCAACCAGTTCTGGCACGGAAATATCACTTTCTCCTCAAGATTCCACCCTACACCAACTGCTGACAAACACACGCTGTCCTCACCAAAGCCAAACGCTGCAACAACCAGCGACAACTCAAATTTGCGTGGGCGGTGCAAAATTGCAGGGGTGAGCTAACGCAGAGCTGGGCTTGAAAGCTGCAGAGTGTGCACCCTGTGGTATAACGTGGCGAGCTACTGCCATTCTGCCTTCTCCCTGGGAGAAGCGCGTGAGCAGAGGCTGCTTCAAGGCACGATGGGAACGGTTTGGTTCTCCGGGTCTCTCAGGGCGAGAGCGATAAATGTGATCTGTGTCGTGGCGCAGGAACTTCCCGTACACTTGCTCCTCCATTCGGTCTCGGGTGCTGCAAGAGAGGGAGCGAGAGATTCAGGGCAAGATTGACAACCTCGGCGTCCCCGTCCCAGCCACGGGTCACCCAAACCTGCAGACATCCCGGGAGGCCCCCTAAGATTTACACTCCCCTATGCCCCACCCTTGAAGCCTGGACATCGCCAGAACCATAGAGCAAGTATTTCTTGAGGAGGCACCCAAAGGCTCCGTGTTCTCTTTCAGGCAGATGCTAGCGCAAGATTGCAAATCATCTCACAGCTACCAGGAAGGTAAAAAATAACGTCTTGAAATGGGAAAGGAACAGGTATTGTTTCTCTTCATCACCTCCCTCATTGCCACGTTATCAAGGTCTCCCGCAATGTTCCACAGGAAACTTGAAGCTTGGAATTCCTCGTCTTCTGAACCTGGGCAAGAAAGGAAGAAAAGCATGAGACTGATCATAAAGAGGGTGGCTGCTCGTAACATGGAAAGAGCAGTAACAAGGTAAAAAGATATCACTTTTCCTTAGAGAGCTCTCAAAGCTGCCTGTTAAGGACAAGAAAAACAAACTTGTGACGGACCATTACTTAAAATCCAAGGCCCAGGAAGCGATCTAATGTACATTGAAACGCGGGCCACGAGACAGTGGAAGTGCCACGAGCTGAGACTGAAGGGACAGAGGGTGAATTTCCAAAGAAGTTTAGGTTTCGATGTCAAAACGGAAAATTCTACGTCATTAAAATATAATGCAAAAGTCAGTGTAAAATCAAGTAAGGCAACGACTCCAAATGAACTCCCAGGCGCTTCAGTCACTCAGGAGATCAAAAATGCGGATCATTTCTCACCTGCCCACCTCCCAAACCCCAGCCTATGTCCCCTGCTTCCAGCTTACCTGAGCCCAGATTAAAGGAGGATTTCAGAGGCCATGCCAAGTTCTGCTGCTCCTCGTTCGGGTTGCCAGTCTTCCTCCTCGCTCTGGAATTGCAGGTCAACCGCCTTCCTGTTCTTCTTTGATTGACGCTGAGCTGCCGCGTTACCCGCTGCCGTCTGAGCGGATCTCGGGGAGCCTCTGGAACCGCCAGAGCGCTCCCCCCACCAACATTCTCTTGCCTTGTTTTCGGGGTTCCTCTTCACCAGCTGAGGCGCCCTCCCACCCCCCGCCGCCCTCTTACCTTTTTCTAGAGGTCTCTTGAGCCACCAGCAAGCTCCCCCGCACCTTCCCTCAGTGATCTTGGCCCGCCAGAGGCCTGCCCCTCGTCAGCCTCCTCCCCTTTTCCTGGGTGCTGCTTGAATCACTGGTGGGCTCCCCTCCACCATCCTCTCGTCCTTTGTAGGGGAGTCTCGTGACTCACCAGAGCGCTCTCCGCCGTTGCCTTGCTGGGGTTATTGACACCGCTTGACTTGCCAGAGCGCTCCCCCTCGCAGTTCTCTTGTTGGATTTCTTGGGACCTTTTGAACCATTGGAACAACGGGAATGCTCCCCCCCACTGTGACCTTGCCTTTCTTCAGTGCGATCTTGACGTGCTGGAGCACTTCCCCGCGCCGTCCTCTTGCCTTTTACTGGGGAGTCTCTTGAATATCCACATCACTCCCCCCTGCCATCCTTTACCAGATTTTTTGACACTTCTTGACATCTCGGAGTGCTCTCACTCGCCCTTGTCTTGCCTATTTTCAGGGCGCTCCTGTCCCGCTGGATGCTCCTCCCTGCTGTCCTATTGCCAGATTGAGAATTCTCGACCTGTCCCAGCGCTACCCCACCGTCCTTCTGCCTTCTACCTGGGAAGTCACTTGAAGAACTGGAGCACTCCCCCCTGCTGTCCTCTTGCCTTTCTTCACTGAGATTTTGGCCTGCCAGAGCACTCCTCCCTGTTGTCCTCTTACTGGATTTCTTGGGACCTCTTGACCCACTGGGTTTCTCCTCCTGCTGTCCTTTTGCCTTTCTTTAGTACAATCTCAGCCTGCTGGAGCGCTCCCCCTCGCCGTCCTCCTGCTGGATTTCTTGGAACCTCTTGACCCCTTAGGGCGTTCCCCCTGCCACCCTCTTGTGGTTTTTGGGGGAGTCTTGTGATCAACCAGGCCGTTTCCCCCCACCATCCTCTTCCCCTTTTTTTCCTGGGTGCTTCTTGATCCACCAGAGTGCTCTCAAAGCTGACTGTTACCATCCTCTAACCATTCTCTTGCCTTTTTTGGTGGAGTCTTGTGACTCACCGGAGCGTTCTCCACCATTGTCTTGCTGGATTTGTTGACATCGCTTGACCTGCCGGAGCGCTCCCCCTCACAGTTCTCTTCCTGGATATCTTGGGACATTTTGAACCACTGGGGGGCTCCCACCCGCCATCCTCTTACCGCATTTATTGAGACGTCCTGATCTGCCAGAGCGTTCCCCCTCGCCGTCCTTTTGCTGGATTTCTTGGGATGCCTTAAACAACTGTGGGGCTCCCACCCACCATCCTCTAACCGCATTTATCGAGATTTCCTGATCTGCTGGAGCGCTCCCCCTTGCCGTCCTCTTGCTGGATTTCTTGGGATCTCTTGGACCACTGGGGGGGCTCCCACCCGCCATCCTCTTACCGCATTTATTGAGACTTCCTGATCTGCTGGATTGCTCTCCCCCTGGCCTTCCTCTTGCACTTTTTTGGGGGAGTCTTCTTCACACATCCGAGCGCTCTCCCTCACCCTTGTCTTGCCTCTAGTCAGGGCGCTCTTCTCCCGCTGGAACGCTCCTCCCCGCCATCCTATTGCCAGACTGAGAATTCTTGACCTGCCGCAGTCCTGCCCCGCCATGCTCCTGCCTTCTGCCTGGGAAGTCACTTGAAGAACTGGAGCGCTCTCCCCCGCTGTCCTCTTGCCTTTCCTCAGTGGGATTTTGGCCTGCTAAAGAGCTCCTCCCTGTCGTCCTCTTGCTGGATTTCTTGGGACTTCTTGACCCATTAGGGCGTTCCCCCTGCCACCCTCTTGTGGTTTTTGGGGGAGTCTTGTGACCAACCAGGCCGTTTCCCCCCACCATCCTCTTCCCCTTTTCCTGGGTGCTTCTTGATCCACCAGAGTGCTCCCCTGCACCATTCTTTTGCCTTTTTTGGGAGAGTCTTGTGACTCGCCGGAGAGTTCTCCACCATTGTCTTGCTGGATTTCTTGACATCGCTTGACCTGCCGGAGCGCTCCCCCTCGCAGTTCTCTTGCTGGATTTCTTGGGACGTCTTAAACAACTGAGGGGCTCACACCCACCATCCTCTAACTGCATTTATCGAGATTTCCTGATCTGCCGGAGCGCTCGCCCCTGCTGTCCTCTTGCTGGGTTTCTTGGGACCTCTTGACCCACACGAGCTCTCCTCCCCACCGTCTTCTTGCCGGACTTATTGAGACTTCTTGACCCGCCAGAGTGTTCCCCCTCATCATCCTCCTGCCTTTTTCTGGGGATTCTCTTCAACAACTGAAGAGCTCCCCCGCACTGTCCTCTTCCCTTTTTTCTGGGTGATTCGTGAATCACCGGTGAGCTTCTCCTTACCACCCTCTTGGGCTTTTTTCAGAGCAACCTTGACCCATCAGAGCACCCCCTCACCGTCCTCTTGCCAGATGTACTGAGGGTTCTTCATCTGCCACAGCGCTCCCCCACGCCGTCCTCTTGCTGGATTTCCTGGAACCTTGTGAACCACCGGGGGGCTCCCACCCACCATCCTTTTACCGCATTTATTGAGACGTCCTGATCTGCCAGAGCGCTCCCCCTCGCCGCCCACTTGCTGGATTTCTTGGGACCTCTTGAACCACTGGGGGCCTCCCACCCACCATGCTCTTACCGCATTTATCGAGACTTCCTGATCTGCTGGAGCGCTCCCCCTCGCCGTCCTCTTGCTGGATTTCTTGGGTCCTCTTGACCCATTAGGGCGTTCCCCCTGCCACCCTCTTGTGTTTTCTGGGGGAGTCTTGTGACCAACCAGAGTGCTCCCCCCCACCATCTTCTTCCCCTTTTCCTGGGTGCTTCTTGATCCACCAGAGTGCTCCCCTGCACCATTCTCTTGCCTTTTTTTGGGGGAATCTTGTGACTCACCGGAGCGTTTTCCACCATTGTCTTGCTGGATTTCTTGACACCGCTTGACCTGTTGGAGCGCTCTCCCTCACAGTTCTCTTGCTGGATATCTTGGGACCTCTTGAACCACTGGGGAGCTCCCACCTGCCACCTTCTTACCGCATTTATTGAGACTTCCTGATCTGCTGGATTGCTCTCCCCACCGGCCTTCCTCTTGCACTTTTTGGGGGAGTCTTCTTGACACGTCCGAGTGCTCTCCCTCACCCTCGTCTTGCCTCTAGTCAGGGCGCTCTTCTCCCGCTGGAACGCTCCTCCCCGCCATCCTATTGCCAGACTGAGAATTCTTGACCTGCCGCAGTCCTGCCCTGCCATGCTCCTGCCTTCTGCCTGGGAAGTCACTTGAAGAACTGGAGCGCTCTCCCCCGCTGTCCTCTTGCCTTTCCTCAGTGGGATTTTGGCCTGCTAAAGAGCTCCTCCCTGTCGTCCTCTTGCTGGATTTCTCGGTACCTCTTGACCCACTGGGTCTCTCCTCCTGCCGTCCTTTTGCCTTTCCTTAGTACATTCTTGGTCTGCTGGAGTGCTCCCCCCCACCATCCTCTTGCTGGATTTCTCGGGACCCCTTGTCCCATATAGGACATTCCCCCCCACCACCATCCTGGTGTGTTTTTTAGGAGAGTCTTGTGATCGACCAGAGCGCTCCCCCCTTGACATCCTCTTCCCCTTTTTCTGGGTGACTTTTGAACCACTGGTGAACTCTCCCCCATCATCCTCTTGCCACATATATTGAGACTTGTTGATCCGCCAGAGCGCTTCCCCCACTGTCCTCTTGCCAGATTTACTGATACCTCTTGTCCTGTCAGAGCGCTCCCTCTCGCAGTCCTCTTTGTTCAGTTTGTAGGGTAGGAGGGGGGATCTCTGATTACAGAAAGGTCCCTTTGTTCTAGGAGACATTCCCTTGCTCCATGCTTCAGGTTGCCCATCTTCCCTCTCATTTTCAATATGCACGTCCATCACCTTCCTCCTCTTCTTTCTTGATCCCTCGACTCCCGGATGAACTCAAATCCTCTTTCTTGATCACTCTTTCTCGTAAGTTCACAACCTTACTTTCCTTTCTTGCTTTCGCCTTTGTGAGCTGCTCCACCCAAACCGAAATGCCCTGAAGACAGAAATACACCCACCCCAAGCCCGTACAGTCACATAGGGGGTGAGTCCGGTCGCTGACGCATCCCCACATCCCACAGCAAGCCCACCTTGCCTTGGCCCCGGCCCCCCGCACAGGCCTTCCCACCAACCCAGCCCCTCCGTAGCAGCACAGTTTCCCAGCATGCACCCCACAAAGACTTTCTTTGCCAGTCACCCCTGGCACTTACAGCAACACACCACATCAGCATCAAGAGCCCTGGGAGTGGAGAGCTGGCCAGGCCCTCACCCCGGCAGGATCCTCTTCCCCCTCCTTTAGCTGATGGCAGACAGACAAGACACCTCCCAAGAGGTGTCCAGCCCTCTCTCTCAACCACTCATGAGTACAAAAGCCCAGCCTCTACTCACCCACCCCGCCTCCCAAAACCCCACCAGCAGCCCCTGGTCCCAGCTGAACAGCAGCCAGTGCTGAAGATCTGGCTCGTGTTGTCGGACACAACCTTCCCATGGATGTCTGGGCCCCTGAGCAGTTTCCAGGGGTGGGAGGGCGTAGTCCTGATTACAGGGAGGTCCCTGTCCCAAGGGGGACATTTTCTTCCTCCTCACTCCTGACTCGCAGCTCCATCACCTTCCTCCTCTTCTTTCTTGATCCCTCCTGACTCGCAGGTCTACCACCGTCATCTTCTTTCTTGATCCCTGTTGACTTGCAGATGCACTCCAATCCTCTTTCTTGATCGCTCTTCCTCGTAGGTTCACCACCTTCCTCTTCTTTCTTGCTTTCGCCTTTGCGAGCTGCTCCACCCGAACAGAGATGCACAGAAAACAAAAATATACCCACCCCAGGCCCGTACAGTCACACGAGGGGGCGAGTCCGGTCGCTGACGCATCCCCACACCCCACCACAAGGCCACCTTGCCTTGGCCCCGGCCCCCCGCACAGGCCTTCCCACCAACCCAGCCCCTCCGTAGCAGCACAGTTTCCCAGCATGCACCCCACAAAGACTTTCTTTGCCAGTCACCCCTGGCACTTACAGCAACACACCACACCAGCATCAAGAGCCCTGGGAGTGGAGAGCTGGCCAGGCCCTCACCCCGGCAGGATCCTCTTCCCCCTCCTTTACCTGCTGGCAGACAGACACCTCCCAAGGGATGACCACCCTGCTCCCTTAACTGCTCCCAAGTCCAAGAGCCCAGCCCCTGCTCACCACCCCCACCTCCCAAAACACAGCCAACAGCCCCTGCTCCCATTTTACCACTTTACCCCCGAGCACGGTTTCTAGGGGTGGGAGGGGGATGCACTAATCACAGATCGTTCCCTGTGCTTAAGGATACATTCTCCTTCTCGCTGGCTCAGGCTGCCCATCTTCCTCCTCACTCTTGACTCGTAGCTCCATCACCTGTCTCCTCTTTTGTCCCCTCCTGACTCACAGGTCCACCACTGTCATCTTCTTTCTTGACTCTGCTTGACTCACAGGTGCGCTCCAATCCTCTTTCGTGATCGCTCTTCTGTGTCAGTACACGGAAGACCGGGCACATGAGAAACTGCAAGAGTCAACAGCATGAGAACAAGCATTAGTGGAAAAATACAAGAACAAAGGACTGTATGCTATGTGATACATCAAGGACAGAGGAGTTGATACAGGATTGATGCATCAAGGACAGAGGAACAGCTTGTGATAGACAAAAAAGGTGTTTATGGCAGTGACTTTGGTGGGAACACAAAACACATCACTTACGTAATGACTAACTTAGCTAATCAACAAATGCTTGAGCAAGCATCATAGCGAGTATAAACGCAAGCCTGAATTTGTAATAAACATCTCTCATTGCACCTTAAAAGAGAGTCCGTACTGCATTCGCTACAAATGGCGCCCTGGAACAGGGACTTTCAGCGTGCCTATAAAGGCAGTAGCCGCTCTGGTAGCGAAGCCCAATCGAACCAGGAAACAGGACCGGGAACCAGGACAGTGCGCGCCCACCACCAACGAAAGGTGAGCGATTGGGAACCATGGGAGGGAAGTTATCCCCCTTAAGCAAAGACAAACCCTGGATGTCCTTCAACATGCGCTACAAACGCAAAATCAGGAGGTATCAGGGGTCTGATTGGTGAGTTTATTACAATGGATTGCTAATCATGTGCTAGACTTTCCTACAACTGGTACATTTCAGTTGGAGACATGGCACAAAGATGAATGAGAATTATATGAACAGGTAACGACTGGAGATAAAGCTGCTTGCAAAATATTCATCTACTTGGGGAAAAATTATGACTACTAAGATACAGGATACAGGACTGATACATCAGGGACAGAGGGACAGCTTACTATAGAAAAAAATGCGTATATGGCAGTTACATCGCTCATGTAATGTCTAACTTAGCTAAAGAGCAAATGCTTGAGCAAGCATCATAGCGAGTATAAATGCAAACCTGAGTTTGTAATAAATGTCTCTCATGGCACCTTACCGTGAGTCCACGCCAGATTCGCTACACTCTTCCTCATAGGTTCACCACCTTCCTCTCCTTCCTTGCTTTTCCTTTGCACGCTGCTCCACCTGAAGAGAAACACACAGAGGACTGAGCTACACCAGCCCAAGGGCACTACAATCAGACAGGGGCTGAGTCCGGGGGCTGACACCTCCCCACACCCCACAACGAGCCCACCTTGCCTTGGCCCCGGCCCCTCGCACATGCCTTAGAGATATCATAGCTCAGTACAAATCCCCACAGTCCTCACCTGCTGTTTGGTGCTTGCGGAGGGTCACACTCCCTGTGCCCCAGGGCACTGGCCCTACACGGCCAAGCTCGGCAGCGGGACTGTCTGGAGCTGCCGCTGGCTGGTTCTCCAGCTTTAGGGTCACCCGCAGAAGCCCGCTCTCCTCAGCTCTGCACACCCATCCAGTTGCGCCGCCCAGGCAAAGTCAGCTTCACCCTCTGCTCTACACCTCACCTGCAAACAACCAACTCTTCAACTGACAACTGTCCAAAACCCACCGACAAACTCTCCACACCTCAGCCTTTCGTTTGCAACTGCTGCCTCTAGTGCATCTCACAGACAAGCCTTCAAAATCCCCTCATCCTGCAATAACACTCCAGCACTGATCACCTGCGGGAACCACTACCACAATACCAGGCAAACACCAACCAGTTCTGGCACGGAAATATCACTTTCTCCTCAAGATTCCACCCTACACCAACTGCTGACAAACACACGCTGTCCTCACCAAAGCCAAACGCTGCAACAACCAGCGACAACTCAAATTTGCGTGGGCGGTGCAAAATTGCAGGGGTGAGCTAACGCAGAGCTGGGCTTGAAAGCTGCAGAGTGTGCACCCTGTGGTATAACGTGGCGAGCTACTGCCATTCTGCCTTCTCCCTGGGAGAAGCGCGTGAGCAGAGGCTGCTTCAAGGCACGATGGGAACGGTTTGGTTCTCCGGGTCTCTCAGGGCGAGAGCGATAAATGTGATCTGTGTCGTGGCGCAGGAACTTCCCGTACACTTGCTCCTCCATTCGGTCTCGGGTGCTGCAAGAGAGGGAGCGAGAGATTCAGGGCAAGATTGACAACCTCGGCGTCCCCGTCCCAGCCACGGGTCACACAAACCTGCAGACATCCCGGGAGGCCCCCTAAGATTTACACTCCCCTATGCCCCACCCTTGAAGCCTGGACATCGCCAGAACCATAGAGCAAGTATTTCTTGAGGAGGCACCCAAAGGCTCCGTGTTCTCTTTCAGGCAGATGCTAGCGCAAGATTGCAAATCATCTCACAGCTACCAGGAAGGTAAAAAATAACGTCTTGAAATGGGAAAGGAACAGGTATTGTTTCTCTTCATCACCTCCCTCATTGCCACGTTATCAAGGTCTCCCGCAATGTTCCACAGGAAACTTGAAGCTTGGAATTCCTCGTCTTCTGAACCTGGGCAAGAAAGGAAGAAAAGCATGAGACTGATCATAAAGAGGGTGGCTGCTCGTAACATGGAAAGAGCAGTAACAAGGTAAAAAGATATCACTTTTCCTTAGAGAGCTCTCAAAGCTGCCTGTTAAGGACAAGAAAAACAAACTTGTGACGGACCATTACTTAAAATCCAAGGCCCAGGAAGCGATCTAATGTACATTGAAACGCGGGCCACGAGACAGTGGAAGTGCCACGAGCTGAGACTGAAGGGACAGAGGATGAATTTCCAAAGAAGTTTAGGTTTCGATGTCAAAACGGAAAATTCTACGTCATTAAAATATAATGCAAAAGTCAGTGTAAAATCAAGTAAGGCAACGACTCCAAATGAACTCCCAGGCGCTTCAGTCACTCAGGAGATCAAAAACGCGGATCATTTCTCACCTGCCCGCCTCCCAAACCCCAGCCTATGTCCCCTGCCTCCAGCTTACCTGAGCCCAGATTAAAGGAGGATTTCAGAGGCCATGCCAAGTTCTGCTGCTCCTCGTTCGGGTTGCCAGTCTTCCTCCTCGCTCTGGAATTGCAGGTCAACCGCCTTCCTGTTCTTCTTTGATTGACGCTGAGCTGCCGCGTTACCCGCTGCCGTCTGAGCGGATCTCGGGGAGCCTCTGGAACCGCCAGAGCGCTCCCCCCACCAACATTCTCTTGCCTTGTTTTCGGGGTTCCTCTTCACCAGCTGAGGCGCCCTCCCACCCCCCGCCGCCCTCTTACCTTTTTCTAGAGGTCTCTTGAGCCACCAGCAAGCTCCCCCGCACCTTCCCTCAGTGATCTTGGCCCGCCAGAGGCCTGCCCCTCGTCAGCCTCCTCCCCTTTTCCTGGGTGCTGCTTGAATCACTGGTGGGCTCCCCTCCACCATCCTCTCGTCCTTTGTAGGGGAGTCTCGTGACTCACCAGAGCGCTCTCCGCCGTTGCCTTGCTGGGGTTATTGACACCGCTTGACTTGCCAGAGCGCTCCCCCTCGCAGTTCTCTTGTTGGATTTCTTGGGACCTTTTGAACCATTGGAACAACGGGAATGCTCCCCCCCACTGTGACCTTGCCTTTCTTCAGTGCGATCTTGACGTGCTGGAGCACTTCCCCGCGCCGTCCTCTTGCCTTTTACTGGGGAGTCTCTTGAATATCCACATCACTCCCCCCTGCCATCCTTTACCAGATTTTTTGACACTTCTTGACATCTCGGAGTGCTCTCACTCGCCCTTGTCTTGCCTATTTTCAGGGCGCTCCTGTCCCGCTGGATGCTCCTCCCTGCTGTCCTATTGCCAGATTGAGAATTCTCGACCTGTCCCAGCGCTACCCCACCGTCCTTCTGCCTTCTACCTGGGAAGTCACTTGAAGAACTGGAGCACTCCCCCCTGCTGTCCTCTTGCCTTTCTTCACTGAGATTTTGGCCTGCCAGAGCACTCCTCCCTGTTGTCCTCTTACTGGATTTCTTGGGACCTCTTGACCCACTGGGTTTCTCCTCCTGCTGTCCTTTTGCCTTTCTTTAGTACAATCTCAGCCTGCTGGAGCGCTCCCCCTCGCCGTCCTCCTGCTGGATTTCTTGGAACCTCTTGACCCCTTAGGGCGTTCCCCCTGCCACCCTCTTGTGGTTTTTGGGGGAGTCTTGTGATCAACCAGGCCGTTTCCCCCCACCATCCTCTTCCCCTTTTTTTCCTGGGTGCTTCTTGATCCACCAGAGTGCTCTCAAAGCTGCCTGTTACCATCCTCTAACCATTCTCTTGCCTTTTTTGGTGGAGTCTTGTGACTCACCGGAGCGTTCTCCACCATTGTCTTGCTGGATTTGTTGACATCGCTTGACCTGCCGGAGCGCTCCCCCTCACAGTTCTCTTCCTGGATATCTTGGGACATTTTGAACCACTGGGGGGCTCCCACCCGCCATCCTCTTACCGCATTTATTGAGACGTCCTGATCTGCCAGAGCGTTCCCCCTCGCCGTCCTTTTGCTGGATTTCTTGGGATGCCTTAAACAACTGTGGGGCTCCCACCCACCATCCTCTAACCGCATTTATCGAGATTTCCTGATCTGCTGGAGCGCTCCCCCTTGCCGTCCTCTTGCTGGATTTCTTGGGATCTCTTGGACCACTGGGGGGGCTCCCACCCGCCATCCTCTTACCGCATTTATTGAGACTTCCTGATCTGCTGGATTGCTCTCCCCCTGGCCTTCCTCTTGCACTTTTTTGGGGGAGTCTTCTTCACACATCCGAGCGCTCTCCCTCACCCTTGTCTTGCCTCTAGTCAGGGCGCTCTTCTCCCGCTGGAACGCTCCTCCCCGCCATCCTATTGCCAGACTGAGAATTCTTGACCTGCCGCAGTCCTGCCCCGCCATGCTCCTGCCTTCTGCCTGGGAAGTCACTTGAAGAACTGGAGCGCTCTCCCCCGCTGTCCTCTTGCCTTTCCTCAGTGGGATTTTGGCCTGCTAAAGAGCTCCTCCCTGTCGTCCTCTTGCTGGATTTCTTGGGACTTCTTGACCCATTAGGGCGTTCCCCCTGCCACCCTCTTGTGGTTTTTGGGGGAGTCTTGTGACCAACCAGGCCGTTTCCCCCCACCATCCTCTTCCCCTTTTCCTGGGTGCTTCTTGATCCACCAGAGTGCTCCCCTGCACCATTCTTTTGCCTTTTTTGGGAGAGTCTTGTGACTCGCCGGAGAGTTCTCCACCATTGTCTTGCTGGATTTCTTGACATCGCTTGACCTGCCGGAGCGCTCCCCCTCGCAGTTCTCTTGCTGGATTTCTTGGGACGTCTTAAACAACTGAGGGGCTCACACCCACCATCCTCTAACTGCATTTATCGAGATTTCCTGATCTGCCGGAGCGCTCGCCCCTGCTGTCCTCTTGCTGGGTTTCTTGGGACCTCTTGACCCACACGAGCTCTCCTCCCCACCGTCTTCTTGCCGGACTTATTGAGACTTCTTGACCCGCCAGAGTGTTCCCCCTCATCATCCTCCTGCCTTTTTCTGGGGATTCTCTTCAACAACTGAAGAGCTCCCCCGCACTGTCCTCTTCCCTTTTTTCTGGGTGATTCGTGAATCACCGGTGAGCTTCTCCTTACCACCCTCTTGGGCTTTTTTCAGAGCAACCTTGACCCATCAGAGCACCCCCTCACCGTCCTCTTGCCAGATGTACTGAGGGTTCTTCATCTGCCACAGCGCTCCCCCACGCCGTCCTCTTGCTGGATTTCCTGGAACCTTGTGAACCACCGGGGGGCTCCCACCCACCATCCTTTTACCGCATTTATTGAGACGTCCTGATCTGCCAGAGCGCTCCCCCTCGCCGCCCACTTGCTGGATTTCTTGGGACCTCTTGAACCACTGGGGGCCTCCCACCCACCATGCTCTTACCGCATTTATCGAGACTTCCTGATCTGCTGGAGCGCTCCCCCTCGCCGTCCTCTTGCTGGATTTCTTGGGTCCTCTTGACCCATTAGGGCGTTCCCCCTGCCACCCTCTTGTGTTTTCTGGGGGAGTCTTGTGACCAACCAGAGTGCTCCCCCCCACCATCTTCTTCCCCTTTTCCTGGGTGCTTCTTGATCCACCAGAGTGCTCCCCTGCACCATTCTCTTGCCTTTTTTTGGGGGAATCTTGTGACTCACCGGAGCGTTTTCCACCATTGTCTTGCTGGATTTCTTGACACCGCTTGACCTGTTGGAGCGCTCTCCCTCACAGTTCTCTTGCTGGATATCTTGGGACCTCTTGAACCACTGGGGAGCTCCCACCTGCCACCTTCTTACCGCATTTATTGAGACTTCCTGATCTGCTGGATTGCTCTCCCCACCGGCCTTCCTCTTGCACTTTTTGGGGGAGTCTTCTTGACACGTCCGAGTGCTCTCCCTCACCCTCGTCTTGCCTCTAGTCAGGGCGCTCTTCTCCCGCTGGAACGCTCCTCCCCGCCATCCTATTGCCAGACTGAGAATTCTTGACCTGCCGCAGTCCTGCCCCGCCATGCTCCTGCCTTCCGCCTGGGAAGTCACTTGAAGAACTGGAGCGCTCTCCCCCGCTGTCCTCTTGCCTTTCCTCAGTGGGATTTTGGCCTGCTAAAGAGCTCCTCCCTGTCGTCCTCTTGCTGGATTTCTCGGTACCTCTTGACCCACTGGGTATCTCCTCCTGCCGTCCTTTTGCCTTTCCTTAGTACATTCTTGGTCTGCTGGAGTGCTCCCCCCCACCATCCTCTTGCTGGATTTCTCAGGACCCCTTGTCCCATATAGGACATTCCCCCCCACCACCATCCTGGTGTGTTTTTTAGGAGAGTCTTGTGATCGACCAGAGCGCTCCCCCCTTGACATCCTCTTCCCCTTTTTCTGGGCGACTTTTGAACCACTGGTGAACTCTCCCCCATCATCCTCTTGCCACATATATTGAGACTTGTTGATCCGCCAGAGCGCTTCCCCCACTGTCCTCTTGCCAGATTTACTGATACCTCTTGTCCTGTCAGAGCGCTCCCTCTCGCAGTCCTCTTTGTTCAGTTTGTAGGGTAGGAGGAGGGATCTCTGATTACAGAAAGGTCCCTTTGTTCTAGGAGACATTCCCTTGCTCCATGCTTCAGGTTGCCCATCTTCCCTCTCATTTTCAATATGCACGTCCATCACCTTCCTCCTCTTCTTTCTTGATCCCTCGACTCCCGGATGAACTCAAATCCTCTTTCTTGATCACTCTTTCTCGTAAGTTCACAACCTTACTTTCCTTTCTTGCTTTCGCCTTTGTGAGCTGCTCCACCCAAACCGAAATGCCCTGAAGACAGAAATAAATACACCCACCCCAAGCCCGTACAGTCACATAGGGGGTGAGTCCGCTCGCTGACGCATCCCCACATCCCACAGCAAGCCCACCTTGCCTTGGCCCCGGCCCCCCGCACAGGCCTTCCCACCAACCCAGCCCCTCCGTAGCAGCACAGTTTCCCAGCATGCACCCCACAAAGACTTTCTTTGCCAGTCACCCCTGGCACTTACAGCAACACACCACATCAGCATCAAGAGCCCTGGGAGTGGAGAGCTGGCCAGGCCCTCACCCCGGCAGGATCCTCTTCCCCCTCCTTTAGCTGATGGCAGACAGACAAGACACCTCCCAAGAGGTGTCCAGCCCTCTCTCTCAACCACTCATGAGTACAAAAGCCCAGCCTCTACTCACCCACCCCGCCTCCCAAAACCCCACCAGCAGCCCCTGGTCCCAGCTGAACAGCAGCCAGTACTGAAGACCTGGCTCGTGTTGTCGGACACAACCTTCCCATGGATGTCTGGGCCCCTGAGCAGTTTCCAGGGGTGGGAGGGCGCAGTCCTGATTACAGGGAGGTCCCTGTCCCAAGGGGGACATTTTCTTCCTCCTCACTCCTGACTCGCAGCTCCATCACCTTCCTCCTCTTCTTTCTTGATCCCTCCTGACTCGCAGGTCTACCACCGCCATCTTCTTTCTTGATCCCTGTTGACTTGCAGATGCACTCCAATCCTCTTTCTTGATCGCTCTTCCTCGTAGGTTCACCACCTTCCTCTTCTTTCTTGCTTTCGCCTTTGCGAGCTGCTCCACCCGAACAGAGATGCACAGAAAACAAAAATATACCCACCCCAGGCCCGTACAGTCACACGAGGGGGCGAGTCCGGTCGCTGACGCATCCCCACACCCCACCACAAGGCCACCTTGCCTTGGCCCCGGCCCCCCGCACAGGCCTTCCCACCAACCCAGCCCCTCCGTAGCAGCACAGTTTCCCAGCATGCACCCCACAAAGACTTTCTTTGCCAGTCACCCCTGGCACTTACAGCAACACACCACACCAGCATCAAGAGCCCTGGGAGTGGAGAGCTGGCCAGGCCCTCACCCCGGCAGGATCCTCTTCCCCCTCCTTTACCTGCTGGCAGACAGACACCTCCCAAGGGATGACCACCCTGCTCCCTTAACTGCTCCCAAGTCCAAGAGCCCAGCCCCTGCTCACCACCCCCACCTCCCAAAACACAGCCAACAGCCCCTGCTCCCATTTTACCACTTTACCCCCGAGCACGGTTTCTAGGGGTGGGAGGGGGACGCACTAATCACAGATCGTTCCCTGTGCTTAAGGATACATTCTCCTTCTCGCTGGCTCAGGCTGCCCATCTTCCTCCTCACTCTTGACTCGTAGCTCCATCACCTGTCTCCTCTTTTGTCCCCTCCTGACTCACAGGTCCACCACTGTCATCTTCTTTCTTGACTCTGCTTGACTCACAGGTGCGCTCCAATCCTCTTTCGTGATCGCTCTTCTGTGTCAGTACACGGAAGACCGGGCACATGAGAAACTGCAAGAGTCAACAGCATGAGAACAAGCATTAGTGGAAAAATACAAGAACAAAGGACTGTATGCTATGTGATACATCAAGGACAGAGGAGTTGATACAGGATTGATGCATCAAGGACAGAGGGACAGCTTGTGATAGACAAAAAAGGTGTTTATGGCAGTGACTTTGGTGGGAACACAAAACACATCACTTACGTAATGACTAACTTAGCTAATCAACAAATGCTTGAGCAAGCATCATAGCGAGTATAAACGCAAGCCTGAATTTGTAATAAACATCTCTCATTGCACCTTAAAAGAGAGTCCGTACTGCATTCGCTACAAATGGCGCCCTGGAACAGGGACTTTCAGCGTGCCTATAAAGGCAGTAGCCGCTCTGGTAGCGAAGCCCAATCGAACCAGGAAACAGGACCGGGAACCAGGACAGTGCGCGCCCACCACCAACGAAAGGTGAGCGATTGGGAACCATGGGAGGGAAGTTATCCCCCTTAAGCAAAGACAAACCCTGGATGTCCTTCAACATGCGCTACAAACGCAAAATCAGGAGGTATCAGGGGTCTGATTGGTGAGTTTATTACAATGGATTGCTAATCATGTGCTAGACTTTCCTACAACTGGTACATTTCAGTTGGAGACATGGCACAAAGATGAATGAGAATTATATGAACAGGTAACGACTGGAGATAAAGCTGCTTGCAAAATATTCATCTACTTGGGGAAAAATTATGACTACTAAGATACAGGATACAGGACTGATACATCAGGGACAGAGGGACAGCTTACTATAGAAAAAAATGCGTATATGGCAGTTACATCGCTCATGTAATGTCTAACTTAGCTAAAGAGCAAATGCTTGAGCAAGCATCATAGCGAGTATAAATGCAAACCTGAGTTTGTAATAAATGTCTCTCATGGCACCTTACCGTGAGTCCACGCCAGATTCGCTACACTCTTCCTCATAGGTTCACCACCTTCCTCTCCTTCCTTGCTTTTCCTTTGCACGCTGCTCCACCTGAAGAGAAACACACAGAGGACTGAGCTACACCAGCCCAAGGGCACTACAATCAGACAGGGGCTGAGTCCGGGGGCTGACACCTCCCCACACCCCACAACGAGCCCACCTTGCCTTGGCCCCGGCCCCTCGCACATGCCTTAGAGATATCATAGCTCAGTACAAATCCCCACAGTCCTCACCTGCTGTTTGGTGCTTGCGGAGGGTCACACTCCCTGTGCCCCAGGGCACTGGCCCTACACGGCCAAGCTCGGCAGCGGGACTGTCTGGAGCTGCCGCTGGCTGGTTCTCCAGCTTTAGGGTCACCCGCAGAAGCCCGCTCTCCTCAGCTCTGCACACCCATCCAGTTGCGCCGCCCAGGCAAAGTCAGCTTCACCCTCTGCTCTACACCTCACCTGCAAACAACCAACTCTTCAACTGACAACTGTCCAAAACCCACCGACAAACTCTCCACACCTCAGCCTTTCGTTTGCAACTGCTGCCTCTAGTGCATCTCACAGACAAGCCTTCAAAATCCCCTCATCCTGCAATAACACTCCAGCACTGATCACCTGCGGGAACAACTACCACAATACCATGCAAACACCAACCAGTTCTGGCACGGAAATATCACTTTCTCCTCAAGATTCCACCCTACACCAACTGCTGACAAACACACGCTGTCCTCACCAAAGCCAAACGCTGCAACAACCAGCGACAACTCAAATTTGCGTGGGCGGTGCAAAATTGCAGGGGTGAGCTAACGCAGAGCTGGGCTTGAAAGCTGCAGAGTGTGCACCCTGTGGTATAACGTGGCGAGCTACTGCCATTCTGCCTTCTCCCTGGGAGAAGCGCGTGAGCAGAGGCTGCTTCAAGGCACGATGGGAACGGTTTGGTTCTCCGGGTCTCTCAGGGCGAGAGCGATAAATGTGATCTGTGTCGTGGCGCAGGAACTTCCCGTACACTTGCTCCTCCATTCGGTCTCGGGTGCTGCAAGAGAGGGAGCGAGAGATTCAGGGCAAGATTGACAACCTCGGCGTCCCCGTCCCAGCCACAGGTCACCCAAACCTGCAGACATCCCGGGAGGCCCCCTAAGATTTACACTCCCCTATGCCCCACCCTTGAAGCCTGGACATCGCCAGAACCATAGAGCAAGTATTTCTTGAGGAGGCACCCAAAGGGTCCGTGTTCTCTTTCAGGCAGATGCTAGCGCAAGATTGCAAATCATCTCACAGCTACCAGGAAGGTAAAAAATAACGTCTTGAAATGGGAAAGGAACAGGTATTGTTTCTCTTCATCACCTCCCTCATTGCCACGTTATCAAGGTCTCCCGCAATGTTCCACAGGAAACTTGAAGCTTGGAATTCCTGGTATTCTGAACCTGGGCAAGAAAGGAAGAAAAGCATGAGACTGATCATAAAGAGGGTGGCTGCTCGTAACATGGAAAGAGCAGTAACAAGGTAAAAAGATATCACTTTTCCTTAGAGAGCTCTCAAAGCTGCCTGTTAAGGACAAGAAAAACAAACTTGTGACGGACCATTACTTAAAATCCAAGGCCCAGGAAGCGATCTAATGTACATTGAAACGCGGGCCACGAGACAGTGGAAGCGCCACGAGCTGAGACTGAAGGGACAGAGGATGAATTTCCAAAGAAGTTTAGGTTTCGATGTCAAAGCGGAAAATTCTACGTCATTAAAATATAATGCAAAAGTCAGTGTAAAATCAAGTAAGGCAACGACTCCAAATGAACTCCCAGGCGCTTCAGTCACTCAGGAGATCAAAAACGCGGATCATTTCTCACCTGCCCACCTCCCAAACCCCAGCCTATGTCCCCTGCTTCCAGCTTACCTGAGCCCAGATTAAAGGAGGATTTCAGAGGCCATGCCAAGTTCTGCTGCTCCTCGTTCGGGTTGCCAGTCTTCCTCCTCGCTCTGGAATTGCAGGTCAACCGCCTTCCTGTTCTTCTTTGATTGATGCTGAGCTGCCGCGTTACCCGCTGCCGTCTGAGCGGATCTCGGGGAGCCTCTGGAACCGCCAGAGCGCTCCCCCCACCAACATTCTCTTGCCTTGTTTTCGGGGTTCCTCTTCACCAGCTGAGGCGCCCTCCCACCCCCCGCCGCCCTCTTACCTTTTTCTAGAGGTCTCTTGAGCCACCAGCAAGCTCCCCCGCACCTTCCCTCAGCGATCTTGGCCCGCCAGAGGCCTGCCCCTCGTCAGCCTCCTCCCCTTTTCCTGGGTGCTGCTTGAACCACTGGTGGGCTCCCCTCCACCATCCTCTCGTCCTTTGTAGGGGAGTCTCGTGACTCACCAGAGCGCTCTCCGCCGTTGCCTTGCTGGGGTTATTGACACCGCTTGACTTGCCAGAGCGCTCCCCCTCGCAGTTCTCTTGTTGGATTTCTTGGGACCTTTTGAACCATTGGAACAACGGGAATGCTCCCCCCCACTGTGACCTTGCCTTTCTTCAGTGCGATCTTGACGTGCTGGAGCACTTCCCCGCGCCGTCCTCTTGCCTTTTACTGGGGAGTCTCTTGAATATCCACAGCACTCCCCCCTGCCATCCTTTACCAGATTTTTTGACACTTCTTGACATCTCGGAGTGCTCTCACTCGCCCTTGTCTTGCCTATTTTCAGGGCGCTCCTGTCCCGCTGGATGCTCCTCCCTGCTGTCCTATTGCCAGATTGAGAATTCTCGACCTGTCCCAGCGCTACCCCACCGTCCTTCTGCCTTCTACCTGGGAAGTCACTTGAAGAACTGGAGCACTCCCCCCTGCTGTCCTCTTGCCTTTCTTCACTGAGATTTTGGCCTGCCAGAGCACTCCTCCCTGTTGTCCTCTTACTGGATTTCTTGGGACCTCTTGACCCACTGGGTTTCTCCTCCTGCTGTCCTTTTGCCTTTCTTTAGTACAATCTCAGCCTGCTGGAGCGCTCCCCCTCGCCGTCCTCCTGCTGGATTTCTTGGAACCTCTTGACCCCTTAGGGCGTTCCCCCTGCCACCCTCTTGTGGTTTTTGGGGGAGTCTTGTGATCAACCAGGCCGTTTCCCCCCACCATCCTCTTCCCCTTTTTTTCCTGGGTGCTTCTTGATCCACCAGAGTGCTCTCAAAGCTGCCTGTTACCATCCTCTAACCATTCTCTTGCCTTTTTTGGTGGAGTCTTGTGACTCACCGGAGCGTTCTCCACCATTGTCTTGCTGGATTTGTTGACATCGCTTGACCTGCCGGAGCGCTCCCCCTCACAGTTCTCTTCCTGGATATCTTGGGACATTTTGAACCACTGGGGGGCTCCCACCCGCCATCCTCTTACCGCATTTATTGAGACGTCCTGATCTGCCAGAGCGTTCCCCCTCGCCGTCCTTTTGCTGGATTTCTTGGGATGCCTTAAACAACTGTGGGGCTCCCACCCACCATCCTCTAACCGCATTTATCGAGATTTCCTGATCTGCTGGAGCGCTCCCCCTTGCCGTCCTCTTGCTGGATTTCTTGGGATCTCTTGGACCACTGGGGGGGCTCCCACCCGCCATCCTCTTACCGCATTTATTGAGACTTCCTGATCTGCTGGATTGCTCTCCCCCTGGCCTTCCTCTTGCACTTTTTTGGGGGAGTCTTCTTCACACATCCGAGCGCTCTCCCTCACCCTTGTCTTGCCTCTAGTCAGGGCGCTCTTCTCCCGCTGGAACGCTCCTCCCCGCCATCCTATTGCCAGACTGAGAATTCTTGACCTGCCGCAGTCCTGCCCCGCCATGCTCCTGCCTTCTGCCTGGGAAGTCACTTGAAGAACTGGAGCGCTCTCCCCCGCTGTCCTCTTGCCTTTCCTCAGTGGGATTTTGGCCTGCTAAAGAGCTCCTCCCTGTCGTCCTCTTGCTGGATTTCTTGGGACTTCTTGACCCATTAGGGCGTTCCCCCTGCCACCCTCTTGTGGTTTTTGGGGGAGTCTTGTGACCAACCAGGCCGTTTCCCCCCACCATCCTCTTCCCCTTTTCCTGGGTGCTTCTTGATCCACCAGAGTGCTCCCCTGCACCATTCTTTTGCCTTTTTTGGGAGAGTCTTGTGACTCGCCGGAGAGTTCTCCACCATTGTCTTGCTGGATTTCTTGACATCGCTTGACCTGCCGGAGCGCTCCCCCTCGCAGTTCTCTTGCTGGATTTCTTGGGACGTCTTAAACAACTGAGGGGCTCACACCCACCATCCTCTAACTGCATTTATCGAGATTTCCTGATCTGCCGGAGCGCTCGCCCCTGCTGTCCTCTTGCTGGGTTTCTTGGGACCTCTTGACCCACACGAGCTCTCCTCCCCACCGTCTTCTTGCCGGACTTATTGAGACTTCTTGACCCGCCAGAGTGTTCCCCCTCATCATCCTCCTGCCTTTTTCTGGGGATTCTCTTCAACAACTGAAGAGCTCCCCCGCACTGTCCTCTTCCCTTTTTTCTGGGTGATTCGTGAATCACCGGTGAGCTTCTCCTTACCACCCTCTTGGGCTTTTTTCAGAGCAACCTTGACCCATCAGAGCACCCCCTCACCGTCCTCTTGCCAGATGTACTGAGGGTTCTTCATCTGCCACAGCGCTCCCCCACGCCGTCCTCTTGCTGGATTTCCTGGAACCTTGTGAACCACTGGGGGGCTCCCACCCGCCATGCTCTTACCGCATTTATTGAGACGTCCTGATCTGCCAGAGCGCTCCCCCTCGCCGCCCTCTTGCTGGATTTCTTGGGACCTCTTGAACGACTGGGGGCCTCCCACCCACCATGCTCTTACCGCATTTATCGAGACTTCCTGATCTGCCAGAGCGCTCCCCCTCGCCGTCCTCTTGCTGGATTTCTTGGGTCCTCTTGACCCATTAGGGCGTTCCCCCTGCCACCCTCTTGTGTTTTCTGGGGGAGTCTTGTGACCAACCAGAGTGCTCCCCCCCACCATCTTCTTCCCCTTTTCCTGGGTGCTTCTTGATCCACCAGAGTGCTCCCCTGCACCATTCTCTTGCCTTTTTTTGGGGGAATCTTGTGACTCACCGGAGCGTTTTCCACCATTGTCTTGCTGGATTTCTTGACACCGCTTGACCTGTTGGAGCGCTCTCCCTCACAGTTCTCTTGCTGGATATCTTGGGACCTCTTGAACCACTGGGGAGCTCCCACCTGCCACCTTCTTACCGCATTTATTGAGACTTCCTGATCTGCTGGATTGCTCTCCCCACCGGCCTTCCTCTTGCACTTTTTGGGGGAGTCTTCTTGACACGTCCGAGTGCTCTCCCTCACCCTCGTCTTGCCTCTAGTCAGGGCGCTCTTCTCCCGCTGGAACGCTCCTCCCCGCCATCCTATTGCCAGACTGAGAATTCTTGACCTGCCGCAGTCCTGCCCCGCCATGCTCCTGCCTTCTGCCTGGGAAGTCACTTGAAGAACTGGAGCGCTCTCCCCCGCTGTCCTCTTGCCTTTCCTCAGTGGGATTTTGGCCTGCTAAAGAGCTCCTCCCTGTCGTCCTCTTGCTGGATTTCTCGGTACCTCTTGACCCACTGGGTCTCTCCTCCTGCCGTCCTTTTGCCTTTCCTTAGTACATTCTTGGTCTGCTGGAGTGCTCCCCCCCACCATCCTCTTGCTGGATTTCTCGGGACCCCTTGTCCCATATAGGACATTCCCCCCCACCACCATCCTGTTGTGTTTTTTAGGAGAGTCTTGTGATCGACCAGAGCGCTCCCCCCTTGACATCCTCTTCCCCTTTTTCTGGGTGACTTTTGAACCACTGGTGAACTCTCCCCCATCATCCTCTTGCCACATATATTGAGACTTGTTGATCCGCCAGAGCGCTTCCCCCACTGTCCTCTTGCCAGATTTACTGATACCTCTTGTCCTGTCAGAGCGCTCCCTCTCGCAGTCCTCTTTGTTCAGTTTGTAGGGTAGGAGGGGGGATCTCTGATTACAGAAAGGTCCCTTTGTTCTAGGAGACATTCCCTTGCTCCATGCTTCAGGTTGCCCATCTTCCCTCTCATTTTCAATATGCACGTCCATCACCTTCCTCCTCTTCTTTCTTGATCCCTCGACTCCCGGATGAACTCAAATCCTCTTTCTTGATCACTCTTTCTCGTAAGTTCACAACCTTACTTTCCTTTCTTGCTTTCGCCTTTGTGAGCTGCTCCACCCAAACCGAAATGCCCTGAAGACAGAAATAAATACACCCACCCCAAGCCCGTACAGTCACATAGGGGGTGAGTCCGGTCGCTGACGCATCCCCACATCCCACAGCAAGCCCACCTTGCCTTGGCCCCGGCCCCCCGCACAGGCCTTCCCACCAACCCAGCCCCTCCGTAACAGCACAGTTTCCCAGCATGCACCCCACAAAGACTTTCTTTGCCAGTCACCCCTGGCACTTACAGCAACACACCACATCAGCATCAAGAGCCCTGGGAGTGGAGAGCTGGCCAGGCCCTCACCCCGGCAGGATCCTCTTCCCCCTCCTTTAGCTGATGGCAGACAGACAAGACACCTCCCAAGAGGTGTCCAGCCCTCTCTCTCAACCACTCATGAGTACAAAAGCCCAGCCTCTACTCACCCACCCCGCCTCCCAAAACCCCACCAGCAGCCCCTGGTCCCAGCTGAACAGCAGCCAGTGCTGAAGATCTGGCTCGTGTTGTCGGACACAACCTTCCCATGGATGTCTGGGCCCCTGAGCAGTTTCCAGGGGTGGGAGGGCGCAGTCCTGATTACAGGGAGGTCCCTGTCCCAAGGGGGACATTTTCTTCCTCCTCACTCCTGACTCGCAGCTCCATCACCTTCCTCCTCTTCTTTCTTGATCCCTCCTGACTCGCAGGTCTACCACCGTCATCTTCTTTCTTGATCCCTGTTGACTTGCAGATGCACTCCAATCCTCTTTCTTGATCGCTCTTCCTCGTAGGTTCACCACCTTCCTCTTCTTTCTTGCTTTCACCTTTGCGAGCTGCTCCACCTGAATAGAGATGCACAGAAAACAAAAATATACCCACCCCAGGCCCGTACAGTCACACGAGGGGGCGAGTCCGGTCGCTGACGCATCCCCACACCCCACCACAAGGCCACCTTGCCTTGGCCCCGGCCCCCCGCACAGGCCTTCCCACCAACCCAGCCCCTCCGTAGCAGCACAGTTTCCCAGCATGCACCCCACAAAGACTTTCTTTGCCAGTCACCCCTGGCACTTACAGCAACACACCACACCAGCATCAAGAGCCCTGGGAGTGGAGAGCTGGCCAGGCCCTCACCCCGGCAGGATCCTCTTCCCCCTCCTTTACCTGCTGGCAGACAGACACCTCCCAAGGGATGACCACCCTGCTCCCTTAACTGCTCCCAAGTCCAAGAGCCCAGCCCCTGCTCACCACCCCCACCTCCCAAAACACAGCCAACAGCCCCTGCTCCCATTTTACCACTTTACCCCCGAGCACGGTTTCTAGGGGTGGGAGGGGGACGCACTAATCACAGATCGTTCCCTGTGCTTAAGGATACATTCTCCTTCTCGCTGGCTCAGGCTGCCCATCTTCCTCCTCACTCTTGACTCGTAGCTCCATCACCTGTCTCCTCTTTTGTCCCCTCCTGACTCACAGGTCCACCACTGTCATCTTCTTTCTTGACTCTGCTTGACTCACAGGTGCGCTCCAATCCTCTTTCGTGATCGCTCTTCTGTGTCAGTACACGGAAGACTGGGCACATGAGAAACTGCAAGAGTCAACAGCATGAGAACAAGCATTAGTGGAAAAATACAAGAACAAAGGACTGTATGCTATGTGATACATCAAGGACAGAGGAGTTGATACAGGATTGATGCATCAAGGACAGAGGGACAGCTTGTGATAGACAAAAAAGGTGTTTATGGCAGTGACTTTGGTGGGAACACAAAACACATCACTTATGTAATGACTAACTTAGCTAATCAACAAATGCTTGAGCAAGCATCATAGCAAGTATAAACGCAAGCCTGAATTTGTAATAAACATCTCTCATTGCACCTTAAAAGAGAGTCCGTACCGCATTCGCTACAAATGGCGCCCTGGAACAGGGACTTTCAGCGTGCCTATAAAGGCAGTAGCCGCTCTGGTAGCGAAGCCCAATCGAACCAGGAAACAGGACCGGGAACCAGGACAGTGCGCGCCCACCACCAACGAAAGGTGAGCGATTGGGAACCATGGGAGGGAAGTTATCCCTTAAGCAAAGACAAACCCTGGATGTCCTTCAACATGCGCTACAAACGCAAAATCAGGATGTATCAGGGGTCTGATTGGTGAGTTTATTACAATGGATTGCTAATCATGTGCTAGACTTTCCTACAACTGGTACATTTCAGTTGGAGACATGGCACAAAGATGAACGAGAATTATATGAACAGGTAACGACTGGAGATAAAGCTGCTTGCAAAATATTCATCTACTTGGGGAAAAATTATGACTACTAAGATACAGGATAAAGGACTGATACATCAGGGACAGAGGGACAGCTTACTATAGAAAAAAATGCGTATATGGCAGTTACATCGCTCGTGTAATGTCTAACTTAGCTAAAGAGCAAATGCTTGAGCAAGCATCATAGCGAGTATAAATGCAAACCTGAGTTTATAATAAATGTCTCTCATGGCACCTTACTGTGAGTCCACGCCAGATTCGCTACACTCTTCCTCATAGGTTCACCACCTTCCTCTCCTTCCTTGCTTTTCCTTTGCACGCTGCTCCACCTGAAGAGAAACACACAGAGGACTGAGCTACACCAGCCCAAGGGCACTACAATCAGACAGGGGCTGAGTCCGGGGGCTGACACCTCCCCACACCCCACAACGAGCCCACCTTGCCTTGGCCCCGGCCCCTCGCACATGCCTTAGAGATATCATAGCTCAGTACAAATCCCCACAGTCCTCACCTGCTGTTTGGTGCTTGCGGAGGGTCACACTCCCTGTGCCCCAGGGCACTGGCCCTACACGGCCAAGCTCGGCAGCGGGACTGTCTGGAGCTGCCGCTGGCTGGTTCTCCAGCTTTAGGGTCACCCGCAGAAGCCCGCTCTCCTCAGCTCTGCACACCCATCCAGTTGCGCCGCCCAGGCAAAGTCAGCTTCACCCTCTGCTCTACACCTCACCTGCAAACAACCAACTCTTCAACTGACAACTGTCCAAAACCCACCGACAAACTCTCCACACCTCAGCCTTTCGTTTGCAACTGCTGCCTCTAGTGCATCTCACAGACAAGCCTTCAAAATCCCCTCATCCTGCAATAACACTCCAGCACTGATCACCTGTGGGAACAACTACCACAATACCATGCAAACACCAACCAGTTCTGGCACGGAAATATCACTTTCTCCTCAAGATTCCACCCTACACCAACTGCTGACAAACACACGCTGTCCTCACCAAAGCCAAACGCTGCAACAACCAGCGACAACTCAAATTTGCGTGGGCGGTGCAAAATTGCAGGGGTGAGCTAACGCAGAGCTGGGCTTGAAAGCTGCAGAGTGTACACCCTGTTGTTTAACGTGGCGAGTCACTCCCATTCTGCCTTCTCCCTGGGAGAAGCGCATGAGCAGAGGTTGCTTCAAGGCACGATGAGAACGGTTCGGTTCTCCGGGTCTCGGAGGGCGAGAGTAATAAATGTGGTCTGTGTCGTGGCGCAGGAACTTCCCGTACACTTGCTTCTCCATTCAGTCTGGTGCTGCAAGAGAAGGAGAGAAAGAAAAAGTTAGGACCGAGTTAACAACCTCATCATCCCTGACCCCTAATCTGCAGGAATCCTAGGAGGCCTGATATAATTTTGCTCATCTCCCTGTCTTTGCTGGAATAGTTTACTGTAGAAATTTCTGTCATCAACATTCTCTTAACCGATCTGATGTGTTCATAGTTCCTAGCCCAGCATCCTTTCCTCAAAGTACCTCAGCATTTCCCTTTGAAACCACACCTTAGTGCCATCCCGTCCCAGAGCTACCTCAGCATTTCCCACTGCAGCCTCTGCGATGCCATCTCCTCCCTGAGGTACCTCAGCCTTTACCACCAAAACCTCTCTCCCTTCCGTCCTCTCCTTTAAGTCCCTCACCCTTTCCCGCCAAAGCCTCCCCCGATGTCATCTCCTCCCCGAGGTACCTCAGCCTTTCCTGTCAAAGCCTCCCCCGATATCATCCCCTCCCCGAGGTACCTCAGCCTTTCCCATCAAAGCCTCCCCCGATATCATCCCCTCCCCGAGGTACCTCAGCCTTTCCTGTCAAAGCCTCCCCCGATATCATCCCCTCCCCGAGGTACCTCAGCCTTTCCTGTCAAAGCCTCCCCCGATATCATCCCCTCCCCGAGGTACCTCAGCTTTTCCCGCCTAAGCTCCTCCCGCGCCGTCCCGCCCTCAGGTTCCTCCGCCGCTCCCTCCGTTCCCGGCCCCCCCCGCCCCTCGCGCCCCCCCTTGGCGCTCCCGACCCGCCGCTGCCCCCTCCCGCTCGCTTTCCTCCCTCTGTCCTGTGTCACTACGGGGGCTCCCCCTCCGCCCCACGGCCCCGCCCGAGCCCCGCGCAGCGCTCAGCGCGGGGCTCCCTTCCCTCACAGCCGCCCGCGTGTTTCCCCCTCGCCCCGGCCTGGGGCCGCGCTGTTGCGGCTGGCTGCCCCTCGCCTTCCTCCTTCCGAAACCAGCCCGTCTGTCACCCTCCAGCCTCGCCCCTCAGCCGGTCCCGGGCCGGCCCCGTCCAGACTCCCCGCTGTCCGCCCGCCCCTCGCTCACCACCGGCCCCGCCGTTCCTCGCGCGCTGCTCCAGCCGCCGCACCTCCGGCACGCGCTCCGCGGCCCGCGCACTTACGCAGCGTGTCCCCGCCCATCCCGCGCAGGAGCCAATCCCGTCCGCGTCCGCCACCGGGCTGCGCCCCCCCCCCCCCCGCCTCCGCGTCCGGCACTGGCCCCCCCTGCCCCTCGCCTCCCGTCCCGGAGCCACCGGCGGCCGCAGAGCGGCGCTGTCCGCCCGCAGGGCGGGGCCGGGAGCTTTCAGGCTGCGTCTGCCCGGGACCGAGGGCTCTGCCGCCTGCCCGGGACAGCCTGGGACCGAGGGCTCCGCCGCTGCAGCCCGTTTCGTGCCGTTTGCACTCCCCAGGTTACACGGCTGCAGCCTTCCTGCTGGTTTAGCTCACACACCTTTCTTCTTTCTAACTGCACAGCAGTTCACACTCACAAAAGTTCGTGCTGGTTGGCATAAGAGTATCTGCATAAGAATTTACAAACATTACAAAGATATACCACAGACCACAGCTTTCTAAGCTTTCAAGTTAAAGTTCCATGTTTAAATAAAACAGACAATACCAGTAGAGCTGTGTACCTCTGTCGTCTTTGTTCAGAAAGAAGTGACAACACCAGAAAACACATTGACAGCCAGTGCTTTGAACAGTGAAGGTGGGATCTACAAAAGTCTGATTAAACTAAACAGCCTCAGGTCTTTATCAAGCTGCAGATCTGCCAGGAATGCTGAAATGCAAGAGTTTACTCCTGCAATATTCCACGATGGAACAGCCACTTCATATCAAATATAATCTCAAAGTTCCAAACCAGTACATTAAAAAGCTACCGGTAAGTATTAGAAGACCACTGCAAGATCTTATTGCTTTTTGAGTTAAATAATAATTTTTCAATAAACCAAAACCCAAACAGGTTCTCAAATCTGTTGCTTATCATCCTGTTCATTCATTAGCACTGCAGCAATCAGTTTTTATACAATGTGTCAACAGAGGCGTCTAAAAAACCCCAAACAAAACTTATTCAAGTCCACGGACACCCCCGCCCTCCTTGCCCCCCCTCACCCTGAGCCCCACGATCACCACTTGGTGCGGGAGAGGAGCACAACTCGACAGACAGAACCAGAAATCCGACTGCGGTAAGAAGGAAACATCGAGGTAGTTACAGCTTCCTTAAACATTCAAAATCTGATGTCTTCCAAAACAAAGCACATCATCCTCATCATTTAAAAAGCAAAGTTGCTTTGTACGTCTCTGATCCTCACACCAGCTGAGTGGTTCTCAAGTCCGCTGAGCTCCACTGTGCAGCCACCCCCACGTCTGTGTCGCCTTGTCTGGAGTCCCCAGTCGCGGGACAGTGAGTGGGGTTGGACTCCAGTGATAAAGAAAAACACAAAGAGTCAAATTGGAAAAGTAATTAAAACAGAAGATCTGAAAGCCAGTTTAATTTTAATAACTTATTTGTACACTGCTATAAGCATATGAAGTATGGGGGTCACGAACTCTTGCTACCACATATGTGCCTTATTACAATAAGCACAGGAAACAAGGAAGTAGCATTCCTTCTATTTTTGATGTAATTATGAGCTAATACATCTCCTGAGATGGCTTCCAGACCTGATTTAGTATCTACACTGTGTTGTACTGCAGATAAATACCTCAGGTCAGCATTAATTGAAGACAATGTGCAGAATGAGCAATATGCAGGTAAGCACAAGATCCTGGATTCCTTACAAGAGTCTACTTCTAAAATTGTCTGAAAATGCTGCAGAAATTGTAGCAGATAAACAACAGTAGCCACATTTTGTCCTATGGCATTTACATAATGTTGATCCACCTGTATTAACTTGTGCCCTTTCGGAACAGAGCTGTAAACTCAGAGTGTCCAAAGACTTCTTTCTTTTGAATAGAATACGCTTAAACTGGCTGTCTTGAACAGACTGGCTGTGCAGACTTGCAGCAGTTGAATGGAGCATGTGATTCCAGTGAATGGAGACAGAAAGAAGATCAGCACAAAAGCAGCAATGACAGACCAGAGACACCCACCTAAAGCCTACGGAGACCAAAAAAAGTCGTCGCGTGGGCTTAGCAGTTGGGGAACCAGACCAAACAGCCTGGTTATTCTCCACCAGGAGGGTCTTTATCTGGCCATGATCATGTCATCAATGGAGAAACTCACCATCATCAGACAGAGTGCAGGCGTGGGCAATGAGAGCAGCAAATCCAGCACCGACACGGTGTCAGAGTTTGTACAGACAATGAACACGCTCACGGGTCTTGTTCAATACTTTACACACTATTCTGAAAAGAGACACTGATTTAACTGTTGCACAGCACATACTGTCACTTTACACAACTTGGAGAAACAAAGCAAGCTCATAAAGTTCATACTCCATACATCAGGATAGGAGGTTACTCATAAAATGCAATCATCTCTGCCAGATACAGGCAAATGCACATATTTATTTGAAGCAAATTCCAAGTTTATACCGTCATCTCAGGTCAAATTCTGCTATCAGACACAGGACACACAGCTCAAATGCCAACAGCTCATAAGAAAGCTTCACAAGAGAATGAACTAAACATACAGCTATGGAATCAAGTGTGTTTTATCAATACGTCAAATGCAACTCTAATTCCCCTAGGCCCTCACGTTAATAGAAACCCCACAGAGTTTCTAGAAAGAATGTCCATAAAATTGACATGCGACATTACCCTCAGTGAGTCTCCTGAACCAGACGGCAGAGCAACCGACCCGCAGCAAGGACAACACAGAACAGACAGTTCTGCTGGAAACGCAAGGAACGGACTAAAAGTAACCATTCTGCATTACAGAATTAATGCATTGTGTCACTTTGTGTAGATAATTCACCCATAAAAATCAGTAAATATGAAGGCCACCCTTACTGATAAATGCCTATATGTTTGTAGTCATGTTTAATAAAACACACTTTGTGAGGGTTTTTTGGCTCAAGAAGGACACTGGATCAGTGTGCTTTGGGTTATTTCTGTAAGGAGCCATAACTCAACAGAAAGATAGCTTTAAGAAAGCGTGCAATTAGCTATTAATTGGACAAAATAAGTGTAGTTAGCACATAATAAATAGTTTTAAATGGTCTCACAAGTAGTTCATGTGATACATTTCCCTCAGGGTCTCCTGATATCTCTCATTCATTTCTATTAAACCTGCTGAAATGAAGCTGTGTGTGTTTCATTTCAGTGATCTACAGGGAATTCAAACCAACAATAACAACTTGCCGTATTATCAGAAACAGTTTCTGAAGAGCAAACACAACAATATGGGAGGGGGGAGTGGAAGAAACACCACCTGGATTCATTTTCCCATATCAATTCTTATGAAAATACCCACAATAGGATGCACTTATCAGCAAGGTATACAACTGCACATTTACACACAACATAACTGCATGTAATCGCACATTTTTGACCATATTAACTACAAATTGGGCAGCTATAAAATACGTCAGTTATACCTTCATTTACTTCCAGAAATCTCCACTGAAATTATTTTGTTTCTTAAATTACTGTATAATGTGCACTTTATTGATGTGTTATACATTAAGTATACAAACATGTTATGAAAAAACAAATCTAGTCCCAATACCTTTGTGAGTTTTAAAGGACGCCGGTGGGTAACGGTGAACAATCAACAGTCATCCGGGTAAAACACCCATGGGCAGAGCTGAAACTTGTTTTCATTGGTAGGTTGTGTTTTTCTGCAAGTTGTGTTATCATACCTACATACAGCAAATAAAGATTTGACCCAAATTACATACCTTTATGTGCATACACACACGCACATGTTTGTGTTGTACAAAGATGCACACTGTTACTGAGATGTATAGGCATTGAATGTGTCAGGTAAGTAACATGACAAGAGGCTTGAGAGGTGGGTCTGCAGGGAATTATGTAAGTAACATATTAATGCAACAAATCTGGTGGCATAAAGCTACGGGGGAAAAAAATCCAGCGGAGAATCAGATAAATTCACGTGTTCTTTAAAGACAGCTCATGCATTCAACCAACTCCCAGGTGGGCCTGGCTGTGGAAAGGAAAGTTTGCTTGAGCGCTTAGCGCCAGTGTCTGATGAGCAGACAAAACACCAACTGCAGACCGGGGACCCCCAGTTCTCAACCAGTTCATGGCTCTGAGCATCTTCTTTCCACACACTGCGGGTAACGCTTTACATCTGCAATCCCCTCCCTAAACCCATCTTGTTCCTGGCTGAGAAGATACCAGATGTGGGAACTATTGCATGATAGAAGAATTTGTGCTGTTAAATCACAGGATTCTGAGCACTGCAGATGATCACAGTGCGGTGCTGCCCTGAGAAGAAAGGACGAGTGACTCTTGGTGTTCCCTGCTGCTCACTGCCCTGATCCTGCCCACCCTCATGTTCCAGCCACTCAGACCCCGGCCAGAATGACTGAGACAGGAGGGTCTCTTAAGGATGTTTTGTTTTGTCCAGATACCTTTAATTTGCTTATATACACAGATTTCATAAGAGGAAGCACTTGATTTCACCGATGACACGATTTCTCCAGTAACGCATCTCACCAAGATTGCCAATTGACAGTCCCCTTAGGATGAGAGAACGTTCATGTTGAACAAACCATGAACACTTGTAGTGATTGAAACTGGGGGTTTTTCAGACAAGCACCATCTGCCTCCTGCGCCAGAGACTCAACAGAATTATGTCTCAGACATTATGGCAACAACAGCTCATCCCGCAGCGATGGGTCACTCAGAGCGAAAACGACCCAGAGCGAAAACAATCCCGTATGGACACCGTGTCCAGCAGCAGATGGGGCACTCAGGAGAAGGTGAATCGCGATTTACATCCCAACACCAGCCGAGGCCCGCAGACAAAGGCCGCGGGCTGACATGGGAGGGGACGGGCCTTTCGTTCTTCTTTGCTTCTCTTTTCCTTTCCTACACCCTTATTTCATCTCCTCTCCCTCTATGAGCAGTATAACCTAAGGCTTAGAGCCACAAAACTCCTTTGTGTAAACCCTTTGGCTGTTAAACTGTTCACCAATTTGGCTTAAGTAGCGTAAATCTTCCTGCTAATTGGGCCAAGCTGCAAAATAAAAGGTGTTGGGGTTTTTTTGTTTATGGTCCTTGAGTACCCCATATACTCTTTTCTAACTAAGGGGACCTGAATCGGAGTCACCTCCCCACACACGGACAGCTGGGGACGTTCTGCAATGAAAACTTGTATGGAGAGGGGAACACACTGAATAGGTCAATCCAGCATTTAATAAAAGCAATGGAGTTAGCTCTTGAATTAACATTGATAACATGCTCTGCTATATTGTGGCCAGTTGCGATTGGAAACAGCGCAGTTAAAAGTTCGGTGTGCATGGTCCTCTGTATACACGAAGACATCCAGCCAGCTTTAGTCACGCACCTGATCTTTCCTTCGTGTTACAGATCTCTGCAATGAAAGCTGGGAGCAACAAACATTCAGCTTTCTGATGTGTCATTAAAGAGATTTTTCTGCATTTACTACAACCTTGACCGAGCCTGTACCTGATTGCTTTAACTGGCATTAGATAAGTCATTGAGGAAGCAGTCAAGTCAGCCCGCGAGAAGACACGGAGAGGTGACAAAGTTGTAAGTCCCTAGGATGCTGGCACACCAGCACGAACACAGGCAAGCAGAAGCCTCCAACGCATTGGCAGAAATATCCTACTCAGGTACAGCAGGCAAATGCAACTTATAATGGAACGGTTACAATATGCTTGGTAGAAAAAAGCTGAGGTTCCGCTGCCTCAGGCGCACAGCGGTTACTGCTGTGTGTGGTCTAACCCAGATCCAGTAGTGAGCTACACGTGTTTATCTTGGTTTGATATTTGTAGTGCATGTGTTAACGTACAGATCAATATACAAGACAAGGTCTGATGAACAAAATCTCTCTCTGAAAGATCCTGAAGTGATCACTGGAGTGATTTTCAAGGCAAAGATTCTGTCTGTCTCCAGCTCCCAGAAGACTTCAGAGGTGAAATTCTCTATAAATCCTGAGGGGGAAAGAGGGGGTTGTAAGGAACATGAACCTGAAGAACATTCAGTAGCTCTCCCGGGCGCTCTGTGACGGAGCCTCCCCTGTTCACCAGCTCCTGAGGCTCCAGGGGCTGCAACACGGGGCACAACGCGCTCACAGACTGAACCTGCGCTGAGGGAGAAAATGCCTTCCTGATGAAGCTTTAACATCAACACAGCAACTATTGCTTGTCCTTCAAGGAAACTATCTTGTTATAAGCATTTATAGCTCTATTGTCTATTTATGCTTTTAGCAATAAGCGCTTTTATCCACATTTCATTTTGGTGCACTTGGTAAGACATGTGATTGAAGGTGACAGATAAGAGCAGGGCACTCTTTTAATCCCTAAGACAGGACCCTGGGAAAACTTCACAGGAATCAGTTCTTCACTACATTGCTGCTCCTTGCATTCACAGCCCAGCAGAAAAGCACGGGCCGAGGTGAGAACCGCCCGCAGAAGGGGCTGCCAGACACTGTTCTGGCTGATGCTCTGCCAGGACGTGCTTCGTTTTCTGTCCGGTGCTGTGCGGGGGGAACACGGAACATCTGCACGAAAAACCTGCGCTTGGCTCGTGCAGCGTCTGTGTCACGGGAACCGACAGCCACGTCCCATCGCTGACCTCGCGTGTTCACACAGCTGACTCAGTGATCGATACAGGTTTATCTGCATTACAAGCACAGCCGAGCCAGGTCAAGAGTGCTTCTTAAGAACCATTTTCAAAATGATCTTTCTAGACAATAAAGACTGATTTATCTTAATTTGTCTTACCTAAAAGCTAAGAAAGTATTTAATTTCTAGTAAGAAAGATGCCTAATTTTCTTTTGGCTATTAAAAATTGTATTAACCTCCAAAAATAAGAGAGTAAATGTCTGTTAACACTTTTTCCTTTTATGCTGATGTGAAGAAAATTCCTCTCTCATCCCGGTACTGTCAAACAGGATGAACATTTACAGAGAATGAGAGTGGGGAGTGATGAAAAAGTCAACAGCTTTTGCAGTCAGTTTGTATAAATTAAGATAAACGTGATATTGAAGCAAACCCAAATGTTTCTAACGTTCTCCTATAGAATCTCCTGCTGCTGTACAATAAGATACACTCTCAGACTATGACAACATTAGTCCGTGTCTTTGTAAGGCGCAGTCTTTTTCCTACCATATCATGCATAGGTGCCACACTTCTATATAGCCAGGTAACTGCTCATCTAAGGTGCATTTTGAAACATACCTTATCCTGCTTTGGAACCTGTGCCGAAATGGAAAGCAGTTGCTCTGTATCCAGGAATTTTGAGATAACTGTAAAACAAAAGTAAACAGATCAGAAATTGAATGGAAATCATAACAAAATCTATTTTTTTTTTTATGAACTTTTGTTAATCTTTGTCTTCCATTCTATCTTCACAAATTATTTACCAGGGAAAAAACAGGTTAAAAATTGCTGCTATCTAAATTATGTTGTCATAACTACACAGACTGTACCGAAGCATGTAGCGATTATTTTACAGGTGGACATATATCAATTTGGTAATATTCTTTTAGTGTGATTGAATCACACGTCTCTTGTGATAAAGATCAAGATGACACGATCCAGCTCCAGGTGCACTGACTCATACTCTGCTGTTGTGTTCTGTTTAGTTTGTCTGGACCACTATGAAGCAACAGGAAAAAACACCCATACACAACAACAGAACATCAGTGATGCCTTTATTTGTTTTTAATGTATACATTATGTACACCCGAATACTTCCAACTAGTCACAGAGGTAGAGACAAACTCACATTCTTTGAAAAAGGTATTGGCTGACTTCTACCCATTTAATCTGAGAAATTCGCTTTTCTTAGCAAAATCCTTGAGAAAAACATCACTATCATAATAAAGATTATTTCCACTACGTGTCACCTGGCCAATAATTACAATTCAAACATATTGAGTCACGTTGCATACTTTCACAGATTAGAAAGAAAGTGTTTTAACATAAATTGAATATGATGCATTAAAAATAAACTACTACTTAGTTGAATACACTCAGAAAACCAAAGACGGTAAATGTCAAATGAGGGTTCCAGGTAAGAGTACCCTACAGATTTGAAGCGCGCTTTGGGGACACCCAGCGCCTCCTGTTCACTGTACATGATGTGAACTGCAGCAGCTGAGACCCTGGGATGTGTGACCTGCAAAAACCATGAACATTAAAGTAACGTTTATAAATCACAAACATGTTATTTGGCTTCTTTATGGACTGAAAGTGACAGGAGTGAAGCATCTAAACGTGATCTGTCCCACATTCATTCTTCACCACCCTGCAGCGGTTCTAGCAGGAGCTTCACACGTTTTCCCCCATTTAAGAGTTTAGATGCCAAAATATCCCAATAAGAACCATAATGCTTGTTTACATCTAGAATTGTCTTAAATATACGTCCTCCTATGCATGTTACAGAACACTGTAACTCTGCTTTGTATATTAACATGTAATACATGCCACTAAAACCGTATCAATTAACTGACTAGACAAAGTTTTCCTCTGGAATTTAACACGTGCATTAAAACTCCTCCAAACCGAAGCCCAGCTCTACTAGGCCGTCCCACAAGCGCAGGGCTTGAGCTCTGGTTTGAGCCCGATGCCGCACTCCCCGCGCCGGGCTGCAGTACCGCGCTGTGGCCACCGGGCGGCAGCACCAGCGACACCCGGCGGGCGGTGCACCGCGGGAGCACCGGGGCGCCACCGCGCATGCGCGGAACCGGGGCTGAACGTCCGCGTGCGTGCGGGGGTGACCTGCACCGGGGTGACCACCCGGGATCACCCACAGCAAACGAGTCACCCGGGACAACGCGGAACAGAGAATCCGCTCTAGAGAACCACCCCACCCAGAGAACCCTCCTCGGCGGAACCTCCCGGCGGCCCGTTCGAGCTCTCTAGTGCCCTATTTGCGTAGCCACGCCTCTGATTTGCATTTCTCCGCCCCATCCTCGCCTCGCCTGTCGTTCCCACGCGCCCCGCCCCTCCTCTTATCTCTCGCAATCTGATTTGCAGGCTTCGAATCTCAATTTGCATTCTCCCCGCCTACTCACCTCCCTGCCCAAGCCCCGAGGAGATTTGCATATCCGGCACGACGCTCTGCTCTGTTCTGTTTCTATTCGACCCCATCTATTTCTATTATTTCTACTTCTATTAATTCTCGTTCTATTTCTTTTCCTGTTTTCTGTTTCTTTCCCTGCGAAGTACAAACCACACCTGATCTCACAGATGTCCAGTGTAACCTGCAGCTGCTTTTGGTAAATATGAGCAGAACTTTACAGCACACGGTTTTCCCAGCAACATGAAGCAGAGAGCGTATTCAAAAAAAAAAAAAAAAAAAAAAACACACAAACCCAAAGACGACACACAGCCTTGTAAGTCGGGTGATTAATTCTATTCAGTACGCTTTTACTTAAGTTAGATTACAAGAAAACTAAATTGGGCTCGCCCAGTGCCCTGTGAGTAGTAAAAACCATCACCACACAGTCAGTCACTCAGCAGAGAGCTCGCAGCAGCTCCCCGGCTGCCGCAGTTATGGAACGAAGCGTCTGGCTCGCACACAGAGCCCCCCAGCCCCTGCTCCCACCGCTGAGCAGGTGCGGGTGCCGTTCTGCTCCCTGGGGGCAGCTCAGGCCTTTCCCTCAAGTGCACCCGCCAGAGACATTTCCGGGTAAGGATGAGTTTTTTAATCCTTTCTATAAACAGAATTTCTTTGCATTTTAAAAACCTTGTACATCACTGACATTGACTCCTATGTCTCTTTTTACACATACGTATGTATTTAGGGAATATATTTGATTCATATATATCATCTATTTCCACTGTAATATATATCTACTTAGACATCTACACACTTGCGTATGCATTTACATGTATATATCTGCTTAAACTTATACAGAATATCTGTTTATGCTTATATATATCACCACTTATTATCTAGAATATCCATTTATACTTACGCACCTGTTTAGCCTTCTCTTTGGACACAAATATCTTTCTAGACTTGCAGATGTTGGCATATTGTTACAATCATATTATTACATTTATGTATATTTAGACAGAGCTATCGATTCACACTTGGCGTGTGGCACGATGAGCAGTGACACGTGGCCAGCTGCACGGCTCAAGCACGAGGGACACCCCGACCTGCCAGGGAAAAGCGCCACTGAGAGCCAGACAGAAACAAAGTACGTCAGAGCACGCTGTCAAATATTGGGGAAACACTCATAGCATCCAGTTGCCTCTCTTTTTCAGTTTTTAGAACAAATACCCATCTGCTTAAGTACACCTAATAAATTATATGCTGCACCTACTCAACAATTACTCTTAACTATGGAAGTCAACATGTAAATTTAAGTTTCATTGATAGGAAAATCAGTGAGATAGAAGACATGGGTTTACTTTAAAAAATAAATAAATATCCCCATTCCTGCAGTGCAGCATAAGGCTACGAAAAAGGAGCGTCAGACTCACGAACACTTTTGGCTGCACTGCAGCACACAGGGGAACACGTTTCTGTGACCGTGACAGCTCGACTGTCGCAACCGGGAACCCAAAGCCCAGCGGTGCCACCAACCTTTGCCAGGCCTGCCGTGCTGGGCTCTGCGGAAGGAAATGGACTTTGGTTGGTTGTTTCAAAGAAAATGAACAGTCCTGTTGTTGATGCGGCCACTGCCCACTACATCACCTGGGAAGATCCACTCGGAGGGCAGGTTCATAAAATGCAGCTTCTTGGAATGAGGAATGCTGCCGTTTTGGAAGATTTCTTACCAACTGAAGTCAGAACTACACACTGTAGGTTAAGAGAAAAAAGTCACTATTGAAACAATAACTCATCCAAACCACACATGGACTCACCGCCACCAGTTACGAGGCTGAAAGTGCTTCTTGGGATCACCTGGCAAACACGCAGAACAAAACCGATTTGCCCAGGTGCCTGTATCTCTGTCAGCTTTTTGAGTACTATTCTAAGATATTTTAAAAACCTATTGAGTGAAAAAGAACAAAGCATTTGTCATTGAATCAGGTTGTTTCTTCTGGACATCTGAACTCTTACAAACACCTCCTTTCCTCTTTTAGTACAAAATCATTTCCATAGTATCATTCAATAGTAAGCCCACAGAAACAGAAGATTACGCTTTCAGGAAGAGAAAATAACCAGAGGGAGGTGAGCTCTGCACAGGTGTACCGTGCTCCAGAACAGACCTTATTTTTAGTACTCCTGGTAAAATATTTCGTATTAAAAATATAGAAGGAGAGTCGGTGCATTCTTAATGTTAACTTTAAAGTCCACTCTACAAGTACCTCAGGAAAAGTGCAGACACGCGTCCTAGCCGTACCTTGTACGGGCAGACCGCTCTGGATTCCTTCTGTCTGTCCGGTACTTCTGTAGCAGAAGACGGGGCAACCGCGGTGAAACGGTGGCAGCAGACATCCAGCTGAAAGAGGAAAAGCCCTTCAGAACAAAGCTGGAGAGGAACCTGACACTTCCTTTTTTCTTGTGAAGGCTACAGTTGAGTGGAGAAAAAAGTATTTTGCACCATCTTCAGTACAGCTGTTGATACGGCCACTGGAGCGTTTGCGTTTTTTGGATAACCAGGCCATTTTTGACTCATTGGCAGTCTGAGTTCCCTAGAACACATTTTCCCAGATACACACAGAACACAGACACAGATATCACCCAAGTATAGCCAAGATTTCCTTCCTCGCCCTGGATGCTGTCATTGAAGAGCCCAGCAGCCCATCCGTCCTCGTGAACCGCCCCACTGAAAAAAAAAAAAATTATCTTTTCCAGGCTGTTTCTTCAAAGGGTAAAGATATTTTAAATTGCAGTTATCTTTTCCAACAAAGTGATTTTGTGATTCCTTTGAAAAGGAGGGTAAGCTTGCCAGAGAAAGATAGCGACAGGGAGCAAGACAAGGTGACACAGAGAGAGGGGCAAAAGGGCCAGGGAGCAGGGCAAAGGGAAGAAGAGGCCAAAATGAGAGACAAGGAGCAGGAGACAGAGACGGTGGGAAAAATCCTTGAATGGGCAGTAGGAGAGACAGACAAAGGAGAAGTGGGCGCCGGGCTGCGGGACAGAGACAGGAAGGAGGAAACGCAGTGACAGGGAGCAGGGCAGAGCGACAGAGAAACAAAAACAAAGAGGGAAGAGGACAGAGAAACCAGGAGTAAGACAAGGAGAAGGGCAGAGAAACAGGAACCGGGGTGGGTAGGGAGCAGGACCAAGAGATGGGGCGAGGATGGAGATGGAGGAAGAAACCTGGGATGGCCAACAGGACAGGGAAGAATATGACTGTGGGTAGGGAGCAGGACACAGGGATACAGCGAGAAACAATGGGACAGGGAGCAGCATTAAAGGTCAGAAAGAATAAGAGATGAACAGGAAGGAGGAATGGAACGCCGAGATGCTGAACAAAAAACGCCAGCAACAGTGAGCGAGACAAACGAATAGAGAGAGAAGGGCAAGGCAGGAAGAAGAGAGATAGGAAGGTGGGAGATAAGACCTGCACGTACAGGTACTGAGAAGAAAAGAACAGCAGGGAACAGGCCAGAGAAACTGTGGGGAAAAAGAGACTGATGCAGATCAAGACAAAGATATGGAAAAGGGAAAAACAGCTATAGAAGATGGAGCAGGACACAAAAATAGAGAGAAAAGGAGAGGTATAGGGAAGCAAAATTTTAAAATAATAATAATAAACCAAAACCACCACCAAGGAGGGGCAGGGAGGCACTAGGACGTGCAAGTGGGGGACGAGGCCCCGAGGGCCAGGGACTCACAGCGGCTCTCGCTTTCGGTGGCTGCCAGGAGGCTTCTAACAGCTCAGACGCTCCCGTCTCCTTCTCTCCTCCCTTCCTCTCCGGTAACTTGGGGCGCTCGGCCGTCCTCAGCCTAGGAGAACACGGTGGGGTGTCAGGGCTCCTACGAGACGAGGCTTCGGGGACATGGAGCCTCGCTGGCTCGCTCGCCAGGCAGCCGTCCCGCTCCAGGATACGCGCACGGACCCTGCCGCGCACGTTGGCCCCCGGCCCGCCGCACGCCGCGCAGAGGGAGCCTTCGCCACCCGGAGAGAGGGGCTCGCTCTCTCGCCCGCCGCAGGAAGCGGACGTTGGGCCGACGGCCCCGCATTTCTTCCTCTTTACCTCTCCCCAACCTCTCTGGCTCCAGCAGCAGCAGCCCCCGTCCACGCACGGGACGTGCTCCCCTGTCCCTTCTCCCGCCACGCTGCCAGACGAGCCTCGCCAGCCCGAGGCGGGCGCAGCCAACGGCATCCCCCAGGATGGGAGCGAACGGCCACATCCTCAGCGCGGCCTCTGGGAGAGGGAGAGAAGAAGCAGCGGCCGTTAGCACCGTAGCTCACCCCTGCCCCAGCCTGCTCCTTCCGCAGGGGCCACCGGAGAGGTGCCGAGGGCCGGCTTGCCGCCTTCACGACGGGGCTAGGGAGCGGCCCAGGAACACGGGACGGGCTCGCAGGAGCTGCCGGAGCTGGGGGCGGCTGCACGGGGCGAGCGGGGCCGCGGGAGGAGGCTCGGGGGGAGCTCTGGCGAGCTGGGGACGCACCCGGCGTCTGCCCCCGGCCGGCTGTCGCCTCCTGCTCCTCTGCTGCACGCTGGGGACGGAGGACGGCGCCGCGTCTCCCACCCGGGCGCTGCTCCCCAGGTTCCATTCCCCGCCTGGGCTGGCGGGTCTGCTGAGCATCGGGCGTTCACAGCTCCCCCTCAGAAACACAGAAATTCCAAATTAGAGTTCAGCCTCTGAAAAATATAGAGCAGGAGAAAGCAGAGGAATTAGTCAGAAGAAGGGACAGGAGAGCAGCTGAGCTAACGGAGGATTCGAGGGAAACGGGCCACCTCAACACACAAGGCATCCTCAAAAAATCAGAGCAACTGCAGCAACGCCAGACAGCATTAAGACAAACTGACACCGTTTAGGACACGCTCAGCATAAAAGCAAACACATCCACCGGTGCAGGAAAGCATCTCGCCCCTTCCCCACAGCACCGCCACAGGACACAGCCCTGTGAGGCCACAGGACGGGCTCGTACTGAAACGGAGAAATAAGCTTGACAGCAGAGTCAATTACACCGTTAAGCAGGCAATGTTTCTTTCATCTGCACTGGGGAGCTCTGGGGGTCGTCCTCTGTAAGTGCTCCCACGACTGGATGCTCTTGCATTGCTTATAGTCACACAGCTGCTACACATTAATTACAATTGTTTTAAATTTTAAACATACAATATATCTAGCCTAAGAAATAATTGATGAAGTTAGTTATAAGTGTTTAGTTTCTCACTGACAACACATCTATTAGTTAAAAATAAACTAAGCTCTCAGCTTCTAAACAATGTGTTATTCAATCTTCTGTCTCCCTCTTGTCATGCAGAAGGATCTAAAAGGTGAAAAACATCCCCTCATCGTGCAGGCGGTCAGAAAGCATTTACCCCACGTGAACCGGTTAATGAAGGGTACATCTTCTATAACTTCATTGCAGTATACATTAACTTGGTAGCTTCTCTTGAATTCCCCCCTTTTCAATATACTTGCAAACTCTTTGGCAGTATAAATCTACGAAATATTATCATCTCGGGTTGTGGTACAGCACAATTATTTGTTACCCACTAGCGGTACCAAACAGAACACTGTAGCGTAATGTAAGTAAAAACGACTAGCATCAAAATCAGAGTCCTAAGATCAATGCTGACAGAACTGCGAAGCCGCAGCTCCTGCCGGTTCTGGCGTTGGTTTCTGGCACTCCTGACCGCTTCGGGTCAAACGGCGCCTCTTCCCCCGGCCGTGCGCTGCAGTACCCGAGTTTCGCCACAGGGCGGCAGCACTGAGACCGCCGCGGCAGCCCCGGGCGAGCGGTCGTGCCGCGTTTCGCGGGAACTCCGCAAAATAAACCCCAGAAAACAAACGCGACAAAACAAAAAAGCACACAGAGAGCCGCGGAACGAAAGCCGCACGTACAGGACACAGAACCCGCCGGGCCTCGCCCCGAGCTCCCGCCGAAGCGGCGCCCGACCCGCCACGCCACCGAGCCTGCCACCGCGCCTTAGCTCTTGTTTGAAACGTCTCCCCCCGACTAACGGGGGCTGCGCCGCTCCCGGAGGGACTGCTGTCCCGGAGGGACACACGGCTCCAGACCGCAAGCCTTCGGCGCACCTGCCCTCGGGGTCACACACCTCCCACCGGCTTCGCCAACTCGGCCGTAAGGGCAGGGGGGAAACCGAACCGAACGCCTCCTCACCGCGCCGGCCCCTCCCGCTCCTCCCGTTCCAACGGCACGGTCACCCTCGCCGCGGCCGCACTCACCTGCCGCCTCTTTCGCCGCTCCGTTCCCCTCGCACTCTCCCACCGTCCCGCCGGGCTCCGCGGGCACCGACACCCGCCGCGCCCCGGAGACCTCCGCGGCGGGAGGCCCCCGGCTGTCGCCTCCTTCCCCTCTGCCTTTCTGCCGCCTCCGGGGACCTCACGAAGGGCTGCCCTGAGCCGCCTACCTCCAGGTCCCCGGGCGCCGGTTGCAGCAACCGCTCCGCAACCGCCCCGACCCCCGTTCCCGTTAATTCCCGGTACCCACCCCGAGACACCACGGACCCGCTCGCCAGGACCCGCGCTGATTGGCTGCTTTCCACCCCCCCACACTGTCCTCCTATTGGATGCTCCGTCCGGTGCCCAGGAGCCAGCAACGCCCGCCCCTCCGGCAAAATGATAGCCTGCCTAGGCACGTCAATCACCATTTTCTCCGCCTATCAGAGCTCGCAGTGAGGGCAGGCGCAGTAGGGAGAGAGCAGCACCCGCCCCTTTCCGCAACACGATTGGCTGCCGAAGACAAGTCAATCATCATTCTCTTGGCCCATCAGTACTCGCAGTTTGCGCATGCGCAGTACGGAGCGTCCGACACCCGCCCCTCCGGCAATCTGATTGGTGGACAGAATGGCAATTGACGTGCCTTGGTAGCCTATCAGCGATCCGCCCCCCCCCCCAGCCTTCCCGCGCCATCTGATTGGCCCGCTCTGCACCCTCACCCGTCTGCTCTCCGCCCTGCCGGGACCCACACGCCCTTTGCCCGCGCGGCTTCCAGCAGCCGCGTTTGAAAGGAAACAACAAACCGCGCTCCTTTGCTTTACGCTGACAAGCGGGGCGGGTGGTCACCTACCCTTAAATTCATTGTGAACAGAGAGAGCCCTAAAGAGCTCCGGCCGGCAGGTTTCTCTCCCCTGTGCCCGGGACCAAGGAGACGCCGCCGCCTCCTGCTGCCGCCTCGCCCGTTCCTCTCGCAGCGGGGCCGCCCCGGGAGAGCCGGGCGCCTCTTTTTTTCCCGGCGGCTCGTCCGACCGCTGCCCCCCCCTTTCTGACGGGCACGACCTCGGTCGCAGCGGCAGCGCCCCCCTCTTACCCGCGGCACGGGCACCGGGCGCCGCTCCCCAGCTGCAGTTCCGGGCGGTGGCCGCCAGACGGCAGCACCGAGCGCGGTCACGCAGCGCCCCCGGGCCCCGCAGCGCGGGCGCTTTTTCTTGACCCGTGGGCAGCCTGAGCTCCCCGAACGCGCTTTCCCAGAGCCGCGCACATGGCAGACACACTGATAAAAGATAATAGCCCGACATTGCTAAAATGTGTTTTTTTCCTAAAGATGCCTTCTGTCCTAATAAAATACATTGCCTCTCCCTGTGCCCCGTGTCTTGTCTGCAGCAGTAACTCGGCTCGCCCGCAGCTGTGGCAGCTCTGCTGCTGCTACAGGGTCAGTTCCAGCCCTTACCCTCGGCTGAGCAGCAGCCGGGCAGGCGCTGCTGCTCTGGGCGCTGCGCATCCTTCAGGAACGGTTCTCAAACGATCCTGTGCAACGATGTCCAGAGCCAGGACCCCGCGACGGGGGGACAGGAGCACACGGCCGGGCCCGTCCCGGCTCGGGGCTGTTTCCGCAGTCGCTGTGAGCTGATCCGTGAGCTGGAACCAACCTCCCCATGCCCCGGCCCGGCTCTTTGTCCCCGGCTTTCCCAGGGCAGCGCAGCGGGCTGGGTCACACCAACTGTTCTCTGCCGGCACCACCCAGCCGGGTCACCTGTGTCTGCGGTTGTGGGGACACCCCACGGGCTCCCTGGAAACGGACATCACAGCACTGAGAGGGGGCGTTCAGGAGCCTCTGCGCTTTTGGGTTGGTTTGTTTGGGGTTTTTTTCCTTTTGTTGTTTTGATCGTTAGCTTCTTGTTGTCGGTTGGTTTGTTTTTAAGCTGTTACTCTATATAGCTCATCCATGGTGCTTATAGAGCATGGGTAAATCTACCCTGCTTCCTCACAGGAGACAACCATCTCGCTTTACAACAGGTGATTGAATCTGCTATAGAAAAGTTCAACCACCTCCTGTACAGCAAAGGATAAAAGAAAGTATGGATTTTTGTTGCATCTAATCCACAATGCAAGTACCCATTAACAATACATTCAAATATTCACAGTGAAGGTAGTTCCTGGCACGATTGTATTAGCATTCTTACTATTTTACGGGAGAAACACAGGGCACAGCTGATTTTGCCCACGTGCAGCGCAGTGATCACACGGGTGCGGTGAACCGGGTGGAAGGCCCTAGAAAAGGAAAATCAGCCTCCGTGTGCAGGGCCAAAACAGAAATCCTTTTCAAACTGTGCCATTTTAAAAAGCTACCAGGGGTATAAAGCAGAAAAAAGAGCAGTGAATGTGTATAATGACACAATTTGATGGTTTTCCAGTTTCATGATGTGCTCTTTTACTAACAGTGTCTGCTGGAGTGGATACCCTGGACACCAACAAGCGGGTCCTGGTGCTGTGCCCATGGTGATTCATCCACTGTGGCCGTGGGTGTCAGGCCCTGATACAATAGACACAAAACCTTGGGAGGGAGGTGATCACAGTAGAACGCTTAAAGATAATGAGCTAGCAGACTTGATTTAATCTTTACTTAAAAATACACATGGCTGCTGTCTTTTCTACAGTTTAGGTAGGACAGGCTCCAATATCTCTATGAATTACAATACATGACAAAAATTAAAGGGGGAAAGCTTTATTTTTACAATGGTAAATACAGTCTAAATCAATTTGGGAAACAGGTAAAGGGGTGTAGCAAATGAGGCACAGACGATCCTGTTTTATCTCAGAAGGCTTTGGCGTATTTACAGCTTTAGGCACAGCGTGTCCAATCCCGTATAAAATGCACTGTCCATACCAATTCAGCCTGTCCCCCGATATAAGGACATCAGGATGCCACCCTGCATTCACCAAGGGACAATCCTGATCTAATGTTCTCTGTGTATTCTACACCAATATCTGTTCGTCAACAAACCTTTTACTGGTTTCAATTTCTTTCCCTGATTATTCTTTTTCAAATACAATGCGTATGTAACATTTTGTATTGTGTAATATGCATTATATAATAGACAATATATGATTTAAAACATATCTCATTATATATTACATGTAGTGCATTACTATACTACACATCTCGGGTATACCCACCCAGACCTGTGCAGCATATTAATATTATTTACAGTGGCCACCATTAATTACAATATTCCCTGGTTGCTGTTCCCCAGGGAGTCAAACGATCCTTTTCCACTGTCACAAAATACAGCCCGGGCGGGATTTCTTCCGAATCGCTCCTGTCCCTTGTCCACTACCTATTTCACAATCACAATAACAGACAATTGGTTAACCGTAAGTATTGGACTATAAAATCACCCGAGACACAAGTAACAACAGATCACTAAAGACACAAACAATTGTACAATTGCTAAGGCACAAACAGCAAAATCACTAAAGGTACCTTTATCAAATTACTGTTCCCTTGTTTTTCTCTTTTATTTATTGTTTTCTCATTTTCCTCTTTAGTTTTTTATTTCTTTTTAATTTACCCAATTTACCAAAACGCGCAGACCCAACGCGCTGGTGTCGCCCACGTCTCGCGCAGGCAGCCTGCAAACAAACCAGACAATGAAAGTGCCTTATCTCATTGATGGGGTTTTACCCACGTCCCGAGCTGGCCCGAGGATCCGTGATCCCTTCCGGGAATTCCCCGGTGCCGGCACAAGGTCCCAGAGATCCTGGGGTCCACGGGAGGTCAGGCAGATTATCCCATCCTCGTCGCCAGAAAACGATACCGAAAAGTCGGCAAACAGACTCTTTAACATGGTTTTGAAAGTGTTAAAAAGCAGGCACTTTTATTACGGCGCGCTGGGCACTCGGGGGATCGCTCCTCTAATCCAGCGTGCGTTCCGCTTTCCTCTGGTTTTACATATCCTGGAACTCCTGAAACAGCAAAACACGCCAACCACTGTTTACAGACGTCCCGTGCTCTTTCACCAGTGCGTGCAGCCGCAACGAGAAATCTGGAATGAGCGTCTACAGAAACACGTACGTATTTACCCACTTCAGAACAACGCGTTACATCAGCTGGCCGTACTTGTCAGTAATCCCTCCTGGATTAACACCCTCTTTGGATGGCACGGGTGCCGACTGTTGGCAATCAGGGCAGGACATAAGAACGCTCCTGGCCTGATCCGTTGTAATTTGAAATTGTCGTTTTAACGACTTTGCATTCTGGTGAAAGAGTTTATGTGATAATTTAGCTTGCTCCAAGGCTTTAGGCACAGTAAGCGGCACAGCTCGTGCATCGGCCCTCCTATTGCCTTCCGCAAGAGGTCCTGGAAGGGCAGCGCGAGAGCGGATGTGCGCTGCATAAAAACCATGACGTCTATGATTTATTAGGAACCATAGCATTCTCAATTCAGCCATCAAAAGAGGATTATCCTCTTCCTTCAGAAAAGAAGCTTCCAGGCGGTTAAGTATGCCAGCTGCATAATATGAGTCAGTTACAACATTCAAAGGCTCATTACAGAACACTCAAAAGTGATCCTAACAGCTGTCAGCTCAAGAACTTGTTTGACCCCTGGTCTCCTTTTTCTACCTTGTGTTTGGAACACTGGGTATCTGAGTTTAGCCACGTAATTACAACTTTACGTGAGCGACCAAAGGCATCAGTAAATACAGTCTTGTCACTTACTGGTCGTTGCTGACAGCAGCATTTGCCCTACAACGGTAAATTACCAATTTCAGCCCACAGTTTATGTTGGGGGTAATAAACTGATATGTTCCCTGCATATGTTGCCAATGCAATCTGGAAATTCACATCTTCAGTTAATTACCATTGCAAATTCTCCTTTGTTGTAGGAATAAATATACATTCAAAGTCTGTCCCATACATAGCACATAAACATTCTCTGCCTTTAATTATTGGGTTTGCATACATTTCTTTTATTATCCAAACTGTTTTCATTGGTGTGTGAGCTAGAAAAACCCATTCCAACTCTTAAAGAATCACTTAATGACTTGTCCCATTGAAACGGTACTGCAAACGGTTGGACGGTATTGGCTATGAGTGCCAGCCAAACTGGCAGCTGCAAATTGCGTCCCCATCCCTATTTTTGTTCAACAGCATCGAATACTTTCTATATGGCCTGCTGAGCTTTGTCATCCAATACCTGAGTAGACAATAAATTCAGGTCTCCTTTCAAAAGTGTAAAAAGTAGACACAGTTCCTCTGTGGCAATGCCCAAAATAGGTCGGAGCCAATTTATGGCTCCTAGCAATTTTGTAAGTCATTTAAGGTCATGATATTATGGAATTTAAGAGTTACTGGCTAAGGAATAATTTCTTGTTCTGTTATTTGCCACCCCAAATATTTCCATGGAGCAGTTTTCTGAATTTTTTCTTGTGCAATTTGTAATCTAGCCTTTTGTATAGCGTTACATAGGACTTGCATTACTTGTTGTAGTTCCTGCTCTTATAACATGACAAGCAAGATATCATCCATATAACGACAGATACAAGCTGAGGGGTACAGCTTCCTCACAGGTTGTACAGCTGCTGCAACTACTGTCTTGCAAATGGTTGGACTATTTCTCATCCCTTGTGGTGATACCACCCAATGCTATCTCTTCATAGGCTCCTCTTGATTAAGTGAAGGAACACAAAATGCAAATCTGGGGGCATCCTCAGGATGTAGCAAGGTGGCACAGGTGTCCATGCCATAATTTTGATTTCACCTTGATAATCAGAGTCAATTACTCCAGGTAAAACAAACAAACCCAATTTGGTAGTAGATGATCAACCTATTAACAAAGCATGCACACTAGGCACTAAAGGCCCCCACACTCCTCTGGGAATAAGCAATACCACAGCAGTAATTAATTATCATCACTGACGGGCTGGCAGCCAAGTCCAGCCCTGCACTTCCAGCTGTTCCAGGGAAGAGATCTCGGGTCATGAGTTTAGACTTGAATTTATTTGATGGGGGTGGGGGAAGTCCTGTCCCCCACCTCCTGGGAAGGGTTAATTGGCTCCCCCTTTACATTAATCCTTGAATGATGTTCACTCACACAGTGCTTGCCCTTTCCCCATTTTGGACGACCTCTAGGAGGTACAGCCTTCGAAGTCTGGCGTGCATACTTTGTGTAATCTTTCTTTACACGACCCAGTGTCCCACAACAAAAACAATTCGATTTCAGTTCTGTTCCCAATACTTGTAACTGTGCTGCTAAAGCAGCAGCTAGAGAGCTGGTATAATGTTCAGTTGACTTATGTTTTGACACACTCTCATATCTGCTATAGTACACCTTTCCCTATTCCCCAAATCCTGCAACACACGCTGACAATCAGCATTAGCATTCTCAAAAGCCAATTATTTTAGTAACAACTCATGCGCTGTGTCATTATCAATTTGTCTCTCCAAAGCAGTTTGCAAGCGGTCTAAAAACAGCGCATAAGGTTCCTGTGATCCTTGCAAGATTTTTGAAAAGGACGTATTGGCATCTCTCCCAACCTCCAGTAACTTCCGAACCACTTTCATTGCTAGTTTTGCTATTACACCACATATATATCTCTCTGGGTTACGCAACTTGATTATCTGGCAAAGCGTGGGCACATTCCCCAGCTAAAGGACTGCAATCAATCCATCTCATCCGATATGCATTATCAACGGTCTCTGTAGTACAGTTCTCCCAAAAATCAGATAACTACTAGTCAATATACTGTACGGTTAAGATCATTTTCAACAAAGAACGCCAGTCATGTGGAGTAAGTTCGTAAGAGGAGCTTAATGCTTCAAAAATGTATAACAAATGATAAAGTAACCCCATTTTCTTTAGCTAATGTTGGTAATTCCTTTACAACATCATACGGTAGCTGCTGAAAGCCTGGAGATTGCTGTTCACAACAGATCACTGGCCATGCCGTAACCACTTTCGAGTCTCCTGTTTTCAAAGCCTCTTCTCTACCTTTATCCCACATGGTTTAATTAGTGTGCACTTTCGGTTGCAAAGTAACATCCGGGGGGAATAAATCAGGCTCTTACTCTGGGTCCGTCGGGCCAGGATCAAGGGGCTTGTCAGGCGACTCCCACAAACCATCATTTGCCAAAAGTGTTCACTGTAGTGTACATGCAGGGGCTTTGTTATCAGCCAATCCTTTATCCACTACTACATCTGTGGTCAGTGCATTTTTGCCTAATCTATCTACAGGATCCCCCTCCTTCCCTGGCAAGGGAGGAGCAGAAGGTTCACAATTAGTTGCAACCCGCGCAACTACTTCCTTCTGAGTCGCTATTAAAGCAGACATAATTTTTGCCCAAGTAGATAAATATTCACAAGCAGCTTTATCTCCAGTTGCTGCCTGTTCATATAATTCTCGTTCAACTTTCTGCCATGCCTCCAACTAAAATGTACCAGTTGTAGGAAAGTCCAGCACATGATCAGCAAGCCTTTCTTATAAAGTCATTAATCGGACTACTGGTACATTGTGATTTTGCTTTCTTAATAAAAGTTGAAGGACATCTAGGGTTTGTTTGGTTCAAGGGATAACTTCCCTCCTATGGTTCCAAATTGCTCATCTTTTCTTGCTGATGGGCGCACGCTGTGGTTTCTGTTTCCTGGCTCTGTTTCCCTGTCCTTGTTCAATTGGGCTTTGCCACCAGAACGGCTGCTGCCTTTACAGCCGCACTCAAAGTCCCTGTTCGGGTGCCATTTGTAGCGAATGTGGCACCGACTCTCTTTTAAGGTGAGACAAGAGACATTTGTTACAAACTCAGGTTTGCATTTATACTCGCTATGATGCTTGCTCAAGCATTTGCTGATTTGGTAAGTTCGTCATAACATAAGTGATATATTGTTACTGCCATAAAAGCACCGTTGTCTATACCACAAGCTACCCCCGTCATCCCCCTTGATGTATCATTCCTGTACCAATCCCTCTGTCCTCGATGTATCACGTAGCATACAGTACTTGCTTCTTGTGTTATTCCACTAATGATTGTTCTCACGCTGTCAACTCCCACAGTTTCTCATAGGCCCAATGTCAGAATACTGCCACAATCACCTTTCTCCTTCCTTGAGCTCTCCTGACCTGCGGTTCCACCACCGTTGTCTTCTTTCTTGATCCCTCTTGACTCACAGGTGCCCTCCAATCCTCTTTCTCGATCACTCTTCCTCACAGGTTCGCCTCCTTCCTTGCTTTTCCTTTGCACGCTGCTCCACCTGAAGAGAAACACACAGAGGACTGAGCTACATCAGCCCCAGGGCACTACAGTCAGACGGGGGCTGCATCTGGGGGCTGACACCTCCCCACACCCCACAGCGTGCCCGCCTTGCCTTGGCCCCAGCCCCTCACACCGCCCTTATCCTCAGCTCTGCCCCTCCGCTGCAGCACAGCTTCCGCACATGCCCTGCTCAGGCTGGACCCCAGTTTCATGGGTTAGAGATATCATAGCTCAGTACAAATCCCCACAGTCCTCACCTGCTGTTTGGTGCTTGCGGAGGGTCACACTCACTGTGCCCCAGGACACTGGCCCTGCCCGGCCCTGCGGGAGTGTCTGGAGCTGCCGCTGGCTGGTTCTCCAGCTTTAGGGTCACCCGCAGAAGCCCGCTCTCCTCAGCTCTGCACACCCATCCAGTTGCGCCGCCCAGGCAAAGTCAGCTTCACCCTCTGCTCTACACCTCACCTGCAAACAACCAACTTTCAACTGACAACTGTCCAAAACCCACCGACAAACTCTCCAAATCTCAGCCTTTCGTTTGCAACTGCTGCCTCTAGTGCATCTCACAGACAAGCCTTCAAAATCCCCTCATCCTGCAATAACACTCCAGCACTGATCACCTGCGGGAACAACTACCACAATACCATGCAAACACCAACCAGTTCTGGCACGGAAATATCACTTTCTCCTCAAGATTCCACCCGACACCAACTGCTGACAAACACACGCTGTCCTCACCAAAGCCAAACGCTGCAACAACCAGCGACAACTCAAATTTGCGTGTGTGGCGCAAAATCGCAGGTGTGAGCTAACGCAGAGCTGGGCTTGAAAGCTGCAGAGTGTGCACCCTGTGGTATAACGTGGCGAGCTACTGCCATTCTGCCTTCTCCCTGGGAGAAGCGCGTGAGCAGAGGCTGCTTCAAGGCACGATGGGAACGGTTTGGTTCTCCGGGTCTCTCAGGGCGAGAGCGATAAATGTGATCTGTGTCGTGGCGCAGGAACTTCCCGTACACTTGCTCCTCCATTCGGTCTCGGGTGCTGCAAGAGAGGGAGCGAGAGATTCAGGGCAAGATTGACAACCTCGGCGTCCCCGTCCCAGCCACGGGTCACCCAAACCTGCAGACATCCCGGGAGGCCCCCTAAGATTTACACTCCCCTATGCCCCACCCTTGAAGCCTGGACATCGCCAGAACCACAGAGCAAGTATTTCTTGAGGAGGCACCCAAAGGGTCCGTGTTCTCTTTCAGGCAGATGCTAGCGCAAGATTGCAAATCATCTCACAGCTACCAGGAAGGTAAAAAACAACGTCTTGAAATGGGAAAGGAACAGGTATTGTTTCTCTTCATCACCTCCCTCATTGCCACGTTATCAAGGTCTCCCGCAATGTTCCACAGGAAACTTGAAGCTTGGAATTCCTGGTATTCTGAACCTGGGCAAGAAAGGAAGAAAAGCATGAGACTGATCATAAAGAGGGTGGCTGCTCGTAACATGGAAAGAGCAGTAACAAGGTAAAAAGATATCACTTTTCCTTAGAGAGCTCTCAAAGCTGCCTGTTAAGGACAAGAAAAACAAACTTGTGACGGACCATTACTTAAAATCCAAGGCCCAGGAAGCGATCTAATGTACATTGAAACGCGGGCCACGAGACAGTGGAAGTGCCACGAGCTGAGACTGAAGGGACAGAGGATGAATTTCCAAAGAAGTTTAGGTTTCGATGTCAAAACGGAAAATTCTACGTCATTAAAATATAATGCAAAAGTCAGTGTAAAATCAAGTAAGGCAACGACTCCAAATGAACTCCCAGGCGCTTCAGTCACTCAGGAGATCAAAAATGCGGATCATTTCTCACCTGCCCACCTCCCAAACCCCAGCCTATGTCCCCTGCTTCCAGCTTACCTGAGCCCAGATTAAAGGAGGATTTCAGAGGCCATGCCAAGTTCTGCTGCTCCTCGTTCGGGTTGCCAGTCTTCCTCCTCGCTCTGGAATTGCAGGTCAACCGCCTTCCTGTTCTTCTTTGATGGACGCTGAGCTGCCGCGTTACCCGCTGCCGTCTGAGCGGATCTCGGGGAGCCTCTGGAACCGCCAGAGCGCTCCCCCCACCAACATTCTCTTGCCTTGTTTTCGGGGTTCCTCTTCACCAGCTGAGGCGCCCTCCCACCCCCCGCCGCCCTCTTACCTTTTTCTAGAGGTCTCTTGAGCCACCAGCAAGCTCCCCCGCACCTTCCCTCAGCGATCTTGGCCCGCCAGAGGCCTGCCCCTCGTCAGCCTCCTCCCCTTTTCCTGGGTGCTGCTTGAACCACTGGTGGGCTCCCCTCCACCATCCTCTCGTCCTTTGTAGGGGAGTCTCGTGACTCACCAGAGCGCTCTCCGCCGTTGCCTTGCTGGGGTTATTGACACCGCTTGACTTGCCAGAGCGCTCCCCCTCGCAGTTCTCTTGTTGGATTTCTTGGGACCTTTTGAACCATTGGAACAACGGGAATGCTCCCCCCCACTGTGACCTTGCCTTTCTTCAGTGCGATCTTGACGTGCTGGAGCACTTCCCCGCGCCGTCCTCTTGCCTTTTACTGGGGAGTCTCTTGAATATCCACAGCACTCCCCCCTGCCATCCTTTACCAGATTTTTTGACACTTCTTGACATCTCGGAGTGCTCTCACTCACCCTTGTCTTGCCTATTTTCAGGGCGCTCCTGTCCCGCTGGATGCTCCTCCCTGCTGTCCTATTGCCAGATTGAGAATTCTCGACCTGTCCCAGCGCTACCCCACCGTCCTTCTGCCTTCTACCTGGGAAGTCACTTGAAGAACTGGAGCACTCCCCCCTGCTGTCCTCTTGCCTTTCTTCACTGAGATTTTGGCCTGCCAGAGCACTCCTCCCTGTTGTCCTCTCACTGGATTTCTTGGGACCTCTTGACCCACTGGGTTTCTCCTCCCGCTGTCCTTTTGCCTTTCTTTAGTACAATCTCAGCCTGCTGGAGCGCTCCCCCTCGCCGTCCTCCTGCTGGATTTCTTGGAACCTCTTGACCCATTAGGGCGTTCCCCCTGCCACCCTCTTGTGTTTTCTGGGGGAGTCTTGTGACCAACCAGAGTGCTCCCCCCCACCATCTTCTTCCCCTTTTCCTGGGTGCTTCTTGATCCACCAGAGTGCTCTCAAAGCTGCCTGTTACCATCCTCTAACCATTCTCTTGCCTTTTTTTGGGGGAATCTTGTGACTCACCGGAGCGTTTTCCACCATTGTCTTGCTGGATTTCTTGACACCGCTTGACCTGTTGGAGCGCTCTCCCTCACAGTTCTCTTGCTGGATATCTTGGGACCTCTTGAACCACTGGAGAGCTCCCACCTGCCACCTTCTTACCGCATTTATCGAGACTTCCTGATCTGCTGGATTGCTCTCCCCACCGGCCTTCCTCTTGCACTTTTTGGGGGAGCCTTCTTGACACGTCCGAGTGCTCTCCCTCACCCTTGTCTTGCCTCTAGTCAGGGCGCTCTTCTCCCGCTGGAACGCTCCTCCCCGCCATCCTATTGCCAGACTGAGAATTCTTGACCTGCCGCAGTCCTGCCCCGCCATGCTCCTGCCTTCTGCCTGGGAAGTCACTTGAAGAACTGGAGCGCTCTCCCCCGCTGTCCTCTTGCCTTTCCTCAGTGGGATTTTGGCCTGCTAAAGAGCTCCTCCCTGTCGTCCTCTTGCTGGATTTCTCGGTACCTCTTGACCCACTGGGTCTCTCCTCCTGCCGTCCTTTTGCCTTTCCTTAGTACATTCTTGGTCTGCTAGAGTGCTCCCCCCCACCATCCTCTTGCTGGATTTCTCGGGACCCCTTGTCCCATATAGGACATTCCCCGCCACCACCATCCTGTTGTGTTTTTTAGGAGAGTCTTGTGATCGACCAGAGCGCTCCCCCCTTGACATCCTCTTCCCCTTTTTCTGGGTGACTTTTGAACCACTGGTGAACTCTCCCCCATCATCCTCTTGCCACATATATTGAGACTTGTTGATCCGCCAGAGCGCTTCCCCCACTGTCCTCTTGCCAGATTTACTGATACCTCTTGTCCTGTCAGAGCGCTCCCTCTCGCAGTCCTCTTTGTTCAGTTTGTAGGGTAGGAGGGGGGATCTCTGATTACAGAAAGGTCCCTTTGTTCTAGGAGACATTCCCTTGCTCCATGCTTCAGGTTGCCCATCTTCCCTCTCATTTTCAATGTGCACGTCCATCACCTTCCTCCTCTTCTTTCTTGATCCCTCGACTCCCGGATGAACTCAAATCCTCTTTCTTGATCACTCTTTCTCGTAAGTTCACAACCTTACTTTCCTTTCTTGCTTTCGCCTTTGTGAGCTGCTCCACCCAAACCGAAATGCCCTGAAGACAGAAATACACCCACCCCAGGCCCGTACAGTCACATAGGGGGTGAGTCCGGTCGCTGACCCATCCCCACATCCCACAGCAAGCCCACCTTGCCTTGGCCCCGGCCCCCCGCACAGGCCTTCCCACCAACCCAGCCCCTCCGTAGCAGCACAGTTTCCCAGCATGCACCCCACAAAGACTTTCTTTGCCAGTCACCCCTGGCACTTACAGCAACACACCACATCAGCATCAAGAGCCCTGGGAGTGGAGAGCTGGCCAGGCCCTCACCCCGGCAGGATCCTCTTCCCCCTCCTTTACCTGCTGGCAGACAGACACCTCCCAAGGGATGACCACCCTGCTCCCTTAACTGCTCCCAAGTCCAAGAGCCCAGCCCCTGCTCACCACCCCCACCTCCCAAAACACAGCCAACAGCCCCTGCTCCCATTTTACCACTTTACCCCCGAGCACGGTTTCTAGGGGTGGGAGGGGGACGCACTTATCACAGATCGTTCCCTGTGCTTAAGGATACATTCTCCTTCTCGCTGGCTCAGGCTGCCCATCTTCCTCCTCACTCTTGACTCGTAGCTCCATCACCTTTCTCCTCTTTTGTCCCCTCCTGACTCACAGGTCCACCACTGTCATCTTCTTTCTTGACTCTGCTTGACTCACAGGTGCGCTCCAATCCTCTTTCGTGATCGCTCTTCTGTGTCAGTACACGGAAGACCGGGCACATGAGAAACTGCAAGAGTCAACAGCATGAGAACAAGCATTAGTGGAAAAATACAAGAACAAAGGACTGTATGCTATGTGATACATCAAGGACAGAGGAGTTGATACAGGATTGATGCATCAAGGACAGAGGGACAGCTTGTGATAGACAAAAAAGGTGTTTATGGCAGTGACTTTGGTGGGAACACAAAACACATCACTTATGTAATGACTAACTTAGCTAATCAACAAATGCTTGAGCAAGCATCATAGCGAGTATAAACGCAAGCCTGAATTTGTAATAAACATCTCTCATTGCACCTTAAAAGAGAGTCCGTACCGCATTCGCTACAAATGGCGCCCTGGAACAGGGACTTTCAGCGTGCCTATAAAGGCAGTAGCCGCTCTGGTAGCGAAGCCCAATCGAACCAGGAAACAGGACCGGGAACCAGGACAGTGCGCGCCCACCACCAACGAAAGGTGAGCGACTGGGAACCATGGGAGGGAAGTTATCCCTTAAGCAAAGACAAACCCTGGATGTCCTTCAACATGCGCTACAAATGCAAAATCAGGATGTATCAGGGGTCTGATTGGTGAGTTTATTACAATGGATTGCTAATCATGTGCTAGACTTTCCTACAACTGGTACATTTCAGTTGGAGACATGGCACAAAGATGAATGAGAATTATATGAACAGGTAACGACTGGAGATAAAGCTGCTTGCAAATATTCATCTACTTGGGGAAAAATTATGACTACTAAGATACAGGATACAGGACTGATACATCAGGGACAGAGGGACAGCTTACTATAGAAAAAAATGCGTATATGGCAGTTACATCGCTCATGTAATGTCTAACTTAGCTAAAGAGCAAATGCTTGAGCAAGCATCATAGCGAGTATAAATGCAAACCTGAGTTTGTAATAAATGTCTCTCATGGCACCTTACCGTGAGTCCACGCCAGATTCGCTACACTCTTCCTCATAGGTTCACCACCTTCCTCTCCTTCCTTGCTTTTCCTTTGCACGCTGCTCCACCTGAAGAGAAACACACAGAGGACTGAGCTACACCAGCCCAAGGGCACTACAATCAGACAGGGGCTGAGTCCGGGGGCTGACACCTCCCCACACCCCACAACGAGCCCACCTTGCCTTGGCCCCGGGCCCTCGCACATGCCTTAGAGATATCATAGCTCAGTACAAATCCCCACAGTCCTCACCTGCTGTTTGGTGCTTGCGGAGGGTCACACTCCCTGTGCCCCAGGGCACTGGCCCTACACGGCCAAGCTCGGCAGCGGGACTGTCTGGAGCTGCCGCTGGCTGGTTCTCCAGCTTTAGCGTCACCCGCAGAAGCCCGCTCTCCTCAGCTCTGCACACCCATCCAGTTGCGCCGCCCAGGCAAAGTCAGCTTCACCCTCTGCTCTACACCTCACCTGCAAACAACCAACTCTTCAACTGACAACTGTCCAAAACCCACCGACAAACTCTCCGCACCTCAGCCTTTCGTTTGCAACTGCTGCCTCTAGTGCATCTCACAGACAAGCCTTCAAAATCCCCTCATCCTGCAATAACACTCCAGCACTGATCACCTGTGGGAACAACTACCACAATACCATGCAAACACCAACCAGTTCTGGCACGAAAATATCACTTTCTCCTCAAGATTCCACCCTACACCAACTGCTGACAAACACACGCTGTCCTCACCAAAGCCAAACGCTGCAACAACCAGCGACAACTCAAATTTGCGTGGGCGGTGCAAAATTGCAGGGGTGAGCTAACGCAGAGCTGGGCTAGAAAGCTGCAGAGTGTGCACCCTGTGGTATAACGTGGCGAGCTACTGCCATTCTGCCTTCTCCCTGGGAGAAGCGCGTGAGCAGAGGCTGCTTCAAGGCACGATGGGAACGGTTTGGTTCTCCGGGTCTCTCAGGGCGAGAGCGATAAATGTGATCTGTGGCGTGGCGCAGGAACTTCCCGTACACTTGCTCCTCCATTCGGTCTCGGGTGCTGCAAGAGAGGGAGCGAGAGATTCAGGGCAAGATTGACAACCTCGGCGTCCCCGTCCCAGCCACGGGTCACCCAAACCTGCAGACATCCCGGGAGGCCCCCTAAGATTTACACTCCCCTATGCCCCACCCTTGAAGCCTGGACATCGCCAGAACCACAGAGCAAGTATTTCTTGAGGAGGCACCCAAAGGGTCCGTGTTCTCTTTCAGGCAGATGCTAGCGCAAGATTGCAAATCATCTCACAGCTACCAGGAAGGTAAAAAACAACGTCTTGAAATGGGAAAGGAACAGGTATTGTTTCTCTTCATCACCTCCCTCATTGCCACGTTATCAAGGTCTCCCGCAATGTTCCACAGGAAACTTGAAGCTTGGAATTCCTGGTATTCTGAACCTGGGCAAGAAAGGAAGAAAAGCATGAGACTGATCATAAAGAGGGTGGCTGCTCGTAACATGGAAAGAGCAGTAACAAGGTAAAAAGATATCACTTTTCCTTAGAGAGCTCTCAAAGCTGCCTGTTAAGGACAAGAAAAACAAACTTGTGACGGACCATTACTTAAAATCCAAGGCCCAGGAAGCGATCTAATGTACATTGAAACGCGGGCCACGAGACAGTGGAAGTGCCACGAGCTGAGACTGAAGGGACAGAGGATGAATTTCCAAAGAAGTTTAGGTTTCGATGTCAAAACGGAAAATTCTACGTCATTAAAATATAATGCAAAAGTCAGTGTAAAATCAAGTAAGGCAACGACTCCAAATGAACTCCCAGGCGCTTCAGTCACTCAGCAGATCAAAAATGCGGATCATTTCTCACCTGCCCACCTCCCAAACCCCAGCCTATGTCCCCTGCTTCCAGCTTACCTGAGCCCAGATTAAAGGAGGATTTCAGAGGCCATGCCAAGTTCTGCTGCTCCTCGTTCGGGTTGCCAGTCTTCCTCCTCGCTCTGGAATTGCAGGTCAACCGCCTTCCTGTTCTTCTTTGATGGACGCTGAGCTGTCGCGTTACCCGCTGCCGTCTGAGCGGATCTCGGGGAGCCTCTGGAACCGCCAGAGCGCTCCCCCCACCAACATTCTCTTGCCTTGTTTTCGGGGTTCCTCTTCACCAGCTGAGGCGCCCTCCCACCCCCCGCCGCCCTCTTACCTTTTTCTAGAGGTCTCTTGAGCCACCAGCAAGCTCCCCCGCACCTTCCCTCAGCGATCTTGGCCCGCCAGAGGCCTGCCCCTCGTCAGCCTCCTCCCCTTTTCCTGGGTGCTGCTTGAACCACTGGTGGGCTCCCCTCCACCATCCTCTCGTCCTTTGTAGGGGAGTCTCGTGACTCACCAGAGCGCTCTCCGCCGTTGCCTTGCTGGGGTTATTGACACCGCTTGACTTGCCAGAGCGCTCCCCCTCGCAGTTCTCTTGTTGGATTTCTTGGGACCTTTTGAACCATTGGAACAACGGGAATGCTCCCCCCCACTGTGACCTTGCCTTTCTTCAGTGCCATCTTGACGTGCTGGAGCACTTCCCCGCGCCGTCCTCTTGCCTTTTACTGGGGAGTCTCTTGAATATCCACAGCACTCCCCCCTGCCATCCTTTACCAGATTTTTTGACACTTCTTGACATCTCGGAGTGCTCTCACTCACCCTTGTCTTGCCTATTTTCAGGGCGCTCCTGTCCCGCTGGATGCTCCTCCCTGCTGTCCTATTGCCAGATTGAGAATTCTCGACCTGTCCCAGCGCTACCCCACCGTCCTTCTGCCTTCTACCTGGGAAGTCACTTGAAGAACTGGAGCACTCCCCCCTGCTGTCCTCTTGCCTTTCTTCACTGAGATTTTGGCCTGCCAGAGCACTCCTCCCTGTTGTCCTCTCACTGGATTTCTTGGGACCTCTTGACCCACTGGGTTTCTCCTCCTGCTGTCCTTTTGCCTTTCTTTAGTACAATCTCAGCCTGCTGGAGCGCTCCCCCTCGCCGTCCTCCTGCTGGATTTCTTGGAACCTCTTGACCCATTAGGGCGTTCCCCCTGCCACCCTCTTGTGGTTTTTGGGGGAGTCTTGTGATCAACCAGGCCGTTTCCCCCCACCATCCTCTTCCCCTTTTCCTGGGTGCTTCTTGATCCACCAGAGTGCTCTCAAAGCTGCCTGTTACCATCCTCTAACCATTCTCTTGCCTTTTTTGGTGGAGTCTTGTGACTCACCGGAGCGTTCTCCACCATTGTCTTGCTGGATTTGTTGACATCGCTTGACCTGCCGGAGCGCTCCCCCTCACAGTTCTCTTCCTGGATATCTTGGGACATTTTGAACCACTGGGGGGCTCCCACCCGCCATCCTCTTACCGCATTTATTGAGACGTCCTGATCTGCCAGAGCGTTCCCCCTCGCCGTCCTCTTGCTGGATTTCTTGGGATGCCTTAAACAACTGTGGGGCTCCCACCCACCATCCTCTAACCGCATTTATCGAGATTTCCTGATCTGCTGGAGCGCTCCCCCTTGCCGTCCTCTTGCTGGATTTCTTGGGATCTCTTGGACCACTGGGGGGGCTCCCACCCCCCATCCTCTTACCGCATTTATTGAGACTTCCTGATCTGCTGGATTGCTCTCCCCCTGGCCTTCCTCTTGCACTTTTTTGGGGGAGTCTTCTTCACACATCCGAGCGCTCTCCCTCACCCTTGTCTTGCCTCTAGTCAGGGCGCTCTTCTCCCGCTGGAACGCTCCTCCCCGCCATCCTATTGCCAGACTGAGAATTCTTGACCTGCCGCAGTCCTGCCCCGCCATGCTCCTGCCTTCTGCCTGGGAAGTCACTTGAAGAACTGGAGCGCTCTCCCCCGCTGTCCTCTTGCCTTTCCTCAGTGGGATTTTGGCCTGCTAAAGAGCTCCTCCCTGTCGTCCTCTTGCTGGATTTCTTGGGACTTCTTGACCCATTAGGGCGTTCCCCCTGCCACCCTCTTGTGGTTTTTGGGGGAGTCTTGTGACCAACCAGGCCGTTTCCCCCCACCATCCTCTTCCCCTTTTCCTGGGTGCTTCTTGATCCACCAGAGTGCTCCCCTGCACCATTCTTTTGCCTTTTTTGGGAGAGTCTTGTGACTCGCCGCAGAGTTCTCCACCATTGTCTTGCTGGATTTCTTGACATCGCTTGACCTGCCGGAGCGCTCCCCCTCGCAGTTCTCTTGCTGGATTTCTTGGGACGTCTTAAACAACTGAGGGGCTCACACCCACCATCCTCTAACTGCATTTATCGAGATTTCCTGATCTGCCGGAGCGCTCGCCCCTGCTGTCCTCTTGCTGGGTTTCTTGGGACCTCTTGACCCACACGAGCTCTCCTCCCCACCGTCTTCTTGCCAGACTTATTGAGACTTCTTGACCCGCCAGAGTGTTCCCCCTCATCATCCTCCTGCCTTTTTCTGGGGATTCTCTTCAACAACTGAAGAGCTCCCCCGCACTGTCCTCTTCCCTTTTTTCTGGGTGATTCGTGAATCACCGGTGAGCTTCTCCTTACCACCCTCTTGGGCTTTTTTCAGAGCAACCTTGACCCATCAGAGCACCCACTCACCGTCCTCTTGCCAGATGTACTGAGGGTTCTTCATCTGCCACAGCGCTCCCCCACGCCGTCCTCTTGCTGGATTTCCTGGAACCTTGTGAACCACTGGGGGGCTCCCACCCACCATCCTTTTACCGCATTTATTGAGACGTCCTGATCTGCCAGAGCGCTCCCCCTTGCCGTCCTCTTGCTGGATTTCTTGGGATCTCTTGGACCACTGGGGGGGCTCCCACCCGCCATCCTCTTACCGCATTTATCGAGACTTCCTGATCTGCTGGAGCGCTCCCCCTCGCCGTCCTCTTGCTGGATTTCTTGGGTCCTCTTGACCCATTAGGGCGTTCCCCCTGCCACCCTCTTGTGTTTTCTGGGGGAGTCTTGTGACCAACCAGAGTGCTCCCCCCCACCATCTTCTTCCCCTTTTCCTGAGTGCTTCTTGATCCACCAGAGTGCTCCCCTGCACCATTCTCTTGCCTTTTTTTGGGGGAATCTTGTGACTCACCGGAGCGTTTTCCACCATTGTCTTGCTGGATTTCTTGACACCGCTTGACCTGTTGGAGCGCTCACCCTCACAGTTCTCTTGCTGGATATCTTGGGACCTCTTGAACCACTGGGGAGCTCCCACCTGCCACCTTCTTACCGCATTTATTGAGACTTCCTGATCTGCTGGATTGCTCTCCCCACCGGCCTTCCTCTTGCACTTTTTGGGGGAGTCTTCTTGACACGTCCGAGTGCTCTCCCTCACCCTCGTCTTGCCTCTAGTCAGGGCGCTCTTCTCCCGCTGGAACGCTCCTCCCCGCCATCCTATTGCCAGACTGAGAATTCTTGACCTGCCGCAGTCCTGCCCCGCCATGCTCCTGCCTTCTGCCTGGGAAGTCACTTGAAGAACTGGAGCGCTCTCCCCCGCTGTCCTCTTGCCTTTCCTCAGTGGGATTTTGGCCTGCTAAAGAGCTCCTCCCTGTCGTCCTCTTGCTGGATTTCTCGGTACCTCTTGACCCACTGGGTCTCTCCTCCTGCCGTCCTTTTGCCTTTCCTTAGTACATTCTTGGTCTGCTGGAGTGCTCCCCCCCACCATCCTCTTGCTGGATTTCTCGGGACCCCTTGTCCCATATAGGACATTCCCCCCCACCACCATCCTGGTGTGTTTTTTAGGAGAGTCTTGTGATCGACCAGAGCGCTCCCCCCTTGACATCCTCTTCCCCTTTTTCTGGGTGACTTTTGAACCACTGGTGAACTCTCCCCCATCATCCTCTTGCCACATATATTGAGACTTGTTGATCCGCCAGAGCGCTTCCCCCACTGTCCTCTTGCCAGATTTACTGATACCTCTTGTCCTGTCAGAGCGCTCCCTCTCGCAGTCCTCTTTGTTCAGTTTGTAGGGTAGGAGGGGGGATCTCTGATTACAGAAAGGTCCCTTGGTTCTAGGAGACATTCCCTTGCTCCATGCTTCAGGTTGCCCATCTTCCCTCTCATTTTCAATATGCACGTCCATCACCTTCCTCCTCTTCTTTCTTGAACCCTCGACTCCCGGATGAACTCAAATCCTCTTTCTTGATCACTCTTTCTCGTAAGTTCACAACCTTACTTTCCTTTCTTGCTTTCGCCTTTGTGAGCTGCTCCACCCAAACTGAAATGCCCTGAAGACAGAAATACACCCAACCCAAGCCCGTACAGTCACATAGGGGGTGAGTCCGCTCGCTGACGCATCCCCACATCCCACAGCAAGCCCACCTTGCCTTGGCCCCGGCCCCCCGCACAGGCCTTCCCACCAACCCAGCCCCTCCGTAGCAGCACAGTTTCCCAGCATGCACCCCACAAAGACTTTCTTTGCCAGTCACCCCTGGCACTTACAGCAACACACCACATCAGCATCAAGAGCCCTGGGAGTGGAGAGCTGGCCAGGCCCTCACCCCGGCAGGATCCTCTTCCCCCTCCTTTAGCTGATGGCAGACAGACAAGACACCTCCCAAGAGGTGTCCAGTCCTCTCTCTCAACCACTCATGAGTACAAAAGCCCAGCCTCTACTCACCCACCCCGCCTCCCAAAACCCCACCAGCAGCCCCTGGTCCCAGCTGAACAGCAGCCAGTGCTGAAGATCTGGCTCGTGTTGTCGGACACAACCTTCCCATGGATGTCTGGGCCCCTGAGCAGTTTCCAGGGGTGGGAGGGCGCAGTCCTGATTACAGGGAGGTCCCTGTCCCAAGGGGGACATTTTCTTCCTCCTCACTCCTGACTCGCAGCTCCATCACCTTCCTCCTCTTCTTTCTTGATCCCTCCTGACTCGCAGCTCTACCACCGTCATCTTCTTTCTTGATCCCTGTTGACTTGCAGATGCACTCCAATCCTCTTTCTTGATCGCTCTTCCTCGTAGGTTCACCACCTTCCTCTTCTTTCTTGCTTTCGCCTTTGCGAGCTGCTCCACCCGAACAGAGATGCACAGAAAACAAAAATATACCCACCCCAGGCCCGTACAGTCACACGAGGGGGCGAGTCCGGTCGCTGACGCATCCCCACACCCCACCACAAGGCCACCTTGCCTTGGCCCCGGCCCCCCGCACAGGCCTTCCCACCAACCCAGCCCCTCCGTAGCAGCACAGTTTCCCAGCATGCACCCCACAAAGACTTTCTTTGCCAGTCACCCCTGGCACTTACAGCAACACACCACACCAGCATCAAGAGCCCTGGGAGTGGAGAGCTGGCCAGGCCCTCACCCCGGCAGGATCCTCTTCCCCCTCCTTTACCTGCTGGCAGACAGACACCTCCCAAGGGATGACCACCCTGCTCCCTTAACTGCTCCCAAGTCCAAGAGCCCAGCCCCTGCTCACCACCCCCACCTCCCAAAACACAGCCAACAGCCCCTGCTCCCATTTTACCACTTTACCCCCGAGCACGGTTTCTAGGGGTGGGAGGGGGACGCACTAATCACAGATCGTTCCCTGTGCTTAAGGATACATTCTCCTTCTCGCTGGCTCAGCCTGCCCATCTTCCTCCTCACTCTTGACTCGTAGCTCCATCACCTTTCTCCTCTTTTGTCCCCTCCTGACTCACAGGTCCACCACTGTCATCTTCTTTCTTGACTCTGCTTGACTCACAGCTGCGCTCCAATCCTCTTTCGTGATCGCTCTTCTGTGTCAGTACACGGAAGACCGGGCACATGAGAAACTGCAAGAGTCAACAGCATGAGAACAAGCATTAGTGGAAAAATACAAGAACAAAGGACTGTATGCTATGTGATACATCAAGGAAAGAGGAGTTGATACAGGATTGATGCATCAAGGACAGAGGGACAGCTTGTGATAGACAAAAAAGGTGTTTATGGCAGTGACTTTGGTGGGAACACAAAACACATCACTTATGTAATGACTAACTTAGCTAATCAACAAATGCTTGAGCAAGCATCATAGCGAGTATAAACGCAAGCCTGAATTTGTAATAAACATCTCTCATTGCACCTTAAAAGAGAGTCCGTACCGCATTCGCTACAAATGGCGCCCTGGAACAGGGACTTTCAGCGTGCCTATAAAGGCAGTAGCCGCTCTGGTAGCGAAGCCCAATCGAACCAGGAAACAGGACCGGGAACCAGGACAGTGCGCGCCCACCACCAACGAAAGGTGAGCGATTGGGAACCATGGGAGGGAAGTTATCCCTTAAGCAAAGACAAACCCTGGATGTCCTTCAACATGCGCTACAAACGCAAAATCAGGATGTATCAGGGGTCTGATTGGTGAGTTTATTACAATGGATTGCTAATCATGTGCTAGACTTTCCTACAACTGGTACATTTCAGTTGGAGACATGGCACAAAGATGAATGAGAATTATATGAACAGGTAACGACTGGAGATAAAGCTGCTTGCAAATATTCATCTACTTGGGGAAAAATTATGACTACTAAGATACAGGATACAGGACTGATACATCAGGGACAGAGGGACAGCTTACTATAGAAAAAAATGCGTATATGGCAGTTACATCGCTCATGTAATGTCTAACTTAGCTAAAGAGCAAATGCTTGAGCAAGCATCATAGCGAGTATAAATGCAAACCTGAGTTTGTAATAAATGTCTCTCATGGCACCTTACCGTGAGTCCACGCCAGATTCGCTACACTCTTCCTCATAGGTTCACCACCTTCCTCTCCTTCCTTGCTTTTCCTTTGCACGCTGCTCCACCTGAAGAGAAACACACAGAGGACTGAGCTACACCAGCCCAAGGGCACTACAATCAGACAGGGGCTGAGTCCGGGGGCTGACACCTCCCCACACCCCACAACGAGCCCACCTTGCCTTGGCCCCGGCCCTTCGCACATGCCTTAGAGATATCATAGCTCAGTACAAATCCCCACAGTCCTCACCTGCTGTTTGGTGCTTGCGGAGGGTCACTGTACGGGAATTGCGGAAGATTGGCGAGGAGGAGAAAGCTAAACACGCTCAAGTGACCCGCAGCTGGGGTATAAAGAAAACACATACATCACACTAATTGTTTTACTGACCTTGTGTGCTTGACAAGTAGAACCCCTGTGTTAGATAACACAGGCCTGGGAGAAACTCTGGACACCTTATCACTGTGTCTGAGATTCCTGCTTTGTTGTGAGAAAGAGCGGGAGGCTGCGCCTGCCTGAAGCCGTGAAATACAGGCGAGCTCAGCAGGCCCAGCGATCTTCCAGCAGGGCTGAACTGACCAGCGCCTGCGTCCCCGCTTACGCCGCCTCTGCCTGGGAGCTCAGGTGTGGCTACGGAGATCCCCCAGTAGAGAGGTAACCAAAATAAACTTGCTCTTTGCAATTACATTGGTGGCCTCTGGCTCTTCTCGCGACGTGCCTCTGCTTGTGCACACATTTGGCGTAGTCGGCAGTCGCTAGAAACAGCCATGCCGTGGCTTTTTTAAAAAAAAACACCGGGGACAGGGGAGGCCTCACGGGTGACTCCCCATATTCCGGGATGGCCCAGTACGGAGCCCTGGACCCCCGTGGCTGCTCTCCTATATGAATTGGCTCCGCCGGAGATATGGCCAGAGATTGAGGAAGGGGGGGTGGTTACTCCCCAGGCAATTGAAGCAGCCATACTGAAGTTTCCATGGAGAGCGGCTTGTAAATCTTCTCGCAAGTTAGCGGGAAGATTGGGATGGCTATTTATTACTGGTCTTAGATCTCTTAACCATGAAGTTGTTGCATTACGGAGTAAAGTCGCGGATTTAGAGAAGGAAATTGGAACTTTGCAAGAGGCAAAGGCGATGGCGCATGAAGTAATTGCATCCCAATCAGAGCGCTGCTCTGGGTTGCAGGACAAAGTGGACTGTCTGGTAGCGCGTATTGCTAATAAACGGCGAGATAAACATGGGTCACATAGAGTTTCAATTTCCGAGGTTCGTGCTCTCACCATGAAACATTCCTGGGATCCCAATGAATGGGATGGAAATATTTGCAGTGCATCCTCGGATTCCGAGATTGAATTTGAATTGGATTCAGATTCAAAAGAAAGGGATGTGGTGCAGGCACGACCCCTCATCCAGATGACGGGAGAGCAGGAACATCCTGGTGGGGGGGTACAGCTTACGCGTACTTACACTCCGAAAGAGTTAAGAGAATTTTTGGAGCTTTACCAGCAAAAGACTGGGGAAGGTATATTGGAATGGCTTTTGCGAGCATGGGATAATGGAGCTGCATCAATCCACTTGTTAGCAGCTGAAAAGGATCTCTTATGTCCTATATCTAAGAATGATTCGATACAAAGAGAATTTGTCCAGCTGCGGAATATTAGAAATGCAAATGGGGTAGACATTACCGCACCTACAGTATATCAGTGGTTGTGTGCAGCAGTTCTAGCAACACATACAGACCCTAGGGAGTTAATGTCTTCCCTCGGAAACTGGTCTACAATATCAGAGGGTACCACTTTGCTACGGCAAATGGGAATGGCTCATGCAGTGTTGACGGGGACTAGTCCAGATGATATACCGATCACAAGAAGTATCAGGATGGAGTTGTTGAAGGGAGCACCTGTCTCGGTAAAACCCTGCCTTATATCAACAATACAAGCTGCCGCGGGTAATGTAGGTGCTCTGGTGACTGCCATGAAAGATCTTGAGACTATGCTCTCAGGACCCTCTGTCCGAATAGTGAACAAGGGAAAGTCAGCAAAATCAAAAGGGTCTACGGCACAGGTGACGAGGAGACAGATGTGGCATGATCTTTTACAGGCTGGCATCCCACGATCCGAATTCGGTGGGCTGTCAACAGCAGAACTGTTTCGCCGCTGGCGACAGTTAATATCTACAGCAAAAAGCCAGCCATCTCCAGCCGCATCAGCCCCCCCGCACCCTCCCTCCACCCCGTCTGCCGCTTCAAAACAAGGCGCTGCTTGGCAGTTGCCTAAACAGCGGGACTGAAGGTTTGGCGGGTCCCCCAAGGTTGCCGCCACTGTAGCTTCCTATCGTGAGGGGGACCGACGCCCTTATGTTCCTTTAACCATAGAGTGGCGGTCTGGAGGGATTTTGAATGTGTTAGCTCTGGTGGATACGGGGGCTGAGGTCACAGTGTTGCATAGTGATATTAAGAACAAAGATGCTACATCACAGATTTGTGGTTTGGGGGGACATCCAACCCCTGCTCTCCAAGCTACCGTTACCCTCACAATCGCAAATGCCAAGCCATTTACTGCAACAGTGTTGATTGCCCCAATTAAAGAATATATTCTGGGTATTGATGTCCTAGCAGGGCGGACAGTCGAAACCTTAAATGGTCGTTTTTCTTTCGGCTCTCCATGCACTGGATTTGCTATCCGGTCTGTAACTGTCTTGCGTGGATTCCCAAAATGGGATCCTGTTGTGCTGCCTGCACCTGCCAAGGTGGTGACTATGAAACAATATCGCATCCCAGGGGGGGAGGAAGAAATTAGCGAGACTATCCAGGCACTCCAGCAAGTGGGGATTATTAGAGAAACCATGACGGCTTTCAATAATCCTATCTGGCCTGTTCGGAAAACAGATGGCACTTGGAGAATGACTGTAGACTACAGAGAACTGAACAAAGTCACCCCCCCCCTTGCAGTTACAGTGCCAGATATGGTTACACTCATAGAAAAAATTGGCAAGAACTTATTGCCATGGAAAATGGTACTAGATCTTGCTAATGCTTTCTTTTCAATTGCCATTGCCCCAGAGAGTCAAGATCAGTTTGCTTTTACCTGGCAGCAGAAGCAATATACCTTTCAGGTACTGCCCCAAGGATACAAACACAGCCCCTCTATATGCCGTCAAATGGTAGCAGCTGATGTAGCATCGTGGTCAGGTACTCTTACTGTGTACCATTATATCGATGATCTCTTGCTTATGGCAGAGTCACAACAGGAAATTGAAGCAGCTGCTGAGTCATTGCAGTCACATTTGCAAAACCGGGGCTGGACAATCAGTCCAAAGAAAATACAAGGCCCTAGCACCACTGTACAGTTCTTGGGGGTCGTCTGGCATGGGCAGATTAAGGAAATACCAAATAAAGTGCAGCAGACAGTTCAACAATTTCCTGTACCAACTGCGGTAAAGCAGCTACAGACCTTTTTGGGACTTCTGGGGTATTGGAGGACTTTTATTCCGCATTTGGCAATTTTAATGAGGCCTTTACAGAAACTAACTAGAAAGAAAGCTATCTGGCAGTGGACCAAACAACAACAAGAAGCTTTTGATGCATGTAAAAGTGCCTTGATGGAACATGCCCGGTTATATACTCCCAGGCAAGGATATCCTTTTGAACTAGAAGTAACAATTTTGGACGATGTAGTCTCTTGGGGATTGTGGCAGACAACTGGACCAAAAAATCAGAAGGAACCCGTAGGGTTTTGGTCTAAAGCACTGCAAGGGTCTGCTACTCATTATACCCCAATGGAAAAACAGATTCTGGCTGTTGTTTGGGCACTGCAGGAAACTGAACGTATCACGGGTCAAGATAGTGTAACCGTACACACCCCCATCCCTATTCATGGCTGGGTTGCAGATGACTCTGTTAGGGCCCATGCAGGAGTAGCTCAGGCAGCTACACACTGGAAGTGGAAACACTATCTGCAGCAACGATTTTTACCAGGAAACTCACATGTGACTACCCCACATGCCACCCTTCTTGGTACAATATCATTCAATCATGTGCCTGCACTTGGGGAAGCTTTTCCTCTAGGAGACATCCCGACCTCTCCTGTGGAGGAGGCTCCTCCTTACGACGAGTTAACAGAAGAGCACAAGAAGGATGCCTGGTTTACTGATGGCAGTGCAACATATACTGCAACTGGACAAAGACAATGGAGGGCGGTTGCATACGCTCCTTTACCAGGCATAATATTATGGCAAACGGGTGTACAGGCCTCTAGTCAGTGGGCTGAACTGCTTGCAGCATCCCTTGCTATCCTGGAAGGGAAGGCACATTATTTATATACCGATAGTTGGGTAGTATATAAAAGTCTCACAATGTGGTTGCCCCGCTGGGCCCAGGACAATTGGCATGTACAAAGATATCCAATATGGGGAGCAGATATATGGCAACAAATTTGGCAGCACGTACAGACATCTCCTTTGAAGGTGAGACATGTTTCAGCTCATCAAAAAGATGACTCACTTGAGTCACAGAACAACAGAGAGGTAGATGAGATGACCTCTGCTGACATACATGCTCAGGCTTTACATGCACATATTGCTTGTGGTCATCGCTCAGCTTCTACTGCACGTGCATGGGACATTGCTCATAACCAACCCCCTTTGCCACTACATGCTTATATGTCATGTGCACATAACTGCGCTACTTGTACACGGTTACACCTAAGAGCACTATGTAGGCCATGGGGACAGATAAAGCGTGGTCAGTGGGCTTTGAATACCTGGCAAGTTGATTATGTGGGCCCCTTACCCCCATCTAGGGGGTGGCAATATGTATTCACTGCTGTGGATACGGTGTCAGGGCTATTGTTTGCTAAGCCCACTAAACATGCTAATCAGCATAATACGATTGAAGCGTTAGAACAACTCATCCATCTCTATGGACCTCCCCATCAAATACAGAGTGACCAGGGGACACACTTTAGTGGACGTAATGTACAAGACTGGGCTCGAGGGTTAGGTATAGACTGGTTGTTTCACATTGCATACCATCCCCAGGCCAATGGCTTAATTGAACGGATGAATGGAATGTTGAAGGAACAATTGAAAAAATTAACCAGTACTAAAACTTTGCAACATTGGAGCCCACATCTGACTAAAGCAGTTTTTTTGCTTAATAGTCGGATTATCCATAATCAAACACCCTATGACCGCATCACAACACCCCCAGTACAAAACATGGTGCGGCTTGAAATCCTTCCAGATGGTATTTCTCCCAAAATACTAACTACAGGGGAAATGGAATTATTTACCCCAATGGATTGCGAAGTGGGACCACGACCTATTAATCTGGATGTGAAAGTCCACATAATAACCCCTGAGAATGCTGTGTGGCTGTGTACTCCGACTTCTCCTCTTATGTTACATCCTTTGCTAATATCAGACTCCCGAGTTCTTGTATTTCAGATATCTTCAATGACTACCTGTACTTTGTCTAGAGGAGACAGCATTGGAACAGTGTTATTGGTGTCGCGGACCCAACATCGTGTTGAAGTTCAACCTGAGAAAGCACAGGCCACGGCTTTCCAGTCTGTGTGGGTAATTACCCCACACCAGGTTGTCAAACCCGGAGTAATACTAGCTGAAGGAGCTGGAGCAACAGCGTATGTATTATTGGAAGGAGAAGATGCCCCTGTTTTCCTCCCTTATCACAGATTGGCTCGTCGTGCATTGTAACCCTACGTTACAAGCATTATATGCAGGACACACCTCCACAAGACTAATAGCTGCAGATCTCTTGCTGTCAATTTATTACCGCAATAGTCCTGTTACATATATGTATTATACCAAGGGTTTTTCTTTTTTTTTTTTTTTTTTTAACTTTCATGTTTCTCATGATTCTTTTTCCCTTGGGTAGGTAGTGGCTGAAGATGCTGCCCTGACGTTTCTAACGCAAGTGTGGCTTCAAGACAGCTACTGCACTAGCCAGGATAGACGATAACATCTTGTGGAACTGACACATCAAATGAAGCAATCCACTGACAGTACCTGGCTAATAGACTCATCTCATCTCTTGAGAAGAGAGACGGGACGCCAGATGCAACCTATTATTGCACACATATATTTGCTCCTTTTCTCTCTTTATAGATGTATATATGTTTGCTGAGTATCTCTGTAAAATGCTCTGTTCTAAACTTTACACGCTCACATGAACACCTATGGCTATTCTGGCCCCAGCAAAGCCGGTCCCTTGGGCGAGGGGGTGGAATGTACGGGAACTGCGGAAGATTGGCGAGGAGGAGAAAGCTAAACACGCTCAAGTGACCCGCAGCTGGGGTATAAAGAAAACACATACATCACACTAATTGTTTTACTGACCATGTGTGCTTGACAAGTAGAACCCCTGTGTTAGATAACACAGGCCTGGGAGAAACTCTGGACACCTTATCACTGTGTCTGAGATTCCTGCTTTGTTGTGAGAAAGAGCGGGAGGCTGCGCCTGCCTGAAGCCGTGAAATACAGGCGAGCTCAGCAGGCCCAGCGATCTTCCAGCAGGGCTGAACTGACCAGCGCCTGCGTCCCCGCTTACGCCGCCTCTGCCTGGGAGCTCAGGTGTGGCTACGGAGATCCCCCAGTAGAGAGGTAACCAAAATAAACTTGCTCTTTGCAATTACATTGGTGGCCTCTGGCTCTTCTCGCGACGTGCCTGTGCTTGTGCACACAGTCACACTCCCTGTGCCCCAGGGCACTGGCCCTACACAGCCAAGCTCGGCAGCGGGACTGTCTGGAGCTGCCGCTGGCTGGTTCTCCAGCTTTAGGGTCACCCGCAGAAGCCCGCTCTCCTCAGCTCTGCACACCCATCCAGTTGCGCCGCCCAGGCAAAGTCAGCTTCACCCTCTGCTCTACACCTCACCTGCAAACAACCAACTTTCAACTGACAACTGTCCAAAACCCACCGACAAACTCTCCAAATCTCAGCCTTTCGTTTGCAACTGCTGCCTCTAGTGCATCTCACAGACAAGCCTTCAAAATCCCCTCATCCTGCAATAACACTCCAGCACTGATCACCTGCGGGAACAACTACCACAATACCATGCAAACACCAACCAGTTCTGGCACGGAAATATCACTTTCTCCTCAAGATTCCACCCGACACCAACTGCTGACAAACACACGCTGTCCTCACCAAAGCCAAACGCTGCAACAACCAGCGACAACTCAAATTTGCGTGGGCGGTGCAAAATTGCAGGGGTGAGCTAACGCAGAGCTGGGCTTGAAAGCTGCAGAGTGTGCACCCTGTGGTATAACGTGGCGAGCTACTGCCATTCTGCCTTCTCCCTGGGAGAAGCGCGTGAGCAGAGGCTGCTTCAAGGCACGATGGGAACGGTTTGGTTCTCCGGGTCTCTCAGGGCGAGAGCGATAAATGTGATCTGTGTCGTGGCGCAGGAACTTCCCGTACACTTGCTCCTCCATTCGGTCTCGGGTGCTGCAAGAGAGGGAGCGAGAGATTCAGGGCAAGATTGACAACCTCGGCGTCCCCGTCCCAGCCACGGGTCACCCAAACCTGCAGACATCCCGGGAGGCCCCCTAAGATTTACACTCCCCTATGCCCCACCCTTGAAGCCTGGACATCGCCAGAACCACAGAGCAAGTATTTCTTGAGGAGGCACCCAAAGGGTCCGTGTTCTCTTTCAGGCAGATGCTAGCGCAAGATTGCAAATCATCTCACAGCTACCAGGAAGGTAAAAAACAACGTCTTGAAATGGGAAAGGAACAGGTATTGTTTCTCTTCATCACCTCCCTCATTGCCACGTTATCAAGGTCTCCCGCAATGATCCACAGGAAACTTGAAGCTTGGAATTCCTGGTATTCTGAACCTGGGCAAGAAAGGAAGAAAAGCATGAGACTGATCATAAAGAGGGTGGCTGCTCGTAACATGGAAAGAGCAGTAACAAGGTAAAAAGATATCACTTTTCCTTAGAGAGCTCTCAAAGCTGCCTGTTAAGGACAAGAAAAACAAACTTGTGACGGACCATTACTTAAAATCCAAGGCCCAGGAAGCGATCTAATGTACATTGAAACGCGGGCCACGAGACAGTGGAAGTGCCACGAGCTGAGACTGAAGGGACAGAGGATGAATTTCCAAAGAAGTTTAGGTTTCGATGTCAAAACGGAAAATTCTACGTCATTAAAATATAATGCAAAAGTCAGTGTAAAATCAAGTAAGGCAACGACTCCAAATGAACTCCCAGGCGCTTCAGTCACTCAGGAGATCAAAAATGCGGATCATTTCTCACCTGCCCACCTCCCAAACCCCAGCCTATGTCCCCTGCTTCCAGCTTACCTGAGCCCAGATTAAAGGAGGATTTCAGAGGCCATGCCAAGTTCTGCTGCTCCTCGTTCGGGTTGCCAGTCTTCCTCCTCGCTCTGGAATTGCAGGTCAACCGCCTTCCTGTTCTTCTTTGATGGACGCTGAGCTGCCGCGTTACCCGCTGCCGTCTGAGCGGATCTCGGGGAGCCTCTGGAACCGCCAGAGCGCTCCCCCCACCAACATTCTCTTGCCTTGTTTTCGGGGTTCCTCTTCACCAGCTGAGGCGCCCTCCCACCCCCCGCCGCCCTCTTACCTTTTTCTAGAGGTCTCTTGAGCCACCAGCAAGCTCCCCCGCACCTTCCCTCAGCGATCTTGGCCCGCCAGAGGCCTGCCCCTCGTCAGCCTCCTCCCCTTTTCCTGGGTGCTGCTTGAACCACTGGTGGGCTCCCCTCCACCATCCTCTCGTCCTTTGTAGGGGAGTCTCGTGACTCACCAGAGCGCTCTCCGCCGTTGCCTTGCTGGGGTTATTGACACCGCTTGACTTGCCAGAGCGCTCCCCCTCGCAGTTCTCTTGTTGGATTTCTTGGGACCTTTTGAACCATTGGAACAACGGGAATGCTCCCCCCCACTGTGACCTTGCCTTTCTTCAGTGCGATCTTGACGTGCTGGAGCACTTCCCCGCGCCGTCCTCTTGCCTTTTACTGGGGAGTCTCTTGAATATCCACAGCACTCCCCCCTGCCATCCTTTACCAGATTTTTTGACACTTCTTGACATCTCGGAGTGCTCTCACTCACCCTTGTCTTGCCTATTTTCAGGGCGCTCCTGTCCCGCTGGATGCTCCTCCCTGCTGTCCTATTGCCAGATTGAGAATTCTCGACCTGTCCCAGCGCTACCCCACCGTCCTTCTGCCTTCTACCTGGGAAGTCACTTGAAGAACTGGAGCACTCCCCCCTGCTGTCCTCTTGCCTTTCTTCACTGAGATTTTGGCCTGCCAGAGCACTCCTCCCTGTTGTCCTCTCACTGGATTTCTTGGGACCTCTTGACCCACTGGGTTTCTCCTCCCGCTGTCCTTTTGCCTTTCTTTAGTACAATCTCAGCCTGCTGGAGCGCTCCCCCTCGCCGTCCTCCTGCTGGATTTCTTGGAACCTCTTGACCCATTAGGGCGTTCCCCCTGCCACCCTCTTGTGTTTTCTGGGGGAGTCTTGTGACCAACCAGAGTGCTCCCCCCCACCATCTTCTTCCCCTTTTCCTGGGTGCTTCTTGATCCACCAGAGTGCTCTCAAAGCTGCCTGTTACCATCCTCTAACCATTCTCTTGCCTTTTTTTGGGGGAATCTTGTGACTCACCGGAGCGTTTTCCACCATTGTCTTGCTGGATTTCTTGACACCGCTTGACCTGTTGGAGCGCTCTCCCTCACAGTTCTCTTGCTGGATATCTTGGGACCTCTTGAACCACTGGAGAGCTCCCACCTGCCACCTTCTTACCGCATTTATCGAGACTTCCTGATCTGCTGGATTGCTCTCCCCACCGGCCTTCCTCTTGCACTTTTTGGGGGAGCCTTCTTGACACGTCCGAGTGCTCTCCCTCACCCTTGTCTTGCCTCTAGTCAGGGCGCTCTTCTCCCGCTGGAACGCTCCTCCCCGCCATCCTATTGCCAGACTGAGAATTCTTGACCTGCCGCAGTCCTGCCCCGCCATGCTCCTGCCTTCTGCCTGGGAAGTCACTTGAAGAACTGGAGCGCTCTCCCCCGCTGTCCTCTTGCCTTTCCTCAGTGGGATTTTGGCCTGCTAAAGAGCTCCTCCCTGTCGTCCTCTTGCTGGATTTCTCGGTACCTCTTGACCCACTGGGTCTCTCCTCCTGCCGTCCTTTTGCCTTTCCTTAGTACATTCTTGGTCTGCTGGAGTGCTCCCCCCCACCATCCTCTTGCTGGATTTCTCGGGACCCCTTGTCCCATATAGGACATTCCCCGCCACCACCATCCTGTTGTGTTTTTTAGGAGAGTCTTGTGATCGACCAGAGCGCTCCCCCCTTGACATCCTCTTCCCCTTTTTCTGGGTGACTTTTGAACCACTGGTGAACTCTCCCCCATCATCCTCTTGCCACATATATTGAGACTTGTTGATCCGCCAGAGCGCTTCCCCCACTGTCCTCTTGCCAGATTTACTGATACCTCTTGTCCTGTCAGAGCGCTCCCTCTCGCAGTCCTCTTTGTTCAGTTTGTAGGGTAGGAGGGGGGATCTCTGATTACAGAAAGGTCCCTTTGTTCTAGGAGACATTCCCTTGCTCCATGCTTCAGGTTGCCCATCTTCCCTCTCATTTTCAATGTGCACGTCCATCACCTTCCTCCTCTTCTTTCTTGATCCCTCGACTCCCGGATGAACTCAAATCCTCTTTCTTGATCACTCTTTCTCGTAAGTTCACAACCTTACTTTCCTTTCTTGCTTTCGCCTTTGTGAGCTGCTCCACCCAAACCGAAATGCCCTGAAGACAGAAATACACCCACCCCAGGCCCGTACAGTCACATAGGGGGTGAGTCCGGTCGCTGACCCATCCCCACATCCCACAGCAAGCCCACCTTGCCTTGGCCCCGGCCCCCCGCACAGGCCTTCCCACCAACCCAGCCCCTCCGTAGCAGCACAGTTTCCCAGCATGCACCCCACAAAGACTTTCTTTGCCAGTCACCCCTGGCACTTACAGCAACACACCACATCAGCATCAAGAGCCCTGGGAGTGGAGAGCTGGCCAGGCCCTCACCCCGGCAGGATCCTCTTCCCCCTCCTTTACCTGCTGGCAGACAGACACCTCCCAAGGGATGACCACCCTGCTCCCTTAACTGCTCCCAAGTCCAAGAGCCCAGCCCCTGCTCACCACCCCCACCTCCCAAAACACAGCCAACAGCCCCTGCTCCCATTTTACCACTTTACCCCCGAGCACGGTTTCTAGGGGTGGGAGGGGGACGCACTTATCACAGATCGTTCCCTGTGCTTAAGGATACATTCTCCTTCTCGCTGGCTCAGGCTGCCCATCTTCCTCCTCACTCTTGACTCGTAGCTCCATCACCTTTCTCCTCTTTTGTCCCCTCCTGACTCACAGGTCCACCACTGTCATCTTCTTTCTTGACTCTGCTTGACTCACAGGTGCGCTCCAATCCTCTTTCGTGATCGCTCTTCTGTGTCAGTACACGGAAGACCGGGCACATGAGAAACTGCAAGAGTCAACAGCATGAGAACAAGCATTAGTGGAAAAATACAAGAACAAAGGACTGTATGCTATGTGATACATCAAGGACAGAGGAGTTGATACAGGATTGATGCATCAAGGACAGAGGGACAGCTTGTGATAGACAAAAAAGGTGTTTATGGCAGTGACTTTGGTGGGAACACAAAACACATCACTTATGTAATGACTAACTTAGCTAATCAACAAATGCTTGAGCAAGCATCATAGCGAGTATAAACGCAAGCCTGAATTTGTAATAAACATCTCTCATTGCACCTTAAAAGAGAGTCCGTACCGCATTCGCTACAAATGGCGCCCTGGAACAGGGACTTTCAGCGTGCCTATAAAGGCAGTAGCCGCTCTGGTAGCGAAGCCCAATCGAACCAGGAAACAGGACCGGGAACCAGGACAGTGCGCGCCCACCACCAACGAAAGGTGAGCGACTGGGAACCATGGGAGGGAAGTTATCCCTTAAGCAAAGACAAACCCTGGATGTCCTTCAACATGCGCTACAAATGCAAAATCAGGATGTATCAGGGGTCTGATTGGTGAGTTTATTACAATGGATTGCTAATCATGTGCTAGACTTTCCTACAACTGGTACATTTCAGTTGGAGACATGGCACAAAGATGAATGAGAATTATATGAACAGGTAACGACTGGAGATAAAGCTGCTTGCAAATATTCATCTACTTGGGGAAAAATTATGACTACTAAGATACAGGATACAGGACTGATACATCAGGGACAGAGGGACAGCTTACTATAGAAAAAAATGCGTATATGGCAGTTACATCGCTCATGTAATGTCTAACTTAGCTAAAGAGCAAATGCTTGAGCAAGCATCATAGCGAGTATAAATGCAAACCTGAGTTTGTAATAAATGTCTCTCATGGCACCTTACCGTGAGTCCACGCCAGATTCGCTACACTCTTCCTCATAGGTTCACCACCTTCCTCTCCTTCCTTGCTTTTCCTTTGCACGCTGCTCCACCTGAAGAGAAACACACAGAGGACTGAGCTACACCAGCCCAAGGGCACTACAATCAGACAGGGGCTGAGTCCGGGGGCTGACACCTCCCCACACCCCACAACGAGCCCACCTTGCCTTGGCCCCGGGCCCTCGCACATGCCTTAGAGATATCATAGCTCAGTACAAATCCCCACAGTCCTCACCTGCTGTTTGGTGCTTGCGGAGGGTCACACTCCCTGTGCCCCAGGGCACTGGCCCTACACGGCCAAGCTCGGCAGCGGGACTGTCTGGAGCTGCCGCTGGCTGGTTCTCCAGCTTTAGCGTCACCCGCAGAAGCCCGCTCTCCTCAGCTCTGCACACCCATCCAGTTGCGCCGCCCAGGCAAAGTCAGCTTCACCCTCTGCTCTACACCTCACCTGCAAACAACCAACTTTCAACTGACAACTGTCCAAAACCCACCGACAAACTCTCCGCACCTCAGCCTTTCGTTTGCAACTGCTGCCTCTAGTGCATCTCACAGACAAGCCTTCAAAATCCCCTCATCCTGCAATAACACTCCAGCACTGATCACCTGTGGGAACAACTACCACAATACCATGCAAACACCAACCAGTTCTGGCACGGAAATATCACTTTCTCCTCAAGATTCCACCCTACACCAACTGCTGACAAACACACGCTGTCCTCACCAAAGCCAAACGCTGCAACAACCAGCGACAACTCAAATTTGCGTGGGCGGTGCAAAATTGCAGGGGTGAGCTAACGCAGAGCTGGGCTAGAAAGCTGCAGAGTGTGCACCCTGTGGTATAACGTGGCGAGCTACTGCCATTCTGCCTTCTCCCTGGGAGAAGCGCGTGAGCAGAGGCTGCTTCAAGGCACGATGGGAACGGTTTGGTTCTCCGGGTCTCTCAGGGCGAGAGCGATAAATGTGATCTGTGGCGTGGCGCAGGAACTTCCCGTACACTTGCTCCTCCATTCGGTCTCGGGTGCTGCAAGAGAGGGAGCGAGAGATTCAGGGCAAGATTGACAACCTCGGCGTCCCCGTCCCAGCCACGGGTCACCCAAACCTGCAGACATCCCGGGAGGCCCCCTAAGATTTACACTCCCCTATGCCCCACCCTTGAAGCCTGGACATCGCCAGAACCACAGAGCAAGTATTTCTTGAGGAGGCACCCAAAGGGTCCGTGTTCTCTTTCAGGCAGATGCTAGCGCAAGATTGCAAATCATCTCACAGCTACCAGGAAGGTAAAAAACAACGTCTTGAAATGGGAAAGGAACAGGTATTGTTTCTCTTCATCACCTCCCTCATTGCCACGTTATCAAGGTCTCCCGCAATGTTCCACAGGAAACTTGAAGCTTGGAATTCCTGGTATTCTGAACCTGGGCAAGAAAGGAAGAAAAGCATGAGACTGATCATAAAGAGGGTGGCTGCTCGTAACATGGAAAGAGCAGTAACAAGGTAAAAAGATATCACTTTTCCTTAGAGAGCTCTCAAAGCTGCCTGTTAAGGACAAGAAAAACAAACTTGTGACGGACCATTACTTAAAATCCAAGGCCCAGGAAGCGATCTAATGTACATTGAAACGCGGGCCACGAGACAGTGGAAGTGCCACGAGCTGAGACTGAAGGGACAGAGGATGAATTTCCAAAGAAGTTTAGGTTTCGATGTCAAAATGGAAAATTCTACGTCATTAAAATATAATGCAAAAGTCAGTGTAAAATCAAGTAAGGCAACGACTCCAAATGAACTCCCAGGCGCTTCAGTCACTCAGGAGATCAAAAATGCGGATCATTTCTCACCTGCCCACCTCCCAAACCCCAGCCTATGTCCCCTGCTTCCAGCTTACCTGAGCCCAGATTAAAGGAGGATTTCAGAGGCCATGCCAAGTTCTGCTGCTCCTCGTTCGGGTTGCCAGTCTTCCTCCTCGCTCTGGAATTGCAGGTCAACCGCCTTCCTGTTCTTCTTTGATGGACGCTGAGCTGCCGCGTTACCCGCTGCCGTCTGAGCGGATCTCGGGGAGCCTCTGGAACCGCCAGAGCGCTCCCCCCACCAACATTCTCTTGCCTTGTTTTCGGGGTTCCTCTTCACCAGCTGAGGCGCCCTCCCACCCCCCGCCGCCCTCTTACCTTTTTCTAGAGGTCTCTTGAGCCACCAGCAAGCTCCCCCGCACCTTCCCTCAGCGATCTTGGCCCGCCAGAGGCCTGCCCCTCGTCAGCCTCCTCCCCTTTTCCTGGGTGCTGCTTGAACCACTGGTGGGCTCCCCTCCACCATCCTCTCGTCCTTTGTAGGGGAGTCTCGTGACTCACCAGAGCGCTCTCCGCCGTTGCCTTGCTGGGGTTATTGACACCGCTTGACTTGCCAGAGCGCTCCCCCTCGCAGTTCTCTTGTTGGATTTCTTGGGACCTTTTGAACCATTGGAACAACGGGAATGCTCCCCCCCACTGTGACCTTGCCTTTCTTCAGTGCGATCTTGACGTGCTGGAGCACTTCCCCGCGCCGTCCTCTTGCCTTTTACTGGGGAGTCTCTTGAATATCCACAGCACTCCCCCCTGCCATCCTTTACCAGATTTTTTGACACTTCTTGACATCTCGGAGTGCTCTCACTCACCCTTGTCTTGCCTATTTTCAGGGCGCTCCTGTCCCGCTGGATGCTCCTCCCTGCTGTCCTATTGCCAGATTGAGAATTCTCGACCTGTCCCAGCGCTACCCCACCGTCCTTCTGCCTTCTACCTGGGAAGTCACTTGAAGAACTGGAGCACTCCCCCCTGCTGTCCTCTTGCCTTTCTTCACTGAGATTTTGGCCTGCCAGAGCACTCCTCCCTGTTGTCCTCTCACTGGATTTCTTGGGACCTCTTGACCCACTGGGTTTCTCCTCCCGCTGTCCTTTTGCCTTTCTTTAGTACAATCTCAGCCTGCTGGAGCGCTCCCCCTCGCCGTCCTCCTGCTGGATTTCTTGGAACCTCTTGACCCATTAGGGCGTTCCCCCTGCCACCCTCTTGTGTTTTCTGGGGGAGTCTTGTGACCAACCAGAGTGCTCCCCCCCACCATCTTCTTCCCCTTTTCCTGGGTGCTTCTTGATCCACCAGAGTGCTCTCAAAGCTGCCTGTTACCATCCTCTAACCATTCTCTTGCCTTTTTTTGGGGGAATCTTGTGACTCACCGGAGCGTTTTCCACCATTGTCTTGCTGGATTTCTTGACACCGCTTGACCTGTTGGAGCGCTCTCCCTCACAGTTCTCTTGCTGGATATCTTGGGACCTCTTGAACCACTGGAGAGCTCCCACCTGCCACCTTCTTACCGCATTTATCGAGACTTCCTGATCTGCTGGATTGCTCTCCCCACCGGCCTTCCTCTTGCACTTTTTGGGGGAGCCTTCTTGACACGTCCGAGTGCTCTCCCTCACCCTCGTCTTGCCTCTAGTCAGGGCGCTCTTCTCCCGCTGGAACGCTCCTCCCCGCCATCCTATTGCCAGACTGAGAATTCTTGACCTGCCGCAGTCCTGCCCCGCCATGCTCCTGCCTTCTGCCTGGGAAGTCACTTGAAGAACTGGAGCGCTCTCCCCCGCTGTCCTCTTGCCTTTCCTCAGTGGGATTTTGGCCTGCTAAAGAGCTCCTCCCTGTCGTCCTCTTGCTGGATTTCTCGGTACCTCTTGACCCACTGGGTCTCTCCTCCTGCCGTCCTTTTGCCTTTCCTTAGTACATTCTTGGTCTGCTAGAGTGCTCCCCCCCACCATCCTCTTGCTGGATTTCTCGGGACCCCTTGTCCCATATAGGACATGCCCCCCCACCACCATCCTGTTGTGTTTTTTAGGAGAGTCTTGTGATCGACCAGAGCGCTCCCCCCTTGACATCCTCTTCCCCTTTTTCTGGGTGACTTTTGAACCACTGGTGAACTCTCCCCCATCATCCTCTTGCCACATATATTGAGACTTGTTGATCCGCCAGAGCGCTTCCCCCACTGTCCTCTTGCCAGATTTACTGATACCTCTTGTCCTGTCAGAGCGCTCCCTCTCGCAGTCCTCTTTGTTCAGTTTGTAGGGTAGGAGGGGGGATCTCTGATTACAGAAAGGTCCCTTTGTTCTAGGAGACATTCCCTTGCTCCATGCTTCAGGTTGCCCATCTTCCCTCTCATTTTCAATGTGCATGTCCATCACCTTCCTCCTCTTCTTTCTTGATCCCTCGACTCCCGGATGAACTCAAATCCTCTTTCTTGATCACTCTTTCTCGTAAGTTCACAACCTTACTTTCCTTTCTTGCTTTCGCCTTTGTGAGCTGCTCCACCCAAACCGAAATGCCCTGAAGACAGAAATACACCCACCCCAGGCCCGTACAGTCACATAGGGGGTGAGTCCGGTCGCTGACGCATCCCCACATCCCACAGCAAGCCCACCTTGCCTTGGCCCCGGCCCCCCGCACAGGCCTTCCCACCAACCCAGCCCCTCCGGAGCAGCACAGTTTCCCAGCATGCACCCCACAAAGACTTTCTTTGCCAGTCACCCCTGGCACTTACAACAACACACCACACCAGCATCAAGAGCCCTGGGAGTGGAGAGCTGGCCAGGCCCTCACCCCGGCAGGATCCTCTTCCCCCTCCTTTAGCTGATGGCAGACAGACAAGACACCTCCCAAGAGGTGTCCAGCCCTCTCTCTCAACCACTCATGAGTACAAAAGCCCAGCCTCTACTCACCCACCCCGCCTCCCAAAACCCCACCAGCAGCCCCTGGTCCCAGCTGAACAGCAGCCAGTGCTGAAGATCTGGCTCGTGTTGTCGGACACAACCTTCCCATGGATGTCTGGGCCCCTGAGCAGTTTCCAGGGGTGGGAGGGCGCAGTCCTGATTACAGGGAGGTCCCTGTCCCAAGGGGGACATTTTCTTCCTCCTCACTCCTGACTCGCAGCTCCATCACCTTCCTCCTCTTCTTTCTTGATCCCTCCTGACTCGCAGGTCTACCACCGTCATCTTCTTTCTTGATCCCTGTTGACTTGCAGATGCACTCCAATCCTCTTTCTTGATCGCTCTTCCTCGTAGGTTCACCACCTTCCTCTTCTTTCTTGCTTTCACCTTTGCGAGCTGCTCCACCTGAATAGAGATGCACAGAAAACAAAAATATACCCACCCCAGGCCCGTACAGTCACACGAGGGGGCGAGTCCGGTCGCTGACGCATCCCCACACCCCACCACAAGGCCACCTTGCCTTGGCCCCGGCCCCCCGCACAGGCCTTCCCACCAACCCAGCCCCTCCGTAGCAGCACAGTTTCCCAGCATGCACCCCACAAAGACTTTCTTTGCCAGTCACCCCTGGCACTTACAGCAACACACCACACCAGCATCAAGAGCCCTGGGAGTGGAGAGCTGGCCAGGCCCTCACCCCGGCAGGATCCTCTTCCCCCTCCTTTACCTGCTGGCAGACAGACACCTCCCAAGGGATGACCACCCTGCTCCCTTAACTGCTCCCAAGTCCAAGAGCCCAGCCCCTGCTCACCACCCCCACCTCCCAAAACACAGCCAACAGCCCCTGCTCCCATTTTACCACTTTACCCCCGAGCACGGTGTCTAGGGGTGGGAGGGGGACGCACTAATCACAGATCGTTCCCTGTGCTTAAGGATACATTCTCCTTCTCGCTGGCTCAGGCTGCCCATCTTCCTCCTCACTCTTGACTCGTAGCTCCATCACCTTTCTCCTCTTTTGTCCCCTCCTCACTCACAGGTCCACCACTGTCATCTTCTTTCTTGACTCTGCTTGACTCACAGGTGCGCTCCAATCCTCTTTCGTGATCGCTCTTCTGTGTCAGTACACGGAAGACCGGGCACATGAGAAATTGCAAGAGTCAACAGCATGAGAACAAGCATTAGTGGAAAAATACAAGAACAAAGGACTGTATGCTATGTGATACATCAAGGACAGAGGAGTTGATACAGGATTGATGCATCAAGGACAGAGGGACAGCTTGTGATAGACAAAAAAGGTGTTTATGGCAGTGACTTTGGTGGGAACACAAAACACATCACTTATGTAATGACTAACTTAGCTAATCAACAAATGCTTGAGCAAGTATCATAGCGAGTATAAACACAAGCCTGAATTTGTAATAAACATCTCTCATTGCACCTTAAAAGAGAGTCCGTACCGCATTCGCTACAAATGGCGCCCTGGAACAGGGACTTTCAGCGTGCCTATAAAGGCAGTAGCCGCTCTGGTAGCGAAGCCCAATCGAACCAGGAAACAGGACCGGGAACCAGGACAGTGCGCGCCCACCACCAACGAAAGGTGAGCGATTGGGAACCATGGGAGGGAAGCTATCCCTTAAGCAAAGACAAACCCTGGATGTCCTTCAACATGCGCTACAAACGCAAAATCAGGATGTATCAGGGGTCTGATTGGTGAGTTTATTACAATGGATTGCTAATCATGTGCTAGACTTTCCTACAACTGGTACATTTCAGTTGGAGACATGGCACAAAGATGAATGAGAATTATATGAACAGGTAACGACTGGAGATAAAGCTGCTTGCAAATATTCATCTACTTGGGGAAAAATTATGACTACTAAGATACAGGATACAGGACTGATACATCAGGGACAGAGGGACAGCTTACTATAGAAAAAAATGCGTATATGGCAGTTACTTCGCTCATGTAATGTCTAACTTAGCTAAAGAGCAAATGCTTGAGCAAGCATCATAGCGAGTATAAATGCAAACCTGAGTTTGTAATAAATGTCTCTCATGGCACCTTACCGTGAGTCCACGCCAGATTCGCTACACTCTTCCTCATAGGTTCACCACCTTCCTCTCCTTCCTTGCTTTTCCTTTGCACGCTGCTCCACCTGAAGAGAAACACACAGAGGACTGAGCTACACCAGCCCAAGGGCACTACAATCAGACAGGGGCTGAGTCTGGGGGCTGACACCTCCCCACACCCCACAACGAGCCCACCTTGCCTTGGCCCCGGCCCCTCGCACATGCCTTAGAGATATCATAGCTCGGTACAAATCCCCACAGTCCTCACCTGCTGTTGGGTGCTTGCGGAGGGTCACACTCCCTGTGCCCCAGGGCACTGGCCCTACACGGCCAAGCTCGGCAGCGGGACTGTCTGGAGCTGCCGCTGGCTGGTTCTCCAGCTTTAGGGTCACCCGCAGAAGCCCGCTCTCCTCAGCTCTGCACACCCATCCAGTTGCGCCGCCCAGGCAAAGTCAGCTTCACCCTCTGCTCTACACCTCACCTGCAAACAACCAACTCTTCAACTGACAACTGTCCAAAACCCACCGACAAACTCTCCACACCTCAGCCTTTCGTTTGCAACTGCTGCCTCTAGTGCATCTCACAGACAAGCCTTCAAAATCCCCTCATCCTGCAATAACACTCCAGCACTGATCACCTGCGGGAACAACTACCACAATACCATGCAAACACCAACCAGTTCTGGCACGGAAATATCACTTTCTCCTCAAGATTCCACCCTACACCAACTGCTGACAAACACACGCTGTCCTCACCAAAGCCAAACGCTGCAACAACCAGCGACAACTCAAATTTGCGTGGGCGGTGCAAAATTGCAGGGGTGAGCTAACGCAGAGCTGGGCTTGAAAGCTGCAGAATGTACACCCTGTTGTTTAACGTGGCGAGTCACTCCCATTCTGCCTTCTCCCTGGGAGAAGCGCATGAGCAGAGGTTACTTCAAGGCACGATGAGAACGGTTCGGTTCTCCGGGTCTCGGAGGGCGAGAGCGATAAATGTGATCTGTGTCGTGGCGCAGGAACTTCCCATCCACTTGCTTCTCCATTCAGTCTGGTGCTGCAAGAGAAGGAGAGAAAGAAAAAGTTAGGACCGAGTTAACAACCTCATCATCCCTGACCCCTAATCTGCAGGAATCCTAGGAGGCCTGATATAATTTTGCTCATCTCCCTGTCTTTGCTGGAATAGTTTACTGTAGAAATTTCTGTCATCAACATTCTCTTAACCGATCTGATGTGTTCATAGTTCCTAGCCCAGCATTCTTTCCTCAAAGTACCTCAGCATTTCCCTTTGAAACCACACCTTAGTGCCATCCCGTCCCAGAGCTACCTCAGCATTTCCCACTGCAGCCTCTGCGATGCCATCTCCTCCCTGAGGTACCTCAGCCTTTACCACCAAAACCTCTCTCCCTTCCGTCCTCTCCTTTAAGTCCCTCACCCTTTCCCGCCAAAGCCTCCCCCGATGTCATCCCCTCCCTGAGGTACCTCAGCCTTTCCTGTCAAAGCCTCCCCCGATATCATCCCCTCCCCGAGGTACCTCAGCCTTTCCTGTCAAAGCCTCCCCCGATATCATCCCCTCCCTGAGGTACCTCAGCCTTTCCCATCAAAGCCTCCCCCGATATCATCCCCTCCCCGAGGTACCTCAGCCTTTCCTGTCAAAGCCTCCCCCGATATCATCCCCTCCCCGAGGTACCTCAGCCTTTCCTGTCAAAGCCTCCCCCGATATCATCCCCTCCCTGAGGTACCTCAGCCTTTCCTGTCAAAGCCTCCCCCGATATCATCCCCTCCCCGAGGTACCTCAGCCTTTCCTGTCAAAGCCTCCCCCGATATCATCCCCTCCCCGAGGTACCTCAGCTTTTCCCGCCTAAGCTCCTCCCGCGCCGTCCCGCCCTCAGGTTCCTCCGCCGCTCCCTCCGTTCCCGGCCCCCCCCGCCCCTCGCGCCCCCCCTTGGCGCTCCCGACCCGCCGCTGCCCCCTCCCGCTCGCTTTCCTCCCTCTGTCCTGTGTCACTACGGGGGCTCCCCCTCCGCCCCACGGCCCCGCCCGAGCCCCGCGCAGCGCTCAGCGCGGGGCTCCCTTCCCTCACAGCCGCCCGCGTGTTTCCCCCTCGCCCCGGCCTGGGGCCGCGCTGTTGCGGCTGGCTGCCCCTCGCCTTCCTCCTTCCGAAACCAGCCCGTCTGTCACCCTCCAGCCTCGCCCCTCAGCCGGTCCCGGGCCGCCCCGTCCAGTCTCCCCGCTGTCCGCCCGCCCCTCGCTCACCGCCGGCCCCGCCGTTCCTCGCGCGCTGCTCCAGCCGCCGCACCGCCGGCACGCGCTCCGCGGCCCGCGCACTTACGCAGCATGTCCCCGCCCATCCCGCGCAGGAGCCAATCCCGTCCGCGTCCGCCACCGGGCTGCGCCCCCCCCCCCCCCCCCGCCTCCGCGCCCGGCACTGGCCCCCCCTGCCCCTCGCCCCCCGTCCCGGAGCCACCGGCGGCCGCAGAGCGGCGCTGTCCGCCCGCAGGGCGGGGCCGGGAGCTTTCAGGCTGCGTCTGCCCGGGACCGAGGGCTCTGCCGCCTGCCCGGGACAGCCCGGGACCGAGGGCTCCGCCGCTGCAGCCCGTTTCGTGCCGCTTGCGCCCCCCAGGTTACACGGCTGCAGCCTTCCTGCTGGTTTAGCTCACACACCTTTCTTCTTTCTAACTGCACAGCAGTTCACACTCACAAAAGTTCGTGCTGGTTGGCATAAGAGTATCTGCATAAGAATTTACAAACATTACAAAGATATACCACAGACCACAGCTTTCTAAGCTTTCAAGTTAAAGTTCCATGTTTAAATAAAACAGACAATACCAGTAGAGCTGTGTACCTCTGTCGTCTTTGTTCAGAAAGAAGTGACAACACCAGAAAACACATTGACAGCCAGTGCTTTGAACAGTGAAGGTGGGATCTACAAAAGTCTGATTAAACTAAACAGCCTCAGGTCTTTATCAAGCTGCAGATCTGCCAGGAATGCTGAAATGCAAGAGTTTACTCCTGCAATATTCCACGATGGAACAGCCACTTCATATCAAATATAATCTCAAAGTTCCAAACCAGTACATTAAAAAGCTACCGGTAAGTATTAGAAGACCACTGCAAGATCTTATTGCTTTTTGAGTTAAATAATAATTTTTCAATAAACCAAAACCCAAACAGGTTCTCAAATCTGTTGCTTATCATCCTGTTCATTCATTAGCACTGCAGCAATCAGTTTTTATACAATGTGTCAACAGAGGCGTCTAAAAAACGCCAAACAAAACTTATTCAAGTCCACGGACACCCCCGCCCTCCTTGCCCCCCCTCACCCTGAGCCCCACGATCACCACTTGGTGCGGGAGAGGAGCACAACTCGACAGACAGAACCAGAAATCCGACTGCGGTAAGAAGGAAACATCGAGGTAGTTACAGCTTCCTTAAACATTCAAAATCTGATGTCTTCCAAAACAAAGCACATCATCCTCATCATTTAAAAAGCAAAGTTGCTTTGTACGTCTCTGATCCTCACACCAGCTGAGTGGTTCTCAAGTCCGCTGAGCTCCACTGTGCAGCCACCCCCACGTCTGTGTCGCCTTGTCTGGAGTCCCCAGTCGCGGGACAGTGAGTGGGGTTGGACTCCAGTGATAAAGAAAAACACAAAGAGTCAAATTGGAAAAGTAATTAAAACAGAAGATCTGAAAGCCAGTTTAATTTTAATAACTTATTTGTACACTGCTATAAGCATATGAAGTATGGGGGTCACGAACTCTTGCTACCACATATGTGCCTTATTACAATAAGCACAGGAAACAAGGAAGTAGCATTCCTTCTATTTTTGATGTAATTATGAGCTAATACATCTCCTGAGATGGCTTCCAGACCTGATTTAGTATCTACACTGTGTTGTACTGCAGATAAATACCTCAGGTCAGCATTAATTGAAGACAATGTGCAGAATGAGCAATATGCAGGTAAGCACAAGATCCTGGATTCCTTACAAGAGTCTACTTCTAAAATTGTCTGAAAATGCTGCAGAAATTGTAGCAGATAAACAACAGTAGCCACATTTTGTCCTATGGCATTTACATAATGTTGATCCACCTGTATTAACTTGTGCCCTTTCGGAACAGAGCTGTAAACTCAGAGTGTCCAAAGACTTCTTTCTTTTGAATAGAATACGCTTAAACTGGCTGTCTTGAACAGACTGGCTGTGCAGACTTGCAGCAGTTGAATGGAGGATGTGATTCCAGTGAATGGAGACAGAAAGAAGATCAGCACAAAAGCAGCAATGACAGACCAGAGACACCCACCTAAAGCCTACGGAGACCAAAAAAAGTCGTCGCGTGGGCTTAGCAGTTGGGGAACCAGACCAAACAGCCTGGTTATTCTCCACCAGGAGGGTCTTTATCTGGCCATGATCATGTCATCAATGGAGAAACTCACCATCATCAGACAGAGTGCAGGCGTGGGCAATGAGAGCAGCAAATCCAGCACCGACACGGTGTCAGAGTTTGTACAGACAATGAACACGCTCACGGGTCTTGTTCAATACTTTACACACTATTCTGAAAAGAGACACTGATTTAACTGTTGCACAGCACATACTGTCACTTTACACAACTTGGAGAAACAAAGCAAGCTCATAAAGTTCATACTCCATACATCAGGATAGGAGGTTACTCATAAAATGCAATCATCTCTGCCAGATACAGGCAAATGCACATATTTATTTGAAGCAAATTCCAAGTTTATACCGTCATCTCAGGTCAAATTCTGCTATCAGACACAGGACACACAGCTCAAATGCCAACAGCTCATAAGAAAGCTTCACAAGAGAATGAACTAAACATACAGCTATGGAATCAAGTGTGTTTTATCAATACGTCAAATGCAACTCTAATTCCCCTAGGCCCTCACGTTAATAGAAACCCCACAGAGTTTCTAGAAAGAATGTCCATAAAATTGACATGCGACATTACCCTCAGTGAGTCTCCTGAACCAGACGGCAGAGCAACCGACCCGCAGCAAGGACAACACAGAACAGACAGTTCTGCTGGAAACGCAAGGAACGGACTAAAAGTAACCATTCTGCATTACAGAATTAATGCATTGTGTCACTTTGTGTAGATAATTCACCCATAAAAATCAGTAAATATGAAGGCCACCCTTACTGATAAATGCCTATATGTTTGTAGTCATGTTTAATAAAACACACTTTGTGAGGGTTTTTTGGCTCAAGAAGGACACTGGATCAGTGTGCTTTGGGTTATTTCTGTAAGGAGCCATAACTCAACAGAAAGATAGCTTTAAGAAAGCGTGCAATTAGCTATTAATTGGACAAAATAAGTGTAGTTAGCACATAATAAATAGTTTTAAATGGTCTCACAAGTAGTTCATGTGATACATTTCCCTCAGGGTCTCCTGATATCTCCCATTCATTTCTATTAAACCTGCTGAAATGAAGCTGTGTGTGTTTCATTTCAGTGATCTACAGGGAATTCAAACCAACAATAACAACTTGCCGTATTATCAGAAACAGTTTCTGAAGAGCAAACACAACAATATGGGAGGGGGGAGTGGAAGAAACACCACCTGGATTCATTTTCCCATATCAATTCTTATGAAAATACCCACAATAGGATGCACTTATCAGCAAGGTATACAACTGCACATTTACACACAACATAACTGCATGTAATCGCACATTTTTGACCATATTAACTACAAATTGGGCAGCTATAAAATACGTCAGTTATACCTTCATTTACTTCCAGAAATCTCCACTGAAATTATTTTGTTTCTTAAATTACTGTATAATGTGCACTTTATTGATGTGTTATACATTAAGTATACAAACATGTTATGAAAAAACAAATCTAGTCCCAATACCTTTGTGAGTTTTAAAGGACGCCGGTGGGTAACGGTGAACAATCAACAGTCATCCGGGTAAAACACCCATGGGCAGAGCTGAAACTTGTTTTCATTGGTAGGTTGTGTTTTTCTGCAAGTTGTGTTATCATACCTACATACAGCAAATAAAGATTTGACCCAAATTACATACCTTTATGTGCATACACACACGCACATGTTTGTGTTGTACAAAGATGCACACTGTTACTGAGATGTATAGGCATTGAATGTGTCAGGTAAGTAACATGACAAGAGGCTTGAGAGGTGGGTCTGCAGGGAATTCTCTAAGTAACATATTAATGCAACAAATCTGGTGGCATAAAGCTACGGGGGAAAAAAATCCAGCGGAGAATCAGATAAATTCACGTGTTCTTTAAAGACAGCTCATGCATTCAACCAACTCCCAGGTGGGCCTGGCTGTGGAAAGGAAAGTTTGCCTGAGCACTTAGCGCCAGTGTCTGATGAGCAGACAAAACACCAACTGCAGACCGGGGACCCCCAGTTCTCAACCAGTTCATGGCTCTGAGCATCTTCTTTCCACACACTGCGGGTAACGCTTTACATCTGCAATCCCCTCCCTAAACCCATCTTGTTCCTGGCTGAGAAGATACCAGATGTGGGAACTATTGCATGATAGAAGAATTTGTGCTGTTAAATCACAGGATTCTGAGCACTGCAGATGATCACAGTGCGGTGCTGCCCTGAGAAGAAAGGACGAGTGACTCTTGGTGTTCCCTGCTGCTCACTGCCCTGATCCTGCCCACCCTCATGTTCCAGCCACTCAGACCCCGGCCAGAATGACTGAGACAGGAGGGTCTCTTAAGGATGTTTTGTTTTGTCCAGATACCTTTAATTTGCTTATATACACAGATTTCATAAGAGGAAGCACTTGATTTCACCGATGACACGATTTCTCCAGTAACGCATCTCACCAAGATTGCCAATTGACAGTCCCCTTAGGATGAGAGAACGTTCATGTTGAACAAACCATGAACACTTGTAGTGATTGAAACTGGGGGTTTTTCAGACAAGCACCATCTGCCTCCTGCGCCAGAGACTCAACAGAATTATGTCTCAGACATTATGGCAACAACAGCTCATCCCGCAGCGATGGGTCACTCAGAGCGAAAACAATCCCGTATGGACACCGTGTCCAGCAGCAGATGGGGCACTCAGGAGAAGGTGAATCGCGATTTACATCCCAACACCAGCCGAGGCCCGCAGACAAAGGCCGCGGGCTGACATGGGAGGGGACGGGCCTTTCGTTCTCCTTCTTTGCTTCTCTTTTCCTTTCCTACACCCTTATTTCATCTCCTCTCCCTCTATGAGCAGTATAACCTAAGGCTTAGAGCCACAAAACTCCTTTGTGTAAACCCTTTGGCTGTTAAACTGTTCACCAATTTGGCTTAAGTAGCGTAAATCTTCCTGCTAATTGGGCCAAGCTGCAAAATAAAAGGTGTTGGGGTTTTTTTGTTTATGGTCCTTGAGTACCCCATATACTCTTTTCTAACTAAGGGGACCTGAATCAGAGTCACCTCCCCACACACGGACAGCTGGGGACGTTCTGCAATGAAAACTTGTATGGAGAGGGGAACACACTGAATAGGTCAATCCAGCATTTAATAAAAGCAATGGAGTTAGCTCTTGAATTAACATTGATAACATGCTCTGCTATATTGTGGCCAGTTGCGATTGGAAACAGCGCAGTTACAAGTTCGGTGTGCATGGTCCTCTGTATACACGAAGACATCCAGCCAGCTTTAGTCACGCACCTGATCTTTCCTTCGTGTTACAGATCTCTGCAATGAAAGCTGGGAGCAACAAACATTCAGCTTTCTGATGTGTCATTAAAGAGATTTTTCTGCATTTACTACAACCTTGACCGAGCCTGTACCTGATTGCTTTAACTGGCATTAGATAAGTCATTGAGGAAGCAGTCAAGTCAGCCCGCGAGAAGACACGGAGAGGTGACAAAGTTCTAAGTCCCTAGGATGCTGGCACACCAGCACGAACACAGGCAAGCAGAAGCCTCCAACGCATTGGCAGAAATATCCTACTCAGGTACAGCAGGCAAATGCAACTTATAATGGAACGGTTACAATATGCTTGGTAGAAAAAAGCTGAGGTTCCGCTGCCTCAGGCGCACAGCGGTTACTGCTGTGTCTGGTCTAACCCAGATCCAGTAGTGAGCTACACGTGTTTATCTTGGTTTGATATTTGTAGTGCACGTGTTAACGTACAGATCAATATACAAGACAAGGTCTGATGAACAAAATCTCTCTCTGAAAGATCCTGAAGTGATCACTGGAGTGATTTTCAAGGCAAAGATTCTGTCTGTCTCCAGCTCCCAGAAGACTTCAGAGGTGAAATTCTCTATAAATCCTGAGGGGGAAAGAGTGGGTTGTAAGGAACATGAACCTGAAGAACATTCAGTAGCTCTCCCGGGCGCTCTGTGACGGAGCCTCCCCTGTTCACCAGCTCCTGAGGCTCCAGGGGCTGCAACACGGGGCACAACGCGCTCACAGACTGAACCTGCGCTGAGGGAGAAAATGCCTTCCTGATGAAGCTTTAACATCAACACAGCAACTATTGCTTGTCCTTCAAGGAAACTATCTTGTTATAAGCATTTATAGCTCTATTGTCTATTTATGCTTTTAGCAATAAGCGCTTTTATCCACATTTCATTTTGGTGCACTTGGTAAGACATGTGATTGAAGGTGACAGATAAGAGCAGGGCACTCTTTTAATCCCTAAGACAGGACCCTGGGAAAACTTCACAGGAATCAGTTCTTCACTACATTGCTGCTCCTTGCATTCACAGCCCAGCAGAAAAGCACGGGCCGAGGTGAGAACCGCCCGCAGAAGGGGCTGCCAGACACTGTTCTGGCTGATGCTCTGCCAGGACGTGCTTCGTTTTCTGTCCGGTGCTGTGCGGGGGGAACACGGAACATCTGCACGAAAAACCTGCGCTTGGCTCGTGCAGCGTCTGTGTCACGGGAACCGACAGCCACGTCCCATCGCTGACCTCGCGTGTTCACACAGCTGACTCAGTGATCGATACAGGTTTATCTGCATTACAAGCACAGCCGAGCCAGGTCAAGAGTGCTTCTTAAGAACCATTTTCAAAATGATCTTTCTAGACAATAAAGACTGATTTATCTTAATTTGTCTTACCTAAAAGCTAAGAAAGTATTTAATTTCTAGTAAGAAAGATGCCTAATTTTCTTTTGGCTATTAAAAATTGTATTAACCTCCAAAAATAAGAGAGTAAATGTCTGTTAACACTTTTTCCTTTTATGCTGATGTGAAGAAAATTCCTCTCTCATCCCGGTACTGTCAAACAGGATGAACATTTACAGAGAATGAGAGTGGGGAGTGATGAAAAAGTCAACAGCTTTTGCAGTCAGTTTGTATAAATTAAGATAAACGTGATATTGAAGCAAACCCAAATGTTTCTAACGTTCTCCTATAGAATCTCCTGCTGCTGTACAATAAGATACACTCTCAGACTATGACAACATTAGTCCGTGTCTTTGTAAGGCGCAGTCTTTTTCCTACCATATCATGCATAGGTGCCACACTTCTATATAGCCAGGTAACTGCTCATCTAAGGTGCATTTTGAAACATACCTTATCCTGCTTTGGAACCTGTGCCGAAATGGAAAGCAGTTGCTCTGTATCCAGGAATTTTGAGATAACTGTAAAACAAAAGTAAACAGATCAGAAATTGAATGGAAATCATAACAAAATCTATTTTTTTTTTATGAACTTTTGTTAATCTTTGTCTTCCATTCTATCTTCACAAATTATTTACCAGGGAAAAAACAGGTTAAAAATTGCTGCTATCTAAATTATGTTGTCATAACTACACAGACTGTACCGAAGCATGTAGCGATTATTTTACAGGTGGACATATATCAATTTGGTAATATTCTTTTAGTGTGATTGAATCACACGTCTCTTGTGATAAAGATCAAGATGACACGATCCAGCTCCAGGTGCACTGACTCATACTCTGCTGTTGTGTTCTGTTTAGTTTGTCTGGACCACTATGAAGCAACAGGAAAAAACACCCATACACAACAACAGAACATCAGTGATGCCTTTATTTGTTTTTAATGTATACATTATGTACACCCGAATACTTCCAACTAGTCACAGAGGTAGAGACAAACTCACATTCTTTGAAAAAGGTATTGGCTGACTTCTACCCATTTAATCTGAGAAATTCGCTTTTCTTAGCAAAATCCTTGAGAAAAACATCACTATCATAATAAAGATTATTTCCACTACGTGTCACCTGGCAAATAATTACAATTCAAACATATTGAGTCACGTTGCATACTTTCACAGATTAGAAAGAAAGTGTTTTAACATAAATTGAATATGATGCATTAAAAATAAACTACTACTTAGTTGAATACACTCAGAAAACCAAAGACGGTAAATGTCAAATGAGGGTTCCAGGTAAGAGTACCCTACAGATTTGAAGCGCGCTTTGGGGACACCCAGCGCCTCCTGTTCACTGTACATTATGTGAACTGCAGCAGCTGAGACCCTGGGATGTGTGACCTGCAAAAACCATGAACATTAAAGTAACGTTTATAAATCACAAACATGTTATTTGGCTTCTTTATGGACTGAAAGTGACAGGAGTGAAGCATCTAAACGTGATCTGTCCCACATTCATTCTTCACCACCCTGCAGCGGTTCTAGCAGGAGCTTCACACGTTTTCCCCCATTTAAGAGTTTAGATGCCAAAATATCCCAATAAGAACCATAATGCTTGTTTACATCTAGAATTGTCTTAAATATACGTCCTCCTATGCATGTTACAGAACACTGTAACCCTGCTTTGTATATTAACATGTAAAACATGCCACTAAAACCGTATCAATTAACTGACTAGACAAAGTTTTCCTCTGGAATTTAACACGTGCATTAAAACTCCTCCAAACCGAAGCCCAGCTCTACTAGGCCGTCCCACAAGCGCAGGGCTTGAGCTCTGGTTTGAGCCCGATGCCGCACTCCCCGCGCCGGGCTGCAGTACCGCGCTGTGGCCACCGGGCGGCAGCACCAGCGACACCCGGCGGGCGGTGCACCGCGGGAGCACCGGGGCGCCACCGCGCATGCGCGGAACCGGGGCTGAACGTCCGCGTGCGTGCGGGGGTGACCTGCACCGGGGTGACCACCCGGGATCACCCACAGCAAACGAGTCACCCGGGACAACGCGGAACAGAGAATCCGCTCTAGAGAACCACCCCACCCAGAGAACCCTCCTCGGCGGAACCTCCCGGCGGCCCGTTCGAGCTCTCTAGTGCCCTATTTGCGTAGCCACGCCTCTGATTTGCATTTCTCCGCCCCATCCTCGCCCCGCCTGTCGTTCCCACGCGCCCCGCCCCTCCTCTTATCTCTCGCAATCTGATTTGCAGGCTTCGAATCTCAATTTGCATTCTCCCCGCCTACTCACCTCCCTGCCCAAGCCCCGAGGAGATTTGCATATCCGGCACGACGCTCTGCTCTGTTCTGTTTCTATTCGACCCCATCTATTTCTATTATTTCTACTTCTATTAATTCTCGTTCTATTTCTTTTCCTGTTTTCTGTTTCTTTCCCTGCGAAGTACAAACCACACCTGATCTCACAGATGTCCAGTGTAACCTGCAGCTGCTTTTGGTAAATATGAGCAGAACTTTACAGCACACGGTTTTCCCAGCAACATGAAGCAGAGAGCGTATTCAAAAAAAAAAAAAAAAAAAAAAACACACAAACCCAAAGACGACACACAGCCTTGTAAGTCGGGTGATTAATTCTATTCAGTACGCTTTTACTTAAGTTAGATTACAAGAAAACTAAATTGGGCTCGCCCAGTGCCCTGTGAGTAGTAAAAACCATCACCACACAGTCAGTCACTCAGCAGAGAGCTCGCAGCAGCTCCCCGGCTGCCGCAGTTATGGAACGAAGCGTCTGGCTCGCACACAGAGCCCCCCAGCCCCTGCTCCCACCGCTGAGCAGGTGCGGGTGCCGTTCTGCTCCCTGGGGGCAGCTCAGGCCTTTCCCTCAAGTGCACCCGCCAGAGACATTTCCGGGTAAGGATGAGTTTTTTAATCCTTTCTATAAACAGAATTTCTTTGCATTTTAAAAACCTTGTACATCACTGACATTGACTCCTATGTCTCTTTTTACACATACGTATGTATTTAGGGAATATATTTGATTCATATATATCATCTATTTCCACTGTAATATATATCTACTTAGACATCTACACACTTGCGTATGCATTTACATGTATATATCTGCTTAAACTTATACAGAATATCTGTTTATGCTTATATATATCACCACTTATTATCTAGAATATCCATTTATACTTACGCACCTGTTTAGCCTTCTCTTTGGACACAAATATCTTTCTAGACTTGCAGATGTTGGCATATTGTTACAATCATATTATTACATTTATGTATATTTAGACAGAGCTATCGATTCACACTTGGCGTGTGGCACGATGAGCAGTGACACGTGGCCAGCTGCACGGCTCAAGCACGAGGGACACCCCGACCTGCCAGGGAAAAGCGCCACTGAGAGCCAGACAGAAACAAAGTACGTCAGAGCACGCTGTCAAATATTGGGGAAACACTCATAGCATCCAGTTGCCTCTCTTTTTCAGTTTTTAGAACAAATACCCATCTGCTTAAGTACACCTAATAAATTATATGCTGCACCTACTCAACAATTACTCTTAACTATGGAAGTCAACATGTAAATTTAAGTTTCATTGATAGGAAAATCAGTGAGATAGAAGACATGGGTTTACTTTAAAAAATAAATAAATATCCCCATTCCTGCAGTGCAGCATAAGGCTACGAAAAAGGAGCGTCAGACTCACGAACACTTTTGGCTGCACTGCAGCACACAGGGGAACACGTTTCTGTGACCGTGACAGCTCGACTGTCGCAACCGGGAACCCAAAGCCCAGCGGTGCCACCAACCTTTGCCAGGCCTGCCGTGCTGGGCTCTGCGGAAGGAAATGGACTTTGGTTGGTTGTTTCAAAGAAAATGAACAGTCCTGTTGTTGATGCGGCCACTGCCCACTACATCACCTGGGAAGATCCACTCGGAGGGCAGGTTCATAAAATGCAGCTTCTTGGAATGAGGAATGCTGCCGTTTTGGAAGATTTCTTACCAACTGAAGTCAGAACTACACACTGTAGGTTAAGAGAAAAAAGTCACTATTGAAACAATAACTCATCCAAACCACACATGGACTCACCGCCACCAGTTACGAGGCTGAAAGTGCTTCTTGGGATCACCTGGCAAACACGCAGAACAAAACCGATTTGCCCAGGTGCCTGTATCTCTGTCAGCTTTTTGAGTACTATTCTAAGATATTTTAAAAACCTATTGAGTGAAAAAGAACAAAGCATTTGTCATTGAATCAGGTTGTTTCTTCTGGACATCTGAACTCTTACAAACACCTCCTTTCCTCTTTTAGTACAAAATCATTTCCATAGTATCATTCAATAGTAAGCCCACAGAAACAGAAGATTACGCTTTCAGGAAGAGAAAATAACCAGAGGGAGGTGAGCTCTGCACAGGTGTACCGTGCTCCAGAACAGACCTTATTTTTAGTACTCCTGGTAAAATATTTCGTATTAAAAATATAGAAGGAGAGTCGGTGCATTCTTAATGTTAACTTTAAAGTCCACTCTACAAGTACCTCAGGAAAAGTGCAGACACGCGTCCTAGCCGTACCTTGTACGGGCAGACCGCTCTGGATTCCTTCTGTCTGTCCGGTACTTCTGTAGCAGAAGACGGGGCAACCGCGGTGAAACGGTGGCAGCAGACATCCAGCTGAAAGAGGAAAAGCCCTTCAGAACAAAGCTGGAGAGGAACCTGACACTTCCTTTTTTCTTGTGAAGGCTACAGTTGAGTGGAGAAAAAAGTATTTTGCACCATCTTCAGTACAGCTGTTGATACGGCCACTGGAGCGTTTGCGTTTTTTGGATAACCAGGCCATTTTTGACTCATTGGCAGTCTGAGTTCCCTAGAACACATTTTCCCAGATACACACAGAACACAGACACAGATATCACCCAAGTATAGCCAAGATTTCCTTCCTCGCCCTGGATGCTGTCATTGAAGAGCCCAGCAGCCCATCCGTCCTCGTGAACCGCCCCACTGAAAAAAAAAAAAATTATCTTTTCCAGGCTGTTTCTTCAAAGGGTAAAGATATTTTAAATTGCAGTTATCTTTTCCAACAAAGTGATTTTGTGATTCCTTTGAAAAGGAGGGTAAGCTTGCCAGAGAAAGATAGCGACAGGGAGCAAGACAAGGTGACACAGAGAGAGGGGCAAAAGGGCCAGGGAGCAGGGCAAAGGGAAGAAGAGGCCAAAATGAGAGACAAGGAGCAGGAGACAGAGACGGTGGGAAAAATCCTTGAATGGGCAGTAGGAGAGACAGACAAAGGAGAAGTGGGCGCCGGGCTGCGGGACAGAGACAGGAAGGAGGAAACGCAGTGACAGGGAGCAGGGCAGAGCGACAGAGAAACAAAAACAAAGAGGGAAGAGGACAGAGAAACCAGGAGTAAGACAAGGAGAAGGGCAGAGAAACAGGAACCGGGGTGGGTAGGGAGCAGGACCAAGAGATGGGGCGAGGATGGAGATGGAGGAAGAAACCTGGGATGGCCAACAGGACAGGGAAGAATATGACTGTGGGTAGGGAGCAGGACACAGGGATACAGCGAGAAACAATGGGACAGGGAGCAGCATTAAAGGTCAGAAAGAATAAGAGATGAACAGGAAGGAGGAATGGAACGCCGAGATGCTGAACAAAAAACGCCAGCAACAGTGAGCGAGACAAACGAATAGAGAGAGAAGGGCAAGGCAGGAAGAAGAGAGATAGGAAGGTGGGAGATAAGACCTGCACGTACAGGTACTGAGAAGAAAAGAACAGCAGGGAACAGGCCAGAGAAACTGTGGGGAAAAAGAGACTGATGCAGATCAAGACAAAGATATGGAAAAGGGAAAAACAGCTATAGAAGATGGAGCAGGACACAAAAATAGAGAGAAAAGGAGAGGTATAGGGAAGCAAAATTTTAAAATAATAATAATAAACCAAAACCACCACCAAGGAGGGGCAGGGAGGCACTAGGACGTGCAAGTGGGGGACGAGGCCCCGAGGGCCAGGGACTCACAGCGGCTCTCGCTTTCGGTGGCTGCCAGGAGGCTTCTAACAGCTCAGACGCTCCCGTCTCCTTCTCTCCTCCCTTCCTCTCCGGTAACTTGGGGCGCTCGGCCGTCCTCAGCCTAGGAGAACACGGTGGGGTGTCAGGGCTCCTACGAGACGAGGCTTCGGGGACATGGAGCCTCGCTGGCTCGCTCGCCAGGCAGCCGTCCCGCTCCAGGATACGCGCACGGACCCTGCCGCGCACGTTGGCCCCCGGCCCGCCGCACGCCGCGCAGAGGGAGCCTTCGCCACCCGGAGAGAGGGGCTCGCTCTCTCGCCCGCCGCAGGAAGCGGACGTTGGGCCGACGGCCCCGCATTTCTTCCTCTTTACCTCTCCCCAACCTCTCTGGCTCCAGCAGCAGCAGCCCCCGTCCACGCACGGGACGTGCTCCCCTGTCCCTTCTCCCGCCACGCTGCCAGACGAGCCTCGCCAGCCCGAGGCGGGCGCAGCCAACGGCATCCCCCAGGATGGGAGCGAACGGCCACATCCTCAGCGCGGCCTCTGGGAGAGGGAGAGAAGAAGCAGCGGCCGTTAGCACCGTAGCTCACCCCTGCCCCAGCCTGCTCCTTCCGCAGGGGCCACCGGAGAGGTGCCGAGGGCCGGCTTGCCGCCTTCACGACGGGGCTAGGGAGCGGCCCAGGAACACGGGACGGGCTCGCAGGAGCTGCCGGAGCTGGGGGCGGCTGCACGGGGCGAGCGGGGCCGCGGGAGGAGGCTCGGGGGGAGCTCTGGCGAGCTGGGGACGCACCCGGCGTCTGCCCCCGGCCGGCTGTCGCCTCCTGCTCCTCTGCTGCACGCTGGGGACGGAGGACGGCGCCGCGTCTCCCACCCGGGCGCTGCTCCCCAGGTTCCATTCCCCGCCTGGGCTGGCGGGTCTGCTGAGCATCGGGCGTTCACAGCTCCCCCTCAGAAACACAGAAATTCCAAATTAGAGTTCAGCCTCTGAAAAATATAGAGCAGGAGAAAGCAGAGGAATTAGTCAGAAGAAGGGACAGGAGAGCAGCTGAGCTAACGGAGGATTCGAGGGAAACGGGCCACCTCAACACACAAGGCATCCTCAAAAAATCAGAGCAACTGCAGCAACGCCAGACAGCATTAAGACAAACTGACACCGTTTAGGACACGCTCAGCATAAAAGCAAACACATCCACCGGTGCAGGAAAGCATCTCGCCCCTTCCCCACAGCACCGCCACAGGACACAGCCCTGTGAGGCCACAGGACGGGCTCGTACTGAAACGGAGAAATAAGCTTGACAGCAGAGTCAATTACACCGTTAAGCAGGCAATGTTTCTTTCATCTGCACTGGGGAGCTCTGGGGGTCGTCCTCTGTAAGTGCTCCCACGACTGGATGCTCTTGCATTGCTTATAGTCACACAGCTGCTACACATTAATTACAATTGTTTTAAATTTTAAACATACAATATATCTAGCCTAAGAAATAATTGATGAAGTTAGTTATAAGTGTTTAGTTTCTCACTGACAACACATCTATTAGTTAAAAATAAACTAAGCTCTCAGCTTCTAAACAATGTGTTATTCAATCTTCTGTCTCCCTCTTGTCATGCAGAAGGATCTAAAAGGTGAAAAACATCCCCTCATCGTGCAGGCGGTCAGAAAGCATTTACCCCACGTGAACCGGTTAATGAAGGGTACATCTTCTATAACTTCATTGCAGTATACATTAACTTGGTAGCTTCTCTTGAATTCCCCCCTTTTCAATATACTTGCAAACTCTTTGGCAGTATAAATCTACGAAATATTATCATCTCGGGTTGTGGTACAGCACAATTATTTGTTACCCACTAGCGGTACCAAACAGAACACTGTAGCGTAATGTAAGTAAAAACGACTAGCATCAAAATCAGAGTCCTAAGATCAATGCTGACAGAACTGCGAAGCCGCAGCTCCTGCCGGTTCTGGCGTTGGTTTCTGGCACTCCTGACCGCTTCGGGTCAAACGGCGCCTCTTCCCCCGGCCGTGCGCTGCAGTACCCGAGTTTCGCCACAGGGCGGCAGCACTGAGACCGCCGCGGCAGCCCCGGGCGAGCGGTCGTGCCGCGTTTCGCGGGAACTCCGCAAAATAAACCCCAGAAAACAAACGCGACAAAACAAAAAAGCACACAGAGAGCCGCGGAACGAAAGCCGCACGTACAGGACACAGAACCCGCCGGGCCTCGCCCCGAGCTCCCGCCGAAGCGGCGCCCGACCCGCCACGCCACCGAGCCTGCCACCGCGCCTTAGCTCTTGTTTGAAACGTCTCCCCCCGACTAACGGGGGCTGCGCCGCTCCCGGAGGGACTGCTGTCCCGGAGGGACACACGGCTCCAGACCGCAAGCCTTCGGCGCACCTGCCCTCGGGGTCACACACCTCCCACCGGCTTCGCCAACTCGGCCGTAAGGGCAGGGGGGAAACCGAACCGAACGCCTCCTCACCGCGCCGGCCCCTCCCGCTCCTCCCGTTCCAACGGCACGGTCACCCTCGCCGCGGCCGCACTCACCTGCCGCCTCTTTCGCCGCTCCGTTCCCCTCGCACTCTCCCACCGTCCCGCCGGGCTCCGCGGGCACCGACACCCGCCGCGCCCCGGAGACCTCCGCGGCGGGAGGCCCCCGGCTGTCGCCTCCTTCCCCTCTGCCTTTCTGCCGCCTCCGGGGACCTCACGAAGGGCTGCCCTGAGCCGCCTACCTCCAGGTCCCCGGGCGCCGGTTGCAGCAACCGCTCCGCAACCGCCCCGACCCCCGTTCCCGTTAATTCCCGGTACCCACCCCGAGACACCACGGACCCGCTCGCCAGGACCCGCGCTGATTGGCTGCTTTCCACCCCCCCACACTGTCCTCCTATTGGATGCTCCGTCCGGTGCCCAGGAGCCAGCAACGCCCGCCCCTCCGGCAAAATGATAGCCTGCCTAGGCACGTCAATCACCATTTTCTCCGCCTATCAGAGCTCGCAGTGAGGGCAGGCGCAGTAGGGAGAGAGCAGCACCCGCCCCTTTCCGCAACACGATTGGCTGCCGAAGACAAGTCAATCATCATTCTCTTGGCCCATCAGTACTCGCAGTTTGCGCATGCGCAGTACGGAGCGTCCGACACCCGCCCCTCCGGCAATCTGATTGGTGGACAGAATGGCAATTGACGTGCCTTGGTAGCCTATCAGCGATCCGCCCCCCCCCCCAGCCTTCCCGCGCCATCTGATTGGCCCGCTCTGCACCCTCACCCGTCTGCTCTCCGCCCTGCCGGGACCCACACGCCCTTTGCCCGCGCGGCTTCCAGCAGCCGCGTTTGAAAGGAAACAACAAACCGCGCTCCTTTGCTTTACGCTGACAAGCGGGGCGGGTGGTCACCTACCCTTAAATTCATTGTGAACAGAGAGAGCCCTAAAGAGCTCCGGCCGGCAGGTTTCTCTCCCCTGTGCCCGGGACCAAGGAGACGCCGCCGCCTCCTGCTGCCGCCTCGCCCGTTCCTCTCGCAGCGGGGCCGCCCCGGGAGAGCCGGGCGCCTCTTTTTTTCCCGGCGGCTCGTCCGACCGCTGCCCCCCCCTTTCTGACGGGCACGACCTCGGTCGCAGCGGCAGCGCCCCCCTCTTACCCGCGGCACGGGCACCGGGCGCCGCTCCCCAGCTGCAGTTCCGGGCGGTGGCCGCCAGACGGCAGCACCGAGCGCGGTCACGCAGCGCCCCCGGGCCCCGCAGCGCGGGCGCTTTTTCTTGACCCGTGGGCAGCCTGAGCTCCCCGAACGCGCTTTCCCAGAGCCGCGCACATGGCAGACACACTGATAAAAGATAATAGCCCGACATTGCTAAAATGTGTTTTTTTCCTAAAGATGCCTTCTGTCCTAATAAAATACATTGCCTCTCCCTGTGCCCCGTGTCTTGTCTGCAGCAGTAACTCGGCTCGCCCGCAGCTGTGGCAGCTCTGCTGCTGCTACAGGGTCAGTTCCAGCCCTTACCCTCGGCTGAGCAGCAGCCGGGCAGGCGCTGCTGCTCTGGGCGCTGCGCATCCTTCAGGAACGGTTCTCAAACGATCCTGTGCAACGATGTCCAGAGCCAGGACCCCGCGACGGGGGGACAGGAGCACACGGCCGGGCCCGTCCCGGCTCGGGGCTGTTTCCGCAGTCGCTGTGAGCTGATCCGTGAGCTGGAACCAACCTCCCCATGCCCCGGCCCGGCTCTTTGTCCCCGGCTTTCCCAGGGCAGCGCAGCGGGCTGGGTCACACCAACTGTTCTCTGCCGGCACCACCCAGCCGGGTCACCTGTGTCTGCGGTTGTGGGGACACCCCACGGGCTCCCTGGAAACGGACATCACAGCACTGAGAGGGGGCGTTCAGGAGCCTCTGCGCTTTTGGGTTGGTTTGTTTGGGGTTTTTTTCCTTTTGTTGTTTTGATCGTTAGCTTCTTGTTGTCGGTTGGTTTGTTTTTAAGCTGTTACTCTATATAGCTCATCCATGGTGCTTATAGAGCATGGGTAAATCTACCCTGCTTCCTCACAGGAGACAACCATCTCGCTTTACAACAGGTGATTGAATCTGCTATAGAAAAGTTCAACCACCTCCTGTACAGCAAAGGATAAAAGAAAGTATGGATTTTTGTTGCATCTAATCCACAATGCAAGTACCCATTAACAATACATTCAAATATTCACAGTGAAGGTAGTTCCTGGCACGATTGTATTAGCATTCTTACTATTTTACGGGAGAAACACAGGGCACAGCTGATTTTGCCCACGTGCAGCGCAGTGATCACACGGGTGCGGTGAACCGGGTGGAAGGCCCTAGAAAAGGAAAATCAGCCTCCGTGTGCAGGGCCAAAACAGAAATCCTTTTCAAACTGTGCCATTTTAAAAAGCTACCAGGGGTATAAAGCAGAAAAAAGAGCAGTGAATGTGTATAATGACACAATTTGATGGTTTTCCAGTTTCATGATGTGCTCTTTTACTAACAGTGTCTGCTGGAGTGGATACCCTGGACACCAACAAGCGGGTCCTGGTGCTGTGCCCATGGTGATTCATCCACTGTGGCCGTGGGTGTCAGGCCCTGATACAATAGACACAAAACCTTGGGAGGGAGGTGATCACAGTAGAACGCTTAAAGATAATGAGCTAGCAGACTTGATTTAATCTTTACTTAAAAATACACATGGCTGCTGTCTTTTCTACAGTTTAGGTAGGACAGGCTCCAATATCTCTATGAATTACAATACATGACAAAAATTAAAGGGGGAAAGCTTTATTTTTACAATGGTAAATACAGTCTAAATCAATTTGGGAAACAGGTAAAGGGGTGTAGCAAATGAGGCACAGACGATCCTGTTTTATCTCAGAAGGCTTTGGCGTATTTACAGCTTTAGGCACAGCGTGTCCAATCCCGTATAAAATGCACTGTCCATACCAATTCAGCCTGTCCCCCGATATAAGGACATCAGGATGCCACCCTGCATTCACCAAGGGACAATCCTGATCTAATGTTCTCTGTGTATTCTACACCAATATCTGTTCGTCAACAAACCTTTTACTGGTTTCAATTTCTTTCCCTGATTATTCTTTTTCAAATACAATGCGTATGTAACATTTTGTATTGTGTAATATGCATTATATAATAGACAATATATGATTTAAAACATATCTCATTATATATTACATGTAGTGCATTACTATACTACACATCTCGGGTATACCCACCCAGACCTGTGCAGCATATTAATATTATTTACAGTGGCCACCATTAATTACAATATTCCCTGGTTGCTGTTCCCCAGGGAGTCAAACGATCCTTTTCCACTGTCACAAAATACAGCCCGGGCGGGATTTCTTCCGAATCGCTCCTGTCCCTTGTCCACTACCTATTTCACAATCACAATAACAGACAATTGGTTAACCGTAAGTATTGGACTATAAAATCACCCGAGACACAAGTAACAACAGATCACTAAAGACACAAACAATTGTACAATTGCTAAGGCACAAACAGCAAAATCACTAAAGGTACCTTTATCAAATTACTGTTCCCTTGTTTTTCTCTTTTATTTATTGTTTTCTCATTTTCCTCTTTAGTTTTTTATTTCTTTTTAATTTACCCAATTTACCAAAACGCGCAGACCCAACGCGCTGGTGTCGCCCACGTCTCGCGCAGGCAGCCTGCAAACAAACCAGACAATGAAAGTGCCTTATCTCATTGATGGGGTTTTACCCACGTCCCGAGCTGGCCCGAGGATCCGTGATCCCTTCCGGGAATTCCCCGGTGCCGGCACAAGGTCCCAGAGATCCTGGGGTCCACGGGAGGTCAGGCAGATTATCCCATCCTCGTCGCCAGAAAACGATACCGAAAAGTCGGCAAACAGACTCTTTAACATGGTTTTGAAAGTGTTAAAAAGCAGGCACTTTTATTACGGCGCGCTGGGCACTCGGGGGATCGCTCCTCTAATCCAGCGTGCGTTCCGCTTTCCTCTGGTTTTACATATCCTGGAACTCCTGAAACAGCAAAACACGCCAACCACTGTTTACAGACGTCCCGTGCTCTTTCACCAGTGCGTGCAGCCGCAACGAGAAATCTGGAATGAGCGTCTACAGAAACACGTACGTATTTACCCACTTCAGAACAACGCGTTACATCAGCTGGCCGTACTTGTCAGTAATCCCTCCTGGATTAACACCCTCTTTGGATGGCACGGGTGCCGACTGTTGGCAATCAGGGCAGGACATAAGAACGCTCCTGGCCTGATCCGTTGTAATTTGAAATTGTCGTTTTAACGACTTTGCATTCTGGTGAAAGAGTTTATGTGATAATTTAGCTTGCTCCAAGGCTTTAGGCACAGTAAGCGGCACAGCTCGTGCATCGGCCCTCCTATTGCCTTCCGCAAGAGGTCCTGGAAGGGCAGCGCGAGAGCGGATGTGCGCTGCATAAAAACCATGACGTCTATGATTTATTAGGAACCATAGCATTCTCAATTCAGCCATCAAAAGAGGATTATCCTCTTCCTTCAGAAAAGAAGCTTCCAGGCGGTTAAGTATGCCAGCTGCATAATATGAGTCAGTTACAACATTCAAAGGCTCATTACAGAACACTCAAAAGTGATCCTAACAGCTGTCAGCTCAAGAACTTGTTTGACCCCTGGTCTCCTTTTTCTACCTTGTGTTTGGAACACTGGGTATCTGAGTTTAGCCACGTAATTACAACTTTACGTGAGCGACCAAAGGCATCAGTAAATACAGTCTTGTCACTTACTGGTCGTTGCTGACAGCAGCATTTGCCCTACAACGGTAAATTACCAATTTCAGCCCACAGTTTATGTTGGGGGTAATAAACTGATATGTTCCCTGCATATGTTGCCAATGCAATCTGGAAATTCACATCTTCAGTTAATTACCATTGCAAATTCTCCTTTGTTGTAGGAATAAATATACATTCAAAGTCTGTCCCATACATAGCACATAAACATTCTCTGCCTTTAATTATTGGGTTTGCATACATTTCTTTTATTATCCAAACTGTTTTCATTGGTGTGTGAGCTAGAAAAACCCATTCCAACTCTTAAAGAATCACTTAATGACTTGTCCCATTGAAACGGTACTGCAAACGGTTGGACGGTATTGGCTATGAGTGCCAGCCAAACTGGCAGCTGCAAATTGCGTCCCCATCCCTATTTTTGTTCAACAGCATCGAATACTTTCTATATGGCCTGCTGAGCTTTGTCATCCAATACCTGAGTAGACAATAAATTCAGGTCTCCTTTCAAAAGTGTAAAAAGTAGACACAGTTCCTCTGTGGCAATGCCCAAAATAGGTCGGAGCCAATTTATGGCTCCTAGCAATTTTGTAAGTCATTTAAGGTCATGATATTATGGAATTTAAGAGTTACTGGCTAAGGAATAATTTCTTGTTCTGTTATTTGCCACCCCAAATATTTCCATGGAGCAGTTTTCTGAATTTTTTCTTGTGCAATTTGTAATCTAGCCTTTTGTATAGCGTTACATAGGACTTGCATTACTTGTTGTAGTTCCTGCTCTTATAACATGACAAGCAAGATATCATCCATATAACGACAGATACAAGCTGAGGGGTACAGCTTCCTCACAGGTTGTACAGCTGCTGCAACTACTGTCTTGCAAATGGTTGGACTATTTCTCATCCCTTGTGGTGATACCACCCAATGCTATCTCTTCATAGGCTCCTCTTGATTAAGTGAAGGAACACAAAATGCAAATCTGGGGGCATCCTCAGGATGTAGCAAGGTGGCACAGGTGTCCATGCCATAATTTTGATTTCACCTTGATAATCAGAGTCAATTACTCCAGGTAAAACAAACAAACCCAATTTGGTAGTAGATGATCAACCTATTAACAAAGCATGCACACTAGGCACTAAAGGCCCCCACACTCCTCTGGGAATAAGCAATACCACAGCAGTAATTAATTATCATCACTGACGGGCTGGCAGCCAAGTCCAGCCCTGCACTTCCAGCTGTTCCAGGGAAGAGATCTCGGGTCATGAGTTTAGACTTGAATTTATTTGATGGGGGTGGGGGAAGTCCTGTCCCCCACCTCCTGGGAAGGGTTAATTGGCTCCCCCTTTACATTAATCCTTGAATGATGTTCACTCACACAGTGCTTGCCCTTTCCCCATTTTGGACGACCTCTAGGAGGTACAGCCTTCGAAGTCTGGCGTGCATACTTTGTGTAATCTTTCTTTACACGACCCAGTGTCCCACAACAAAAACAATTCGATTTCAGTTCTGTTCCCAATACTTGTAACTGTGCTGCTAAAGCAGCAGCTAGAGAGCTGGTATAATGTTCAGTTGACTTATGTTTTGACACACTCTCATATCTGCTATAGTACACCTTTCCCTATTCCCCAAATCCTGCAACACACGCTGACAATCAGCATTAGCATTCTCAAAAGCCAATTATTTTAGTAACAACTCATGCGCTGTGTCATTATCAATTTGTCTCTCCAAAGCAGTTTGCAAGCGGTCTAAAAACAGCGCATAAGGTTCCTGTGATCCTTGCAAGATTTTTGAAAAGGACGTATTGGCATCTCTCCCAACCTCCAGTAACTTCCGAACCACTTTCATTGCTAGTTTTGCTATTACACCACATATATATCTCTCTGGGTTACGCAACTTGATTATCTGGCAAAGCGTGGGCACATTCCCCAGCTAAAGGACTGCAATCAATCCATCTCATCCGATATGCATTATCAACGGTCTCTGTAGTACAGTTCTCCCAAAAATCAGATAACTACTAGTCAATATACTGTACGGTTAAGATCATTTTCAACAAAGAACGCCAGTCATGTGGAGTAAGTTCGTAAGAGGAGCTTAATGCTTCAAAAATGTATAACAAATGATAAAGTAACCCCATTTTCTTTAGCTAATGTTGGTAATTCCTTTACAACATCATACGGTAGCTGCTGAAAGCCTGGAGATTGCTGTTCACAACAGATCACTGGCCATGCCGTAACCACTTTCGAGTCTCCTGTTTTCAAAGCCTCTTCTCTACCTTTATCCCACATGGTTTAATTAGTGTGCACTTTCGGTTGCAAAGTAACATCCGGGGGGAATAAATCAGGCTCTTACTCTGGGTCCGTCGGGCCAGGATCAAGGGGCTTGTCAGGCGACTCCCACAAACCATCATTTGCCAAAAGTGTTCACTGTAGTGTACATGCAGGGGCTTTGTTATCAGCCAATCCTTTATCCACTACTACATCTGTGGTCAGTGCATTTTTGCCTAATCTATCTACAGGATCCCCCTCCTTCCCTGGCAAGGGAGGAGCAGAAGGTTCACAATTAGTTGCAACCCGCGCAACTACTTCCTTCTGAGTCGCTATTAAAGCAGACATAATTTTTGCCCAAGTAGATAAATATTCACAAGCAGCTTTATCTCCAGTTGCTGCCTGTTCATATAATTCTCGTTCAACTTTCTGCCATGCCTCCAACTAAAATGTACCAGTTGTAGGAAAGTCCAGCACATGATCAGCAAGCCTTTCTTATAAAGTCATTAATCGGACTACTGGTACATTGTGATTTTGCTTTCTTAATAAAAGTTGAAGGACATCTAGGGTTTGTTTGGTTCAAGGGATAACTTCCCTCCTATGGTTCCAAATTGCTCATCTTTTCTTGCTGATGGGCGCACGCTGTGGTTTCTGTTTCCTGGCTCTGTTTCCCTGTCCTTGTTCAATTGGGCTTTGCCACCAGAACGGCTGCTGCCTTTACAGCCGCACTCAAAGTCCCTGTTCGGGTGCCATTTGTAGCGAATGTGGCACCGACTCTCTTTTAAGGTGAGACAAGAGACATTTGTTACAAACTCAGGTTTGCATTTATACTCGCTATGATGCTTGCTCAAGCATTTGCTGATTTGGTAAGTTCGTCATAACATAAGTGATATATTGTTACTGCCATAAAAGCACCGTTGTCTATACCACAAGCTACCCCCGTCATCCCCCTTGATGTATCATTCCTGTACCAATCCCTCTGTCCTCGATGTATCACGTAGCATACAGTACTTGCTTCTTGTGTTATTCCACTAATGATTGTTCTCACGCTGTCAACTCCCACAGTTTCTCATAGGCCCAATGTCAGAATACTGCCACAATCACCTTTCTCCTTCCTTGAGCTCTCCTGACCTGCGGTTCCACCACCGTTGTCTTCTTTCTTGATCCCTCTTGACTCACAGGTGCCCTCCAATCCTCTTTCTCGATCACTCTTCCTCACAGGTTCGCCTCCTTCCTTGCTTTTCCTTTGCACGCTGCTCCACCTGAAGAGAAACACACAGAGGACTGAGCTACATCAGCCCCAGGGCACTACAGTCAGACGGGGGCTGCATCTGGGGGCTGACACCTCCCCACACCCCACAGCGTGCCCGCCTTGCCTTGGCCCCAGCCCCTCACACCGCCCTTATCCTCAGCTCTGCCCCTCCGCTGCAGCACAGCTTCCGCACATGCCCTGCTCAGGCTGGACCCCAGTTTCATGGGTTAGAGATATCATAGCTCAGTACAAATCCCCACAGTCCTCACCTGCTGTTTGGTGCTTGCGGAGGGTCACACTCACTGTGCCCCAGGACACTGGCCCTGCCCGGCCCTGCGGGAGTGTCTGGAGCTGCCGCTGGCTGGTTCTCCAGCTTTAGGGTCACCCGCAGAAGCCCGCTCTCCTCAGCTCTGCACACCCATCCAGTTGCGCCGCCCAGGCAAAGTCAGCTTCACCCTCTGCTCTACACCTCACCTGCAAACAACCAACTTTCAACTGACAACTGTCCAAAACCCACCGACAAACTCTCCAAATCTCAGCCTTTCGTTTGCAACTGCTGCCTCTAGTGCATCTCACAGACAAGCCTTCAAAATCCCCTCATCCTGCAATAACACTCCAGCACTGATCACCTGCGGGAACAACTACCACAATACCATGCAAACACCAACCAGTTCTGGCACGGAAATATCACTTTCTCCTCAAGATTCCACCCGACACCAACTGCTGACAAACACACGCTGTCCTCACCAAAGCCAAACGCTGCAACAACCAGCGACAACTCAAATTTGCGTGTGTGGCGCAAAATCGCAGGTGTGAGCTAACGCAGAGCTGGGCTTGAAAGCTGCAGAGTGTGCACCCTGTGGTATAACGTGGCGAGCTACTGCCATTCTGCCTTCTCCCTGGGAGAAGCGCGTGAGCAGAGGCTGCTTCAAGGCACGATGGGAACGGTTTGGTTCTCCGGGTCTCTCAGGGCGAGAGCGATAAATGTGATCTGTGTCGTGGCGCAGGAACTTCCCGTACACTTGCTCCTCCATTCGGTCTCGGGTGCTGCAAGAGAGGGAGCGAGAGATTCAGGGCAAGATTGACAACCTCGGCGTCCCCGTCCCAGCCACGGGTCACCCAAACCTGCAGACATCCCGGGAGGCCCCCTAAGATTTACACTCCCCTATGCCCCACCCTTGAAGCCTGGACATCGCCAGAACCACAGAGCAAGTATTTCTTGAGGAGGCACCCAAAGGGTCCGTGTTCTCTTTCAGGCAGATGCTAGCGCAAGATTGCAAATCATCTCACAGCTACCAGGAAGGTAAAAAACAACGTCTTGAAATGGGAAAGGAACAGGTATTGTTTCTCTTCATCACCTCCCTCATTGCCACGTTATCAAGGTCTCCCGCAATGTTCCACAGGAAACTTGAAGCTTGGAATTCCTGGTATTCTGAACCTGGGCAAGAAAGGAAGAAAAGCATGAGACTGATCATAAAGAGGGTGGCTGCTCGTAACATGGAAAGAGCAGTAACAAGGTAAAAAGATATCACTTTTCCTTAGAGAGCTCTCAAAGCTGCCTGTTAAGGACAAGAAAAACAAACTTGTGACGGACCATTACTTAAAATCCAAGGCCCAGGAAGCGATCTAATGTACATTGAAACGCGGGCCACGAGACAGTGGAAGTGCCACGAGCTGAGACTGAAGGGACAGAGGATGAATTTCCAAAGAAGTTTAGGTTTCGATGTCAAAACGGAAAATTCTACGTCATTAAAATATAATGCAAAAGTCAGTGTAAAATCAAGTAAGGCAACGACTCCAAATGAACTCCCAGGCGCTTCAGTCACTCAGGAGATCAAAAATGCGGATCATTTCTCACCTGCCCACCTCCCAAACCCCAGCCTATGTCCCCTGCTTCCAGCTTACCTGAGCCCAGATTAAAGGAGGATTTCAGAGGCCATGCCAAGTTCTGCTGCTCCTCGTTCGGGTTGCCAGTCTTCCTCCTCGCTCTGGAATTGCAGGTCAACCGCCTTCCTGTTCTTCTTTGATGGACGCTGAGCTGCCGCGTTACCCGCTGCCGTCTGAGCGGATCTCGGGGAGCCTCTGGAACCGCCAGAGCGCTCCCCCCACCAACATTCTCTTGCCTTGTTTTCGGGGTTCCTCTTCACCAGCTGAGGCGCCCTCCCACCCCCCGCCGCCCTCTTACCTTTTTCTAGAGGTCTCTTGAGCCACCAGCAAGCTCCCCCGCACCTTCCCTCAGCGATCTTGGCCCGCCAGAGGCCTGCCCCTCGTCAGCCTCCTCCCCTTTTCCTGGGTGCTGCTTGAACCACTGGTGGGCTCCCCTCCACCATCCTCTCGTCCTTTGTAGGGGAGTCTCGTGACTCACCAGAGCGCTCTCCGCCGTTGCCTTGCTGGGGTTATTGACACCGCTTGACTTGCCAGAGCGCTCCCCCTCGCAGTTCTCTTGTTGGATTTCTTGGGACCTTTTGAACCATTGGAACAACGGGAATGCTCCCCCCCACTGTGACCTTGCCTTTCTTCAGTGCGATCTTGACGTGCTGGAGCACTTCCCCGCGCCGTCCTCTTGCCTTTTACTGGGGAGTCTCTTGAATATCCACAGCACTCCCCCCTGCCATCCTTTACCAGATTTTTTGACACTTCTTGACATCTCGGAGTGCTCTCACTCACCCTTGTCTTGCCTATTTTCAGGGCGCTCCTGTCCCGCTGGATGCTCCTCCCTGCTGTCCTATTGCCAGATTGAGAATTCTCGACCTGTCCCAGCGCTACCCCACCGTCCTTCTGCCTTCTACCTGGGAAGTCACTTGAAGAACTGGAGCACTCCCCCCTGCTGTCCTCTTGCCTTTCTTCACTGAGATTTTGGCCTGCCAGAGCACTCCTCCCTGTTGTCCTCTCACTGGATTTCTTGGGACCTCTTGACCCACTGGGTTTCTCCTCCCGCTGTCCTTTTGCCTTTCTTTAGTACAATCTCAGCCTGCTGGAGCGCTCCCCCTCGCCGTCCTCCTGCTGGATTTCTTGGAACCTCTTGACCCATTAGGGCGTTCCCCCTGCCACCCTCTTGTGTTTTCTGGGGGAGTCTTGTGACCAACCAGAGTGCTCCCCCCCACCATCTTCTTCCCCTTTTCCTGGGTGCTTCTTGATCCACCAGAGTGCTCTCAAAGCTGCCTGTTACCATCCTCTAACCATTCTCTTGCCTTTTTTTGGGGGAATCTTGTGACTCACCGGAGCGTTTTCCACCATTGTCTTGCTGGATTTCTTGACACCGCTTGACCTGTTGGAGCGCTCTCCCTCACAGTTCTCTTGCTGGATATCTTGGGACCTCTTGAACCACTGGAGAGCTCCCACCTGCCACCTTCTTACCGCATTTATCGAGACTTCCTGATCTGCTGGATTGCTCTCCCCACCGGCCTTCCTCTTGCACTTTTTGGGGGAGCCTTCTTGACACGTCCGAGTGCTCTCCCTCACCCTCGTCTTGCCTCTAGTCAGGGCGCTCTTCTCCCGCTGGAACGCTCCTCCCCGCCATCCTATTGCCAGACTGAGAATTCTTGACCTGCCGCAGTCCTGCCCCGCCATGCTCCTGCCTTCTGCCTGGGAAGTCACTTGAAGAACTGGAGCGCTCTCCCCCGCTGTCCTCTTGCCTTTCCTCAGTGGGATTTTGGCCTGCTAAAGAGCTCCTCCCTGTCGTCCTCTTGCTGGATTTCTCGGTACCTCTTGACCCACTGGGTCTCTCCTCCTGCCGTCCTTTTGCCTTTCCTTAGTACATTCTTGGTCTGCTGGAGTGCTCCCCCCCACCATCCTCTTGCTGGATTTCTCGGGACCCCTTGTCCCATATAGGACATGCCCCCCCACCACCATCCTGTTGTGTTTTTTAGGAGAGTCTTGTGATCGACCAGAGCGCTCCCCCCTTGACATCCTCTTCCCCTTTTTCTGGGTGACTTTTGAACCACTGGTGAACTCTCCCCCATCATCCTCTTGCCACATATATTGAGACTTGTTGATCCGCCAGAGCGCTTCCCCCACTGTCCTCTTGCCAGATTTACTGATACCTCTTGTCCTGTCAGAGCGCTCCCTCTCGCAGTCCTCTTTGTTCAGTTTGTAGGGTAGGAGGGGGGATCTCTGATTACAGAAAGGTCCCTTTGTTCTAGGAGACATTCCCTTGCTCCATGCTTCAGGTTGCCCATCTTCCCTCTCATTTTCAATGTGCATGTCCATCACCTTCCTCCTCTTCTTTCTTGATCCCTCGACTCCCGCATGAACTCAAATCCTCTTTCTTGATCACTCTTTCTCGTAAGTTCACAACCTTACTTTCCTTTCTTGCTTTCGCCTTTGTGAGCTGCTCCACCCAAACCGAAATGCCCTGAAGACAGAAATACACCCACCCCAGGCCCGTACAGTCACATAGGGGGTGAGTCCGGTCGCTGACGCATCCCCACATCCCACAGCAAGCCCACCTTGCCTTGGCCCCGGCCCCCCGCACAGGCCTTCCCACCAACCCAGCCCCTCCGGAGCAGCACAGTTTCCCAGCATGCACCCCACAAAGACTTTCTTTGCCAGTCACCCCTGGCACTTACAACAACACACCACACCAGCATCAAGAGCCCTGGGAGTGGAGAGCTGGCCAGGCCCTCACCCCGGCAGGATCCTCTTCCCCCTCCTTTAGCTGATGGCAGACAGACAAGACACCTCCCAAGAGGTGTCCAGCCCTCTCTCTCAACCACTCATGAGTACAAAAGCCCAGCCTCTACTCACCCACCCCGCCTCCCAAAACCCCACCAGCAGCCCCTGGTCCCAGCTGAACAGCAGCCAGTGCTGAAGATCTGGCTCGTGTTGTCGGACACAACCTTCCCATGGATGTCTGGGCCCCTGAGCAGTTTCCAGGGGTGGGAGGGCGCAGTCCTGATTACAGGGAGGTCCCTGTCCCAAGGGGGACATTTTCTTCCTCCTCACTCCTGACTCGCAGCTCCATCACCTTCCTCCTCTTCTTTCTTGATCCCTCCTGACTCGCAGGTCTACCACCGTCATCTTCTTTCTTGATCCCTGTTGACTTGCAGATGCACTCCAATCCTCTTTCTTGATCGCTCTTCCTCGTAGGTTCACCACCTTCCTCTTCTTTCTTGCTTTCACCTTTGCGAGCTGCTCCACCTGAATAGAGATGCACAGAAAACAAAAATATACCCACCCCAGGCCCGTACAGTCACACGAGGGGGCGAGTCCGGTCGCTGACGCATCCCCACACCCCACCACAAGGCCACCTTGCCTTGGCCCCGGCCCCCCGCACAGGCCTTCCCACCAACCCAGCCCCTCCGTAGCAGCACAGTTTCCCAGCATGCACCCCACAAAGACTTTCTTTGCCAGTCACCCCTGGCACTTACAGCAACACACCACACCAGCATCAAGAGCCCTGGGAGTGGAGAGCTGGCCAGGCCCTCACCCCGGCAGGATCCTCTTCCCCCTCCTTTACCTGCTGGCAGACAGACACCTCCCAAGGGATGACCACCCTGCTCCCTTAACTGCTCCCAAGTCCAAGAGCCCAGCCCCTGCTCACCACCCCCACCTCCCAAAACACAGCCAACAGCCCCTGCTCCCATTTTACCACTTTACCCCCGAGCACGGTGTCTAGGGGTGGGAGGGGGACGCACTAATCACAGATCGTTCCCTGTGCTTAAGGATACATTCTCCTTCTCGCTGGCTCAGCCTGCCCATCTTCCTCCTCACTCTTGACTCGTAGCTCCATCACCTTTCTCCTCTTTTGTCCCCTCCTCACTCACAGGTCCACCACTGTCATCTTCTTTCTTGACTCTGCTTGACTCACAGGTGCGCTCCAATCCTCTTTCGTGATCGCTCTTCTGTGTCAGTACACGGAAGACCGGGCACATGAGAAATTGCAAGAGTCAACAGCATGAGAACAAGCATTAGTGGAAAAATACAAGAACAAAGGACTGTATGCTATGTGATACATCAAGGACAGAGGAGTTGATACAGGATTGATGCATCAAGGACAGAGGGACAGCTTGTGATAGACAAAAAAGGTGTTTATGGCAGTGACTTTGGTGGGAACACAAAACACATCACTTATGTAATGACTAACTTAGCTAATCAACAAATGCTTGAGCAAGTATCATAGCGAGTATAAACACAAGCCTGAATTTGTAATAAACATCTCTCATTGCACCTTAAAAGAGAGTCCGTACCGCATTCGCTACAAATGGCGCCCTGGAACAGGGACTTTCAGCGTGCCTATAAAGGCAGTAGCCGCTCTGGTAGCGAAGCCCAATCGAACCAGGAAACAGGACCGGGAACCAGGACAGTGCGCGCCCACCACCAACGAAAGGTGAGCGATTGGGAACCATGGGAGGGAAGCTATCCCTTAAGCAAAGACAAACCCTGGATGTCCTTCAACATGCGCTACAAACGCAAAATCAGGATGTATCAGGGGTCTGATTGGTGAGTTTATTACAATGGATTGCTAATCATGTGCTAGACTTTCCTACAACTGGTACATTTCAGTTGGAGACATGGCACAAAGATGAATGAGAATTATATGAACAGGTAACGACTGGAGATAAAGCTGCTTGCAAATATTCATCTACTTGGGGAAAAATTATGACTACTAAGATACAGGATACAGGACTGATACATCAGGGACAGAGGGACAGCTTACTATAGAAAAAAATGCGTATATGGCAGTTACTTCGCTCATGTAATGTCTAACTTAGCTAAAGAGCAAATGCTTGAGCAAGCATCATAGCGAGTATAAATGCAAACCTGAGTTTGTAATAAATGTCTCTCATGGCACCTTACCGTGAGTCCACGCCAGATTCGCTACACTCTTCCTCATAGGTTCACCACCTTCCTCTCCTTCCTTGCTTTTCCTTTGCACGCTGCTCCACCTGAAGAGAAACACACAGAGGACTGAGCTACACCAGCCCAAGGGCACTACAATCAGACAGGGGCTGAGTCTGGGGGCTGACACCTCCCCACACCCCACAACGAGCCCACCTTGCCTTGGCCCCGGCCCCTCGCACATGCCTTAGAGATATCATAGCTCGGTACAAATCCCCACAGTCCTCACCTGCTGTTGGGTGCTTGCGGAGGGTCACACTCCCTGTGCCCCAGGGCACTGGCCCTACACGGCCAAGCTCGGCAGCGGGACTGTCTGGAGCTGCCGCTGGCTGGTTCTCCAGCTTTAGGGTCACCCGCAGAAGCCCGCTCTCCTCAGCTCTGCACACCCATCCAGTTGCGCCGCCCAGGCAAAGTCAGCTTCACCCTCTGCTCTACACCTCACCTGCAAACAACCAACTCTTCAACTGACAACTGTCCAAAACCCACCGACAAACTCTCCACACCTCAGCCTTTCGTTTGCAACTGCTGCCTCTAGTGCATCTCACAGACAAGCCTTCAAAATCCCCTCATCCTGCAATAACACTCCAGCACTGATCACCTGCGGGAACAACTACCACAATACCATGCAAACACCAACCAGTTCTGGCACGGAAATATCACTTTCTCCTCAAGATTCCACCCTACACCAACTGCTGACAAACACACGCTGTCCTCACCAAAGCCAAACGCTGCAACAACCAGCGACAACTCAAATTTGCGTGGGCGGTGCAAAATTGCAGGGGTGAGCTAACGCAGAGCTGGGCTTGAAAGCTGCAGAATGTACACCCTGTTGTTTAACGTGGCGAGTCACTCCCATTCTGCCTTCTCCCTGGGAGAAGCGCGTGAGCAGAGGTTACTTCAAGGCACGATGAGAACGGTTCGGTTCTCCGGGTCTCGGAGGGCGAGAGCGATAAATGTGATCTGTGTCGTGGCGCAGGAACTTCCCATCCACTTGCTTCTCCATTCAGTCTGGTGCTGCAAGAGAAGGAGAGAAAGAAAAAGTTAGGACCGAGTTAACAACCTCATCATCCCTGACCCCTAATCTGCAGGAATCCTAGGAGGCCTGATATAATTTTGCTCATCTCCCTGTCTTTGCTGGAATAGTTTACTGTAGAAATTTCTGTCATCAACATTCTCTTAACCGATCTGATGTGTTCATAGTTCCTAGCCCAGCATTCTTTCCTCAAAGTACCTCAGCATTTCCCTTTGAAACCACACCTTAGTGCCATCCCGTCCCAGAGCTACCTCAGCATTTCCCACTGCAGCCTCTGCGATGCCATCTCCTCCCTGAGGTACCTCAGCCTTTACCACCAAAACCTCTCTCCCTTCCGTCCTCTCCTTTAAGTCCCTCACCCTTTCCCGCCAAAGCCTCCCCCGATGTCATCCCCTCCCTGAGGTACCTCAGCCTTTCCTGTCAAAGCCTCCCCCGATATCATCCCCTCCCCGAGGTACCTCAGCCTTTCCTGTCAAAGCCTCCCCCGATATCATCCCCTCCCTGAGGTACCTCAGCCTTTCCCATCAAAGCCTCCCCCGATATCATCCCCTCCCCGAGGTACCTCAGCCTTTCCTGTCAAAGCCTCCCCCGATATCATCCCCTCCCCGAGGTACCTCAGCCTTTCCTGTCAAAGCCTCCCCCGATATCATCCCCTCCCTGAGGTACCTCAGCCTTTCCTGTCAAAGCCTCCCCCGATATCATCCCCTCCCCGAGGTACCTCAGCCTTTCCTGTCAAAGCCTCCCCCGATATCATCCCCTCCCCGAGGTACCTCAGCTTTTCCCGCCTAAGCTCCTCCCGCGCCGTCCCGCCCTCAGGTTCCTCCGCCGCTCCCTCCGTTCCCGGCCCCCCCCGCCCCTCGCGCCCCCCCTTGGCGCTCCCGACCCGCCGCTGCCCCCTCCCGCTCGCTTTCCTCCCTCTGTCCTGTGTCACTACGGGGGCTCCCCCTCCGCCCCACGGCCCCGCCCGAGCCCCGCGCAGCGCTCAGCGCGGGGCTCCCTTCCCTCACAGCCGCCCGCGTGTTTCCCCCTCGCCCCGGCCTGGGGCCGCGCTGTTGCGGCTGGCTGCCCCTCGCCTTCCTCCTTCCGAAACCAGCCCGTCTGTCACCCTCCAGCCTCGCCCCTCAGCCGGTCCCGGGCCGCCCCGTCCAGTCTCCCCGCTGTCCGCCCGCCCCTCGCTCACCGCCGGCCCCGCCGTTCCTCGCGCGCTGCTCCAGCCGCCGCACCGCCGGCACGCGCTCCGCGGCCCGCGCACTTACGCAGCATGTCCCCGCCCATCCCGCGCAGGAGCCAATCCCGTCCGCGTCCGCCACCGGGCTGCGCCCCCCCCCCCCCCCCCGCCTCCGCGCCCGGCACTGGCCCCCCCTGCCCCTCGCCCCCCGTCCCGGAGCCACCGGCGGCCGCAGAGCGGCGCTGTCCGCCCGCAGGGCGGGGCCGGGAGCTTTCAGGCTGCGTCTGCCCGGGACCGAGGGCTCTGCCGCCTGCCCGGGACAGCCCGGGACCGAGGGCTCCGCCGCTGCAGCCCGTTTCGTGCCGCTTGCGCCCCCCAGGTTACACGGCTGCAGCCTTCCTGCTGGTTTAGCTCACACACCTTTCTTCTTTCTAACTGCACAGCAGTTCACACTCACAAAAGTTCGTGCTGGTTGGCATAAGAGTATCTGCATAAGAATTTACAAACATTACAAAGATATACCACAGACCACAGCTTTCTAAGCTTTCAAGTTAAAGTTCCATGTTTAAATAAAACAGACAATACCAGTAGAGCTGTGTACCTCTGTCGTCTTTGTTCAGAAAGAAGTGACAACACCAGAAAACACATTGACAGCCAGTGCTTTGAACAGTGAAGGTGGGATCTACAAAAGTCTGATTAAACTAAACAGCCTCAGGTCTTTATCAAGCTGCAGATCTGCCAGGAATGCTGAAATGCAAGAGTTTACTCCTGCAATATTCCACGATGGAACAGCCACTTCATATCAAATATAATCTCAAAGTTCCAAACCAGTACATTAAAAAGCTACCGGTAAGTATTAGAAGACCACTGCAAGATCTTATTGCTTTTTGAGTTAAATAATAATTTTTCAATAAACCAAAACCCAAACAGGTTCTCAAATCTGTTGCTTATCATCCTGTTCATTCATTAGCACTGCAGCAATCAGTTTTTATACAATGTGTCAACAGAGGCGTCTAAAAAACGCCAAACAAAACTTATTCAAGTCCACGGACACCCCCGCCCTCCTTGCCCCCCCTCACCCTGAGCCCCACGATCACCACTTGGTGCGGGAGAGGAGCACAACTCGACAGACAGAACCAGAAATCCGACTGCGGTAAGAAGGAAACATCGAGGTAGTTACAGCTTCCTTAAACATTCAAAATCTGATGTCTTCCAAAACAAAGCACATCATCCTCATCATTTAAAAAGCAAAGTTGCTTTGTACGTCTCTGATCCTCACACCAGCTGAGTGGTTCTCAAGTCCGCTGAGCTCCACTGTGCAGCCACCCCCACGTCTGTGTCGCCTTGTCTGGAGTCCCCAGTCGCGGGACAGTGAGTGGGGTTGGACTCCAGTGATAAAGAAAAACACAAAGAGTCAAATTGGAAAAGTAATTAAAACAGAAGATCTGAAAGCCAGTTTAATTTTAATAACTTATTTGTACACTGCTATAAGCATATGAAGTATGGGGGTCACGAACTCTTGCTACCACATATGTGCCTTATTACAATAAGCACAGGAAACAAGGAAGTAGCATTCCTTCTATTTTTGATGTAATTATGAGCTAATACATCTCCTGAGATGGCTTCCAGACCTGATTTAGTATCTACACTGTGTTGTACTGCAGATAAATACCTCAGGTCAGCATTAATTGAAGACAATGTGCAGAATGAGCAATATGCAGGTAAGCACAAGATCCTGGATTCCTTACAAGAGTCTACTTCTAAAATTGTCTGAAAATGCTGCAGAAATTGTAGCAGATAAACAACAGTAGCCACATTTTGTCCTATGGCATTTACATAATGTTGATCCACCTGTATTAACTTGTGCCCTTTCGGAACAGAGCTGTAAACTCAGAGTGTCCAAAGACTTCTTTCTTTTGAATAGAATACGCTTAAACTGGCTGTCTTGAACAGACTGGCTGTGCAGACTTGCAGCAGTTGAATGGAGGATGTGATTCCAGTGAATGGAGACAGAAAGAAGATCAGCACAAAAGCAGCAATGACAGACCAGAGACACCCACCTAAAGCCTACGGAGACCAAAAAAAGTCGTCGTGTGGGCTTAGCAGTTGGGGAACCAGACCAAACAGCCTGGTTATTCTCCACCAGGAGGGTCTTTATCTGGCCATGATCATGTCATCAATGGAGAAACTCACCATCATCAGACAGAGTGCAGGCGTGGGCAATGAGAGCAGCAAATCCAGCACCGACACGGTGTCAGAGTTTGTACAGACAATGAACACGCTCACGGGTCTTGTTCAATACTTTACACACTATTCTGAAAAGAGACACTGATTTAACTGTTGCACAGCACATACTGTCACTTTACACAACTTGGAGAAACAAAGCAAGCTCATAAAGTTCATACTCCATACATCAGGATAGGAGGTTACTCATAAAATGCAATCATCTCTGCCAGATACAGGCAAATGCACATATTTATTTGAAGCAAATTCCAAGTTTATACCGTCATCTCAGGTCAAATTCTGCTATCAGACACAGGACACACAGCTCAAATGCCAACAGCTCATAAGAAAGCTTCACAAGAGAATGAACTAAACATACAGCTATGGAATCAAGTGTGTTTTATCAATACGTCAAATGCAACTCTAATTCCCCTAGGCCCTCACGTTAATAGAAACCCCACAGAGTTTCTAGAAAGAATGTCCATAAAATTGACATGCGACATTACCCTCAGTGAGTCTCCTGAACCAGACGGCAGAGCAACCGACCCGCAGCAAGGACAACACAGAACAGACAGTTCTGCTGGAAACGCAAGGAACGGACTAAAAGTAACCATTCTGCATTACAGAATTAATGCATTGTGTCACTTTGTGTAGATAATTCACCCATAAAAATCAGTAAATATGAAGGCCACCCTTACTGATAAATGCCTATATGTTTGTAGTCATGTTTAATAAAACACACTTTGTGAGGGTTTTTTGGCTCAAGAAGGACACTGGATCAGTGTGCTTTGGGTTATTTCTGTAAGGAGCCATAACTCAACAGAAAGATAGCTTTAAGAAAGCGTGCAATTAGCTATTAATTGGACAAAATAAGTGTAGTTAGCACATAATAAATAGTTTTAAATGGTCTCACAAGTAGTTCATGTGATACATTTCCCTCAGGGTCTCCTGATATCTCCCATTCATTTCTATTAAACCTGCTGAAATGAAGCTGTGTGTGTTTCATTTCAGTGATCTACAGGGAATTCAAACCAACAATAACAACTTGCCGTATTATCAGAAACAGTTTCTAAAGAGTAAACACAACAATATAGGAGGGGGGAGTGGAAGAAACACCACCTGGATTCATTTTCCCATATCAATTCTTATGAAAATACCCACAATAGGATGCACTTATCAGCAAGGTATACAACTGCACATCTACACACAACATAACTGCATGTAATCGCACATTTTTGACCATATTAACTACAAATTGGGCAGCTATAAAATACGTCAGTTATACCTTCATTTACTTCCAGAAATCTCCACTGAAATTATTTTGTTGCTTAAATTACTGTATAATGTGCACTTTATTAATGTATTATACATTAAGTATACAAACATGTTATGAAAAAACAAATCTAGTCCCAATACCTTTGTGAGTTTTAAAGGACGCCGGTGGGTAACGGTGAACAATCAACAGTCATCCGGGTAAAACACCCATGGGCAGAGCTGAAACTTGTTTTCATTGGTAGGTTGTGGTTTTCTGCAAGTTGTGTTATCATACCTACATACAGCAAATAAAGATTTGACCCAAATTACATACCTTTATGTGCATACACACACGCACATGTTTGTGTTGTACAAAGATGCACACTGTTACTGAGATGTATAGGCATTGAATGTGTCAGGTAAGTAACATGACAAGAGGCTTGAGAGGTGGGTCTGCAGGGAATTCTCTAAGTAACATATTAATGCAACAAATCTGGTGGCATAAAGCTACGGGGGAAAAAAATCCAGCGGAGAATCAGATAAATTCACGTGTTCTTTAAAGACAGCTCATGCATTCAACCAACTCCCAGGTGGGCCTGGCTGTGGAAAGGAAAGTTTGCCTGAGCACTTAGCGCCAGTGTCTGATGAGCAGACAAAACACCAACTGCAGACCGGGGACCCCCAGTTCTCAACCAGTTCATGGCTCTGAGCATCTTCTTTCCACACACTGCGGGTAACGCTTTACATCTGCAATCCCCTCCCTAAACCCATCTTGTTCCTGGCTGAGAAGATACCAGATGTGGGAACTATTGCATGATAGAAGAATTTGTGCTGTTAAATCACAGGATTCTGAGCACTGCAGATGATCACAGTGCGGTGCTGCCCTGAGAAGAAAGGACGAGTGACTCTTGGTGTTCCCTGCTGCTCACTGCCCTGATCCTGCCCACCCTCATGTTCCAGCCACTCAGACCCCGGCCAGAATGACTGAGACAGGAGGGTCTCTTAAGGATGTTTTGTTTTGTCCAGATACCTTTAATTTGCTTATATACACAGATTTCATAAGAGGAAGCACTTGATTTCACCGATGACACGATTTCTCCAGTAACGCATCTCACCAAGATTGCCAATTGACAGTCCCCTTAGGATGAGAGAACGTTCATGTTGAACAAACCATGAACACTTGTAGTGATTGAAACTGGGGGTTTTTCAGACAAGCACCATCTGCCTCCTGCGCCAGAGACTCAACAGAATTATGTCTCAGACATTATGGCAACAACAGCTCATCCCGCAGCGATGGGTCACTCAGAGCGAAAACAATCCCGTATGGACACCGTGTCCAGCAGCAGATGGGGCACTCAGGAGAAGGTGAATCGCGATTTACATCCCAACACCAGCCGAGGCCCGCAGACAAAGGCCGCGGGCTGACATGGGAGGGGACGGGCCTTTCGTTCTCCTTCTTTGCTTCTCTTTTCCTTTCCTACACCCTTATTTCATCTCCTCTCCCTCTATGAGCAGTATAACCTAAGGCTTAGAGCCACAAAACTCCTTTGTGTAAACCCTTTGGCTGTTAAACTGTTCACCAATTTGGCTTAAGTAGCGTAAATCTTCCTGCTAATTGGGCCAAGCTGCAAAATAAAAGGTGTTGGGGTTTTTTTGTTTATGGTCCTTGAGTACCCCATATACTCTTTTCTAACTAAGGGGACCTGAATCGGAGTCACCTCCCCACACACGGACAGCTGGGGACGTTCTGCAATGAAAACTTGTATGGAGAGGGGAACACACTGAATAGGTCAATCCAGCATTTAATAAAAGCAATGGAGTTAGCTCTTGAATTAACATTGATAACATGCTCTGCTATATTGTGGCCAGTTGCGATTGGAAACAGCGCAGTTACAAGTTCGGTGTGCATGGTCCTCTGTATACACGAAGACATCCAGCCAGCTTTAGTCACGCACCTGATCTTTCCTTCGTGTTACAGATCTCTGCAATGAAAGCTGGGAGCAACAAACATTCAGCTTTCTGATGTGTCATTAAAGAGATTTTTCTGCATTTACTACAACCTTGACCGAGCCTGTACCTGATTGCTTTAACTGGCATTAGATAAGTCATTGAGGAAGCAGTCAAGTCAGCCCGCGAGAAGACACGGAGAGGTGACAAAGTTCTAAGTCCCTAGGATGCTGGCACACCAGCACGAACACAGGCAAGCAGAAGCCTCCAACGCATTGGCAGAAATATCCTACTCAGGTACAGCAGGCAAATGCAACTTATAATGGAACGGTTACAATATGCTTGGTAGAAAAAAGCTGAGGTTCCGCTGCCTCAGGCGCACAGCGGTTACTGCTGTGTCTGGTCTAACCCAGATCCAGTAGTGAGCTACACGTGTTTATCTTGGTTTGATATTTGTAGTGCACGTGTTAACGTACAGATCAATATACAAGACAAGGTCTGATGAACAAAATCTCTCTCTGAAAGATCCTGAAGTGATCACTGGAGTGATTTTCAAGGCAAAGATTCTGTCTGTCTCCAGCTCCCAGAAGACTTCAGAGGTGAAATTCTCTATAAATCCTGAGGGGGAAAGAGGGGGTTGTAAGGAACATGAACCTGAAGAACATTCAGTAGCTCTCCCGGGCGCTCTGTGACGGAGCCTCCCCTGTTCACCAGCTCCTGAGGCTCCAGGGGCTGCAACACGGGGCACAACGCGCTCACAGACTGAACCTGCGCTGAGCAAGAAAATGCCTTCCTGATGAAGCTTTAACATCAACACAGCAACTATTGCTTGTCCTTCAAGGAAACTATCTTGTTATAAGCATTTATAGCTCTATTGTCTATTTATGCTTTTAGCAATAAGCGCTTTTATCCACATTTCATTTTGGTGCACCTGGTAAGACATGTGATTGAAGGTGACAGATAAGAGCAGGGCACTCTTTTAATCCCTAAGACAGGACCCTGGGAAAACTTCACAGGAATCAGTTCTTCACTACATTGCTGCTCCTTGCATTCACAGCCCAGCAGAAAAGCACGGGCCGAGGTGAGAACCGCCCGCAGAAGGGGCTGCCAGACACTGTTCTGGCTGATGCTCTGCCAGGACGTGCTTTGTTTTCTGTCCGGTGCTGTGCGGGGGGAACACGGAACATCTGCACGAAAAACCTGCGCTTGGCTCGTGCAGCGTCTGTGTCACGGGAACCAACAGCCACGTCCCATCGCTGACCTCGCGTGTTCACACAGCTGACTCAGTGATCGATACAGGTTTATCTGCATTACAAGCACAGCCGAGCCAGGTCAAGAGTGCTTCTTAAGAACCATTTTCAAAATGATCTTTCTAGACAATAGAGACTGATTTATCTTATTTTGTCTTACCTAAAAGCTAAGAAAGTATTTAATTTCTAGTAAGAAAGATGCCTAATTTTCTTTTGGCTATTAAAAATTGTATTAACCTCCAAAAATAAGAGAGTAAATGTCTGTTAACACTTTTTCCTTTTATGCTGATGTGAAGAAAATTCCTCTCTCATCCTGGTACTGTCAAACAGGATGAACATTTACAGAGAATGAGAGTGGGGAGTGATGAAAAAGTCAACAGCTTTTGCAGTCAGTTTGTATAAATTAAGATAAACGTGATATTGAAGCAAACCCAAATGTTTCTAACGTTCTCCTATAGAATCTCCTGCTGCTGTACAATAAGATACACTCTCAGACTATGACAACATTAGTCCGTGTCTTTGTAAGGCGCAGTCTTTTTCCTACCATATCATGCATAGGTGCCACACTTCTATATAGCCAGGTAACTGCTCATCTAAGGTGCATTTTGAAACATACCTTATCCTGCTTTGGAACCTGTGCCGAAATGGAAAGCAGTTGCTCTGTATCCAGGAATTTTGAGATAACTGTAAAACAAAAGTAAACAGATCAGAAATTGAATGGAAATCATAACAAAATCTATTTTTTTTTTTTTATGAACTTTTGTTAATCTTTTTCTTCCATTCTATCTTCACAAATTATTTACCAGGGAAAAAACAGGTTAAAAATTGCTGCTATCTAAATTATGTTGTCATAACTACACAGACTGTACCGAAGCATGTAGCGATTATTTTACAGGTGGACATATATCAATTTGGTAATATTCTTTTAGTGTGATTGAATCACACGTCTCTTGTGATAAAGATCAAGATGACACGATCCAGCTCCAGGTGCACTGACTCATACTCTGCTGTTGTGTTCTGTTTAGTTTGTCTGGACCACTATGAAGCAACAGGAAAAAACACCCATACACAACAACAGAACATCAGTGATGCCTTTATTTGTTTTTAATGTATACATTATGTACACCCGAATACTTCCAACTAGTCACAGAGGTAGAGACAAACTCACATTCTTTGAAAAAGGTATTGGCTGACTTCTACCCATTTAATCTGAGAAATTCGCTTTTCTTAGCAAAATCCTTGAGAAAAACATCACTATCATAATAAAGATTATTTCCACTACGTGTCACCTGGCAAATAATTACAATTCAAACATATTGAGTCACGTTGCATACTTTCACAGATTAGAAAGAAAGTGTTTTAACATAAATTGAATATGATGCATTAAAAATAAACTACTACTTAGTTGAATACACTCAGAAAACCAAAGACGGTAAATGTCAAATGAGGGTTCCAGGTAAGAGTACCCTACAGATTTGAAGCGCGCTTTGGGGACACCCAGCGCCTCCTGTTCACTGTACATTATGTGAACTGCAGCAGCTGAGACCCTGGGATGTGTGACCTGCAAAAACCATGAACATTAAAGTAACGTTTATAAATCACAAACATGTTATTTGGCTTCTTTATGGACTGAAAGTGACAGGAGTGAAGCATCTAAATGTGATCTGTCCCACATTCATTCTTCACCACCCTGCAGCGGTTCTAGCAGGAGCTTCACACGTTTTCCCCCATTTAAGAGTTTAGATGCCAAAATATCCCAATAAGAACCATAATGCTTGTTTACATCTAGAATTGTCTTAAATATACGTCCTCCTATGCATGTTACAGAACACTGTAACCCTGCTTTGTATATTAACATGTAAAACATGCCACTAAAACCGTATCAATTAACTGACTAGACAAAGTTTTCCTCTGGAATTTAACACGTGCATTAAAACTCCTCCAAACCGAAGCCCAGCTCTACTAGGCCGTCCCACAAGCGCAGGGCTTGAGCTCTGGTTTGAGCCCGATGCCGCACTCCCCGCGCCGGGCTGCAGTACCGCGCTGTGGCCACCGGGCGGCAGCACCAGCGACACCCGGCGGGCGGTGCACCGCGGGAGCACCGGGGCGCCACCGCGCATGCGCGGAACCGGGGCTGAACGTCCGCGTGCGTGCGGGGGTGACCTGCACCGGGGTGACCACCCGGGATCACCCACAGCAAACGAGTCACCCGGGACAACGCGGAACAGAGAATCCGCTCTAGAGAACCACCCCACCCAGAGAACCCTCCTCGGCGGAACCTCCCGGCGGCCCGTTCGAGCTCTCTAGTGCCCTATTTGCGTAGCCACGCCTCTGATTTGCATTTCTCCGCCCCATCCTCGCCCCGCCTGTCGTTCCCACGCGCCCCGCCCCTCCTCTTATCTCTCGCAATCTGATTTGCAGGCTTCGAATCTCAATTTGCATTCTCCCCGCCTACTCACCTCCCTGCCCAAGCCCCGAGGAGATTTGCATATCCGGCACGACGCTCTGCTCTGTTCTGTTTCTATTCGACCCCATCTATTTCTATTATTTCTACTTCTATTAATTCTCGTTCTATTTCTTTTCCTGTTTTCTGTTTCTTTCCCTGCGAAGTACAAACCACACCTGATCTCACAGATGTCCAGTGTAACCTGCAGCTGCTTTTGGTAAATATGAGCAGAACTTTACAGCACACGGTTTTCCCAGCAACATGAAGCAGAGAGCGTATTCAAAAAAAAAAAAAAAAAAAAAAACACACAAACCCAAAGACGACACACAGCCTTGTAAGTCGGGTGATTAATTCTATTCAGTACGCTTTTACTTAAGTTAGATTACAAGAAAACTAAATTGGGCTCGCCCAGTGCCCTGTGAGTAGTCAAAACCATCACCACACAGTCAGTCATTCAGCAGAGAGCTCGCAGCAGCTCCCCGGCTGCCGCAGTTATGGAACGAAGCGTCTGGCTCGCACACAGAGCCCCCCAGCCCCTGCTCCCACCGCTGACCAGGTGCGGGTGCCGTTCCGCTCCCTGGGGGCAGCTCAGGCCTTTCCCTCAAGTGCACCCGCCAGAGACATTTCCGGGTAAGGATGAGTTTTTTAATCCTTTCTATAAACAGAATTTCTTTGCATTTTAAAAACCTTGTACATCACTGACATTGACTCCTATGTCTCTTTTTACACATACGTATGTATTTAGGGAATATATTTGATTCATATATATCATCTATTTCCACTGTAATATATATCTACTTAGGCATCTACACACTTGCGTATGCATTTACATGTATATATCTGCTTAAACTTATACAGAATATCTGTTTATGCTTATATATATCACCACTTATTATCTAGAATATCCATTTATACTTACGCACCTGTTTAGCCTTCTCTTTGGACACAAATATCTTTCTAGACTTGCAGATGTTGGCATATTGTTACAATCATATTATTACATTTATGTATATTTAGACAGAGCTATCGATTCACACTTGGCGTGTGGCACGATGAGCAGTGACACGTGGCCAGCTGCACGGCTCAAGCACGAGGGACACCCCGACCTGCCAGGGAAAAGCGCCACTGAGAGCCAGACAGAAACAAAGTACGTCAGAGCACGCTGTCAAATATTGGGGAAACACTCATAGCATCCAGTTGCCTCTCTTTTTCAGTTTTTAGAACAAATACCCATCTGCTTAAGTACACCTAATAAATTATATGCTGCACCTACTCAACAATTACTCTTAACTATGGAAGTCAACATGTAAATTAGACCATTTTATTTGCTTTAAGTTTCATTGATAGGAAAATCAGTGAGATAGAAGACATGGGTTTACTTTAAAAAATAAATAAATATCCCCATTCCTGCAGTGCAGCATAAGGCTACGAAAAAGGAGCGTCAGACTCACGAACACTTTTGGCTGCACTGCAGCACACAGGGGAACACGTTTCTGTGACCGTGACAGCTCGACTGTCGCAACCGGGAACCCAAAGCCCAGCGGTGCCACCAACCTTTGCCAGGCCTGCTGTGCTGGGCTCTGCGGAAGGAAATGGACTTTGGTTGGTTGTTTCAAAGAAAATGAACAGTCCTGTTGTTGATGAGGCCACTGCCCACTACATCACCTGGGAAGATCCACTCGGAGGGCAGGTTCATAAAATGCAGCTTCTTGGAATGAGGAATGCTGCCGTTTTGGAAGATTTCTTACCAACTGAAGTCAGAACTACACACTGTAGGTTAAGAGAAAAAAGTCACTATTGAAACAATAACTCATCCAAACCACACATGGATTCACCGCCACCAGTTACGAGGCTGAAAGTGCTTCTTGGGATCACCTGGCAAACACGCAGAACAAAACCGATTTGCCCAGGTGCCTGTATCTCTGTCAGCTTTTTGAGTACTATTCTAAGATATTTTAAAAACCTATTGAGTGAAAAAGAACAAAGCATTTGTCATTGAATCAGGTTGTTTCTTCTGGACATCTGAACTCTTACAAACACCTCCTTTCCTCTTTTAGTACAAAATCATTTCCATAGTATCATTCAATAGTAAGCCCACAGAAACAGAAGATTACGCTTTCAGGAAGAGAAAATAACCAGAGGGAGGTGAGCTCTGCACAGGTGTACCGTGCTCCAGAACAGACCTTATTTTTAGTACTCCTGGTAAAATATTTCGTATTAAAAATATAGAAGGAGAGTCGGTGCATTCTTAATGTTAACTTTAAAGTCCACTCTACAAGTACCTGAGGAAAAGTGCAGACACGCGTCCTAGCCGTACCTTGTACGGGCAGACCGCTCTGGATTCCTTCTGTCTGTCTGGTACTTCTGTAGCAGAAGACGGGGCAACCGCGGTGAAACGGTGGCAGCAGACATCCAGCTGAAAGAGGAAAAGCCCTTCAGAACAAAGCTGGAGAGGAACCTGACACTTCCTTTTTTCTTGTGAAGGCTACAGTTGAGTGGAGAAAAAAGTATTTTGCACCATCTTCAGTACAGCTGTTGATACGGCCACTGGAGCGTTTGCGTTTTTTGGATAACCAGGCCATTTTTGACTCATTGGCAGTCTGAGTTCCCTAGAACACATTTTCCCAGATACACACAGAACACAGACACAGATATCACCCAAGTATAGCCAAGATTTCCTTCCTCGCCCTGGATGCTGTCATTGAAGAGCCCAGCAGCCCATCCGTCCTCGTGAACCGCCCCACTGGAAAAAAACAAAAATTATCTTTTCCAGGCTGTTTCTTCAAAGGGTAAAGATATTTTAAATTGCAGTTATCTTTTCCAACAAAGTGATTTTGTGATTCCTTTGAAAAGGAGGGTAAGCTTGCCAGAGAAAGATAGCGACAGGGAGCAAGACAAGGTGACACAGAGAGAGGGGCAAAAGGGCCAGGGAGCAGGGCAAAGGGAAGAAGAGGCCAAAATGAGAGACAAGGAGCAGGAGACAGAGACGGTGGGAAAAATCCTAGAATGGGCAGTGGGAGAGACAGACAAAGGAGAAGTGGGCGCCGGGCTGCGGGACAGAGACAGGAAGGAGGAAACGCAGTGACAGGGAGCAGGGCAGAGCGACAGAGAAACAAAAACAAAGAGGGAAGAGGACAGAGAAACCAGGAGTAAGACAAGGAGAAGGGCAGAGAAACAGGAACCGGGCTGGGTAGGGAGCAGGACCAAGAGATGGGGCGAGGATGGAGATGGAGGAAGAAACCTGGGATGGCCAACAGGACAGGGAAGAATATAACTGTGGGTAGGGAGCAGGACACAGGGATACAGCGAGAAACAATGGGACAGGGAGCAGCATTAAAGGTCAGAAAGAATAAGAGATGAACAGGAAGGAGGAATGGAACGCCGAGATGCTGAACAAAAAACGCCAGCAACAGTGAGCGAGACAAACGAATAGAGAGAGAAGGGCAAGGCAGGAAGAAGAGAGATAGGAAGGTGGGAGATAAGAGCTGCACGTACAGGTACTGAGAAGAAAAGAACAGCAGGGAACAGGCCAGAGAAACTGTGGGGAAAAAAAGAGACTATGCAGATCAAGACAAAGATATGGAAAAGGGAAAAACAGCTATAGAAGATGGAGCAGGACACAAAAATAGAGAGAAAAGGAGAGGTATAGGGAAGCAAAATTTTAAAATAATAATAATAAACCAAAACCACCACCAAGGAGGGGCAGGGAGGCACTAGGACGTGCAAGTGGGGGACGAGGCCCCGAGGGCCAGGGACTCACAGCGGCTCTCGCTTTCGGTGGCTGCCAGGAGGCTTCTAACAGCTCAGACGCTCCCGTCTCCTTCTCTCCTCCCTTCCTCTCCGGTAACTCGGGGCGCTCGGCCGTCCTCAGCCTAGGAGAACACGGTGGGGTGTCAGGGCTCCTACGAGACGAGGCTTCGGGGACATGGAGCCTCGCTGGCTCGCTCGCCAGGCAGCCGTCCCGCTCCAGGATACGCGCACGGACCCTGCCGCGCACGTTGGCCCCCGGCCCGCCGCACGCCGCGCAGAGGGAGCCTTCGCCACCCGGAGAGAGGGGCTCGCTCTCTCGCCCGCCGCAGGAAGCGGACGTAGGGCCGACGGCCCCGCATTTCTTCCTCTTAACCTCTCCCCAACCTCTCTGCCTCCAGCAGCAGCAGCCCCCGTCCACGCACGGGACGTGCTCCCCTGTCCCTTCTCCCGCCACGCTGCCAGACGAGCCTCGCCAGCCCGAGGCGGGCGCAGCCAACGGCATCCCCCGGGCTGGGAGCGAACGGCCACATCCTCAGCGCGGCCTCTGGGAGAGGGAGAGAAGAAGCAGCGGCCGTTAGCACCGTAGCTCATCCCTGCCCCAGCCTGCTCCTTCTGCAGGGGCCACCGGAGAGGTGCCGAGGGCCGGCTTGCCGCCTTCACGACGGGGCTAGGGAGCGGCCCAGGAACACGGGACGGGCTCGCAGGAGCTGCCGGAGCTGGGGGCGGCTGCACGGGGCGAGCGGGGCCGCGGGAGGAGGCTCGGGGGGAGCTCTGGCGAGCTGGGGACGCACCCGGCATCTGCCCCCGGCCGGCTGTTGCCTCCTGCTCCTCTGCCGCACGCTGGGGACGGAGGACGGCGCCGCGTCTCCCACCCGGGCGCTGCTCCCCAGGTTCCATTCCCCGCCTGGGCTGGGGGGTCTGCTGAGCATCGGGCGTTCACAGCTCCCCCTCAGAAACACAGAAATTCCAAATTAGAGTTCAGCCTCTGAAAAAAATAGAGCAGGAGAAAGCAGAGGAATTAGTCAGAAGAAGGGACAGGAGAGCAGCTGAGCTAACGGAGGATTCGAGGGAAACGGGCCACCTCAAAACACAAGGCATCCTCAAAAAACCAGAGCAACTGCAGCAACGCCAGACAGCATTAAGACAAACTGACACCGTTTAGGACACGCTCAGCATAAAAGCAAACACATCCAGCGGTGCAGGAAAGCATCTCGCCCCTTCCCCACAGCACCGCCACAGGACACAGCCCTGTGAGGCCACGGGATGGGCTCGTACTGAAACGGAGAAATAAGCTTGACAGCAGAGTCAATTACACCGTTAAGCAGGCAATGTTCCTTTCATCTGCACTGGGGAGCTCTGGGGGTCGTCCTCTGTAAGTGCGCCCACGACTGGATACTCTTGCATTGCTTATAGTCACACAGCTGCTACACATTAATTACAATTGTTTTAAATTTTAAACATACAATATATCTAGCCTAAGAAATAATTGATGAAGTTAGTTATAAATGTTTAGTTTCTCACTCACAACACATCTATTAGTTAAATATAAACTAAGCTCTCAGCTTCTAAACAATGTGTTATTAAATCTTCTGTCTCCCTCTTGTCGTGTAGAAGGATCTAAAAGGTGAAAAACATCCCCTCATCGTGCAGGCGGTCAGAAAGCATTTACCTCACGTGAACCGGTTAATGAAGGGTACATCTTCTATAACTTCATCGCAGTATACATTAACTTGGTAGCTTCTCTTGAATTCCCCCCTTTTCAATATACTTGCAAACTCTTTGGCAGTATAAATCTACGAAATATTATCATCTCGTGTTGTGGTACAGCACAATTATTTGTTACCCACTAGCGGTACCAAACAGAACACTGTAGCGTAATGTAAGTAAAAACGACTAGCATCAAAATCAGAGTCCTAAGATCAATGCTGACAGAACTGCGAAGACGCAGCTCCTGCCGGTTCTGACGTTGGTTTCTGGCACTTCTGACCGCTTCGGGTCAAACGGCGCCTCTTCCCCCGGCCGTGCGCTGCAGTACCCGAGTTTCGCCACAGGGCGGCAGCACTGAGACCGCCGCGGCAGCCCCGGGCGAGCGGTCGTGCCGCGTTTCGCGGGAACCTCGCAAAATAAACCCCAGAACGCTTAGAGATAATGGGCTAGCAGACTTGATTTAATCTTTATTTACCATTGTAAAAATAAAGCTTTCCCCCTTTAATTTTTGTCATGTATTGTAATTCATAGAGATATTGGAGCCCGTCCTACCTGAACTGTAGAAAAGACAGCAGCCATGTCTATTTTTAAATAAAGTCTAAATCAATTTGGGAAACAGGTAAAGGGGTGTAGCAAATGAGGCACAGACGATCCTGTTTTATCTCAGAAGGCTTTGGCGTATTTACAGCTTTAGGCACAGCGTGTCCAATCCCGTATAAAATGCACTGTCCATACCAATTCAGCCTGTCCCCCGATATAAGGACATCAGGATGCCACCCTGCATTCACCAAGGGACAATCCTGATCTAATGTTCTCTGTGTATTCTACACCAATATCTGTTCGTCAACAAACCTTTTACTGGTTTCAATTTCTTTCCCTGATTGTCCTTTTTCAAATACAATGCGTATGTAACATTTTGTATTGTGTAATATGCATTATATAATAGACAATATATGATTTAAAACATATATCTTACTATATATTACATGTAGTGCATTGCTATACTACACATCTCAAGGTATACCCACCCAGACCTGTGCAGCATATTAATATTCTTTACAGTGGCCACCATTAATTACAATATTCAATCAGATTCCCCCTGGTAGCTTTCCCCAGGGAGTCAAACGATCCTTTTCCAATGTCACAAAATACAGCCGGGGGGACTTCTTTCGAATCCCTCCTGTCCCTTGTCCACTACCTATTTCACAATCACAATAACAAACAATTGGTTAACCGTAAGTATTGGACTATAAAATCACCCAAGACACAAGTAACAACAAATCACTAAAGACACAAACAATTATACAATTGCTAAGGCACAAACAGCAAAATCACTAAAGGTACCTTTATCAAATTACTGTTCCCTTGTTTTTCTCTTTTATTTATTGTTTTCTCATTTTCCTCTTTAGTTTTTTATTTCTTTTTAATTTACCCAATTTACCAAAATGCGCAGACCCAATGCGCTGGTGTCGCCCACGTCTCGCGCAGGCAGCCTGCAAACAAACCAGACTATGAAAGTGCCTTATCTCATTGATGGGGTTTTACCCACGTCTCGAGCTGGCCCGAGGATCCGTGATCCCTTCCGGGAATTCCCCGGTGCCGGCACAAGGTCCCAGAGATCCTGGGGTCCACGGGAGGTCAGGCAGATTATCCCATCCTCGTCGCCAGAAAACGATACCGAAAAGTCGGCAAACAGACTCTCTAACACTGTTTTGAAAGTGTTAAAAAGCAGGCACTTTTATTACGGCGCGCTGGGCACTCGGGGGATCGCTCCTCTAATCCAGCGTGCGTTCCGCTTTCCTCTGGTTTTACATATCCTGGAACTCCTGAAACAGCAAAACACGCCAACCACTGTTTACAGACGTCCCGTGCTCTTTCACCAGTGCGTGCAGCCGCAACGAGAAATCTGGAATGAGCGTCTACAGAAACACATACGTATTTACCCACTTCAGAACAACGCGTTACATCAGCTGGCCGTACTTGTCAGTAATCCCTCCTGGATTAACACCCTCTTTGGATGGCACGGGTGCCGACTGTTGGCAATCAGGGCAGGACATAAGAACGCTCCTGGCCTGATCCGTTGTAATTTGAAATTGTCGTTTTAACGACTTTGCATTCTGGTGAAAGAGTTAACGTGATAATTTAGCTTGCTCCAAGGCTTTAGGCACAGTAAGCGGCACAGCTCGTGCATCGGCCCTCCTATTGCCTTCCGCAAGAGGTCCTGGAAGGGCAGCGCGAGAGCGGATGTGCGCTGCATAAAAACCATGACGTCTATGATTTATTAGGAACCATAGCATTCTCAATTCAGCCATCAAAAGAGGATTATCCTCTTCCTTCAGAAAAGAAGCTTCCAGGCGGTTAAGTATGCCAGCTGCATAATATGAGTCAGTTACAACATTCAAAGGCTCATTACAGAACACTCAAAAGCGATCCTAACAGCTGTCAGCTCAAGAACTTGTTTGACCCTTGGTCTCCTTTTTCTACCTTGTGTTTGGAACACTGGGTATCTGAGTTTAGCCACATAATTACAACTTTACGTGAGCGACCAAAGGCATCAGTAAATACAGTCTTGTCACTTACTGGTCGTTGCTGACAGCAGCATTTGCCCTACAACGGTAAATTACCAATTTCAGCCCACAGTTTATGTTGGGGGTAATAAACTGATATGTTCCCTGCATATGTTGCCAATGCAATCTGGAAATTCACATCTTCAGTTAATTACCATTGCAAATTCTCCTTTGTTGTAGGAATAAATATACATTCAAAGTCTGTCCCATACATAGCACATAAACATTCTCTGCCTTTAATTATTGGGTTTGCATACATTTCTTTTATTATCCAAACTGTTTTCATTGGTGTGTGAGCTAGAAAAACCCATTCCAACTCTTAAAGAATCACTTAATGACTTGTCCCATTGAAACGGTACTGCAAACGGTTGGACGGTATTGGCTATGAGTGCCAGCCAAACTGGCAGCTGCAAATTGCGTCCCCATCCCTATTTTTGTTCAACAGCATCGAATACTTTCTATATGGCCTGCTGAGCTTTGTCATCCAATACCTGAGTAGACAATAAATTCAGGTCTCCTTTCAAAAGTGTAAAAAGTAGACACAGTTCCTCTGTGGCAATGCCCAAAATAGGTCGGAGCCAATTTATGGCTCCTAGCAATTTTGTAAGTCATTTAAGGTCATGATATTATGGAATTTAAGAGGTACTGGCTAAGGAATGATTTCTTGTTCTGTTATTTGCCACCCCAAATATTTCCATGGAGCAGTTTTCTGAATTTTTTCTTGTGCAATTTGTAATCTAGCCTTTTGTATAGCGTTACATAGGACTTGCATTACTTGTTGTAGTTCCTGCTCTTATAACATGACAAGCAAGATATCATCCATATAACGACAGATACAAGCTGAGGGGTACAGCTTCCTCACAGGTTGTACAGCTGCTGCAACTACTGTCTTGCAAATGGTTGGACTATTTCTCATCCCTTGTGGTGATACCACCCAATGCTATCTCTTCATAGGCTCCTCTTGATTAAGTGAAGGAACAAAATGCAAATCTGGGGGCATCCTCAGGATGTAGCAAGGTGGCACAGGTGTCCATGCCATAATTTTGATTTCACCTTGATAATCAGAGTCAATTACTCCAGGTAAAACAAACAAACCCAATTTGGTAGTAGATGATCAACCTATTAACAAAGCATGCACACTAGGCACTAAAGGCCCCCACACTCCTCTGGCAATAAGCAATACCACAGCAGTAATTAATTATCATCACTGACGGGCTGGCAGCCAAGTCCAGCCCTGCACTTCCAGCTGTTCCAGGGAAGAGATCTCGGGTCATGAGTTTAGACTTGAATTTATTTGATGGGGGTGGGGGAAGTCCTGTCCCCCACCTCCTGGGAAGGGTTAATTGGCTCCCCCTTTACATTAATCCTTGAATGATGTTCACTCACACAGTGCTTGCCCTTTCCCCATTTTGGACGATCTCTAGGAGGTACAGCCTTCGAAGTCTGGCGTGCATACTTTGTGTAATCTTTCTTTACACGACCCAGTGTCCCACAACAAAACCAATTCGATTTCAGTTCTGTTCCCAATACTTGTAACTGTGCTGCTAAAGCAGCAGCTAGAGAGCTGGTATAATGTTCAGTTGACTTATGTTTTGACACACTCTCATATCTGCTATAGTACACCTTTCCCTATTCCCCAAATCCTGCAACACACGCTGACAATCAGCATTAGCATTCTCAAAAGCCAATTATTTTAGTAACAACTCATGCGCTGTGTCATTATCAATTTGTCTCTCCAAAGCAGTTTGCAAGCGGTCTAAAAACAGCGCATAAGGTTCCTGTGATCCTTGCAAGATTTTTGAAAAGGACGTATTGGCATCTCTCCCAACCTCCAGTAACTTCCGAACCACTTTCATTGCTAGTTTTGCTATTACACCACATATATATCTCTCTGGGTTACGCAACTTGATTATCTGGCAAAGCGTGGGCACATTCCCCAGCTAAAGGACTGCAATCAATCCATCTCATCTGATATGCATTATCAACGGTCTCTATAGTACAGTTCTCCCAAAAATCAGATAACTACTAGTCAATATACTGTATGGTTAAGATCATTTTCAACAAAGAACGCCAGTCATGTGGAGTAAGTTCGTAAGAGGAGCTTAATGCTTCAAAAATGTATAACAAATGATAAAGTAACCCCATTTTCTTTAGCTAATGTTGGTAATTCCTTTACAACATCATACGGTAGCTGCTGAAAGCCTGGAGATTGCTGTTCACAACAGATCACTGGCCATGCCGTAACCACTTTCGAGTCTCCTGTTTTCAAAGCCTCTTCTCTACATTTATCCCACATGGTTTAATTAGTGTGCACTTTCGGTTGCAAAGTAAGATCCGGGGGGAATAAATCAGGCTCTTACTCTGGGTCCATCGGGCCAGGATCAAGGGGCTTGTCAGGCGACTCCCACAAACCATCATTTGCCAAAAGTGTTCACTGTAGGGTACATGCAGGGGCTTTGTTATCAGCCAATCCTTTATCCACTACTACATCTGTGGTCAGTGCATTTTTGCCTAATCTATCTACAGGATCCCCCTCCTTCCCTGGCAAGGGAGGAGCAGAAGGTTCACAATTAGTTGCAACCCGCGCAACTACTTCCTTCTGAGTCGCTATTAAAGCAGACATAATTTTTGCCCAAGTAGATAAATATTCACAAGCAGCTTTATCTCCAGTTGCTGCCTGTTCATATAATTCTCGTTCAACTTTCTGCCATGCCTCCAACTAAAATGTACCAGTTGTAGGAAAGTCCAGCACATGATCAGCAAGCCTTTCTTATAAAGTCATTAATCGGACTACTGGTACATTGTGATTTTGCTTTCTTAATAAAAGTTGAAGGACATCTAGGGTTTGTTTGGTTCAAGGGATAACTTCCCTCCTATGGTTCCAAATTGCTCATCTTTTCTTGCTGATGGGCGCACGCTGTGGTTTCTGTTTCCTGGCTCTGTTTCCCTGTCCTTGTTCAATTGGGCTTTGCCACCAGAACGGCTGCTGCCTTTACAGCCGCACTCAAAGTCCCTGTTCGGGTGCCATTTGTAGTGAATGTGGCACCAACTCTCTTTTAAGGTGAGACAAGAGACATTTGTTACAAACTCAGGTTTGCATTTATACTCGCTATGATGCTTGCTCAAGCATTTGCTGATTTGGTAAGTTCGTCATAACATAAGTGATATATTGTTACTGCCATAAAAGCATCGTTGTCTATACCACAAGCTACCCCCGTCATCCCCATTGATGTATCATTCCTGTACCAATCCCTCTGTCCTCGATGTATCACGTAGCATACAGTACTTGCTTCTTGTGTTATTCCACTAATGATTGTTCTCACGCTGTCAACTCTCACAGTTTCTCATAGGCCCAATGTCAGAATACTGCCACAATCACCTTTCTCCTTCCTTGAGCTCTCCTGACCTGCGGTTCCACCACCGTTGTCTTCTTTCTTGATCCCACTTGACTCACAGGTGCCCTCCAATCCTCTTTCTCGATCACTCTTCCTCACAGGTTCACCTCCTTCCTTGCTTTTCCTTTGCACGCTGCTCCACCTGAAGAGAAACACACAGAGGACTGAGCTACATCAGCCCCAGGGCACTACAGTCAGACGGGGGCTGAATCTGGGGGCTGACACCTCCCCACACCCCACAGCGTGCCCGCCTTGCCTTGGCCCCGGCCCCTCACACAGCCCTTCCCCTCAGCTCTGCCCCTCCGCTGCAGCACAGCTTCCGCACATGCCCTGCTCAGGCTGGACCCCAGTTTCATGGGTTAGAGATATCATAGCTCAGTACAAATCCCCACGGTCCTCACCTGCTGTTTGGTGCTTGCGGAGGGTCACACTCACTGTGCCCCAGGACACTGGCCCTGCCCGGCCCTGCGGGAGTGTCTGGAGCTGCCGGCTGGTTCTCCAGCTTTAGCGTCACCCGCAGAAGCCCGCTCTCCTCAGCTCTGCACACCCATCCAGTTGCGCCGCCCAGGCAAAGTCAGCTTCACCCTCTGCTCTACACCTCACCTGCAAACAACCAACTTTCAACTGACAACTGTCCAAAACCCACCGACAAACTCTCCAAATCTCAGCCTTTCGTTTGCAACTGCTGCCTCTAGTGCATCTCACAGACAAGCCTTCAAAATCCCCTCATCCTGCAATAACACTCCAGCACTGATCACCTGCGGGAACAACTACCACAATACCAGGCAAACACCAACCAGTTCTGGCACGGAAATATCACTTTCTCCTCAAGATTCCACCCTACACCAACTGCTGACAAACACACGCTGTCCTCACCAAAGCCAAACGCTGCAACAACCAGTGACAACTCAAATTTGCGTGGGCGGTGCAAAATTGCAGGGGTGAGCTAACGCAGAGCTGGGCTTGAAAGCTGCAGAGTGTGCACCCTGTGGTATAACGTGGCGAGCTACTGCCATTCTGCCTTCTCCCTGGGAGAAGCGCGTGAGCAGAGGCTGCTTCAAGGCACGATGGGAACGGTTTGGTTCTCCGGGTCTCTCAGGGCGAGAGCGATAAATGTGATCTGTGGCGTGGCGCAGGAACTTCCCGTACACTTGCTCCTCCATTCGGTCTCGGGTGCTGCAAGAGAGGGAGCGAGAGATTCAGGGCAAGATTGACAACCTCGGCGTCCCCGTCCCAGCCACGGGTCACCCAAACCTGCAGACATCCCGGGAGGCCCCCTAAGATTTACACTCCCCTATGCCCCACCCTTGAAGCCTGGACATCGCCGGAACCATAGAGCAAGTATTTCTTGAGGAGGCACCCAAAGGGTCCGTGTTCTCTTTCAGGCAGATGCTAGCGCAAGATTGCAAATCATCTCACAGCTACCAGGAAGGTAAAAAATAACGTCTTGAAATGGGAAAGGAACAGGTATTGTTTCTCTTCATCACCTCCCTCATTGCCACGTTATCAAGGTCTCCCGCAATGTTCCACAGGAAACTTGAAGCTTGGAATTCCTGGTATTCTGAACCTGGGCAAGAAAGGAAGAAAAGCATGAGACTGATCATAAAGAGGGTGGCTGCTCGTAACATGGAAAGAGCAGTAACAAGGTAAAAAGATATCACTTTTCCTTAGAGAGCTCTCAAAGCTGCCTGTTAAGGACAAGAAAAACAAACTTGTGACGGACCATTACTTAAAATCCAAGGCCCAGGAAGCGATCTAATGTACATTGAAACGCGGGCCACGAGACAGTGGAAGTGCCACGAGCTGAGACTGAAGGGACAGAGGATGAATTTCCAAAGAAGTTTAGGTTTCGATGTCAAAACGGAAAATTCTACGTCATTAAAATATAATGCAAAAGTCAGTGTAAAATCAAGTAAGGCAACGACTCCAAATGAACTCCCAGGCGCTTCAGTCACTCAGCAGATCAAAAATGCGGATCATTTCTCACCTGCCCACCTCCCAAACCCCAGCCTATGTCCCCTGCTTCCAGCTTACCTGAGCCCAGATTAAAGGAGGATTTCAGAGGCCATGCCAAGTTCTGCTGCTCCTCGTTCGGGTTGCCAGTCTTCCTCCTCGCTCTGGAATTGCAGGTCAACCGCCTTCCTGTTCTTCTTTGATTGACACTGAGCTGCCGCGTTACCCGCTGCCGTCTGAGCGGATCTCGGGGAGCCTCTGGAACCGCCAGAGCGCTCCCCCCACCAACATTCTCTTGCCTTGTTTTCGGGGTTCCTCTTCACCAGCTGAGGCGCCCTCCCACCCCCCGCCGCCCTCTTACCTTTTTCTAGAGGTCTCTTGAGCCACCAGCAAGCTCCCCCGCACCTTCCCTCAGCGATCTTGGCCCGCCAGAGGCCTGCCCCTCGTCAGCCTCCTCCCCTTTTCCTGGGTGCTGCTTGAACCACTGGTGGGCTCCCCTCCACCATCCTCTCGTCCTTTGTAGGGGAGTCTCGTGACTCACCAGAGCGCTCTCCGCCGTTGCCTTGCTGGGGTTATTGACACCGCTTGACTTGCCAGAGCGCTCCCCCTCGCAGTTCTCTTGTTGGATTTCTTGGGACCTTTTGAACCAGTGGAACAACGGGAATGCTCCCCCCCACTGTGACCTTGCCTTTCTTCAGTGCGATCTTGACGTGCTGGAGCACTTCCCCGCGCCGTCCTCTTGCCTTTTACTGGGGAGTCTCTTGAATATCCACAGCACTCCCCCCTGCCATCCTTTACCAGATTTTTTGACACTTCTTGACATCTCGGAGTGCTCTCACTCACCCTTGTCTTGCCTATTTTCAGGGCGCTCCTGTCCCGCTGGATGCTCCTCCCTGCTGTCCTATTGCCAGATTGAGAATTCTCGACCTGTCCCAGCGCTACCCCACCGTCCTTCTGCCTTCTACCTGGGAAGTCACTTGAAGAACTGGAGCACTCCCCCCTGCTGTCCTCTTGCCTTTCTTCACTGAGATTTTGGCCTGCCAGAGCACTCCTCCCTGTTGTCCTCTTACTGGATTTCTTGGGACCTCTTGACCCACTGGGTCTCTCCTCCTGCTGTCCTTTTGCCTTTCTTTAGTACAATCTCAGCCTGCTGGAGCGCTCCCCCTCGCCGTCCTCCTGCTGGATTTCTTGGAACCTCTTGACCCCTTAGGGCGTTCCCCCTGCCACCCTCTTGTGGTTTTTGGGGGAGTCTTGTGATCAACCAGGCCGTTTCCCCCCACCATCCTCTTCCCCTTTTCCTGGGTGCTTCTTGATCCACCAGAGTGCTCTCAAAGCTGCCTGTTACCATCCTCTAACCATTCTCTTGCCTTTTTTGGTGGAGTCTTGTGACTCACCGGAGCGTTCTCCACCATTGTCTTGCTGGATTTGTTGACATCGCTTGACCTGCCGGAGCGCTCCCCCTCACAGTTCTCTTCCTGGATATCTTGGGACATTTTGAACCACTGGGGGGCTCCCACCCGCCATCCTCTTACCGCATTTATTGAGACGTCCTGATCTGCCAGAGCGTTCCCCCTCGCCGTCCTTTTGCTGGATTTCTTGGGATGCCTTAAACAACTGTGGGGCTCCCACCCACCATCCTCTAACCGCATTTATCGACATTTCCTGATCTGCTGGAGCGCTCCCCCTTGCTGTCCTCTTGCTGGATTTCTTGGGATCTCTTGGACCACTGGGGGGGCTCCCACCCGCCATCCTCTTACCGCATTTATTGAGACTTCCTGATCTGCTGGATTGCTCTCCCCCTGGCCTTCCTCTTGCACTTTTTTGGGGGAGTCTTCTTCACACATCCGAGCGCTCTCCCTCACCCTTGTCTTGCCTCTAGTCAGGGCGCTCTTCTCCCGCTGGAACGCTCCTCCCCGCCATCCTATTGCCAGACTGAGAATTCTTGACCTGCCGCAGTCCTGCCCCGCCATGCTCCTGCCTTCTGCCTGGGAAGTCACTTGAAGAACTGGAGCGCTCTCCCCCGCTGTCCTCTTGCCTTTCCTCAGTGGGATTTTGGCCTGCTAAAGAGCTCCTCCCTGTCGTCCTCTTGCTGGATTTCTTGGGACTTCTTGACCCATTAGGGCATTCCCCCTGCCACCCTCTTGTGGTTTTTGGGGGAGTCTTGTGACCAACCAGGCCGTTTCCCCCCACCATCCTCTTCCCCTTTTCCTGGGTGCTTCTTGATCCACCAGAGTGCTCCCCTGCACCATTCTTTTGCCTTTTTTGGGAGAGTCTTGTGACTCGCCGGAGAGTTCTCCACCATTGTCTTGCTGGATTTCTTGACATCGCTTGACCTGCCGGAGCGCTCCCCCTCGCAGTTCTCTTGCTGGATTTCTTGGGACGTCTTAAACAACTGAGGGGCTCACACCCACCATCCTCTAACTGCATTTATCGAGATTTCCTGATCTGCCGGAGCGCTCGCCCCTGCTGTCCTCTTGCTGGGTTTCTTGGGACCTCTTGACCCACACGAGCTCTCCTCCCCACCGTCTTCTTGCCGGACTTATTGAGACTTCTTGACCCGCCAGAGTGTTCCCCCTCATCATCCTCCTGCCTTTTTCTGGGGATTCTCTTCAACAACTGAAGAGCTCCCCCGCACTGTCCTCTTCCCTTTTTTCTGGGTGATTCGTGAATCACCGGTGAGCTTCTCCTTACCACCTTCTTGGGCTTTTTTCAGAGCAACCTTGACCCATCAGAGCACCCCTCACCGTCCTCTTGCCAGATGTACTGAGGGTTCTTCATCTGCCACAGCGCTCCCCCACGCCGTCCTCTTGCTGGATTTCCTGGAACCTTGTGAACCACTGGGGGGCTCCCACCCACCATGCTTTTACCGCATTTATTGAGACGTCCTGATCTGCCAGAGCGCTCCCCCTCGCCGTCCTCTTGCTGGATTTCTTGGGATCTCTTGGACCACTGGGGGGGCTCCCACCAGCCATCCTCTTACCGCATTTATCGAGACTTCCTGATCTGCTGGAGCGCTCCCCCTCGCCGTCCTCTTGCTGGATTTCTTGGGTCCTCTTGACCCATTAGGGCGTTCCCCCTGCCACCCTCTTGTGTTTTCTGGGGGAGTCTTGTGACCAACCAGAGTGCTCCCCCCCACCATCTTCTTCCCCTTTTCCTGGGTGCTTCTTGATCCACCAGAGTGCTCCCCTGCACCATTCTCTTGCCTTTTTTTGGGGGAATCTTGTGACTCACCGGAGCGTTTCCCACCATTGTCTTGCTGGATTTCTTGACACCGCTTGACCTGTTGGAGCGCTCTCCCTCACAGTTCTCTTGCTGGATATCTTGGGACCTCTTGAACCACTGGGGAGCTCCCACCTGCCACCTTCTTACCGCATTTATTGAGACTTCCTGATCTGCTGGATTGGTCTCCCCACCGGCCTTCCTCTTGCACTTTTTGGGGGAGTCTTCTTGACACGTCCGAGTGCTCTCCCTCACCCTCGTCTTGCCTCTAGTCAGGGCGCTCTTCTCCCGCTGGAACGCTCCTCCCCGCCATCCTATTGCCAGACTGAGAATTCTTGACCTGCCGCAGTCCTGCCCCGCCATGCTCCTGCCTTCTGCCTGGGAAGTCACTTGAAGAACTGGAGCGCTCTCCCCCGCTGTCCTCTTGCCTTTCCTCAGTGGGATTTTGGCCTGCTAAAGAGCTCCTCCCTGTCGTCCTCTTGCTGGATTTCTCGGTACCTCTTGACCCACTGGGTCTCTCCTCCTGCCGTCCTTTTGCCTTTCCTTAGTACATTCTTGGTCTGCTGGAGTGCTCCCCCCCACCATCCTCTTGCTGGATTTCTCGGGACCCCTTGTCCCATATAGGACATTCCCCGCCACCACCATCCTGGTGTGTTTTTTAGGAGAGTCTTGTGATCGACCAGAGCGCTCCCCCCTTGACATCCTCTTCCCCTTTTTCTGGGTGACTTTTGAACCACTGGTGAACTCTCCCCCATCATCCTCTTGCCACATATATTGAGACTTGTTGATCCGCCAGAGCGCTTCCCCCACTGTCCTCTTGCCAGATTTACTGATACCTCTTGTCCTGTCAGAGCGCTCCCTCTCGCAGTCCTCTTTGTTCAGTTTGTAGGGTAGGAGGGGGGATCTCTGATTACAGAAAGGTCCCTTTGTTCTAGGAGACATTCCCTTGCTCCATGCTTCAGGTTGCCCATCTTCCCTCTCATTTTCAATATGCACGTCCATCACCTTCCTCCTCTTCTTTCTTGATCCCTCGACTCCCGCATGAACTCAAATCCTCTTTCTTGATCACTCTTTCTCGTAAGTTCACAACCTTACTTTCCTTTCTTGCTTTCGCCTTTGTGAGCTGCTCCACCCAAACCGAAATGCCCTGAAGACAGAAATACACCCACCCCAAGCCCGTACAGTCACATAGGGGGTGAGTCCGCTCGCTGACGCATCCCCACATCCCACAGCAAGCCCACCTTGCCTTGGCCCCGGCCCCCCGCACAGGCCTTCCCACCAACCCAGCCCCTCCGTAGCAGCACAGTTTCCCAGCATGCACCCCACAAAGACTTTCTTTGCCAGTCACCCCTGGCACTTACAGCAACACACCACATCAGCATCAAGAGCCCTGGGAGTGGAGAGCTGGCCAGGCCCTCACCCCGGCAGGATCCTCTTCCCCCTCCTTTAGCTGATGGCAGACAGACAAGACACCTCCCAAGAGGTGTCCAGCCCTCTCTCTCAACCACTCATGAGTACAAAAGCCCAGCCTCTACTCACCCACCCCGCCTCCCAAAACCCCACCAGCAGCCCCTGGTCCCAGCTGAACAGCAGCCAGTGCTGAAGATCTGGCTCGTGTTGTCGGACACAACCTTCCCATGGATGTCTGGGCCCCTGAGCAGTTTCCAGGGGTGGGAGGGCGCAGTCCTGATTACAGGGAGGTCCCTGTCCCAAGGGGGACATTTTCTTCCTCCTCACTCCTGACTCGCAGCTCCATCACCTTCCTCCTCTTCTTTCTTGATCCCTCCTGACTCGCAGGTCTACCACCGTCATCTTCTTTCTTGATCCCTGTTGACTTGCAGATGCACTCCAATCCTCTTTCTTGATCGCTCTTCCTCGTAGGTTCACCACCTTCCTCTTCTTTCTTGCTTTCGCCTTTGCGAGCTGCTCCACCCGAACAGAGATGCACAGAAAACAAAAATATACCCACCCCAGGCCCGTACAGTCACACGAGGGGGCGAGTCCGGTCGCTGACGCATCCCCACACCCCACCACAAGGCCACCTTGCCTTGGCCCCGGCCCCCCGCACAGGCCTTCCCACCAACCCAGCCCCTCCGTAGCAGCACAGTTTCCCAGCATGCACCCCACAAAGACTTTCTTTGCCAGTCACCCCTGGCACTTACAGCAACACACCACACCAGCATCAAGAGCCCTGGGAGTGGAGAGCTGGCCAGGCCCTCACCCCGGCAGGATCCTCTTCCCCCTCCTTTACCTGCTGGCAGACAGACACCTCCCAAGGGATGACCACCCTGCTCCCTTAACTGCTCCCAAGTCCAAGAGCCCAGCCCCTGCTCACCACCCCCACCTCCCAAAACACAGCCAACAGCCCCTGCTCCCATTTTACCACTTTACCCCCGAGCACGGTTTCTAGGGGTGGGAGGGGGACGCACTAATCACAGATCGTTCCCTGTGCTTAAGGATACATTCTCCTTCTCGCTGGCTCAGCCTGCCCATCTTCCTCCTCACTCTTGACTCGTAGCTCCATCACCTTTCTCCTCTTTTGTCCCCTCCTGACTCACAGGTCCACCACTGTCATCTTCTTTCTTGACTCTGCTTGACTCACAGGTGCGCTCCAATCCTCTTCCGTGATCGCTCTTCTGTGTCAGTACACGGAAGACCGGGCACATGAGAAACTGCAAGAGTCAACAGCATGAGAACAAGCATTAGTGGAAAAATACAAGAACAAAGGACTGTATGCTATGTGATACATCAAGGACAGAGGAGTTGATACAGGATTGATGCATCAAGGACAGAGGGACAGCTTGTGATAGACAAAAAAGGTGTTTATGGCAGTGACTTTGGTGGGAACACAAAACACATCACTTATGTAATGACTAACTTAGCTAATCAACAAATGCTTGAGCAAGCATCATAGCGAGTATAAACGCAAGCCTGAATTTGTAATAAACATCTCTCATTGCACCTTAAAAGAGAGTCCGTACCGCATTCGCTACAAATGGCGCCCTGGAACAGGGACTTTCAGCGTGCCTATAAAGGCAGTAGCCGCTCTGGTAGCGAAGCCCAATCGAACCAGGAAACAGGACCGGGAACCAGGACAGTGCGCGCCCACCACCAACGAAAGGTGAGCGATTGGGAACCATGGGAGGGAAGTTATCCCTTAAGCAAAGACAAACCCTGGATGTCCTTCAACATGCGCTACAAATGCAAAATCAGGATGTATCAGGGGTCTGATTGGTGAGTTTATTAGAATGGATGGCTAATCATGTGCTAGACTTTCCTACAACTGGTACATTTCAGTTGGAGACATGGCACAAAGATGAATGAGAATTATATGAACAGGTAACGACTGGAGATAAAGCTGCTTGCAAATATTCATCTACTTGGGGAAAAATTATGACTACTAAGATACAGGATACAGGACTGATACATCAGGGACAGAGGGACAGCTTACTATAGAAAAAAATGCGTATATGGCAGTTACATCGCTCATGTAATGTCTAACTTAGCTAAAGAGCAAATGCTTGAGCAAGCATCATAGCGAGTATAAATGCAAACCTGAGTTTGTAATAAATGTCTCTCATGGCACCTTACCGTGAGTCCACGCCAGATTCGCTACACTCTTCCTCATAGGTTCACCACCTTCCTCTCCTTCCTTGCTTTTCCTTTGCACGCTGCTCCACCTGAAGAGAAACACACAGAGGACTGAGCTACACCAGCCCAAGGGCACTACAATCAGACAGGGGCTGAGTCCGGGGGCTGACACCTCCCCACACCCCACAACGAGCCCACCTTGCCTTGGCCCCGGCCCCTCGCACATGCCTTAGAGATATCATAGCTCAGTACAAATCCCCACAGTCCTCACCTGCTGTTTGGTGCTTGCGGAGGGTCACACTCCCTGTGCCCCAGGGCACTGGCCCTACACGGCCAAGCTCGGCAGCGGGACTGTCTGGAGCTGCCGCTGGCTGGTTCTCCAGCTTTAGGGTCACCCGCAGAAGCCCGCTCTCCTCAGCTCTGCACACCCATCCAGTTGCGCCGCCCAGGCAAAGTCAGCTTCACCCTCTGCTCTACACCTCACCTGCAAACAACCAACTCTTCAACTGACAACTGTCCAAAACCCACCGACAAACTCTCCACACCTCAGCCTTTCATTTGCAACTGCTGCCTCTAGTGCATCTCACAGACAAGCCTTCAAAATCCCCTCATCCTGCAATAACACTCCAGCACTGATCACCTGTGGGAACAACTACCACAATACCATGCAAACACCAACCAGTTCTGGCACGGAAATATCACTTTCTCCTCAAGATTCCACCCTACACCAACTGCTGACAAACACACGCTGTCCTCACCAAAGCCAAACGCTGCAACAACCAGCGACAACTCAAATTTGCGTGGGCGGTGCAAAATTGCAGGGGTGAGCTAACGCAGAGCTGGGCTTGAAAGCTGCAGAGTGTGCACCCTGTGGTATAACGTGGCGAGCTACTGCCATTCTGCCTTCTCCCTGGGAGAAGCGCGTGAGCAGAGGCTGCTTCAAGGCACGATGGGAACGGTTTGGTTCTCCGGGTCTCTCAGGGCGAGAGCGATAAATGTGATCTGTGTCGTGGCGCAGGAACTTCCCGTACACTTGCTCCTCCATTCGGTCTCGGGTGCTGCAAGAGAGGGAGCGAGAGATTCAGGGCAAGATTGACAACCTCGGCGTCCCCGTCCCAGCCACGGGTCACCCAAACCTGCAGACATCCCGGGAGGCCCCCTAAGATTTACACTCCCCTATGCCCCACCCTTGAAGCCTGGACATCGCCAGAACCATAGAGCAAGTATTTCTTGAGGAGGCACCCAAAGGGTCCGTGTTCTCTTTCAGGCAGATGCTAGCGCAAGATTGCAAATCATCTCACAGCTACCAGGAAGGTAAAAAATAACGTCTTGAAATGGGAAAGGAACAGGTATTGTTTCTCTTCATCACCTCCCTCATTGCCACGTTATCAAGGTCTCCCGCAATGTTCCACAGGAAACTTGAAGCTTGGAATTCCTGGTATTCTGAACCTGGGCAAGAAAGGAAGAAAAGCATGAGACTGATCATAAAGAGGGTGGCTGCTCGTAACATGGAAAGAGCAGTAACAAGGTAAAAAGATATCACTTTTCCTTAGAGAGCTCTCAAAGCTGCCTGTTAAGGACAAGAAAAACAAACTTGTGACGGACCATTACTTAAAATCCAAGGCCCAGGAAGCGATCTAATGTACATTGAAACGCGGGCCACGAGACAGTGGAAGTGCCACGAGCTGAGACTGAAGGGACAGAGGATGAATTTCCAAAGAAGTTTAGGTTTCGATGTCAAAACGGAAAATTCTACGTCATTAAAATATAATGCAAAAGTCAGTGTAAAATCAAGTAAGGCAACGACTCCAAATGAACTCCCAGGCGCTTCAGTCACTCAGCAGATCAAAAATGCGGATCATTTCTCACCTGCCCACCTCCCAAACCCCAGCCTATGTCCCCTGCTTCCAGCTTACCTGAGCCCAGATTAAAGGAGGATTTCAGAGGCCATGCCAAGTTCTGCTGCTCCTCGTTCGGGTTGCCAGTCTTCCTCCTCGCTCTGGAATTGCAGGTCAACCGCCTTCCTGTTCTTCTTTGATTGACGCTGAGCTGCCGCGTTACCCGCTGCCGTCTGAGCGGATCTCGGGGAGCCTCTGGAACCGCCAGAGCGCTCCCCCCACCAACATTCTCTTGCCTTGTTTTCGGGGTTCCTCTTCACCAGCTGAGGCGCCCTCCCACCCCCCGCCGCCCTCTTACCTTTTTCTAGAGGTCTCTTGAGCCACCAGCAAGCTCCCCCGCACCTTCCCTCAGAGATCTTGGCCCGCCAGAGGCCTGCCCCTCGTCAGCCTCCTCCCCTTTTCCTGGGTGCTGCTTGAACCACTGGTGGGCTCCCCTCCACCATCCTCTCGTCCTTTGTAGGGGAGTCTCGTGACTCACCAGAGCGCTCTCCGCCGTTGCCTTGCTGGGGTTATTGACACCGCTTGACTTGCCAGAGCGCTCCCCCTCGCAGTTCTCTTGTTGGATTTCTTGGGACCTTTTGAACCATTGGAACAACGGGAATGCTCCCCCCCACTGTGACCTTGCCTTTCTTCAGTGCCATCTTGACGTGCTGGAGCACTTCCCCGCGCCGTCCTCTTGCCTTTTACTGGGGAGTCTCTTGAATATCCACAGCACTCCCCCCTGCCATCCTTTACCAGATTTTTTGACACTTCTTGACATCTCGGAGTGCTCTCACTCACCCTTGTCTTGCCTATTTTCAGGGCGCTCCTGTCCCGCTGGATGCTCCTCCCTGCTGTCCTATTGCCAGATTGAGAATTCTCGACCTGTCCCAGCGCTACCCCACCGTCCTTCTGCCTTCTACCTGGGAAGTCACTTGAAGAACTGGAGCACTCCCCCCTGCTGTCCTCTTGCCTTTCTTCACTGAGATTTTGGCCTGCCAGAGCACTCCTCCCTGTTGTCCTCTCACTGGATTTCTTGGGACCTCTTGACCCACTGGGTTTCTCCTCCTGCTGTCCTTTTGCCTTTCTTTAGTACAATCTCAGCCTGCTGGAGCGCTCCACCTCGCCGTCCTCCTGCTGGATTTCTTGGAACCTCTTGACCCCTTAGGGCGTTCCCCCTGCCACCCTCTTGTGGTTTTTGGGGGATTCTTGTAATCAACCAGGCCGTTTCCCCCCACCATCCTCTTCCCCTTTTCCTGGGTGCTTCTTGATCCACGAGAGTGCTCTCAATGCTGCCTGTTACCATCCTCTAACCATTCTCTTGCCTTTTTTGGTGGAGTCTTGTGACTCACCGGAGCGTTCTCCACCATTGTCTTGCTGGATTTGTTGACATCGCTTGACCTGCCGGAGCGCTCCCCCTCACAGTTCTCTTCCTGGATATCTTGGGACATTTTGAACCACTGCGGGGGCTCCCACCCGCCATCCTCTTACCGCATTTATTGAGACGTCCTGATCTGCCAGAGCGTTCCCCCTCGCCGTCCTTTTGCTGGATTTCTTGGGATGCCTTAAACAACTGTGGGGCTCCCACCCACCATCCTCTAACCGCATTTATCGAGATTTCCTGATCTGCTGGAGCGCTCCCCCTTGCCGTCCTCTTGCTGGATTTCTTGGGATCTCTTGGACCACTGGGGGGGCTCCCACCCGCCATCCTCTTACCGCATTTATTGAGACTTCCTGATCTGCTGGATTGCTCTCCCCCTGGCCTTCCTCTTGCACTTTTTTGGAGGAGTCTTCTTCACACATCCGAGCGCTCTCCCTCACCCTTGTCTTGCCTCTAGTCAGGGCGCTCTTCTCCCGCTGGAACGCTCCTCCCCGCCATCCTATTGCCAGACCGAGAATTCTTGACCTGCCGCAGTCCTGCCCCACCATGCTCCTGCCTTCTGCCTGGGAAGTCACTTGAAGAACTGGAGCGCTCTCCCCCGCTGTCCTCTTGCCTTTCCTCAGTGGGATTTTGGCCTGCTAAAGAGCTCCTCCCTGTCGTCCTCTTGCTGGATTTCTTGGGTCCTCTTGACCCATTAGGGCGTTCCCCCTGCCACCCTCTTGTGTTTTCTGGGGGAGTCTTGTGACCAACCAGAGTGCTCCCCCCCACCATCTTCTTCCCCTTTTCCTGGGTGCTTCTTGATCCACCAGAGTGCTCCCCTGCACCATTCTCTTGCCTTTTTTTGGGGGAATCTTGTGACTCACCGGAGCGTTTCCCACCATTGTCTTGCTGGATTTCTTGACACCGCTTGACCTGTTGGAGCGCTCTCCCTCACAGTTCTCTTGCTGGATATCTTGGGACCTCTTGAACCACTGGGGAGCTCCCACCTGCCACCTTCTTACCGCATTTATTGAGACTTCCTGATCTGCTGGATTGCTCTCCCCACCGGCCTTCCTCTTGCACTTTTTGGGGGAGTCTTCTTGACACGTCCGAGTGCTCTCCCTCACCCTCGTCTTGCCTCTAGTCAGGGCGCTCTTCTCCCGCTGGAACGCTCCTCCCCGCCATCCTATTGCCAGACTGAGAATTCTTGACCTGCCGCAGTCCTGCCCCGCCATGCTCCTGCCTTCTGCCTGGGAAGTCACTTGAAGAACTGGAGCGCTCTCCCCAGCTGTCCTCTTGCCTTTCCTCAGTGGGATTTTGGCCTGCTAAAGAGCTCCTCCCTGTCGTCCTCTTGCTGGATTTCTCGGTACCTCTTGACCCACTGGGTCTCTCCTCCTGCCGTCCTTTTGCCTTTCCTTAGTACATTCTTGGTCTGCTGGAGTGCTCCCCCCCACCATCCTCTTGCTGGATTTCTCGGGACCCCTTGTCCCATATAGGACATTCCCCCCCACCACCATCCTGTTGTGTTTTTTAGGAGAGTCTTGTGATGGACCAGAGCGCTCCCCCCTTGACATCCTCTTCCCCTTTTTCTGGGTGACTTTTGAACCACTGGTGAACTCTCCCCCATCATCCTCTTGCCACATATATTGAGACTTGTTGATCCGCCAGAGCGCTTCCCCCACTGTCCTCTTGCCAGATTTACTGATACCTCTTGTCCTGTCAGAGCGCTCCCTCTCGCAGTCCTCTTTGTTCAGTTTGTAGGGTAGGAGGGGGGATCTCTGATTACAGAAAGGTCCCTTTGTTCTAGGAGACATTCCCTTGCTCCATGCTTCAGGTTGCCCATCTTCCCTCTCATTTTCAATATGCACGTCCATCACCTTCCTCCTCTTCTTTCTTGATCCCTCGACTCCCGCATGAACTCAAATCCTCTTTCTTGATCACTCTTTCTCGTAAGTTCACAACCTTACTTTCCTTTCTTGCTTTCGCCTTTGTGAGCTGCTCCACCCAAACCGAAATGCCCTGAAGACAGAAATACACCCACCCCAAGCCCGTACAGTCACATAGGGGGTGAGTCCGGTCGCTGACGCATCCCCACATCCCACAGCAAGCCCACCTTGCCTTGGCCCCGGCCCCCCGCACAGGCCTTCCCACCAACCCAGCCCCTCCGTAGCAGCACAGTTTCCCAGCATGCACCCCACAAAGACTTTCTTTGCCAGTCACCCCTGGCACTTACAGCAACACACCACATCAGCATCAAGAGCCCTGGGAGTGGAGAGCTGGCCAGGCCCTCACCCCGGCAGGATCCTCTTCCCCCTCCTTTAGCTGATGGCAGACAGACAAGACACCTCCCAAGAGGTGTCCAGCCCTCTCTCTCAACCACTCATGAGTACAAAAGCCCAGCCTCTACTCACCCACCCCGCCTCCCAAAACCCCACCAGCAGCCCCTGGTCCCAGCTGAACAGCAGCCAGTGCTGAAGATCTGGCTCGTGTTGTCGGACACAACCTTCCCATGGATGTCTGGGCCCCTGAGCAGTTTCCAGGGGTGGGAGGGCGCAGTCCTGATTACAGGGAGGTCCCTGTCCCAAGGGGGACATTTTCTTCCTCCTCACTCCTGACTCGCAGCTCCATCACCTTCCTCCTCTTCTTTCTTGATCCCTCCTGACTCGCAGGTCTACCACCGTCATCTTCTTTCTTGATCCCTGTTGACTTGCAGATGCACTCCAATCCTCTTTCTTGATCGCTCTTCCTCGTAGGTTCACCACCTTCCTCTTCTTTCTTGCTTTCGCCTTTGCGAGCTGCTCCACCCGAACAGAGATGCACAGAAAACAAAAATATACCCACCCCAGGCCCGTACAGTCACACGAGGGGGCGAGTCCGGTCGCTGACGCATCCCCACACCCCACCACAAGGCCACCTTGCCTTGGCCCCGGCCCCCCGCACAGGCCTTCCCACCAACCCAGCCCCTCCGTAGCAGCACAGTTTCCCAGCATGCACCCCACAAAGACTTTCTTTGCCAGTCACCCCTGGCACTTACAGCAACACACCACACCAGCATCAAGAGCCCTGGGAGTGGAGAGCTGGCCAGGCCCTCACCCCGGCAGGATCCTCTTCCCCCTCCTTTACCTGCTGGCAGACAGACACCTCCCAAGGGATGACCACCCTGCTCCCTTAACTGCTCCCAAGTCCAAGAGCCCAGCCCCTGCTCACCACCCCCACCTCCCAAAACACAGCCAACAGCCCCTGCTCCCATTTTACCACTTTACCCCCGAGCACGGTTTCTAGGGGTGGGAGGGGGACGCACTAATCACAGATCGTTCCCTGTGCTTAAGGATACATTCTCCTTCTCGCTGGCTCAGCCTGCCCATCTTCCTCCTCACTCTTGACTCGTAGCTCCATCACCTTTCTCCTCTTTTGTCCCCTCCTGACTCACAGGTCCACCACTGTCATCTTCTTTCTTGACTCTGCTTGACTCACAGGTGCGCTCCAATCCTCTTCCGTGATCGCTCTTCTGTGTCAGTACACGGAAGACCGGGCACATGAGAAACTGCAAGAGTCAACAGCATGAGAACAAGCATTAGTGGAAAAATACAAGAACAAAGGACTGTATGCTATGTGATACATCAAGGACAGAGGAGTTGATACAGGATTGATGCATCAAGGACAGAGGGACAGCTTGTGATAGACAAAAAAGGTGTTTATGGCAGTGACTTTGGTGGGAACACAAAACACATCACTTATGTAATGACTAACTTAGCTAATCAACAAATGCTTGAGCAAGCATCATAGCGAGTATAAACGCAAGCCTGAATTTGTAATAAACATCTCTCATTGCACCTTAAAAGAGAGTCCGTACCGCATTCGCTACAAATGGCGCCCTGGAACAGGGACTTTCAGCGTGCCTATAAAGGCAGTAGCCGCTCTGGTAGCGAAGCCCAATCGAACCAGGAAACAGGACCGGGAACCAGGACAGTGCGCGCCCACCACCAACGAAAGGTGAGCGATTGGGAACCGTGGGAGGGAAGTTATCCCTTAAGCAAAGACAAACCCTGGATGTCCTTCAACATGCGCTACAAACGCAAAATCAGGATGTATCAGGGGTCTGATTGGTGAGTTTATTAGAATGGATTGCTAATCAGGTGCTAGACTTTCCTACAACTGGTACATTTCAGTTGGAGACATGGCACAAAGATGAATGAGAATTATATGAACAGGTAACGACTGGAGATAAAGCTGCTTGCAAATATTCATCTACTTGGGGAAAAATTATGACTACTAAGATACAGGATACAGGACTGATACATCAGGGACAGAGGGACAGCTTACTATAGAAAAAAATGCGTATATGGCAGTTACATCGCTCATGTCATGTCTAACTTAGCTAAAGAGCAAATGCTTGAGCAAGCATCATAGCGAGTATAAATGCAAACCTGAGTTTGTAATAAATGTCTCTCATGGCACCTTACCGTGAGTCCACGCCAGATTCGCTACACTCTTCCTCATAGGTTCACCACCTTCCTCTCCTTCCTTGCTTTTCCTTTGCACGCTGCTCCACCTGAAGAGAAACACACAGAGGACTGAGCTACACCAGCCCAAGGGCACTACAATCAGACAGGGGCTGAGTCCGGGGGCTGACACCTCCCCACACCCCACAACGAGCCCACCTTGCCTTGGCCCCGGCCCCTCGCACATGCCTTAGAGATATCATAGCTCAGTACAAATCCCCACAGTCCTCACCTGCTGTTTGGTGCTTGCGGAGGGTCACACTCCCTGTGCCCCAGGGCACTGGCCCTACACGGCCAAGCTCGGCAGCGGGACTGTCTGGAGCTGCCGCTGGCTGGTTCTCCAGCTTTAGGGTCACCCGCAGAAGCCCGCTCTCCTCAGCTCTGCACACCCATCCAGTTGCGCCGCCCAGGCAAAGTCAGCTTCACCCTCTGCTCTACACCTCACCTGCAAACAACCAACTCTTCAACTGACAACTGTCCAAAACCCACCGACAAACTCTCCACACCTCAGCCTTTCGTTTGCAACTGCTGCCTCTAGTGCATCTCACAGACAAGCCTTCAAAATCCCCTCATCCTGCAATAACACTCCAGCACTGATCACCTGCGGGAACAACTACCACAATACCACGCAAACACCAACCAGTTCTGGCACGGAAATATCACTTTCTCCTCAAGATTCCACCCTACACCAACTGCTGACAAACACACGCTGTCCTCACCAAAGCCAAACGCTGCAACAACCAGCGACAACTCAAATTTGCGTGGGCGGTGCAAAATTGCAGGGGTGAGCTAACGCAGAGCTGGGCTTGAAAGCTGCAGAGTGTGCACCCTGTGGTATAACGTGGCGAGCTACTGCCATTCTGCCTTCTCCCTGGGAGAAGCGCGTGAGCAGAGGCTGCTTCAAGGCACGATGGGAACGGTTTGGTTCTCCGGGTCTCTCAGGGCGAGAGCGATAAATGTGATCTGTGGCGTGGCGCAGGAACTTCCCGTACACTTGCTCCTCCATTCGGTCTCGGGTGCTGCAAGAGAGGGAGCGAGAGATTCAGGGCAAGATTGACAACCTCGGCGTCCCCGTCCCAGCCACGGGTCACCCAAACCTGCAGACATCCCGGGAGGCCCCCTAAGATTTACACTCCCCTATGCCCCACCCTTGAAGCCTGGACATCGCCAGAACCATAGAGCAAGTATTTCTTGAGGAGGCACCCAAAGGGTCCGTGTTCTCTTTCAGGCAGATGCTAGCGCAAGATTGCAAATCATCTCACAGCTACCAGGAAGGTAAAAAATAACGTCTTGAAACGGGAAAGGAACAGGTATTGTTTCTCTTCATCACCTCCCTCATTGCCACGTTATCAAGGTCTCCCGCAATGTTCCACAGGAAACTTGAAGCTTGGAATTCCTGGTATTCTGAACCTGGGCAAGAAAGGAAGAAAAGCATGAGACTGATCATAAAGAGGGTGGCTGCTCGTAACATGGAAAGAGCAGTAACAAGGTAAAAAGATATCACTTTTCCTTAGAGAGCTCTCAAAGCTGCCTGTTAAGGACAAGAAAAACAAACTTGTGACGGACCATTACTTAAAATCCAAGGCCCAGGAAGCGATCTAATGTACATTGAAACGCGGGCCACGAGACAGTGGAAGTGCCACGAGCTGAGACTGAAGGGACAGAGGATGAATTTCCAAAGAAGTTTAGGTTTCGATGTCAAAGCGGAAAATTCTACGTCATTAAAATATAATGCAAAAGTCAGTGTAAAATCAAGGAAGGCAACGACTCCAAATGAACTCCCAGGCGCTTCAGTCACTCAGCAGATCAAAAATGCGGATCATTTCTCACCTGCCCACCTCCCAAACCCCAGCCTATGTCCCCTGCTTCCAGCTTACCTGAGCCCAGATTAAAGGAGGATTTCAGAGGCCATGCCAAGTTCTGCTGCTCCTCGTTCGGGTTGCCAGTCTTCCTCCTCGCTCTGGAATTGCAGGTCAACCGCCTTCCTGTTCTTCTTTGATTGACGCTGAGCTGCCGCGTTACCCGCTGCCGTCTGAGCGGATCTCGGGGAGCCTCTGGAACCGCCAGAGCGCTCCCCCCACCAACATTCTCTTGCCTTGTTTTCGGGGTTCCTCTTCACCAGCTGAGGCGCCCTCCCACCCCCCGCCGCCCTCTTACCTTTTTCTAGAGGTCTCTTGAGCCACCAGCAAGCTCCCCCGCACCTTCCCTCAGCGATCTTGGCCCGCCAGAGGCCTGCCCCTCGTCAGCCTCCTCCCCTTTTCCTGGGTGCTGCTTGAACCACTGGTGGGCTCCCCTCCACCATCCTCTCGTCCTTTGTAGGGGAGTCTCGTGACTCACCAGAGCGCTCTCCGCCGTTGCCTTGCTGGGGTTATTGACACCGCTTGACTTGCCAGAGCGCTCCCCCTCGCAGTTCTCTTGTTGGATTTCTTGGGACCTTTTGAACCATTGGAACAACGGGAATGCTCCCCCCCACTGTGACCTTGCCTTTCTTCAGTGCCATCTTGACGTGCTGGAGCACTTCCCCGCGCCGTCCTCTTGCCTTTTACTGGGGAGTCTCTTGAATATCCACAGCACTCCCCCCTGCCATCCTTTACCAGATTTTTTGACACTTCTTGACATCTCGGAGTGCTCTCACTCACCCTTGTCTTGCCTATTTTCAGGGCGCTCCTGTCCCGCTGGATGCTCCTCCCTGCTGTCCTATTGCCAGATTGAGAATTCTCGACCTGTCCCAGCGCTACCCCACCGTCCTTCTGCCTTCTACCTGGGAAGTCACTTGAAGAACTGGAGCACTCCCCCCTGCTGTCCTCTTGCCTTTCTTCACTGAGATTTTGGCCTGCCAGAGCACTCCTCCCTGTTGTCCTCTCACTGGATTTCTTGGGACCTCTTGACCCACTGGGTCTCTCCTCCTGCTGTCCTTTTGCCTTTCTTTAGTACAATCTCAGCCTGCTGGAGCGCTCCCCCTCGCCGTCCTCCTGCTGGATTTCTTGGAACCTCTTGACCCCTTAGGGCGTTCCCCCTGCCACCCTCTTGTGGTTTTTGGGGGAGTCTTGTGATCAACCAGGCCGTTTCCCCCCACCATCCTCTTCCCCTTTTCCTGGGTGCTTCTTGATCCACCAGAGTGCTCTCAAAGCTGCCTGTTACCATCCTCTAACCATTCTCTTGCCTTTTTTGGTGGAGTCTTGTGACTCACCGGAGCGTTCTCCACCATTGTCTTGCTGGATTTGTTGACATCGCTTGACCTGCCGGAGCGCTCCCCCTCACAGTTCTCTTCCTGGATATCTTGGGACATTTTGAACCACTGGGGGGCTCCCACCCGCCATCCTCTTACCGCATTTATTGAGACGTCCTGATCTGCCAGAGCGTTCCCCCTCGCCGTCCTTTTGCTGGATTTCTTGGGATGCCTTAAACAACTGTGGGGCTCCCACCCACCATCCTCTAACCGCATTTATCGAGATTTCCTGATCTGCTGGAGCGCTCCCCCTTGCCGTCCTCTTGCTGGATTTCTTGGGATCTCTTGGACCACTGGGGGGGCTCCCACCCGCCATCCTCTTACCGCATTTATTGAGACTTCCTGATCTGCTGGATTGCTCTCCCCCTGGCCTTCCTCTTGCACTTTTTTGGGGGAGTCTTCTTCACACATCCGAGCGCTCTCCCTCACCCTTGTCTTGCCTCTAGTCAGGGCGCTCTTCTCCCGCTGGAACGCTCCTCCCCGCCATCCTATTGCCAGACTGAGAATTCTTGACCTGCCGCAGTCCTGCCCCGCCATGCTCCTGCCTTCTGCCTGGGAAGTCACTTGAAGAACTGGAGCGCTCTCCCCCGCTGTCCTCTTGCCTTTCCTCAGTGGGATTTTGGCCTGCTAAAGAGCTCCTCCCTGTCGTCCTCTTGCTGGATTTCTTGGGACTTCTTGACCCATTAGGGCGTTCCCCCTGCCACCCTCTTGTGGTTTTTGGGGGAGTCTTGTGACCAACCAGGCCGTTTCCCCCCACCATCCTCTTCCCCTTTTCCTGGGTGCTTCTTGATCCACCAGAGTGCTCCCCTGCACCATTCTTTTGCCTTTTTTGGGAGAGTCTTGTGACTCGCCGGAGAGTTCTCCACCATTGTCTTGCTGGATTTCTTGACATCGCTTGACCTGCCGGAGCGCTCCCCCTCGCAGTTCTCTTGCTGGATTTCTTGGGACGTCTTAAACAACTGAGGGGCTCACACCCACCATCCTCTAACTGCATTTATCGAGATTTCCTGATCTGCCGGAGCGCTCGCCCCTGCTGTCCTCTTGCTGGGTTTCTTGGGACCTCTTGACCCACACGAGCTCTCCTCCCCACCGTCTTCTTGCCGGACTTATTGAGACTTCTTGACCCGCCAGAGTGTTCCCCCTCATCATCCTCCTGCCTTTTTCTGGGGATTCTCTTCAACAACTGAAGAGCTCCCCCGCACTGTCCTCTTCCCTTTTTTCTGGGTGATTCGTGAATCACCGGTGAGCTTCTCCTTACCACCCTCTTGGGCTTTTTTCAGAGCAACCTTGACCCATCAGAGCACCCCCTCACCGTCCTCTTGCCAGATGTACTGAGGGTTCTTCATCTGCCACAGCGCTCCCCCACGCCGTCCTCTTGCTGGATTTCCTGGAACCTTGTGAACCACTGGGGGGCTCCCACCCACCATCCTTTTACCGCATTTATTGAGACGTCCTGATCTGCCAGAGCGCTCCCCCTCGCCGTCCTCTTGCTGGATTTCTTGGGATCTCTTGGACCACTGGGGGGGCTCCCACCCGCCATCCTCTTACCGCATTTATCGAGACTTCCTGATCTGCTGGAGCGCTCCCCCTCGCCGTCCTCTTGCTGGATTTCTTGGGTCCTCTTGACCCATTAGGGCGTTCCCCCTGCCACCCTCTTGTGTTTTCTGGGGGAGTCTTGTGACCAACCAGAGTGCTCCCCCCCACCATCTTCTTCCCCTTTTCCTGGGTGCTTCTTGATCCACCAGAGTGCTCCCCTGCACCATTCTCTTGCCTTTTTTTGGGGGAATCTTGTGACTCACCGGAGCGTTTTCCACCATTGTCTTGCTGGATTTCTTGACACCGCTTGACCTGTTGGAGCGCTCTCCCTCACAGTTCTCTTGCTGGATATCTTGGGACCTCTTGAACCACTGGGGAGCTCCCACCTGCCACCTTCTTACCGCATTTATTGAGACTTCCTGATCTGCTGGATTGCTCTCCCCACCGGCCTTCCTCTTGCACTTTTTGGGGGAGTCTTCTTGACACGTCCGAGTGCTCTCCCTCACCCTTGTCTTGCCTCTAGTCAGGGCGCTCTTCTCCCGCTGGAACGCTCCTCCCCGCCATCCTATTGCCAGACTGAGAATTCTTGACCTGCCGCAGTCCTGCCCCGCCATGCTCCTGCCTTCTGCCTGGGAAGTCACTTGAAGAACTGGAGCGCTCTCCCCCGCTGTCCTCTTGCCTTTCCTCAGTGGGATTTTGGCCTGCTAAAGAGCTCCTCCCTGTCGTCCTCTTGCTGGATTTCTCGGTACCTCTTGACCCACTGGGTCTCTCCTCCTGCCGTCCTTTTGCCTTTCCTTAGTACATTCTTGGTCTGCTGGAGTGCTCCCCCACACCATCCTCTTGCTGGATTTCTCGGGACCCCTTGTCCCATATAGGACATTCCCCCCCACCACCATCCTGGTGTGTTTTTTAGGAGAGTCTTGTGATCGACCAGAGCGCTCCCCCCTTGACATCCTCTTCCCCTTTTTCTGGGTGACTTTTGAACCACTGGTGAACTCTCCCCCATCATCCTCTTGCCACATATATTGAGACTTGTTGATCCGCCAGAGCGCTTCCCCCACTGTCCTCTTGCCAGATTTACTGATACCTCTTGTCCTGTCAGAGCGCTCCCTCTCGCAGTCCTCTTTGTTCAGTTTGTAGGGTAGGAGGGGGGATCTCTGATTACAGAAAGGTCCCTTTGTTCTAGGAGACATTCCCTTGCTCCATGCTTCAGGTTGCCCATCTTCCCTCTCATTTTCAATATGCACGTCCATCACCTTCCTCCTCTTCTTTCTTGATCCCTCGACTCCCGCATGAACTCAAATCCTCTTTCTTGATCACTCTTTCTCGTAAGTTCACAACCTTACTTTCCTTTCTTGCTTTCGCCTTTGTGAGCTGCTCCACCCAAACCGAAATGCCCTGAAGACAGAAATACACCCACCCCAAGCCCGTACAGTCACATAGGGGGTGAGTCCGCTCGCTGACGCATCCCCACATCCCACAGCAAGCCCACCTTGCCTTGGCCCCGGCCCCCCGCACAGGCCTTCCCACCAACCCAGCCCCTCCATAGCAGCACAGTTTCCCAGCATGCACCCCACAAAGACTTTCTTTGCCAGTCACCCCTGGCACTTACAGCAACACACCACATCAGCATCAAGAGCCCTGGGAGTGGAGAGCTGGCCAGGCCCTCACCCCGGCAGGATCCTCTTCCCCCTCCTTTAGCTGATGGCAGACAGACAAGACACCTCCCAAGAGGTGTCCAGCCCTCTCTCTCAACCACTCATGAGTACAAAAGCCCAGCCTCTACTCACCCACCCCGCCTCCCAAAACCCCACCAGCAGCCCCTGCTCCCAGCTGAACAGCAGCCAGTGCTGAAGATCTGGCTCGTGTTGTCGGACACAACCTTCCCATGGATGTCTGGGCCCCTGAGCAGTTTCCAGGGGTGGGAGGGCGCAGTCCTGATTACAGGGAGGTCCCTGTCCCAAGGGGGACATTTTCTTCCTCCTCACTCCTGACTCGCAGCTCCATCACCTTCCTCCTCTTCTTTCTTGATCCCTCCTGACTCGCAGCTCTACCACCATCATCTTCTTTCTTGATCCCTGTTGACTTGCAGATGCACTCCAATCCGCTTTCTTGATCGCTCTTCCTCGTAGGTTCACCACCTTCCTCTTCTTTCTTGCTTTCGCCTTTGCGAGCTGCTCCACCCGAACAGAGATGCACAGAAAACAAAAATATACCCACCCCAGGCCCGTACAGTCACACGAGGGGGCGAGTCCGGTCGCTGACGCATCCCCACACCCCACCACAAGGCCACCTTGCCTTGGCCCCGGCCCCCCGCACAGGCCTTCCCACCAACCCAGCCCCTCCGTAGCAGCACAGTTTCCCAGCATGCACCCCACAAAGACTTTCTTTGCCAGTCACCCCTGGCACTTACAGCAACACACCACACCAGCATCAAGAGCCCTGGGAGTGGAGAGCTGGCCAGGCCCTCACCCCGGCAGGATCCTCTTCCCCCTCCTTTACCTGCTGGCAGACAGACACCTCCCAAGGGATGACCACCCTGCTCCCTTAACTGCTCCCAAGTCCAAGAGCCCAGCCCCTGCTCACCACCCCCACCTCCCAAAACACAGCCAACAGCCCCTGCTCCCATTTTACCACTTTACCCCCGAGCACGGTTTCTAGGGGTGGGAGGGGGACGCACTAATCACAGATCGTTCCCTGTGCTTAAGGATACATTCTCCTTCTCGCTGGCTCAGCCTGCCCATCTTCCTCCTCACTCTTGACTCGTAGCTCCATCACCTTTCTCCTCTTTTGTCCCCTCCTCACTCACAGGTCCACCACTGTCATCTTCTTTCTTGACTCTGCTTGACTCACAGGTGCGCTCCAATCCTCTTTCGTGATCGCTCTTCTGTGTCAGTACACGGAAGACCGGGCACATGAGAAACTGCAAGAGTCAACAGCATGAGAACAAGCATTAGTGGAAAAATACAAGAACAAAGGACTGTATGCTATGTGATACATCAAGGAAAGAGGAGTTGATACAGGATTGATGCATCAAGGACAGAGGGACAGCTTGTGATAGACAAAAAAGGTGTTTATGGCAGTGACTTTGGTGGGAACACAAAACACATCACTTATGTAATGACTAACTTAGCTAATCAACAAATGCTTGAGCAAGCATCATAGCAAGTATAAACGCAAGCCTGAATTTGTAATAAACATCTCTCATTGCACCTTAAAAGAGAGTCCGTACCGCATTCGCTACAAATGGCGCCCTGGAACAGGGACTTTCAGCGTGCCTATAAAGGCAGTAGCCGCTCTGGTAGCGAAGCCCAATCGAACCAGGAAACAGGACCGGGAACCAGGACAGTGCGCGCCCACCACCAACGAAAGGTGAGCGATTGGGAACCATGGGAGGGAAGTTATCCCTTAAGCAAAGACAAACCCTGGATGTTTTTCAACATGCGCTACAAACGCAAAATCAGGATGTATCAGGGGTCTGATTGGTGAGTTTATTAGAATGGATTGCTAATCAGGTGCTAGACTTTCCTACAACTGGTACATTTCAGTTGGAGACATGGCACAAAGATGAATGAGAATTATATGAACAGGTAACGACTGGAGATAAAGCTGCTTGCAAATATTCATCTACTTGGGGAAAAATTATGACTACTAAGATACAGGATACAGGACTGATACATCAGGGACAGAGGGACAGCTTACTATAGAAAAAAATGCGTATATGGCAGTTACATCGCTCATGTCATGTCTAACTTAGCTAAAGAGCAAATGCTTGAGCAAGCATCATAGCGAGTATAAATGCAAACCTGAGTTTGTAATAAATGTCTCTCATGGCACCTTACCGTGAGTCCACGCCAGATTCGCTACACTCTTCCTCATAGGTTCACCACCTTCCTCTCCTTCCTTGCTTTTCCTTTGCACGCTGCTCCACCTGAAGAGAAACACACAGAGGACTGAGCTACACCAGCCCAAGGGCACTACAATCAGACAGGGGCTGAGTCCGGGGGCTGACACCTCCCCACACCCCACAACGAGCCCACCTTGCCTTGGCCCCGGCCCCTCGCACATGCCTTAGAGATATCATAGCTCAGTACAAATCCCCACAGTCCTCACCTGCTGTTTGGTGCTTGCGGAGGGTCACACTCCCTGTGCCCCAGGGCACTGGCCCTACACGGCCAAGCTCGGCAGCGGGACTGTCTGGAGCTGCCGCTGGCTGGTTCTCCAGCTTTAGGGTCACCCGCAGAAGCCCGCTCTCCTCAGCTCTGCACACCCATCCAGTTGCGCCGCCCAGGCAAAGTCAGCTTCACCCTCTGCTCTACACCTCACCTGCAAACAACCAACTCTTCAACTGACAACTGTCCAAAACCCACCGACAAACTCTCCACACCTCAGCCTTTCGTTTGCAACTGCTGCCTCTAGTGCATCTCACAGACAAGCCTTCAAAATCCCCTCATCCTGCAATAACACTCCAGCACTGATCACCTGCGGGAACAACTACCACAATACCACGCAAACACCAACCAGTTCTGGCACGGAAATATCACTTTCTCCTCAAGATTCCACCCTACACCAACTGCTGACAAACACACGCTGTCCTCACCAAAGCCAAACGCTGCAACAACCAGCGACAACTCAAATTTGCGTGGGCGGTGCAAAATTGCAGGGGTGAGCTAACGCAGAGCTGGGCTTGAAAGCTGCAGAGTGTGCACCCTGTGGTATAACGTGGCGAGCTACTGCCATTCTGCCTTCTCCCTGGGAGAAGCGCGTGAGCAGAGGCTGCTTCAAGGCACGATGGGAACGGTTTGGTTCTCCGGGTCTCTCAGGGCGAGAGCGATAAATGTGATCTGTGGCGTGGCGCAGGAACTTCCCGTACACTTGCTCCTCCATTCGGTCTCGGGTGCTGCAAGAGAGGGAGCGAGAGATTCAGGGCAAGATTGACAACCTCGGCGTCCCCGTCCCAGCCACGGGTCACCCAAACCTGCAGACATCCCGGGAGGCCCCCTAAGATTTACACTCCCCTATGCCCCACCCTTGAAGCCTGGACATCGCCAGAACCATAGAGCAAGTATTTCTTGAGGAGGCACCCAAAGGGTCCGTGTTCTCTTTCAGGCAGATGCTAGCGCAAGATTGCAAATCATCTCACAGCTACCAGGAAGGTAAAAAATAACGTCTTGAAACGGGAAAGGAACAGGTATTGTTTCTCTTCATCACCTCCCTCATTGCCACGTTATCAAGGTCTCCCGCAATGTTCCACAGGAAACTTGAAGCTTGGAATTCCTGGTATTCTGAACCTGGGCAAGAAAGGAAGAAAAGCATGAGACTGATCATAAAGAGGGTGGCTGCTCGTAACATGGAAAGAGCAGTAACAAGGTAAAAAGATATCACTTTTCCTTAGAGAGCTCTCAAAGCTGCCTGTTAAGGACAAGAAAAACAAACTTGTGACGGACCATTACTTAAAATCCAAGGCCCAGGAAGCGATCTAATGTACATTGAAACGCGGGCCACGAGACAGTGGAAGTGCCACGAGCTGAGACTGAAGGGACAGAGGATGAATTTCCAAAGAAGTTTAGGTTTCGATGTCAAAGCGGAAAATTCTACGTCATTAAAATATAATGCAAAAGTCAGTGTAAAATCAAGTAAGGCAACGACTCCAAATGAACTCCCAGGCGCTTCAGTCACTCAGCAGATCAAAAATGCGGATCATTTCTCACCTGCCCACCTCCCAAACCCCAGCCTATGTCCCCTGCTTCCAGCTTACCTGAGCCCAGATTAAAGGAGGATTTCAGAGGCCATGCCAAGTTCTGCTGCTCCTCGTTCGGGTTGCCAGTCTTCCTCCTCGCTCTGGAATTGCAGGTCAACCGCCTTCCTGTTCTTCTTTGATTGACGCTGAGCTGCCGCGTTACCCGCTGCCGTCTGAGCGGATCTCGGGGAGCCTCTGGAACCGCCAGAGCGCTCCCCCCACCAACATTCTCTTGCCTTGTTTTCGGGGTTCCTCTTCACCAGCTGAGGCGCCCTCCCACCCCCCGCCGCCCTCTTACCTTTTTCTAGAGGTCTCTTGAGCCACCAGCAAGCTCCCCCGCACCTTCCCTCAGCGATCTTGGCCCGCCAGAGGCCTGCCCCTCGTCAGCCTCCTCCCCTTTTCCTGGGTGCTGCTTGAACCACTGGTGGGCTCCCCTCCACCATCCTCTCGTCCTTTGTAGGGGAGTCTCGTGACTCACCAGAGCGCTCTCCGCCGTTGCCTTGCTGGGGTTATTGACACCGCTTGACTTGCCAGAGCGCTCCCCCTCGCAGTTCTCTTGTTGGATTTCTTGGGACCTTTTGAACCATTGGAACAACGGGAATGCTCCCCCCCACTGTGACCTTGCCTTTCTTCAGTGCCATCTTGACGTGCTGGAGCACTTCCCCGCGCCGTCCTCTTGCCTTTTACTGGGGAGTCTCTTGAATATCCACAGCACTCCCCCCTGCCATCCTTTACCAGATTTTTTGACACTTCTTGACATCTCGGAGTGCTCTCACTCACCCTTGTCTTGCCTATTTTCAGGGCGCTCCTGTCCCGCTGGATGCTCCTCCCTGCTGTCCTATTGCCAGATTGAGAATTCTCGACCTGTCCCAGCGCTACCCCACCGTCCTTCTGCCTTCTACCTGGGAAGTCACTTGAAGAACTGGAGCACTCCCCCCTGCTGTCCTCTTGCCTTTCTTCACTGAGATTTTGGCCTGCCAGAGCACTCCTCCCTGTTGTCCTCTCACTGGATTTCTTGGGACCTCTTGACCCACTGGGTCTCTCCTCCTGCTGTCCTTTTGCCTTTCTTTAGTACAATCTCAGCCTGCTGGAGCGCTCCCCCTCGCCGTCCTCCTGCTGGATTTCTTGGAACCTCTTGACCCCTTAGGGCGTTCCCCCTGCCACCCTCTTGTGGTTTTTGGGGGAGTCTTGTGATCAACCAGGCCGTTTCCCCCCACCATCCTCTTCCCCTTTTCCTGGGTGCTTCTTGATCCACCAGAGTGCTCTCAAAGCTGCCTGTTACCATCCTCTAACCATTCTCTTGCCTTTTTTGGTGGAGTCTTGTGACTCACCGGAGCGTTCTCCACCATTGTCTTGCTGGATTTGTTGACATCGCTTGACCTGCCGGAGCGCTCCCCCTCACAGTTCTCTTCCTGGATATCTTGGGACATTTTGAACCACTGGGGGGCTCCCACCCGCCATCCTCTTACCGCATTTATTGAGACGTCCTGATCTGCCAGAGCGTTCCCCCTCGCCGTCCTTTTGCTGGATTTCTTGGGATGCCTTAAACAACTGTGGGGCTCCCACCCACCATCCTCTAACCGCATTTATCGAGATTTCCTGATCTGCTGGAGCGCTCCCCCTTGCCGTCCTCTTGCTGGATTTCTTGGGATCTCTTGGACCACTGGGGGGGCTCCCACCCGCCATCCTCTTACCGCATTTATTGAGACTTCCTGATCTGCTGGATTGCTCTCCCCCTGGCCTTCCTCTTGCACTTTTTTGGGGGAGTCTTCTTCACACATCCGAGCGCTCTCCCTCACCCTTGTCTTGCCTCTAGTCAGGGCGCTCTTCTCCCGCTGGAACGCTCCTCCCCGCCATCCTATTGCCAGACTGAGAATTCTTGACCTGCCGCAGTCCTGCCCCGCCATGCTCCTGCCTTCTGCCTGGGAAGTCACTTGAAGAACTGGAGCGCTCTCCCCCGCTGTCCTCTTGCCTTTCCTCAGTGGGATTTTGGCCTGCTAAAGAGCTCCTCCCTGTCGTCCTCTTGCTGGATTTCTTGGGACTTCTTGACCCCTTAGGGCGTTCCCCCTGCCACCCTCTTGTGGTTTTTGGGGGAGTCTTGTGACCAACCAGGCCGTTTCCCCCCACCATCCTCTTCCCCTTTTCCTGGGTGCTTCTTGATCCACCAGAGTGCTCCCCTGCACCATTCTTTTGCCTTTTTTGGGAGAGTCTTGTGACTCGCCGGAGAGTTCTCCACCATTGTCTTGCTGGATTTCTTGACATCGCTTGACCTGCCGGAGCGCTCCCCCTCGCAGTTCTCTTGCTGGATTTCTTGGGACGTCTTCAACAACTGAGGGGCTCACACCCACCATCCTCTAACTGCATTTATCGAGATTTCCTGATCTGCCGGAGCGCTCGCCCCTGCTGTCCTCTTGCTGGGTTTCTTGGGACCTCTTGACCCACACGAGCTCTCCTCCCCACCGTCTTCTTGCCGGACTTATTGAGACTTCTTGACCCGCCAGAGTGTTCCCCCTCATCATCCTCCTGCCTTTTTCTGGGGATTCTCTTCAACAACTGAAGAGCTCCCGCGCACTGTCCTCTTCCCTTTTTTCTGGGTGATTCGTGAATCACCGGTGAGCTTCTCCTTACCACCCTCTTGGGCTTTTTTCAGAGCAACCTTGACCCATCAGAGCACCCCCTCACCGTCCTCTTGCCAGATGTACTGAGGGTTCTTCATCTGCCACAGCGCTCCCCCACGCCGTCCTCTTGCTGGATTTCCTGGAACCTTGTGAACCACTGGGGGGCTCCCACCCACCATCCTTTTACCGCATTTATTGAGACGTCCTGATCTGCCAGAGCGCTCCCCCTTGCCGTCCTCTTGCTGGATTTCTTGGGATCTCTTGGACCACTGGGGGGGCTCCCACCCGCCATCCTCTTACCGCATTTATCGAGACTTCCTGATCTGCTGGAGCGCTCCCCCTCGCCGTCCTCTTGCTGGATTTCTTGGGTCCTCTTGACCCATTAGGGCGTTCCCCCTGCCACCCTCTTGTGTTTTCTGGGGGAGTCTTGTGACCAACCAGAGTGCTCCCCCCCACCATCTTCTTCCCCTTTTCCTGAGTGCTTCTTGATCCACCAGAGTGCTCCCCTGCACCATTCTCTTGCCTTTTTTTGGGGGAATCTTGTGACTCACCGGAGCGTTTTCCACCATTGTCTTGCTGGATTTCTTGACACCGCTTGACCTGTTGGAGCGCTCTCCCTCACAGTTCTCTTGCTGGATATCTTGGGACCTCTTGAACCACTGGGGAGCTCCCACCTGCCACCTTCTTACCGCATTTATTGAGACTTCCTGATCTGCTGGATTGCTCTCCCCACCGGCCTTCCTCTTGCACTTTTTGGGGGAGTCTTCTTGACACGTCCGAGTGCTCTCCCTCACCCTTGTCTTGCCTCTAGTCAGGGCGCTCTTCTCCCGCTGGAACGCTCCTTCCCGCCATCCTATTGCCAGACTGAGAATTCTTGACCTGCCGCAGTCCTGCCCCGCCATGCTCCTGCCTTCTGCCTGGGAAGTCACTTGAAGAACTGGAGCGCTCTCCCCCGCTGTCCTCTTGCCTTTCCTCAGTGGGATTTTGGCCTGCTAAAGAGCTCCTCCCTGTCGTCCTCTTGCTGGATTTCTCGGTACCTCTTGACCCACTGGGTCTCTCCTCCTGCCGTCCTTTTGCCTTTCCTTAGTACATTCTTGGTCTGCTGGAGTGCTCCCCCCCACCATCCTCTTGCTGGATTTCTCGGGACCCCTTGTCCCATATAGGACATGGCCCCCCACCACCATCCTGTTGTGTTTTTTAGGAGAGTCTTGTGATCGACCAGAGCGCTCCCCCCTTGACATCCTCTTCCCCTTTTTCTGGGTGACTTTTGAACCACTGGTGAACTCTCCCCCATCATCCTCTTGCCACATATATTGAGACTTGTTGATCCGCCAGAGCGCTTCCCCCACTGTCCTCTTGCCAGATTTACTGATACCTCTTGTCCTGTCAGAGCGCTCCCTCTCGCAGTCCTCTTTGTTCAGTTTGTAGGGTAGGAGGGGGGATCTCTGATTACAGAAAGGTCCCTTTGTTCTAGGAGACATTCCCTTGCTCCATGCTTCAGGTTGCCCATCTTCCCTCTCATTTTCAATATGCACGTCCATCACCTTCCTCCTCTTCTTTCTTGATCCCTCGACTCCCGCATGAACTCAAATCCTCTTTCTTGATCACTCTTTCTCGTAAGTTCACAACCTTACTTTCCTTTCTTGCTTTCGCCTTTGTGAGCTGCTCCACCCAAACCGAAATGCCCTGAAGACAGAAATACACCCACCCCAAGCCCGTACAGTCACATAGGGGGTGAGTCCGCTCGCTGACGCATCCCCACATCCCACAGCAAGCCCACCTTGCCTTGGCCCCGGCCCCCCGCACAGGCCTTCCCACCAACCCAGCCCCTCCGTAGCAGCACAGTTTCCCAGCATGCACCCCACAAAGACTTTCTTTGCCAGTCACCCCTGGCACTTACAGCAACACACCACATCAGCATCAAGAGCCCTGGGAGTGGAGAGCTGGCCAGGCCCTCACCCCGGCAGGATCCTCTTCCCCCTCCTTTAGCTGATGGCAGACAGACAAGACACCTCCCAAGAGGTGTCCAGCCCTCTCTCTCAACCACTCACGAGTACAAAAGCCCAGCCTCTACTCACCCACCCCACCTCCCAAAACCCCACCAGCAGCCCCTGGTCCCAGCTGAACAGCAGCCAGTGCTGAAGATCTGGCTCGTGTTGTCGGACACAACCTTCCCATGGATGTCTGGGCCCCTGAGCAGTTTCCAGGGGTGGGAGGGCGCAGTCCTGATTACAGGGAGGTCCCTGTCCCAAGGGGGACATTTTCTTCCTCCTCACTCCTGACTCGCAGCTCCATCACCTTCCTCCTCTTCTTTCTTGATCCCTCCTGACTCGCAGGTCTACCACCGTCATCTTCTTTCTTGATCCCTGTTGACTTGCAGATGCACTCCAATCCTCTTTCTTGATCGCTCTTCCTCGTAGGTTCACCACCTTCCTCTTCTTTCTTGCTTTCGCCTTTCGAGCTGCTCCACCCGAACAGAGATGCACAGAAAACAAAAATATACCCACCCCAGGCCCGTACAGTCACACGAGGGGGCGAGTCCGGTCGCTGACGCATCCCCACACCCCACCACAAGGCCACCTTGCCTTGGCCCCGGCCCCCCGCACAGGCCTTCCCACCAACCCAGCCCCTCCGTAGCAGCACAGTTTCCCAGCATGCACCCCACAAAGACTTTCTTTGCCAGTCACCCCTGGCACTTACAGCAACACACCACACCAGCATCAAGAGCCCTGGGAGTGGAGAGCTGGCCAGGCCCTTACCCCGGCAGGATCCTCTTCCCCCTCCTTTACCTGCTGGCAGACAGACACCTCCCAAGGGATGACCACCCTGCTCCCTTAACTGCTCCCAAGTCCAAGAGCCCAGCCCCTGCTCACCACCCCCACCTCCCAAAACACAGCCAACAGCCCCTGCTCCCATTTTACCACTTTACCCCCGAGCACGGTTTCTAGGGGTGGGAGGGGGACGCACTAATCACAGATCGTTCCCTGTGCTTAAGGATACATTCTCCTTCTCGCTGGCTCAGCCTGCCCATCTTCCTCCTCACTCTTGACTCGTAGCTCCATCACCTTTCTCCTCTTTTGTCCCCTCCTCACTCACAGGTCCACCACTGTCATCTTCTTTCTTGACTCTGCTTGACTCACAGGTGCGCTCCAATCCTCTTTCGTGATCGCTCTTCTGTGTCAGTACACGGAAGACCGGGCACATGAGAAACTGCAAGAGTCAACAGCATGAGAACAAGCATTAGTGGAAAAATACAAGAACAAAGGACTGTATGCTATGTGATACATCAAGGACAGAGGAGTTGATACAGGATTGATGCATCAAGGACAGAGGGACAGCTTGTGATAGACAAAAAAGGTGTTTATGGCAGTGACTTTGGTGGGAACACAAAACACATCACTTATGTAATGACTAACTTAGCTAATCAACAAATGCTTGAGCAAGCATCATAGCGAGTATAAACGCAAGCCTGAATTTGTAATAAACATCTCTCATTGCACCTTAAAAGAGAGTCCGTACCGCATTCGCTACAAATGGCGCCCTGGAACAGGGACTTTCAGCGTGCCTATAAAGGCAGTAGCCGCTCTGGTAGCGAAGCCCAATCGAACCAGGAAACAGGACCGGGAACCAGGACAGTGCGCGCCCACCACCAACGAAAGGTGAGCGATTGGGAACCATGGGAGGGAAGTTATCCCTTAAGCAAAGACAAACCCTGGATGTCCTTCAACATGCGCTACAAACGCAAAATCAGGATGTATCAGGGGTCTGATTGGTGAGTTTATTAGAATGGATTGCTAATCAGGTGCTAGACTTTCCTACAACTGGTACATTTCAGTTGGAGACATGGCACAAAGATGAATGAGAATTATATGAACAGGTAACGACTGGAGATAAAGCTGCTTGCAAATATTCATCTACTTGGGGAAAAATTATGACTACTAAGATACAGGATACAGGACTGATACATCAGGGACAGAGGGACAGCTTACTATAGAAAAAAATGCGTATATGGCAGTTACATCGCTCGTGTCATGTCTAACTTAGCTAAAGAGCAAATGCTTGAGCAAGCATCATAGTGAGTATAAATGCAAACCTGAGTTTGTAATAAATGTCTCTCATGGCACCTTACCGTGAGTCCACGCCAGATTCGCTACACTCTTCCTCATAGGTTCACCACCTTCCTCTCCTTCCTTGCTTTTCCTTTGCACGCTGCTCCACCTGAAGAGAAACACACAGAGGACTGAGCTACACCAGCCCAAGGGCACTACAATCAGACAGGGGCTGAGTCTGGGGGCTGACACCTCCCCACACCCCACAACGAGCCCACCTTGCCTTGGCCCCGGCCCCTCGCACATGCCTTAGAGATATCATAGCTCAGTACAAATCCCCACAGGCCTCACCTGCTGTTTGGTGCTTGCGGAGGGTCACACTCCCTGTGCCCCAGGGCACTGGCCCTACACGGCCAAGCTCGGCAGCGGGACTGTCTGGAGCTGCCGCTGGCTGGTTCTCCAGCTTTAGGGTCACCCGCAGAAGCCCGCTCTCCTCAGCTCTGCACACCCATCCAGTTGCGCCGCCCAGGCAAAGTCAGCTTCACCCTCTGCTCTACACCTCACCTGCAAACAACCAACTCTTCAACTGACAACTGTCCAAAACCCACCGACAAACTCTCCACACCTCAGCCTTTCGTTTGCAACTGCTGCCTCTAGTGCATCTCACAGACAAGCCTTCAAAATCCCCTCATCCTGCAATAACACTCCAGCACTGATCACCTGTGGGAACAACTACCACAATACCATGCAAACACCAACCAGTTCTGGCACGGAAATATCACTTTCTCCTCAAGATTCCACCCTACACCAACTGCTGACAAACACACGCTGTCCTCACCAAAGTCAAACGCTGCAACAACCAGCGACAACTCAAATTTGCGTGGGCGGTGCAAAATTGCAGGGGTGAGCTCACGCAGAGCTGGGCTTGAAAGCTGCAGAGTGTGCACCCTGTGGTATAACGTGGCGAGCTACTGCCATTCTGCCTTCTCCCTGGGAGAAGCGCGTGAGCAGAGGCTGCTTCAAGGCACGATGGGAACGGTTTGGTTCTCCGGGTCTCTCAGGGCGAGAGCGATAAATGTGATCTGTGGCGTGGCGCAGGAACTTCCCGTACACTTGCTCCTCCATTCGGTCTCGGGTGCTGCAAGAGAGGGAGCGAGAGATTCAGGGCAAGATTGACAACCTCGGCGTCCCCGTCCCAGCCACGGGTCACCCAAACCTGCAGACATCCCGGGAGGCCCCCTAAGATTTACACTCCCCTATGCCCCACCCTTGAAGCCTGGACATCGCCAGAACCATAGAGCAAGTATTTCTTGAGGAGGCACCCAAAGGGTCCGTGTTCTCTTTCAGGCAGATGCTAGCGCAAGATTGCAAATCATCTCACAGCTACCAGGAAGGTAAAAAATAACGTCTTGAAACGGGAAAGGAACAGGTATTGTTTCTCTTCATCACCTCCCTCATTGCCACGTTATCGAGGTCTCCCGCAATGTTCCACAGGAAACTTGAAGCTTGGAATTCCTGGTATTCTGAACCTGGGCAAGAAAGGAAGAAAAGCTTGAGACTGATCATAAAGAGGGTGGCTGCTCGTAACATGGAAAGAGCAGTAACAAGGTAAAAAGATATCACTTTTCCTTAGAGAGCTCTCAAAGCTGCCTGTTAAGGACAAGAAAAACAAACTTGTGACGGACCATTACTTAAAATCCAAGGCCCAGGAAGCGATCTAATGTACATTGAAACGCGGGCCACGAGACAGTGGAAGTGCCACGAGCTGAGACTGAAGGGACAGAGGATGAATTTCCAAAGAAGTTTAGGTTTCGATGTCAAAACGGAAAATTCTACGTCATTAAAATATAATGCAAAAGTCAGTGTAAAATCAAGTAAGGCAACGACTCCAAATGAACTCCCAGGCGCTTCAGTCACTCAGCAGATCAAAAATGCGGATCATTTGTCACCTGCCCACCTCCCAAACCCCAGCCTATGTCCCCTGCTTCCAGCTTACCTGAGCCCAGATTAAAGGAGGATTTCAGAGGCCATGCCAAGTTCTGCTGCTCCTCGTTCGGGTTGCCAGTCTTCCTCCTCGCTCTGGAATTGCAGGTCAACCGCCTTCCTGTTCTTCTTTGATTGACGCTGAGCTGCCGCGTTACCCGCTGCCGTCTGAGCGGATCTCGGGGAGCCTCTGGAACCGCCAGAGCGCTCCCCCCACCAACATTCTCTTGCCTTGTTTTCGGGGTTCCTCTTCACCAGCTGAGGCGCCCTCCCACCCCCCGCCGCCCTCTTACCTTTTTCTAGAGGTCTCTTGAGCCACCAGCAAGCTCCCCCGCACCTTTCCTCAGTGATCTTGGCCCGCCAGAGGCCTGCCCCTCGCCAGCCTCCTCCCCTTTTCCTGGGTGCTGCTTGAACCACTGGTGGGCTCCCCTCCACCATCCTCTCGTCCTTTGTAGGGGAGTCTCGTGACTCACCAGAGCGCTCTCCGCCGTTGCCTTGCTGGGGTTATTGACACCGCTTGACTTGCCAGAGCGCTCCCCCTCGCAGTTCTCTTGTTGGATTTCTTGGGACCTTTTGAACCATTGGAACAACGGGAATGCTCCCCCCCACTGTGACCTTGCCTTTCTTCAGTGCCATCTTGACGTGCTGGAGCACTTCCCCGCGCCGTCCTCTTGCCTTTTACTGGGGAGTCTCTTGAATATCCACAGCACTCCCCCCTGCCATCCTTTACCAGATTTTTTGACACTTCTTGACATCTCGGAGTGCTCTCACTCACCCTTGTCTTGCCTATTTTCAGGGCGCTCCTGTCCCGCTGGATGCTCCTCCCTGCTGTCCTATTGCCAGATTGAGAATTCTCGACCTGTCCCAGCGCTACCCCACCGTCCTTCTGCCTTCTACCTGGGAAGTCACTTGAAGAACTAGAGCACTCCCCCCTGCTGTCCTCTTGCCTTTCTTCACTGAGATTTTGGCCTGCCAGAGCACTCCTCCCTGTTGTCCTCTCACTGGATTTCTTGGGACCTCTTGACCCACTGGGTTTCTCCTCCTGCTGTCCTTTTGCCTTTCTTTAGTACAATCTCAGCCTGCTGGAGCGCTCCCCCTCGCCGTCCTCCTGCTGGATTTCTTGGAACCTCTTGACCCCTTAGGGCGTTCCCCCTGCCACCCTCTTGTGGTTTTTGGGGGAGTCTTGTGATCAACCAGGCCGTTTCCCCCCACCATCCTCTTCCCCTTTTCCTGGGTGCTTCTTGATCCACCAGAGTGCTCTCAAAGCTGCCTGTTACCATCCTCTAACCATTCTCTTGCCTTTTTTGGTGGAGTCTTGTGACTCACCGGAGCGTTCTCCACCATTGTCTTGCTGGATTTGTTGACATCGCTTGACCTGCCGGAGCGCTCCCCCTCACAGTTCTCTTCCTGGATATCTTGGGACATTTTGAACCACTGGGGGGCTCCCACCCGCCATCCTCTTACTGCATTTATTGAGACGTCCTGATCTGCCGGAGCGTTCCCCCTCGCCGTCCTTTTGCTGGATTTCTTGGGATGCCTTAAACAACTGTGGGGCTCCCACCCACCATCCTCTAACCGCATTTATCGAGATTTCCTGATCTGCTGGAGCGCTCCCCCTTGCCGTCCTCTTGCTGGATATCTTGGGATCTCTTGGACCACTGGGGGGGCTCCCACCCGCCATCCTCTTACCGCATTTATTGAGACTTCCTGATCTGCTGGATTGCTCTCCCCCTGGCCTTCCTCTTGCACTTTTTTGGGGGAGTCTTCTTCACACATCCGAGCGCTCTCCCTCACCCTTGTCTTGCCTCTAGTCAGGGCGCTCTTCTCCCGCTGGAACGCTCCTCCCCGCCATCCTATTGCCAGACTGAGAATTCTTGACCTGCCGCAGTCCTGCCCCGCCATGCTCCTGCCTTCTGCCTGGGAAGTCACTTGAAGAACTGGAGCGCTCTCCCCCGCTGTCCTCTTGCCTTTCCTCAGTGGGATTTTGGCCTGCTAAAGAGCTCCTCCCTGTCGTCCTCTTGCTGGATTTCTTGGGACTTCTTGACCCCTTAGGGCGTTCCCCCTGCCACCCTCTTGTGGTTTTTGGGGGAGTCTTGTGACCAACCAGGCCGTTTCCCCCCACCATCCTCTTCCCCTTTTCCTGGGTGCTTCTTGATCCACCAGAGTGCTCCCCTGCACCATTCTTTTGCCTTTTTTGGGAGAGTCTTGTGACTCGCCGGAGAGTTCTCCACCATTGTCTTGCTGGATTTCTTGACATCGCTTGACCTGCCGGAGCGCTCCCCCTCGCAGTTCTCTTGCTGGATTTCTTGGGACGTCTTCAACAACTGAGGGGCTCACACCCACCATCCTCTAACTGCATTTATCGAGATTTCCTGATCTGCCGGAGCGCTCGCCCCTGCTGTCCTCTTGCTGGGTTTCTTGGGACCTCTTGACCCACACGAGCTCTCCTCCCCACCGTCTTCTTGCCGGACTTATTGAGACTTCTTGACCCGCCAGAGTGTTCCCCCTCATCATCCTCCTGCCTTTTTCTGGGGATTCTCTTCAACAACTGAAGAGCTCCCCCGCACTGTCCTCTTCCCTTTTTTCTGGGTGATTCGTGAATCACCGGTGAGCTTCTCCTTACCACCCTCTTGGGCTTTTTTCAGAGCAACCTTGACCCATCAGAGCACCCACTCACCGTCCTCTTGCCAGATGTACTGAGGGTTCTTCATCTGCCACAGCGCTCCCCCACGCCGTCCTCTTGCTGGATTTCCTGGAACCTTGTGAACCACTGGGGGGCTCCCACCCACCATCCTTTTACCGCATTTATTGAGACGTCCTGATCTGCCAGAGCGCTCCCCCTCGCCGTCCTCTTACTGGATTTCTTGGGATCTCTTGGACCACTGGGGGGGCTCCCACCCGCCATCCTCTTACCGCATTTATCGAGACTTCCTGATCTGCTGGAGCGCTCCCCCTCGCCGTCCTCTTGCTGGATTTCTTGGGTCCTCTTGACCCATTAGGGCGTTCCCCCTGCCACCCTCTTGTGTTTTCTGGGGGAGTCTTGTGACCAACCAGAGTGCTCCCCCCCACCATCTTCTTCCCCTTTTCCTGAGTGCTTCTTGATCCACCAGAGTGCTCCCCTGCACCATTCTCTTGCCTTTTTTTGGGGGAATCTTGTGACTCACCGGAGCGTTTTCCACCATTGTCTTGCTGGATTTCTTGACACCGCTTGACCTGTTGGAGCGCTCTCCCTCACAGTTCTCTTGCTGGATATCTTGGGACCTCTTGAACCACTGGGGAGCTCCCACCTGCCACCTTCTTACCGCATTTATTGAGACTTCCTGATCTGCTGGATTGCTCTCCCCACCGGCCTTCCTCTTGCACTTTTTGGGGGAGTCTTCTTGACACGTCCGAGTGCTCTCCCTCACCCTTGTCTTGCCTCTAGTCAGGGCGCTCTTCTCCCGCTGGAACGCTCCTCCCCGCCATCCTATTGCCAGACTGAGAATTCTTGACCTGCCGCAGTCCTGCCCCGCCATGCTCCTGCCTTCTGCCTGGGAAGTCACTTGAAGAACTGGAGCGCTCTCCCCCGCTGTCCTCTTGCCTTTCCTCAGTGGGATTTTGGCCTGCTAAAGAGCTCCTCCCTGTCGTCCTCTTGCTGGATTTCTCGGTACCTCTTGACCCACTGGGTCTCTCCTCCTGCCGTCCTTTTGCCTTTCCTTAGTACATTCTTGGTCTGCTGGAGTGCTCCCCCCCACCATCCTCTTGCTGGATTTCTCGGGACCCCTTGTCCCATATAGGACATGGCCCCCCACCACCATCCTGTTGTGTTTTTTAGGAGAGTCTTGTGATCGACCAGAGCGCTCCCCCCTTGACATCCTCTTCCCCTTTTTCTGGGTGACTTTTGAACCACTGGTGAACTCTCCCCCATCATCCTCTTGCCACATATATTGAGACTTGTTGATCCGCCAGAGCGCTTCCCCCACTGTCCTCTTGCCAGATTTACTGATACCTCTTGTCCTGTCAGAGCGCTCCCTCTCGCAGTCCTCTTTGTTCAGTTTGTAGGGTAGGAGGGGGGATCTCTGATTACAGAAAGGTCCCTTTGTTCTAGGAGACATTCCCTTGCTCCATGCTTCAGGTTGCCCATCTTCCCTCTCATTTTCAATATGCACGTCCATCACCTTCCTCCTCTTCTTTCTTGATCCCTCGACTCCCGCATGAACTCAAATCCTCTTTCTTGATCACTCTTTCTCGTAAGTTCACAACCTTACTTTCCTTTCTTGCTTTCGCCTTTGTGAGCTGCTCCACCCAAACCGAAATGCCCTGAAGACAGAAATACACCCACCCCAAGCCCGTACAGTCACATAGGGGGTGAGTCCGGTCGCTGACGCATCCCCACATCCCACAGCAAGCCCACCTTGCCTTGGCCCCGGCCCCCCGCACAGGCCTTCCCACCAACCCAGCCCCTCCGTAGCAGCACAGTTTCCCAGCATGCACCCCACAAAGACTTTCTTTGCCAGTCACCCCTGGCACTTACAGCAACACACCACATCAGCATCAAGAGCCCTGGGAGTGGAGAGCTGGCCAGGCCCTCACCCCGGCAGGATCCTCTTCCCCCTCCTTTAGCTGATGGCAGACAGACAAGACACCTCCCAAGAGGTGTCCAGCCCTCTCTCTCAACCACTCACGAGTACAAAAGCCCAGCCTCTACTCACCCACCCCGCCTCCCAAAACCCCACCAGCAGCCCCTGGTCCCAGCTGAACAGCAGCCAGTGCTGAAGATCTGGCTCGTGTTGTCGGACACAACCTTCCCATGGATGTCTGGGCCCCTGAGCAGTTTCCAGGGGTGGGAGGGCGCAGTCCTGATTACAGGGAGGTCCCTGTCCCAAGGGGGACATTTTCTTCCTCCTCACTCCTGACTCGCAGCTCCATCACCTTCCTCCTCTTCTTTCTTGATCCCTCCTGACTCGCAGCTCTACCACCGTCATCTTCTTTCTTGATCCCTGTTGACTTGCAGATGCACTCCAATCCTCTTTCTTGATCGCTCTTCCTCGTAGGTTCACCACCTTCCTCTTCTTTCTTGCTTTCGCCTTTGCGAGCTGCTCCACCCGAACAGAGATTCACAGAAAACAAAAATATACCCACCCCAGGCCCGTACAGTCACACGAGGGGGCGAGTCCGGTCGCTGACGCATCCCCACACCCCACCACAAGGCCACCTTGCCTTGGCCCCGGCCCCCCGCACAGGCCTTCCCACCAACCCAGCCCCTCCGTAGCAGCACAGTTTCCCAGCATGCACCCCACAAAGACTTTCTTTGCCAGTCACCCCTGGCACTTACAGCAACACACCACACCAGCATCAAGAGCCCTGGGAGTGGAGAGCTGGCCAGGCCCTCACCCCGGCAGGATCCTCTTCCCCCTCCTTTACCTGCTGGCAGACAGACACCTCCCAAGGGATGACCACCCTGCTCCCTTAACTGCTCCCAAGTCCAAGAGCCCAGCCCCTGCTCACCACCCCCACCTCCCAAAACACAGCCAACAGCCCCTGCTCCCATTTTACCACTTTACCCCCGAGCACGGTTTCTAGGGGTGGGAGGGGGACGCACTAATCACAGATCGTTCCCTGTGCTTAAGGATACATTCTCCTTCTCGCTGGCTCAGCCTGCCCATCTTCCTCCTCACTCTTGACTCGTAGCTCCATCACCTTTCTCCTCTTTTGTCCCCTCCTCACTCACAGGTCCACCACTGTCATCTTCTTTCTTGACTCTGCTTGACTCACAGGTGCGCTCCAATCCTCTTTCGTGATCGCTCTTCTGTGTCAGTACACGGAAGACCGGGCACATGAGAAACTGCAAGAGTCAACAGCATGAGAACAAGCATTAGTGGAAAAATACAAGAACAAAGGACTGTATGCTATGTGATACATCAAGGACAGAGGAGTTGATACAGGATTGATGCATCAAGGACAGAGGGACAGCTTGTGATAGACAAAAAAGGTGTTTATGGCAGTGACTTTGGTGGGAACACAAAACACATCACTTATGTAATGACTAACTTAGCTAATCAACAAATGCTTGAGCAAGCATCATAGCGAGTATAAACGCAAGCCTGAATTTGAAATAAACATCTCTCATTGCACCTTAAAAGAGAGTCCGTACCGCATTCGCTACAAATGGCGCCCTGGAACAGGGACTTTCAGCGTGCCTATAAAGGCAGTAGCCGCTCTGGTAGCGAAGCCCAATCGAACCAGGAAACAGGACCGGGAACCAGGACAGTGCGCGCCCACCACCAACGAAAGGTGAGCGATTGGGAACCATGGGAGGGAAGTTATCCCTTAAGCAAAGACAAACCCTGGATGTCCTTCAACATGCGCTACAAACGCAAAATCAGGATGTATCAGGGGTCTGATTGGTGAGTTTATTAGAATGGATTGCTAATCAGGTGCTAGACTTTCCTACAACTGGTACATTTCAGTTGGAGACATGGCACAAAGATGAATGAGAATTATAGGAACAGGTAACGACTGGAGATAAAGCTGCTTGCAAATATTCATCTACTTGGGGAAAAATTATGACTACTAAGATACAGGATACAGGACTGATACATCAGGGACAGAGGGACAGCTTACTATAGAAAAAAATGCGTATATGGCAGTTACATCGCTCATGTAATGTCTAACTTAGCTAAAGAGCAAATGCTTGAGCAAGCATCATAGTGAGTATAAATGCAAACCTGAGTTTGTAATAAATGTCTCTCATGGCACCTTACCGTGAGTCCACGCCAGATTCGCTACACTCTTCCTCATAGGTTCACCACCTTCCTCTCCTTCCTTGCTTTTCCTTTGCACGCTGCTCCACCTGAAGAGAAACACACAGAGGACTGAGCTACACCAGCCCAAGGGCACTACAATCAGACAGGGGCTGAGTCCGGGGGCTGACACCTCCCCACACCCCACAACGAGCCCACCTTGCCTTGGCCCCGGCCCCTCGCACATGCCTTAGAGATATCATAGCTCAGTACAAATCCCCACAGTCCTCACCTGCTGTTTGGTGCTTGCGGAGGGTCACACTCCCTGTGCCCCAGGGCACTGGCCCTACACAGCCAAGCTCGGCAGCGGGACTGTCTGGAGCTGCCGCTGGCTGGGTCTCCAGCTTTAGGGTCACCCGCAGAAGCCCGCTCTCCTCAGCTCTGCACACCCATCCAGTTGCGCCGCCCAGGCAAAGTCAGCTTCACCCTCTGCTCTACACCTCACCTGCAAACAACCAACTCTTCAACTGACAACTGTCCAAAACCCACCGACAAACTCTCCACACCTCAGCCTTTCGTTTGCAACTGCTGCCTCTAGTGCATCTCACAGACAAGCCTTCAAAATCCCCTCATCCTGCAATAACACTCCAGCACTGATCACCTGTGGGAACAACTACCACAATACCATGCAAACACCAACCAGTTCTGGCACGGAAATATCACTTTCTCCTCAAGATTCCACCCTACACCAACTGCTGACAAACACACGCTGTCCTCACCAAAGCCAAACGCTGCAACAACCAGCGACAACTCAAATTTGCGTGGGTGGTGCAAAATTGCAGGGGTGAGCTAACGCAGAGCTGGGCTTGAAAGCTGCAGAGTGTGCACCCTGTGGTATAACGTGGCGAGCTACTGCCATTCTGCCTTCTCCCTGGGAGAACCGCGTGAGCAGAGGCTGCTTCAAGGCACGATGGGAATGGTTTGGTTCTCCGGGTCTCTCAGGGCGAGAGCGATAAATGTGATCTGTGGCGTGGCGCAGGAACTTCCCGTACACTTGCTCCTCCATTCGGTCTCGGGTGCTGCAAGAGAGGGAGCGAGAGATTCAGGGCAAGATTGACAACCTCGGCATCCCCGTCCCAGCCACGGGTCACCCAAACCTGCAGACATCCCGGGAGGCCCCCTAAGATTTACACTCCCCTATGCCCCACCCTTGAAGCCTGGACATCGCCAGAACCATAGAGCAAGTATTTCTTGAGGAGGCACCCAAAGGGTCCGTGTTCTCTTTCAGGCAGATGCTAGCGCAAGATTGCAAATCATCTCACAGCTACCAGGAAGGTAAAAAATAACGTCTTGAAATGGGAAAGGAACAGGTATTGTTTCTCTTCATCACCTCCCTCATTGCCACGTTATCAAGGTCTCCCGCAATGTTCCACAGGAAACTTGAAGCTTGGAATTCCTGGTATTCTGAACCTGGGCAAGAAAGGAAGAAAAGCATGAGACTGATCATAAAGAGGGTGGCTGCTCGTAACATGGAAAGAGCAGTAACAAGGTAAAAAGATATCACTTTTCCTTAGAGAGCTCTCAAAGCTGCCTGTTAAGGACAAGAAAAACAAACTTGTGACGGACCATTACTTAAAATCCAAGGCCCAGGAAGCGATCTAATGTACATTGAAACGCGGGCCACGAGACAGTGGAAGTGCCACGAGCTGAGACTGAAGGGACAGAGGATGAATTTCCAAAGAAGTTTAGGTTTCGATGTCAAAACGGAAAATTCTACGTCATTAAAATATAATGCAAAAGTCAGTGTAAAATCAAGTAAGGCAACGACTCCAAATGAACTCCCAGGCGCTTCAGTCACTCAGCAGATCAAAAATGCGGATCATTTCTCACCTGCCCACCTCCCAAACCCCAGCCTATGTCCCCTGCTTCCAGCTTACCTGAGCCCAGATTAAAGGAGGATTTCAGAGGCCATGCCAAGTTCTGCTGCTCCTCGTTCGGGTTGCCAGTCTTCCTCCTCGCTCTGGAATTGCAGGTCAACCGCCTTCCTGTTCTTCTTTGATGGACGCTGAGCTGTCGCGTTACCCGCTGCCGTCTGAGCGGATCTCGGGGAGCCTCTGGAACCGCCAGAGCGCTCCCCCCACCAACATTCTCTTGCCTTGTTTTCGGGGTTCCTCTTCACCAGCTGAGGCGCCCTCCCACCCCCCGCCGCCCTCTTACCTTTTTCTAGAGGTCTCTTGAGCCACCAGCAAGCTCCCCCGCACCTTCCCTCAGCGATCTTGGCCCGCCAGAGGCCTGCCCCTCGTCAGCCTCCTCCCCTTTTCCTGGGTGCTGCTTGAACCACTGGTGGGCTCCCCTCCACCATCCTCTCGTCCTTTGTAGGGGAGTCTCGTGACTCACCAGAGCGCTCTCCGCCGTTGCCTTGCTGGGGTTATTGACACCGCTTGACTTGCCAGAGCGCTCCCCCTCGCAGTTCTCTTGTTGGATTTCTTGGGACCTTTTGAACCATTGGAACAACGGGAATGCTCCCCCGCACTGTGACCTTGCCTTTCTTCAGTGCCATCTTGACGTGCTGGAGCACTTCCCCGCGCCGTCCTCTTGCCTTTTACTGGGGAGTCTCTTGAATATCCACAGCACTCCCCCCTGCCATCCTTTACCAGATTTTTTGACACTTCTTGACATCTCGGAGTGCTCTCACTCACCCTTGTCTTGCCTATTTTCAGGGCGCTCCTGTCCCGCTGGATGCTCCTCCCTGCTGTCCTATTGCCAGATTGAGAATTCTCGACCTGTCCCAGCGCTACCCCACCGTCCTTCTGCCTTCTACCTGGGAAGTCACTTGAAGAACTGGAGCACTCCCCCCTGCTGTCCTCTTGCCTTTCTTCACTGAGATTTTGGCCTGCCAGAGCACTCCTCCCTGTTGTCCTCTCACTGGATTTCTTGGGACCTCTTGACCCACTGGGTTTCTCCTCCTGCTGTCCTTTTGCCTTTCTTTAGTACAATCTCAGCCTGCTGGAGCGCTCCCCCTCGCCGTCCTCCTGCTGGATTTCTTGGAACCTCTTGACCCATTAGGGCGTTCCCCCTGCCACCCTCTTGTGGTTTTTGGGGGAGTCTTGTGATCAACCAGGCCGTTTCCCCCCACCATCCTCTTCCCCTTTTCCTGGGTGCTTCTTGATCCACCAGAGTGCTCTCAAAGCTGCCTGTTACCATCCTCTAACCATTCTCTTGCCTTTTTTGGTGGAGTCTTGTGACTCACCGGAGCGTTCTCCACCATTGTCTTGCTGGATTTGTTGACATCGCTTGACCTGCCGGAGCGCTCCCCCTCACAGTTCTCTTCCTGGATATCTTGGGACATTTTGAACCACTGGGGGGCTCCCACCCGCCATCCTCTTACCGCATTTATTGAGACGTCCTGATCTGCCAGAGCGTTCCCCCTCGCCGTCCTCTTGCTGGATTTCTTGGGATGCCTTAAACAACTGTGGGGCTCCCACCCACCATCCTCTAACCGCATTTATCGAGATTTCCTGATCTGCTGGAGCGCTCCCCCTTGCCGTCCTCTTGCTGGATTTCTTGGGATCTCTTGGACCACTGGGGGGGCTCCCACCCCCCATCCTCTTACCGCATTTATTGAGACTTCCTGATCTGCTGGATTGCTCTCCCCCTGGCCTTCCTCTTGCACTTTTTTGGGGGAGTCTTCTTCACACATCCGAGCGCTCTCCCTCACCCTTGTCTTGCCTCTAGTCAGGGCGCTCTTCTCCCGCTGGAACGCTCCTCCCCGCCATCCTATTGCCAGACTGAGAATTCTTGACCTGCCGCAGTCCTGCCCCGCCATGCTCCTGCCTTCTGCCTGGGAAGTCACTTGAAGAACTGGAGCGCTCTCCCCCGCTGTCCTCTTGCCTTTCCTCAGTGGGATTTTGGCCTGCTAAAGAGCTCCTCCCTGTCGTCCTCTTGCTGGATTTCTTGGGACTTCTTGACCCATTAGGGCGTTCCCCCTGCCACCCTCTTGTGGTTTTTGGGGGAGTCTTGTGACCAACCAGGCCGTTTCCCCCCACCATCCTCTTCCCCTTTTCCTGGGTGCTTCTTGATCCACCAGAGTGCTCCCCTGCACCATTCTTTTGCCTTTTTTGGGAGAGTCTTGTGACTCGCCGCAGAGTTCTCCACCATTGTCTTGCTGGATTTCTTGACATCGCTTGACCTGCCGGAGCGCTCCCCCTCGCAGTTCTCTTGCTGGATTTCTTGGGACGTCTTAAACAACTGAGGGGCTCACACCCACCATCCTCTAACTGCATTTATCGAGATTTCCTGATCTGCCGGAGCGCTCGCCCCTGCTGTCCTCTTGCTGGGTTTCTTGGGACCTCTTGACCCACACGAGCTCTCCTCCCCACCGTCTTCTTGCCGGACTTATTGAGACTTCTTGACCCGCCAGAGTGTTCCCCCTCATCATCCTCCTGCCTTTTTCTGGGGATTCTCTTCAACAACTGAAGAGCTCCCCCGCACTGTCCTCTTCCCTTTTTTCTGGGTGATTCGTGAATCACCGGTGAGCTTCTCCTTACCACCCTCTTGGGCTTTTTTCAGAGCAACCTTGACCCATCAGAGCACCCCCTCACCGTCCTCTTGCCAGATGTACTGAGGGTTCTTCATCTGCCACAGCGCTCCCCCACGCCGTCCTCTTGCTGGATTTCCTGGAACCTTGTGAACCACTGGGGGGCTCCCACCCACCATCCTTTTACCGCATTTATTGAGACGTCCTGATCTGCCAGAGCGCTCCCCCTTGCCGTCCTCTTGCTGGATTTCTTGGGATCTCTTGGACCACTGGGGGGGCTCCCACCCGCCATCCTCTTACCGCATTTATCGAGACTTCCTGATCTGCTGGAGCGCTCCCCCTCGCCGTCCTCTTGCTGGATTTCTTGGGTCCTCTTGACCCATTAGGGCGTTCCCCCTGCCACCCTCTTGTGTTTTCTGGGGGAGTCTTGTGACCAACCAGAGTGCTCCCCCCCACCATCTTCTTCCCCTTTTCCTGAGTGCTTCTTGATCCACCAGAGTGCTCCCCTGCACCATTCTCTTGCCTTTTTTTGGGGGAATCTTGTGACTCACCGGAGCGTTTTCCACCATTGTCTTGCTGGATTTCTTGACACCGCTTGACCTGTTGGAGCGCTCACCCTCACAGTTCTCTTGCTGGATATCTTGGGACCTCTTGAACCACTGGGGAGCTCCCACCTGCCACCTTCTTACCGCATTTATTGAGACTTCCTGATCTGCTGGATTGCTCTCCCCACCGGCCTTCCTCTTGCACTTTTTGGGGGAGTCTTCTTGACACGTCCGAGTGCTCTCCCTCACCCTCGTCTTGCCTCTAGTCAGGGCGCTCTTCTCCCGCTGGAACGCTCCTCCCCGCCATCCTATTGCCAGACTGAGAATTCTTGACCTGCCGCAGTCCTGCCCCGCCATGCTCCTGCCTTCTGCCTGGGAAGTCACTTGAAGAACTGGAGCGCTCTCCCCCGCTGTCCTCTTGCCTTTCCTCAGTGGGATTTTGGCCTGCTAAAGAGCTCCTCCCTGTCGTCCTCTTGCTGGATTTCTCGGTACCTCTTGACCCACTGGGTCTCTCCTCCTGCCGTCCTTTTGCCTTTCCTTAGTACATTCTTGGTCTGCTGGAGTGCTCCCCCCCACCATCCTCTTGCTGGATTTCTCGGGACCCCTTGTCCCATATAGGACATTCCCCCCCACCACCATCCTGGTGTGTTTTTTAGGAGAGTCTTGTGATCGACCAGAGCGCTCCCCCCTTGACATCCTCTTCCCCTTTTTCTGGGTGACTTTTGAACCACTGGTGAACTCTCCCCCATCATCCTCTTGCCACATATATTGAGACTTGTTGATCCGCCAGAGCGCTTCCCCCACTGTCCTCTTGCCAGATTTACTGATACCTCTTGTCCTGTCAGAGCGCTCCCTCTCGCAGTCCTCTTTGTTCAGTTTGTAGGGTAGGAGGGGGGATCTCTGATTACAGAAAGGTCCCTTGGTTCTAGGAGACATTCCCTTGCTCCATGCTTCAGGTTGCCCATCTTCCCTCTCATTTTCAATATGCACGTCCATCACCTTCCTCCTCTTCTTTCTTGAACCCTCGACTCCCGGATGAACTCAAATCCTCTTTCTTGATCACTCTTTCTCGTAAGTTCACAACCTTACTTTCCTTTCTTGCTTTCGCCTTTGTGAGCTGCTCCACCCAAACTGAAATGCCCTGAAGACAGAAATACACCCAACCCAAGCCCGTACAGTCACATAGGGGGTGAGTCCGCTCGCTGACGCATCCCCACATCCCACAGCAAGCCCACCTTGCCTTGGCCCCGGCCCCCCGCACAGGCCTTCCCACCAACCCAGCCCCTCCGTAGCAGCACAGTTTCCCAGCATGCACCCCACAAAGACTTTCTTTGCCAGTCACCCCTGGCACTTACAGCAACACACCACATCAGCATCAAGAGCCCTGGGAGTGGAGAGCTGGCCAGGCCCTCACCCCGGCAGGATCCTCTTCCCCCTCCTTTAGCTGATGGCAGACAGACAAGACACCTCCCAAGAGGTGTCCAGTCCTCTCTCTCAACCACTCATGAGTACAAAAGCCCAGCCTCTACTCACCCACCCCGCCTCCCAAAACCCCACCAGCAGCCCCTGGTCCCAGCTGAACAGCAGCCAGTGCTGAAGATCTGGCTCGTGTTGTCGGACACAACCTTCCCATGGATGTCTGGGCCCCTGAGCAGTTTCCAGGGGTGGGAGGGCGCAGTCCTGATTACAGGGAGGTCCCTGTCCCAAGGGGGACATTTTCTTCCTCCTCACTCCTGACTCGCAGCTCCATCACCTTCCTCCTCTTCTTTCTTGATCCCTCCTGACTCGCAGCTCTACCACCGTCATCTTCTTTCTTGATCCCTGTTGACTTGCAGATGCACTCCAATCCTCTTTCTTGATCGCTCTTCCTCGTAGGTTCACCACCTTCCTCTTCTTTCTTGCTTTCGCCTTTGCGAGCTGCTCCACCCGAACAGAGATGCACAGAAAACAAAAATATACCCACCCCAGGCCCGTACAGTCACACGAGGGGGCGAGTCCGGTCGCTGACGCATCCCCACACCCCACCACAAGGCCACCTTGCCTTGGCCCCGGCCCCCCGCACAGGCCTTCCCACCAACCCAGCCCCTCCGTAGCAGCACAGTTTCCCAGCATGCACCCCACAAAGACTTTCTTTGCCAGTCACCCCTGGCACTTACAGCAACACACCACACCAGCATCAAGAGCCCTGGGAGTGGAGAGCTGGCCAGGCCCTCACCCCGGCAGGATCCTCTTCCCCCTCCTTTACCTGCTGGCAGACAGACACCTCCCAAGGGATGACCACCCTGCTCCCTTAACTGCTCCCAAGTCCAAGAGCCCAGCCCCTGCTCACCACCCCCACCTCCCAAAACACAGCCAACAGCCCCTGCTCCCATTTTACCACTTTACCCCCGAGCACGGTTTCTAGGGGTGGGAGGGGGACGCACTAATCACAGATCGTTCCCTGTGCTTAAGGATACATTCTCCTTCTCGCTGGCTCAGCCTGCCCATCTTCCTCCTCACTCTTGACTCGTAGCTCCATCACCTTTCTCCTCTTTTGTCCCCTCCTCACTCACAGGTCCACCACTGTCATCTTCTTTCTTGACTCTGCTTGACTCACAGGTGCGCTCCAATCCTCTTTCGTGATCGCTCTTCTGTGTCAGTACACGGAAGACCGGGCACATGAGAAACTGCAAGAGTCAACAGCATGAGAACAAGCATTAGTGGAAAAATACAAGAACAAAGGACTGTATGCTATGTGATACATCAAGGAAAGAGGAGTTGATACAGGATTGATGCATCAAGGACAGAGGGACAGCTTGTGATAGACAAAAAAGGTGTTTATGGCAGTGACTTTGGTGGGAACACAAAACACATCACTTATGTAATGACTAACTTAGCTAATCAACAAATGCTTGAGCAAGCATCATAGCGAGTATAAACGCAAGCCTGAATTTGTAATAAACATCTCTCATTGCACCTTAAAAGAGAGTCCGTACCGCATTCGCTACAAATGGCGCCCTGGAACAGGGACTTTCAGCGTGCCTATAAAGGCAGTAGCCGCTCTGGTAGCGAAGCCCAATCGAACCAGGAAACAGGACCGGGAACCAGGACAGTGCGCGCCCACCACCAACGAAAGGTGAGCGATTGGGAACCATGGGAGGGAAGTTATCCCTTAAGCAAAGACAAACCCTGGATGTCCTTCAACATGCGCTACAAACGCAAAATCAGGATGTATCAGGGGTCTGATTGGTGAGTTTATTACAATGGATTGCTAATCATGTGCTAGACTTTCCTACAACTGGTACATTTCAGTTGGAGACATGGCACAAAGATGAATGAGAATTATATGAACAGGTAACGACTGGAGATAAAGCTGCTTGCAAATATTCATCTACTTGGGGAAAAATTATGACTACTAAGATACAGGATACAGGACTGATACATCAGGGACAGAGGGACAGCTTACTATAGAAAAAAATGCGTATATGGCAGTTACATCGCTCATGTAATGTCTAACTTAGCTAAAGAGCAAATGCTTGAGCAAGCATCATAGCGAGTATAAATGCAAACCTGAGTTTGTAATAAATGTCTCTCATGGCACCTTACCGTGAGTCCACGCCAGATTCGCTACACTCTTCCTCATAGGTTCACCACCTTCCTCTCCTTCCTTGCTTTTCCTTTGCACGCTGCTCCACCTGAAGAGAAACACACAGAGGACTGAGCTACACCAGCCCAAGGGCACTACAATCAGACAGGGGCTGAGTCCGGGGGCTGACACCTCCCCACACCCCACAACGAGCCCACCTTGCCTTGGCCCCGGCCCTTCGCACATGCCTTAGAGATATCATAGCTCAGTACAAATCCCCACAGTCCTCACCTGCTGTTTGGTGCTTGCGGAGGGTCACTGTACGGGAATTGCGGAAGATTGGCGAGGAGGAGAAAGCTAAACACGCTCAAGTGACCCGCAGCTGGGGTATAAAGAAAACACATACATCACACTAATTGTTTTACTGACCTTGTGTGCTTGACAAGTAGAACCCCTGTGTTAGATAACACAGGCCTGGGAGAAACTCTGGACACCTTATCACTGTGTCTGAGATTCCTGCTTTGTTGTGAGAAAGAGCGGGAGGCTGCGCCTGCCTGAAGCCGTGAAATACAGGCGAGCTCAGCAGGCCCAGCGATCTTCCAGCAGGGCTGAACTGACCAGCGCCTGCGTCCCCGCTTACGCCGCCTCTGCCTGGGAGCTCAGGTGTGGCTACGGAGATCCCCCAGTAGAGAGGTAACCAAAATAAACTTGCTCTTTGCAATTACATTGGTGGCCTCTGGCTCTTCTCGCGACGTGCCTCTGCTTGTGCACACATTTGGCGTAGTCGGCAGTCGCTAGAAACAGCCATGCCGTGGCTTTTTTAAAAAAAAACACCGGGGACAGGGGAGGCCTCACGGGTGACTCCCCATATTCCGGGATGGCCCAGTACGGAGCCCTGGACCCCCGTGGCTGCTCTCCTATATGAATTGGCTCCGCCGGAGATATGGCCAGAGATTGAGGAAGGGGGGGTGGTTACTCCCCAGGCAATTGAAGCAGCCATACTGAAGTTTCCATGGAGAGCGGCTTGTAAATCTTCTCGCAAGTTAGCGGGAAGATTGGGATGGCTATTTATTACTGGTCTTAGATCTCTTAACCATGAAGTTGTTGCATTACGGAGTAAAGTCGCGGATTTAGAGAAGGAAATTGGAACTTTGCAAGAGGCAAAGGCGATGGCGCATGAAGTAATTGCATCCCAATCAGAGCGCTGCTCTGGGTTGCAGGACAAAGTGGACTGTCTGGTAGCGCGTATTGCTAATAAACGGCGAGATAAACATGGGTCACATAGAGTTTCAATTTCCGAGGTTCGTGCTCTCACCATGAAACATTCCTGGGATCCCAATGAATGGGATGGAAATATTTGCAGTGCATCCTCGGATTCCGAGATTGAATTTGAATTGGATTCAGATTCAAAAGAAAGGGATGTGGTGCAGGCACGACCCCTCATCCAGATGACGGGAGAGCAGGAACATCCTGGTGGGGGGGTACAGCTTACGCGTACTTACACTCCGAAAGAGTTAAGAGAATTTTTGGAGCTTTACCAGCAAAAGACTGGGGAAGGTATATTGGAATGGCTTTTGCGAGCATGGGATAATGGAGCTGCATCAATCCACTTGTTAGCAGCTGAAAAGGATCTCTTATGTCCTATATCTAAGAATGATTCGATACAAAGAGAATTTGTCCAGCTGCGGAATATTAGAAATGCAAATGGGGTAGACATTACCGCACCTACAGTATATCAGTGGTTGTGTGCAGCAGTTCTAGCAACACATACAGACCCTAGGGAGTTAATGTCTTCCCTCGGAAACTGGTCTACAATATCAGAGGGTACCACTTTGCTACGGCAAATGGGAATGGCTCATGCAGTGTTGACGGGGACTAGTCCAGATGATATACCGATCACAAGAAGTATCAGGATGGAGTTGTTGAAGGGAGCACCTGTCTCGGTAAAACCCTGCCTTATATCAACAATACAAGCTGCCGCGGGTAATGTAGGTGCTCTGGTGACTGCCATGAAAGATCTTGAGACTATGCTCTCAGGACCCTCTGTCCGAATAGTGAACAAGGGAAAGTCAGCAAAATCAAAAGGGTCTACGGCACAGGTGACGAGGAGACAGATGTGGCATGATCTTTTACAGGCTGGCATCCCACGATCCGAATTCGGTGGGCTGTCAACAGCAGAACTGTTTCGCCGCTGGCGACAGTTAATATCTACAGCAAAAAGCCAGCCATCTCCAGCCGCATCAGCCCCCCCGCACCCTCCCTCCACCCCGTCTGCCGCTTCAAAACAAGGCGCTGCTTGGCAGTTGCCTAAACAGCGGGACTGAAGGTTTGGCGGGTCCCCCAAGGTTGCCGCCACTGTAGCTTCCTATCGTGAGGGGGACCGACGCCCTTATGTTCCTTTAACCATAGAGTGGCGGTCTGGAGGGATTTTGAATGTGTTAGCTCTGGTGGATACGGGGGCTGAGGTCACAGTGTTGCATAGTGATATTAAGAACAAAGATGCTACATCACAGATTTGTGGTTTGGGGGGACATCCAACCCCTGCTCTCCAAGCTACCGTTACCCTCACAATCGCAAATGCCAAGCCATTTACTGCAACAGTGTTGATTGCCCCAATTAAAGAATATATTCTGGGTATTGATGTCCTAGCAGGGCGGACAGTCGAAACCTTAAATGGTCGTTTTTCTTTCGGCTCTCCATGCACTGGATTTGCTATCCGGTCTGTAACTGTCTTGCGTGGATTCCCAAAATGGGATCCTGTTGTGCTGCCTGCACCTGCCAAGGTGGTGACTATGAAACAATATCGCATCCCAGGGGGGGAGGAAGAAATTAGCGAGACTATCCAGGCACTCCAGCAAGTGGGGATTATTAGAGAAACCATGACGGCTTTCAATAATCCTATCTGGCCTGTTCGGAAAACAGATGGCACTTGGAGAATGACTGTAGACTACAGAGAACTGAACAAAGTCACCCCCCCCCTTGCAGTTACAGTGCCAGATATGGTTACACTCATAGAAAAAATTGGCAAGAACTTATTGCCATGGAAAATGGTACTAGATCTTGCTAATGCTTTCTTTTCAATTGCCATTGCCCCAGAGAGTCAAGATCAGTTTGCTTTTACCTGGCAGCAGAAGCAATATACCTTTCAGGTACTGCCCCAAGGATACAAACACAGCCCCTCTATATGCCGTCAAATGGTAGCAGCTGATGTAGCATCGTGGTCAGGTACTCTTACTGTGTACCATTATATCGATGATCTCTTGCTTATGGCAGAGTCACAACAGGAAATTGAAGCAGCTGCTGAGTCATTGCAGTCACATTTGCAAAACCGGGGCTGGACAATCAGTCCAAAGAAAATACAAGGCCCTAGCACCACTGTACAGTTCTTGGGGGTCGTCTGGCATGGGCAGATTAAGGAAATACCAAATAAAGTGCAGCAGACAGTTCAACAATTTCCTGTACCAACTGCGGTAAAGCAGCTACAGACCTTTTTGGGACTTCTGGGGTATTGGAGGACTTTTATTCCGCATTTGGCAATTTTAATGAGGCCTTTACAGAAACTAACTAGAAAGAAAGCTATCTGGCAGTGGACCAAACAACAACAAGAAGCTTTTGATGCATGTAAAAGTGCCTTGATGGAACATGCCCGGTTATATACTCCCAGGCAAGGATATCCTTTTGAACTAGAAGTAACAATTTTGGACGATGTAGTCTCTTGGGGATTGTGGCAGACAACTGGACCAAAAAATCAGAAGGAACCCGTAGGGTTTTGGTCTAAAGCACTGCAAGGGTCTGCTACTCATTATACCCCAATGGAAAAACAGATTCTGGCTGTTGTTTGGGCACTGCAGGAAACTGAACGTATCACGGGTCAAGATAGTGTAACCGTACACACCCCCATCCCTATTCATGGCTGGGTTGCAGATGACTCTGTTAGGGCCCATGCAGGAGTAGCTCAGGCAGCTACACACTGGAAGTGGAAACACTATCTGCAGCAACGATTTTTACCAGGAAACTCACATGTGACTACCCCACATGCCACCCTTCTTGGTACAATATCATTCAATCATGTGCCTGCACTTGGGGAAGCTTTTCCTCTAGGAGACATCCCGACCTCTCCTGTGGAGGAGGCTCCTCCTTACGACGAGTTAACAGAAGAGCACAAGAAGGATGCCTGGTTTACTGATGGCAGTGCAACATATACTGCAACTGGACAAAGACAATGGAGGGCGGTTGCATACGCTCCTTTACCAGGCATAATATTATGGCAAACGGGTGTACAGGCCTCTAGTCAGTGGGCTGAACTGCTTGCAGCATCCCTTGCTATCCTGGAAGGGAAGGCACATTATTTATATACCGATAGTTGGGTAGTATATAAAAGTCTCACAATGTGGTTGCCCCGCTGGGCCCAGGACAATTGGCATGTACAAAGATATCCAATATGGGGAGCAGATATATGGCAACAAATTTGGCAGCACGTACAGACATCTCCTTTGAAGGTGAGACATGTTTCAGCTCATCAAAAAGATGACTCACTTGAGTCACAGAACAACAGAGAGGTAGATGAGATGACCTCTGCTGACATACATGCTCAGGCTTTACATGCACATATTGCTTGTGGTCATCGCTCAGCTTCTACTGCACGTGCATGGGACATTGCTCATAACCAACCCCCTTTGCCACTACATGCTTATATGTCATGTGCACATAACTGCGCTACTTGTACACGGTTACACCTAAGAGCACTATGTAGGCCATGGGGACAGATAAAGCGTGGTCAGTGGGCTTTGAATACCTGGCAAGTTGATTATGTGGGCCCCTTACCCCCATCTAGGGGGTGGCAATATGTATTCACTGCTGTGGATATGGTGTCAGGGCTATTGTTTGCTAAGCCCACTAAACATGCTAATCAGCATAATACGATTGAAGCGTTAGAACAACTCATCCATCTCTATGGACCTCCCCATCAAATACAGAGTGACCAGGGGACACACTTTAGTGGACGTAATGTACAAGACTGGGCTCGAGGGTTAGGTATAGACTGGTTGTTTCACATTGCATACCATCCCCAGGCCAATGGCTTAATTGAACGGATGAATGGAATGTTGAAGGAACAATTGAAAAAATTAACCAGTACTAAAACTTTGCAACATTGGAGCCCACATCTGACTAAAGCAGTTTTTTTGCTTAATAGTCGGATTATCCATAATCAAACACCCTATGACCGCATCACAACACCCCCAGTACAAAACATGGTGCGGCTTGAAATCCTTCCAGATGGTATTTCTCCCAAAATACTAACTACAGGGGAAATGGAATTATTTACCCCAATGGATTGCGAAGTGGGACCACGACCTATTAATCTGGATGTGAAAGTCCACATAATAACCCCTGAGAATGCTGTGTGGCTGTGTACTCCGACTTCTCCTCTTATGTTACATCCTTTGCTAATATCAGACTCCCGAGTTCTTGTATTTCAGATATCTTCAATGACTACCTGTACTTTGTCTAGAGGAGACAGCATTGGAACAGTGTTATTGGTGTCGCGGACCCAACATCGTGTTGAAGTTCAACCTGAGAAAGCACAGGCCACGGCTTTCCAGTCTGTGTGGGTAATTACCCCACACCAGGTTGTCAAACCCGGAGTAATACTAGCTGAAGGAGCTGGAGCAACAGCGTATGTATTATTGGAAGGAGAAGATGCCCCTGTTTTCCTCCCTTATCACAGATTGGCTCGTCGTGCATTGTAACCCTACGTTACAAGCATTATATGCAGGACACACCTCCACAAGACTAATAGCTGCAGATCTCTTGCTGTCAATTTATTACCGCAATAGTCCTGTTACATATATGTATTATACCAAGGGTTTTTCTTTTTTTTTTTTTTTTTTTAACTTTCATGTTTCTCATGATTCTTTTTCCCTTGGGTAGGTAGTGGCTGAAGATGCTGCCCTGACGTTTCTAACGCAAGTGTGGCTTCAAGACAGCTACTGCACTAGCCAGGATAGACGATAACATCTTGTGGAACTGACACATCAAATGAAGCAATCCACTGACAGTACCTGGCTAATAGACTCATCTCATCTCTTGAGAAGAGAGACGGGACGCCAGATGCAACCTATTATTGCACACATATATTTGCTCCTTTTCTCTCTTTATAGATGTATATATGTTTGCTGAGTATCTCTGTAAAATGCTCTGTTCTAAACTTTACACGCTCACATGAACACCTATGGCTATTCTGGCCCCAGCAAAGCCGGTCCCTTGGGCGAGGGGGTGGAATGTACGGGAACTGCGGAAGATTGGCGAGGAGGAGAAAGCTAAACACGCTCAAGTGACCCGCAGCTGGGGTATAAAGAAAACACATACATCACACTAATTGTTTTACTGACCTTGTGTGCTTGACAAGTAGAACCCCTGTGTTAGATAACACAGGCCTGGGAGAAACTCTGGACACCTTATCACTGTGTCTGAGATTCCTGCTTTGTTGTGAGAAAGAGCGGGAGGCTGCGCCTGCCTGAAGCCGTGAAATACAGGCGAGCTCAGCAGGCCCAGCGATCTTCCAGCAGGGCTGAACTGACCAGCGCCTGCGTCCCCGCTTACGCCGCCTCTGCCTGGGAGCTCAGGTGTGGCTACGGAGATCCCCCAGTAGAGAGGTAACCAAAATAAACTTGCTCTTTGCAATTACATTGGTGGCCTCTGGCTCTTCTCGCGACGTGCCTGTGCTTGTGCACACAGTCACACTCCCTGTGCCCCAGGGCACTGGCCCTACACAGCCAAGCTCGGCAGCGGGACTGTCTGGAGCTGCCGCTGGCTGGTTCTCCAGCTTTAGGGTCACCCGCAGAAGCCCGCTCTCCTCAGCTCTGCACACCCATCCAGTTGCGCCGCCCAGGCAAAGTCAGCTTCACCCTCTGCTCTACACCTCACCTGCAAACAACCAACTCTTCAACTGACAACTGTCCAAAACCCACCGACAAACTCTCCACACCTCAGCCTTTCGTTTGCAACTGCTGCCTCTAGTGCATCTCACAGACAAGCCTTCAAAATCCCCTCATCCTGCAATAACACTCCAGCACTGATCACCTGCGGGAACAACTACCACAATACCATGCAAACACCAACCAGTTCTGGCACGGAAATATCACTTTCTCCTCAAGATTCCACCCTACACCAACTGCTGACAAACACACGCTGTCCTCACCAAAGCCAAACGCTGCAACAACCAGCGACAACTCAAATTTGCGTGGGTGGTGCAAAATTGCAGGGGTGAGCTAACGCAGAGCTGGGCTTGAAAGCTGCAGAGTGTGCACCCTGTGGTATAACGTGGCGAGCTACTGCCATTCTGCCTTCTCCCTGGGAGAACCGCGTGAGCAGAGGCTGCTTCAAGGCACGATGGGAATGGTTTGGTTCTCCGGGTCTCTCAGGGCGAGAGCGATAAATGTGATCTGTGGCGTGGCGCAGGAACTTCCCGTACACTTGCTCCTCCATTCGGTCTCGGGTGCTGCAAGAGAGGGAGCGAGAGATTCAGGGCAAGATTGACAACCTCGGCATCCCCGTCCCAGCCACGGGTCACCCAAACCTGCAGACATCCCGGGAGGCCCCCTAAGATTTACACTCCCCTATGCCCCACCCTTGAAGCCTGGACATCGCCAGAACCATAGAGCAAGTATTTCTTCAGGAGGCACCCAAAGGCTCCGTGTTCTCTTTCAGGCAGATGCTAGCGCAAGATTGCAAATCATCTCACAGCTACCAGGAAGGTAAAAAATAACGTCTTGAAATGGGAAAGGAACAGGTATTGTTTCTCTTCATCACCTCCCTCATTGCCACGTTATCAAGGTCTCCCGCAATGTTCCACAGGAAACTTGAAGCTTGGAATTCCTGGTATTCTGAACCTGGGCAAGAAAGGAAGAAAAGCATGAGACTGATCATAAAGAGGGTGGCTGCTCGTAACATGGAAAGAGCAGTAACAAGGTAAAAAGATATCACTTTTCCTTAGAGAGCTCTCAAAGCTGCCTGTTAAGGACAAGAAAAACAAACTTGTGACGGACCATTACTTAAAATCCAAGGCCCAGGAAGCGATCTAATGTACATTGAAACGCGGGCCACGAGACAGTGGAAGTGCCACGAGCTGAGACTGAAGGGACAGAGGATGAATTTCCAAAGAAGTTTAGGTTTCGATGTCAAAACGGAAAATTCTACGTCATTAAAATATAATGCAAAAGTCAGTGTAAAATCAAGTAAGGCAACGACTCCAAATGAACTCCCAGGCGCTTCAGTCACTCAGCAGATCAAAAATGCGGATCATTTCTCACCTGCCCACCTCCCAAACCCCAGCCTATGTCCCCTGCTTCCAGCTTACCTGAGCCCAGATTAAAGGAGGATTTCAGAGGCCATGCCAAGTTCTGCTGCTCCTCGTTCGGGTTGCCAGTCTTCCTCCTCGCTCTGGAATTGCAGGTCAACCGCCTTCCTGTTCTTCTTTGATTGACGCTGAGCTGCCGCGTTACCCGCTGCCGTCTGAGCGGATCTCGGGGAGCCTCTGGAACCGCCAGAGCGCTCCCCCCACCAACATTCTCTTGCCTTGTTTTCAGGGTTCCTCTTCACCAGCTGAGGCGCCCTCCCACCCCCCGCCGCCCTCTTACCTTTTTCTAGAGGTCTCTTGAGCCACCAGCAAGCTCCCCCGCACCTTCCCTCAGCGATCTTGGCCCGCCAGAGGCCTGCCCCTCGTCAGCCTCCTCCCCTTTTCCTGGGTGCTGCTTGAACCACTGGTGGGCTCCCCTCCACCATCCTCTCGTCCTTTGTAGGGGAGTCTCGTGACTCACCAGAGCGCTCTCCGCCGTTGCCTTGCTGGGGTTATTGACACCGCTTGACTTGCCAGAGCGCTCCCCCTCGCAGTTCTCTTGTTGGATTTCTTGGGACCTTTTGAACCATTGGAACAACGGGAATGCTCCCCCCCACTGTGACCTTGCCTTTCTTCAGTGCCATCTTGACGTGCTGGAGCACTTCCCCGCGCCGTCCTCTTGCCTTTTACTGGGGAGTCTCTTGAATATCCACAGCACTCCCCCCTGCCATCCTTTACCAGATTTTTTGACACTTCTTGACATCTCGGAGTGCTCTCACTCACCCTTGTCTTGCCTATTTTCAGGGCGCTCCTGTCCCGCTGGATGCTCCTCCCTGCTGTCCTATTGCCAGATTGAGAATTCTCGACCTGTCCCAGCGCTACCCCACCGTCCTTCTGCCTTCTACCTGGGAAGTCACTTGAAGAACTGGAGCACTCCCCCCTGCTGTCCTCTTGCCTTTCTTCACTGAGATTTTGGCCTGCCAGAGCACTCCTCCCTGTTGTCCTCTCACTGGATTTCTTGGGACCTCTTGACCCACTGGGTTTCTCCTCCTGCTGTCCTTTTGCCTTTCTTTAGTACAATCTCAGCCTGCTGGAGCGCTCCCCCTCGCCGTCCTCCTGCTGGATTTCTTGGAACCTCTTGACCCATTAGGGCGTTCCCCCTGCCACCCTCTTGTGGTTTTTGGGGGAGTCTTGTGATCAACCAGGCCGTTTCCCCCCACCATCCTCTTCCCCTTTTCCTGGGTGCTTCTTGATCCACCAGAGTGCTCTCAAAGCTGCCTGTTACCATCCTCTAACCATTCTCTTGCCTTTTTTGGTGGAGTCTTGTGACTCACCGGAGCGTTCTCCACCATTGTCTTGCTGGATTTGTTGACATCGCTTGACCTGCCGGAGCGCTCCCCCTCACAGTTCTCTTCCTGGATATCTTGGGACATTTTGAACCACTGGGGGGCTCCCACCCGCCATCCTCTTACCGCATTTATTGAGACGTCCTGATCTGCCAGAGCGTTCCCCCTCGCCGTCCTCTTGCTGGATTTCTTGGGATGCCTTAAACAACTGTGGGGCTCCCACCCACCATCCTCTAACCGCATTTATCGAGATTTCCTGATCTGCTGGAGCGCTCCCCCTTGCCGTCCTCTTGCTGGATTTCTTGGGATCTCTTGGACCACTGGGGGGGCTCCCACCCCCCATCCTCTTACCGCATTTATTGAGACTTCCTGATCTGCTGGATTGCTCTCCCCCTGGCCTTCCTCTTGCACTTTTTTGGGGGAGTCTTCTTCACACATCCGAGCGCTCTCCCTCACCCTTGTCTTGCCTCTAGTCAGGGCGCTCTTCTCCCGCTGGAACGCTCCTCCCCGCCATCCTATTGCCAGACTGAGAATTCTTGACCTGCCGCAGTCCTGCCCCGCCATGCTCCTGCCTTCTGCCTGGGAAGTCACTTGAAGAACTGGAGCGCTCTCCCCCGCTGTCCTCTTGCCTTTCCTCAGTGGGATTTTGGCCTGCTAAAGAGCTCCTCCCTGTCGTCCTCTTGCTGGATTTCTTGGGACTTCTTGACCCATTAGGGCGTTCCCCCTGCCACCCTCTTGTGGTTTTTGGGGGAGTCTTGTGACCAACCAGGCCGTTTCCCCCCACCATCCTCTTCCCCTTTTCCTGGGTGCTTCTTAATCCACCAGAGTGCTCCCCTGCACCATTCTTTTGCCTTTTTTGGGAGAGTCTTGTGACTCGCCGGAGAGTTCTCCACCATTGTCTTGCTGGATTTCTTGACATCGCTTGACCTGCCGGAGCGCTCCCCCTCGCAGTTCTCTTGCTGGATTTCTTGGGACGTCTTAAACAACTGAGGGGCTCACACCCACCATCCTCTAACTGCATTTATCGAGATTTCCTGATCTGCCGGAGCGCTCGCCCCTGCTGTCCTCTTGCTGGGTTTCTTGGGACCTCTTGACCCACACGAGCTCTCCTCCCCACCGTCTTCTTGCCGGACTTATTGAGACTTCTTGACCCGCCAGAGTGTTCCCCCTCATCATCCTCCTGCCTTTTTCTGGGGATTCTCTTCAACAACTGAAGAGCTCCCCCGCACTGTCCTCTTCCCTTTTTTCTGGGTGATTCGTGAATCACCGGTGAGCTTCTCCTTACCACCCTCTTGGGCTTTTTTCAGAGCAACCTTGACCCATCAGAGCACCCCCTCACCGTCCTCTTGCCAGATGTACTGAGGGTTCTTCATCTGCCACAGCGCTCCCCCACGCCGTCCTCTTGCTGGATTTCCTGGAACCTTGTGAACCACTGGGGGGCTCCCACCCACCATCCTTTTACCGCATTTATTGAGACGTCCTGATCTGCCAGAGCGCTCCCCCTTGCCGTCCTCTTGCTGGATTTCTTGGGATCTCTTGGACCACTGGGGGGGCTCCCACCCGCCATCCTCTTACCGCATTTATCGAGACTTCCTGATCTGCTGGAGCGCTCCCCCTCGCCGTCCTCTTGCTGGATTTCTTGGGTCCTCTTGACCCATTAGGGCGTTCCCCCTGCCACCCTCTTGTGTTTTCTGGGGGAGTCTTGTGACCAACCAGAGTGCTCCCCCCCACCATCTTCTTCCCCTTTTCCTGAGTGCTTCTTGATCCACCAGAGTGCTCCCCTGCACCATTCTCTTGCCTTTTTTGGGGGGAATCTTGTGATTCACCGGAGCGTTTTCCACCATTGTCTTGCTGGATTTCTTGACACCGCTTGACCTGTTGGAGCGCTCACCCTCACAGTTCTCTTGCTGGATATCTTGGGACCTCTTGAACCACTGGGGAGCTCCCACCTGCCACCTTCTTACCGCATTTATTGAGACTTCCTGATCTGCTGGATTGCTCTCCCCACCGGCCTTCCTCTTGCACTTTTTGGGGGAGTCTTCTTGACACGTCCGAGTGCTCTCCCTCACCCTCGTCTTGCCTCTAGTCAGGGCGCTCTTCTCCCGCTGGAACGCTCCTCCCCGCCATCCTATTGCCAGACTGAGAATTCTTGACCTGCCGCAGTCCTGCCCCGCCATGCTCCTGCCTTCTGCCTGGGAAGTCACTTGAAGAACTGGAGCGCTCTCCCCCGCTGTCCTCTTGCCTTTCCTCAGTGGGATTTTGGCCTGCTAAAGAGCTCCTCCCTGTCGTCCTCTTGCTGGATTTCTCGGTACCTCTTGACCCACTGGGTCTCTCCTCCTGCCGTCCTTTTGCCTTTCCTTAGTACATTCTTGGTCTGCTGGAGTGCTCCCCCCCACCATCCTCTTGCTGGATTTCTCGGGACCCCTTGTCCCATATAGGACATTCCCCCCCACCACCATCCTGGTGTGTTTTTTAGGAGAGTCTTGTGATCGACCAGAGCGCTCCCCCCTTGACATCCTCTTCCCCTTTTTCTGGGTGACTTTTGAACCACTGGTGAACTCTCCCCCATCATCCTCTTGCCACATATATTGAGACTTGTTGATCCGCCAGAGCGCTTCCCCCACTGTCCTCTTGCCAGATTTACTGATACCTCTTGTCCTGTCAGAGCGCTCCCTCTCGCAGTCCTCTTTGTTCAGTTTGTAGGGTAGGAGGGGGGATCTCTGATTACAGAAAGGTCCCTTTGTTCTAGGAGACATTCCCTTGCTCCATGCTTCAGGTTGCCCATCTTCCCTCTCATTTTCAATATGCACGTCCATCACCTTCCTCCTCTTCTTTCTTGATCCCTCGACTCCCGGATGAACTCAAATCCTCTTTCTTGATCACTCTTTCTCGTAAGTTCACAACCTTACTTTCCTTTCTTGCTTTCGCCTTTGTGAGCTGCTCCACCCAAACTGAAATGCCCTGAAGACAGAAATACACCCACCCCAAGCCCGTACAGTCACATAGGGGGTGAGTCCGCTCGCTGACGCATCCCCACATCCCACAGCAAGCCCACCTTGCCTTGGCCCCGGCCCCCCGCACAGGCCTTCCCACCAACCCAGCCCCTCCGTAGCAGCACAGTTTCCCAGCATGCACCCCACAAAGACTTTCTTTGCCAGTCACCCCTGGCACTTACAGCAACACACCACATCAGCATCAAGAGCCCTGGGAGTGGAGAGCTGGCCAGGCCCTCACCCCGGCAGGATCCTCTTCCCCCTCCTTTAGCTGATGGCAGACAGACAAGACACCTCCCAAGAGGTGTCCAGTCCTCTCTCTCAACCACTCATGAGTACAAAAGCCCAGCCTCTACTCACCCACCCCGCCTCCCAAAACCCCACCAGCAGCCCCTGGTCCCAGCTGAACAGCAGCCAGTGCTGAAGATCTGGCTCGTGTTGTCGGACACAACCTTCCCATGGATGTCTGGGCCCCTGAGCAGTTTCCAGGGGTGGGAGGGCGCAGTCCTGATTACAGGGAGGTCCCTGTCCCAAGGGGGACATTTTCTTCCTCCTCACTCCTGACTCGCAGCTCCATCACCTTCCTCCTCTTCTTTCTTGATCCCTCCTGACTCGCAGCTCTACCACCGTCATCTTCTTTCTTGATCCCTGTTGACTTGCAGATGCACTCCAATCCTCTTTCTTGATCGCTCTTCCTCGTAGGTTCACCACCTTCCTCTTCTTTCTTGCTTTCGCCTTTGCGAGCTGCTCCACCCGAACAGAGATGCACAGAAAACAAAAATATACCCACCCCAGGCCCGTACAGTCACACGAGGGGGCGAGTCCGGTCGCTGACGCATCCCCACACCTCACCACAAGGCCACCTTGCCTTGGCCCCGGCCCCCCGCACAGGCCTTCCCACCAACCCAGCCCCTCCGTAGCAGCACAGTTTCCCAGCATGCACCCCACAAAGACTTTCTTTGCCAGTCACCCCTGGCACTTACAGCAACACACCACACCAGCATCAAGAGCCCTGGGAGTGGAGAGCTGGCCAGGCCCTCACCCCGGCAGGATCCTCTTCCCCCTCCTTTACCTGCTGGCAGACAGACACCTCCCAAGGGATGACCACCCTGCTCCCTTAACTGCTCCCAAGTCCAAGAGCCCAGCCCCTGCTCACCACCCCCACCTCCCAAAACACAGCCAACAGCCCCTGCTCCCATTTTACCACTTTACCCCCGAGCACGGTTTCTAGGGGTGGGAGGGGGACGCACTAATCACAGATCGTTCCCTGTGCTTAAGGATACATTCTCCTTCTCGCTGGCTCAGCCTGCCCATCTTCCTCCTCACTCTTGACTCGTAGCTCCATCACCTTTCTCCTCTTTTGTCCCCTCCTCACTCACAGGTCCACCACTGTCATCTTCTTTCTTGACTCTGCTTGACTCACAGGTGCGCTCCAATCCTCTTCCGTGATCGCTCTTCTGTGTCAGTACACGGAAGACCGGGCACATGAGAAACTGCAAGAGTCAACAGCATGAGAACAAGCATTAGTGGAAAAATACAAGAACAAAGGACTGTATGCTATGTGATACATCAAGGACAGAGGAGTTGATACAGGATTGATGCATCAAGGACAGAGGGACAGCTTGTGATAGACAAAAAAGGTGTTTATGGCAGTGACTTTGGTGGGAACACAAAACACATCACTTATGTAATGACTAACTTAGCTAATCAACAAATGCTTGAGCAAGCATCATAGCGAGTATAAACGCAAGCCTGAATTTGTAATAAACATCTCTCATTGCACCTTAAAAGAGAGTCCGTACCGCATTCGCTACAAATGGCGCCCTGGAACAGGGACTTTCAGCGTGCCTATAAAGGCAGTAGCCGCTCTGGTAGCGAAGCCCAATCGAACCAGGAAACAGGACCGGGAACCAGGACAGTGCGCGCCCACCACCAACGAAAGGTGAGCGATTGGGAACCGTGGGAGGGAAGTTATCCCTTAAGCAAAGACAAACCCTGGATGTCCTTCAACATGCGCTACAAACGCAAAATCAGGATGTATCAGGGGTCTGATTGGTGAGTTTATTACAATGGATTGCTAATCATGTGCTAGACTTTCCTACAACTGGTACATTTCAGTTGGAGACATGGCACAAAGATGAATGAGAATTATATGAACAGGTAACGACTGGAGATAAAGCTGCTTGCAAATATTCATCTACTTGGGGAAAAATTATGACTACTAAGATACAGGATACAGGACTGATACATCAGGGACAGAGGGACAGCTTACTATAGAAAAAAATGCGTATATGGCAGTTACATCGCTCATGTCATGTCTAACTTAGCTAAAGAGCAAATGCTTGAGCAAGCATCATAGCGAGTATAAATGCAAACCTGAGTTTGTAATAAATGTCTCTCATGGCACCTTACCGTGAGTCCACGCCAGATTCGCTACACTCTTCCTCGTAGGTTCACCACCTTCCTCTCCTTCCTTGCTTTTCCTTTGCACGCTGCTCCACCTGAAGAGAAACACACAGAGGACTGAGCTACACCAGCCCAAGGGCACTACAATCAGACAGGGGCTGAGTCCGGGGGCTGACACCTCCCCACACCCCACAACGAGCCCACCTTGCCTTGGCCCCGGCCCCTCGCACATGCCTTAGAGATATCATAGCTCAGTACAAATCCCCACAGTCCTCACCTGCTGTTTGGTGCTTGCGGAGGGTCACTGTACGGGAATTGCGGAAGATTGGCGAGGAGGAGAAAGCTAAACACGCTCAAGTGACCCGCAGCTGGGGTATAAAGAAAACACATACATCACACTAATTGTTTTACTGACCTTGTGTGCTTGACAAGTAGAACCCCTGTGTTAGATAACACAGGCCTGGGAGAAACTCTGGACACCTTATCACTGTGTCTGAGATTCCTGCTTTGTTGTGAGAAAGAGCGGGAGGCTGCGCCTGCCTGAAGCCGTGAAATACAGGCGAGCTCAGCAGGCCCAGCGATCTTCCAGCAGGGCTGAACTGACCAGCGCCTGCGTCCCCGCTTACGCCGCCTCTGCCTGGGAGCTCAGGTGTGGCTACGGAGATCCCCCAGTAGAGAGGTAACCAAAATAAACTTGCTCTTTGCAATTACATTGGTGGCCTCTGGCTCTTCTCGCGACGTGCCTCTGCTTGTGCACACATTTGGCGTAGTCGGCAGTCGCTAGAAACAGCCATGCCGTGGCTTTTTTAAAAAAAAACACCGGGGACAGGGGAGGCCTCACGGGTGACTCCCCATATTCCGGGATGGCCCAGTACGGAGCCCTGGACCCCCGTGGCTGCTCTCCTATATGAATTGGCTCCGCCGGAGATATGGCCAGAGATTGAGGAAGGGGGGGTGGTTACTCCCCAGGCAATTGAAGCGGCCATACTGAAGTTTCCATGGAGAGCGGCTTGTAAATCTTCTCGCAAGTTAGCGGGAAGATTGGGATGGCTATTTATTACTGGTCTTAGATCTCTTAACCATGAAGTTGTTGCATTACGGAGTAAAGTCGCGGATTTAGAGAAGGAAATTGGAACTTTGCAAGAGGCAAAGGCGATGGCGCATGAAGTAATTGCATCCCAATCAGAGCGCTGCTCTGGGTTGCAGGACAAAGTGGACTGTCTGGTAGCGCGTATTGCTAATAAACGGCGAGATAAACATGGGTCACATAGAGTTTCGATTTCCGAGGTTCGTGCTCTCACCATGAAACATTCCTGGGATCCCAATGAATGGGATGGAAATATTTGCAGTGCATCCTCGGATTCCGAGATTGAATTTGAATTGGATTCAGATTCAAAAGAAAGGGATGTGGTGCAGGCACGACCCCTCATCCAGATGACGGGAGAGCAGGAACATCCTGGTGGGGGGGTACAGCTTACGCGTACTTACACTCCGAAAGAGTTAAGAGAATTTTTGGAGCTTTACCAGCAAAAGACTGGGGAAGGTATATTGGAATGGCTTTTGCGAGCATGGGATAATGGAGCTGCATCAATCCACTTGTTAGCAGCTGAAAAGGATCTCTTATGTCCTATATCTAAGAATGATTCGATACAAAGAGAATTTGTCCAGCTGCGGAATATTAGAAATGCAAATGGGGTAGACATTACCGCACCTACAGTATATCAGTGGTTGTGTGCAGCAGTTCTAGCAACACATACAGACCCTAGGGAGTTAATGTCTTCCCTCGGAAACTGGTCTACAATATCAGAGGGTACCACTTTGCTACGGCAAATGGGAATGGCTCATGCAGTGTTGACGGGGACTAGTCCAGATGATATACCGATCACAAGAAGTATCAGGATGGAGTTGTTGAAGGGAGCACCTGTCTCGGTAAAACCCTGCCTTATATCAACAATACAAGCTGCCGCGGGTAATGTAGGTGCTCTGGTGACTGCCATGAAAGATCTTGAGACTATGCTCTCAGGACCCTCTGTCCGAATAGTGAACAAGGGAAAGTCAGCAAAATCAAAAGGGTCTACGGCACAGGTGACGAGGAGACAGATGTGGCATGATCTTTTACAGGCTGGCGTCCCACGATCCGAACTCGGTGGGCTGTCAACAGCAGAACTGTTTCGCCGCTGGCGACAGTTAATATCTACAGCAAAAAGCCAGCCATCTCCAGCCGCATCAGCCCCCCCGCACCCTCCCTCCACCCCGTCTGCCGCTTCAAAACAAGGCGCTGCTTGGCAGTTGCCTAAACAGCGGGACTGAAGGTTTGGCGGGTCCCCCAAGGTTGCCGCCACTGTAGCTTCCTATCGTGAGGGGGACCGACGCCCTTATGTTCCTTTAACCATAGAGTGGCGGTCTGGAGGGATTTTGAATGTGTTAGCTCTGGTGGATACGGGGGCTGAGGTCACAGTGTTGCATAGTGATATTAAGAACAAAGATGCTACATCACAGATTTGTGGTTTGGGGGGACATCCAACCCCTGCTCTCCAAGCTACCGTTACCCTCACAATCGCAAATGCCAAGCCATTTACTGCAACAGTGTTGATTGCCCCAATTAAAGAATATATTCTGGGTATTGATGTCCTAGCAGGGCGGACAGTCGAAACCTTAAATGGTCGTTTTTCTTTCGGCTCTCCATGCACTGGATTTGCTATCCGGTCTGTAACTGTCTTGCGTGGATTCCCAAAATGGGATCCTGTTGTGCTGCCTGCACCTGCCAAGGTGGTGACTATGAAACAATATCGCATCCCAGGGGGGGAGGAAGAAATTAGCGAGACTATCCAGGCACTCCAGCAAGTGGGGATTATTAGAGAAACCATGACGGCTTTCAATAATCCTATCTGGCCTGTTCGGAAAACAGATGGCACTTGGAGAATGACTGTAGACTACAGAGAACTGAACAAAGTCACCCCCCCCCTTGCAGTTACAGTGCCAGATATGGTTACACTCATAGAAAAAATTGGCAAGAACTTATTGCCATGGAAAATGGTACTAGATCTTGCTAATGCTTTCTTTTCAATTGCCATTGCCCCAGAGAGTCAAGATCAGTTTGCTTTTACCTGGCAGCAGAAGCAATATACCTTTCAGGTACTGCCCCAAGGATACAAACACAGCCCCTCTATATGCCGTCAAATGGTAGCAGCTGATGTAGCATCGTGGTCAGGTACTCTTACTGTGTACCATTATATCGATGATCTCTTGCTTATGGCAGAGTCACAACAGGAAATTGAAGCAGCTGCTGAGTCATTGCAGTCACATTTGCAAAACCGGGGCTGGACAATCAGTCCAAAGAAAATACAAGGCCCTAGCACCACTGTACAGTTCTTGGGGGTCGTCTGGCATGGGCAGATTAAGGAAATACCAAATAAAGTGCAGCAGACAGTTCAACAATTTCCTGTACCAACTGCGGTAAAGCAGCTACAGACCTTTTTGGGACTTCTGGGGTATTGGAGGACTTTTATTCCGCATTTGGCAATTTTAATGAGGCCTTTACAGAAACTAACTAGAAAGAAAGCTATCTGGCAGTGGACCAAACAACAACAAGAAGCTTTTGATGCATGTAAAAGTGCCTTGATGGAACATGCCCGGTTATATACTCCCAGGCAAGGATATCCTTTTGAACTAGAAGTAACAATTTTGGACGATGTAGTCTCTTGGGGATTGTGGCAGACAACTGGACCAAAAAATCAGAAGGAACCCGTAGGGTTTTGGTCTAAAGCACTGCAAGGGTCTGCTACTCATTATACCCCAATGGAAAAACAGATTCTGGCTGTTGTTTGGGCACTGCAGGAAACTGAACGTATCACGGGTCAAGATAGTGTAACCGTACACACCCCCATCCCTATTCATGGCTGGGTTGCAGATGACTCTGTTAGGGCCCATGCAGGAGTAGCTCAGGCAGCTACACACTGGAAGTGGAAACACTATCTGCAGCAACGATTTTTACCAGGAAACTCACATGTGACTACCCCACATGCCACCCTTCTTGGTACAATATCATTCAATCATGTGCCTGCACTTGGGGAAGCTTTTCCTCTAGGAGACATCCCGACCTCTCCTGTGGAGGAGGCTCCTCCTTACGACGAGTTAACAGAAGAGCACAAGAAGGATGCCTGGTTTACTGATGGCAGTGCAACATATACTGCAACTGGACAAAGACAATGGAGGGCGGTTGCATACGCTCCTTTACCAGGCATAATATTATGGCAAACGGGTGTACAGGCCTCTAGTCAGTGGGCTGAACTGCTTGCAGCATCCCTTGCTATCCTGGAAGGGAAGGCACATTATTTATATACCGATAGTTGGGTAGTATATAAAAGTCTCACAATGTGGTTGCCCCGCTGGGCCCAGGACAATTGGCATGTACAAAGATATCCAATATGGGGAGCAGATATATGGCAACAAATTTGGCAGCACGTACAGACATCTCCTTTGAAGGTGAGACACGTTTCAGCTCATCAAAAAGATGACTCACTTGAGTCACAGAACAACAGAGAGGTAGATGAGATGACCTCTGCTGACATACATGCTCAGGCTTTACATGCACATATTGCTTGTGGTCATCGCTCAGCTTCTACTGCACGTGCATGGGACATTGCTCATAACCAACCCCCTTTGCCACTACATGCTTATATGTCATGTGCACATAACTGCGCTACTTGTACACGGTTACACCTAAGAGCACTATGTAGGCCATGGGGACAGATAAAGCGTGGTCAGTGGGCTTTGAATACCTGGCAAGTTGATTATGTGGGCCCCTTACCCCCATCTAGGGGGTGGCAATATGTATTCACTGCTGTGGATACGGTGTCAGGGCTATTGTTTGCTAAGCCCACTAAACATGCTAATCAGCATAATACGATTGAAGCGTTAGAACAACTCATCCATCACTATGGACCTCCCCATCAAATACAGAGTGACCAGGGGACACACTTTAGTGGACGTAATGTACAAGACTGGGCTCGAGGGTTAGGTATAGACTGGTTGTTTCACATTGCATACCATCCCCAGGCCAATGGCTTAATTGAACGGATGAATGGAATGTTGAAGGAACAATTGAAAAAATTAACCAGTACTAAAACTTTGCAACATTGGAGCCCACATCTGACTAAAGCAGTTTTTTTGCTTAATAGTCGGATTATCCATAATCAAACACCCTATGACCGCATCACAACACCCCCAGTACAAAACATGGTGCGGCTTGAAATCCTTCCAGATGGTATTTCTCCCAAAATACTAACTACAGGGGAAATGGAATTATTTACCCCAATGGATTGCGAAGTGGGACCACGACCTATTAATCTGGATGTGAAAGTCCACATAATAACCCCTGAGAATGCTGTGTGGCTGTGTACTCCGACTTCTCCTCTTATGTTACATCCTTTGCTAATATCAGACTCCCGAGTTCTTGTATTTCAGATATCTTCAATGACTACCTGTACTTTGTCTAGAGGAGACAGCATTGGAACAGTGTTATTGGTGTCGCGGACCCAACATCGTGTTGAAGTTCAACCTGAGAAAGCACAGGCCACGGCTTTCCAGTCTGTGTGGGTAATTACCCCACACCAGGTTGTCAAACCCGGAGTAATACTAGCTGAAGGAGCTGGAGCAACAGCGTATGTATTATTGGAAGGAGAAGATGCCCCTGTTTTCCTCCCTTATCACAGATTGGCTCGTCGTGCATTGTAACCCTACGTTACAAGCATTATATGCAGGACACACCTCCACAAGACTAATAGCTGCAGATCTCTTGCTGTCAATTTATTACCGCAATAGTCCTGTTACATATATGTATTATACCAAGGGTTTTTCTTTTTTTTTTTTTTTTTTTAACTTTCATGTTTCTCATGATTCTTTTTCCCTTGGGTAGGTAGTGGCTGAAGATGCTGCCCTGACGTTTCTAACGCAAGTGTGGCTTCAAGACAGCTACTGCACTAGCCAGGATAGACGATAACATCTTGTGGAACTGACACATCAAATGAAGCAATCCACTGACAGTACCTGGCTAATAGACTCATCTCATCTCTTGAGAAGAGAGACGGGACGCCAGATGCAACCTATTATTGCACACATATATTTGCTCCTTTTCTCTCTTTATAGATGTATATATGTTTGCTGAGTATCTCTGTAAAATGCTCTGTTCTAAACTTTACACGCTCACATGAACACCTATGGCTATTCTGGCCCCAGCAAAGCCGGTCCCTTGGGCGAGGGGGTGGAATGTACGGGAACTGCGGAAGATTGGCGAGGAGGAGAAAGCTAAACACGCTCAAGTGACCCGCAGCTGGGGTATAAAGAAAACACATACATCACACTAATTGTTTTACTGACCTTGTGTGCTTGACAAGTAGAACCCCTGTGTTAGATAACACAGGCCTGGGAGAAACTCTGGACACCTTATCACTGTGTCTGAGATTCCTGCTTTGTTGTGAGAAAGAGCGGGAGGCTGCGCCTGCCTGAAGCCGTGAAATACAGGCGAGCTCAGCAGGCCCAGCGATCTTCCAGCAGGGCTGAACTGACCAGCGCCTGCGTCCCCGCTTACGCCGCCTCTGCCTGGGAGCTCAGGTGTGGCTACGGAGATCCCCCAGTAGAGAGGTAACCAAAATAAACTTGCTCTTTGCAATTACATTGGTGGCCTCTGGCTCTTCTCGCGACGTGCCTCTGCTTGTGCACACATTTGGCGTAGTCGGCAGTCGCTAGAAACAGCCATGCCGTGGCTTTTTTAAAAAAAAACACCGGGGACAGGGGAGGCCTCACGGGTGACTCCCCATATTCCGGGATGGCCCAGTACGGAGCCCTGGACCCCCGTGGCTGCTCTCCTATATGAATTGGCTCCGCCGGAGATATGGCCAGAGATTGAGGAAGGGGGGGTGGTTACTCCCCAGGCAATTGAAGCAGCCATACTGAAGTTTCCATGGAGAGCGGCTTGTAAATCTTCTCGCAAGTTAGCGGGAAGATTGGGATGGCTATTTATTACTGGTCTTAGATCTCTTAACCATGAAGTTGTTGCATTACGGAGTAAAGTCGCGGATTTAGAGAAGGAAATTGGAACTTTGCAAGAGGCAAAGGCGATGGCGCATGAAGTAATTGCATCCCAATCAGAGCGCTGCTCTGGGTTGCAGGACAAAGTGGACTGTCTGGTAGCGCGTATTGCTAATAAACGGCGAGATAAACATGGGTCACATAGAGTTTCGATTTCCGAGGTTCGTGCTCTCACCATGAAACATTCCTGGGATCCCAATGAATGGGATGGAAATATTTGCAGTGCATCCTCGGATTCCGAGATTGAATTTGAATTGGATTCAGATTCAAAAGAAAGGGATGTGGTGCAGGCACGACCCCTCATCCAGATGACGGGAGAGCAGGAACATCCTGGTGGGGGGGTACAGCTTACGCGTACTTACACTCCGAAAGAGTTAAGAGAATTTTTGGAGCTTTACCAGCAAAAGACTGGGGAAGGTATATTGGAATGGCTTTTGCGAGCATGGGATAATGGAGCTGCATCAATCCACTTGTTAGCAGCTGAAAAGGATCTCTTATGTCCTATATCTAAGAATGATTCGATACAAAGAGAATTTGTCCAGCTGCGGAATATTAGAAATGCAAATGGGGTAGACATTACCGCACCTACAGTATATCAGTGGTTGTGTGCAGCAGTTCTAGCAACACATACAGACCCTAGGGAGTTAATGTCTTCCCTCGGAAACTGGTCTACAATATCAGAGGGTACCACTTTGCTACGGCAAATGGGAATGGCTCATGCAGTGTTGACGGGGACTAGTCCAGATGATATACCGATCACAAGAAGTATCAGGATGGAGTTGTTGAAGGGAGCACCTGTCTCGGTAAAACCCTGCCTTATATCAACAATACAAGCTGCCGCGGGTAATGTAGGTGCTCTGGTGACTGCCATGAAAGATCTTGAGACTATGCTCTCAGGACCCTCTGTCCGAATAGTGAACAAGGGAAAGTCAGCAAAATCAAAAGGGTCTACGGCACAGGTGACGAGGAGACAGATGTGGCATGATCTTTTACAGGCTGGCGTCCCACGATCCGAATTCGGTGGGCTGTCAACAGCAGAACTGTTTCGCCGCTGGCGACAGTTAATATCTACAGCAAAAAGCCAGCCATCTCCAGCCGCATCAGCCCCCCCGCACCCTCCCTCCACCCCGTCTGCCGCTTCAAAACAAGGCGCTGCTTGGCAGTTGCCTAAACAGCGGGACTGAAGGTTTGGCGGGTCCCCCAAGGTTGCCGCCACTGTAGCTTCCTATCGTGAGGGGGACCGACGCCCTTATGTTCCTTTAACCATAGAGTGGCGGTCTGGAGGGATTTTGAATGTGTTAGCTCTGGTGGATACGGGGGCTGAGGTCACAGTGTTGCATAGTGATATTAAGAACAAAGATGCTACATCACAGATTTGTGGTTTGGGGGGACATCCAACCCCTGCTCTCCAAGCTACCGTTACCCTCACAATCGCAAATGCCAAGCCATTTACTGCAACAGTGTTGATTGCCCCAATTAAAGAATATATTCTGGGTATTGATGTCCTAGCAGGGCGGACAGTCGAAACCTTAAATGGTCGTTTTTCTTTCGGCTCTCCATGCACTGGATTTGCTATCCGGTCTGTAACTGTCTTGCGTGGATTCCCAAAATGGGATCCTGTTGTGCTGCCTGCACCTGCCAAGGTGGTGACTATGAAACAATATCGCATCCCAGGGGGGGAGGAAGAAATTAGCGAGACTATCCAGGCACTCCAGCAAGTGGGGATTATTAGAGAAACCATGACGGCTTTCAATAATCCTATCTGGCCTGTTCGGAAAACAGATGGCACTTGGAGAATGACTGTAGACTACAGAGAACTGAACAAAGTCACCCCCCCCCTTGCAGTTACAGTGCCAGATATGGTTACACTCATAGAAAAAATTGGCAAGAACTTATTGCCATGGAAAATGGTACTAGATCTTGCTAATGCTTTCTTTTCAATTGCCATTGCCCCAGAGAGTCAAGATCAGTTTGCTTTTACCTGGCAGCAGAAGCAATATACCTTTCAGGTACTGCCCCAAGGATACAAACACAGCCCCTCTATATGCCGTCAAATGGTAGCAGCTGATGTAGCATCGTGGTCAGGTACTCTTACTGTGTACCATTATATCGATGATCTCTTGCTTATGGCAGAGTCACAACAGGAAATTGAAGCAGCTGCTGAGTCATTGCAGTCACATTTGCAAAACCGGGGCTGGACAATCAGTCCAAAGAAAATACAAGGCCCTAGCACCACTGTACAGTTCTTGGGGGTCGTCTGGCATGGGCAGATTAAGGAAATACCAAATAAAGTGCAGCAGACAGTTCAACAATTTCCTGTACCAACTGCGGTAAAGCAGCTACAGACCTTTTTGGGACTTCTGGGGTATTGGAGGACTTTTATTCCGCATTTGGCAATTTTAATGAGGCCTTTACAGAAACTAACTAGAAAGAAAGCTATCTGGCAGTGGACCAAACAACAACAAGAAGCTTTTGATGCATGTAAAAGTGCCTTGATGGAACATGCCCGGTTATATACTCCCAGGCAAGGATATCCTTTTGAACTAGAAGTAACAATTTTGGACGATGTAGTCTCTTGGGGATTGTGGCAGACAACTGGACCAAAAAATCAGAAGGAACCCGTAGGGTTTTGGTCTAAAGCACTGCAAGGGTCTGCTACTCATTATACCCCAATGGAAAAACAGATTCTGGCTGTTGTTTGGGCACTGCAGGAAACTGAACGTATCACGGGTCAAGATAGTGTAACCGTACACACCCCCATCCCTATTCATGGCTGGGTTGCAGATGACTCTGTTAGGGCCCATGCAGGAGTAGCTCAGGCAGCTACACACTGGAAGTGGAAACACTATCTGCAGCAACGATTTTTACCAGGAAACTCACATGTGACTACCCCACATGCCACCCTTCTTGGTACAATATCATTCAATCATGTGCCTGCACTTGGGGAAGCTTTTCCTCTAGGAGACATCCCGACCTCTCCTGTGGAGGAGGCTCCTCCTTACGACGAGTTAACAGAAGAGCACAAGAAGGATGCCTGGTTTACTGATGGCAGTGCAACATATACTGCAACTGGACAAAGACAATGGAGGGCGGTTGCATACGCTCCTTTACCAGGCATAATATTATGGCAAACGGGTGTACAGGCCTCTAGTCAGTGGGCTGAACTGCTTGCAGCATCCCTTGCTATCCTGGAAGGGAAGGCACATTATTTATATACCGATAGTTGGGTAGTATATAAAAGTCTCACAATGTGGTTGCCCCGCTGGGCCCAGGACAATTGGCATGTACAAAGATATCCAATATGGGGAGCAGATATATGGCAACAAATTTGGCAGCACGTACAGACATCTCCTTTGAAGGTGAGACATGTTTCAGCTCATCAAAAAGATGACTCACTTGAGTCACAGAACAACAGAGAGGTAGATGAGATGACCTCTGCTGACATACATGCTCAGGCTTTACATGCACATATTGCTTGTGGTCATCGCTCAGCTTCTACTGCACGTGCATGGGACATTGCTCATAACCAACCCCCTTTGCCACTACATGCTTATATGTCATGTGCACATAACTGCGCTACTTGTACACGGTTACACCTAAGAGCACTATGTAGGCCATGGGGACAGATAAAGCGTGGTCAGTGGGCTTTGAATACCTGGCAAGTTGATTATGTGGGCCCCTTACCCCCATCTAGGGGGTGGCAATATGTATTCACTGCTGTGGATACGGTGTCAGGGCTATTGTTTGCTAAGCCCACTAAACATGCTAATCAGCATAATACGATTGAAGCGTTAGAACAACTCATCCATCACTATGGACCTCCCCATCAAATACAGAGTGACCAGGGGACACACTTTAGTGGACGTAATGTACAAGACTGGGCTCGAGGGTTAGGTATAGACTGGTTGTTTCACATTGCATACCATCCCCAGGCCAATGGCTTAATTGAACGGATGAATGGAATGTTGAAGGAACAATTGAAAAAATTAACCAGTACTAAAACTTTGCAACATTGGAGCCCACATCTGACTAAAGCAGTTTTTTTGCTTAATAGTCGGATTATCCATAATCAAACACCCTATGACCGCATCACAACACCCCCAGTACAAAACATGGTGCGGCTTGAAATCCTTCCAGATGGTATTTCTCCCAAAATACTAACTACAGGGGAAATGGAATTATTTACCCCAATGGATTGCGAAGTGGGACCACGACCTATTAATCTGGATGTGAAAGTCCACATAATAACCCCTGAGAATGCTGTGTGGCTGTGTACTCCGACTTCTCCTCTTATGTTACATCCTTTGCTAATATCAGACTCCCGAGTTCTTGTATTTCAGATATCTTCAATGACTACCTGTACTTTGTCTAGAGGAGACAGCATTGGAACAGTGTTATTGGTGTCGCGGACCCAACATCGTGTTGAAGTTCAACCTGAGAAAGCACAGGCCACGGCTTTCCAGTCTGTGTGGGTAATTACCCCACACCAGGTTGTCAAACCCGGAGTAATACTAGCTGAAGGAGCTGGAGCAACAGCGTATGTATTATTGGAAGGAGAAGATGCCCCTGTTTTCCTCCCTTATCACAGATTGGCTCGTCGTGCATTGTAACCCTACGTTACAAGCATTATATGCAGGACACACCTCCACAAGACTAATAGCTGCAGATCTCTTGCTGTCAATTTATTACCGCAATAGTCCTGTTACATATATGTATTATACCAAGGGTTTTTCTTTTTTTTTTTTTTTTTTTAACTTTCATGTTTCTCATGATTCTTTTTCCCTTGGGTAGGTAGTGGCTGAAGATGCTGCCCTGACGTTTCTAACGCAAGTGTGGCTTCAAGACAGCTACTGCACTAGCCAGGATAGACGATAACATCTTGTGGAACTGACACATCAAATGAAGCAATCCACTGACAGTACCTGGCTAATAGACTCATCTCATCTCTTGAGAAGAGAGACGGGACGCCAGATGCAACCTATTATTGCACACATATATTTGCTCCTTTTCTCTCTTTATAGATGTATATATGTTTGCTGAGTATCTCTGTAAAATGCTCTGTTCTAAACTTTACACGCTCACATGAACACCTATGGCTATTCTGGCCCCAGCAAAGCCGGTCCCTTGGGCGAGGGGGTGGAATGTACGGGAACTGCGGAAGATTGGCGAGGAGGAGAAAGCTAAACACGCTCAAGTGACCCGCAGCTGGGGTATAAAGAAAACACATACATCACACTAATTGTTTTACTGACCTTGTGTGCTTGACAAGTAGAACCCCTGTGTTAGATAACACAGGCCTGGGAGAAACTCTGGACACCTTATCACTGTGTCTGAGATTCCTGCTTTGTTGTGAGAAAGAGCGGGAGGCTGCGCCTGCCTGAAGCCGTGAAATACAGGCGAGCTCAGCAGGCCCAGCGATCTTCCAGCAGGGCTGAACTGACCAGCGCCTGCGTCCCCGCTTACGCCGCCTCTGCCTGGGAGCTCAGGTGTGGCTACGGAGATCCCCCAGTAGAGAGGTAACCAAAATAAACTTGCTCTTTGCAATTACATTGGTGGCCTCTGGCTCTTCTCGCGACGTGCCTGTGCTTGTGCACACAGTCACACTCCCTGTGCCCCAGGGCACTGGCCCTACACAGCCAAGCTCGGCAGCGGGACTGTCTGGAGCTGCCGCTGGCTGGTTCTCCAGCTTTAGGGTCACCCGCAGAAGCCCGCTCTCCTCAGCTCTGCACACCCATCCAGTTGCGCCGCCCAGGCAAAGTCAGCTTCACCCTCTGCTCTACACCTCACCTGCAAACAACCAACTCTTCAACTGACAACTGTCCAAAACCCACCGACAAACTCTCCACACCTCAGCCTTTCGTTTGCAACTGCTGCCTCTAGTGCATCTCACAGACAAGCCTTCAAAATCCCCTCATCCTGCAATAACACTCCAGCACTGATCACCTGCGGGAACAACTACCACAATACCATGCAAACACCAACCAGTTCTGGCACGGAAATATCACTTTCTCCTCAAGATTCCACCCTACACCAACTGCTGACAAACACACGCTGTCCTCACCAAAGCCAAACGCTGCAACAACCAGCGACAACTCAAATTTGCGTGGGTGGTGCAAAATTGCAGGGGTGAGCTAACGCAGAGCTGGGCTTGAAAGCTGCAGAGTGTGCACCCTGTGGTATAACGTGGCGAGCTACTGCCATTCTGCCTTCTCCCTGGGAGAACCGCGTGAGCAGAGGCTGCTTCAAGGCACGATGGGAATGGTTTGGTTCTCCGGGTCTCTCAGGGCGAGAGCGATAAATGTGATCTGTGGCGTGGCGCAGGAACTTCCCGTACACTTGCTCCTCCATTCGGTCTCGGGTGCTGCAAGAGAGGGAGCGAGAGATTCAGGGCAAGATTGACAACCTCGGCATCCCCGTCCCAGCCACGGGTCACCCAAACCTGCAGACATCCCGGGAGGCCCCCTAAGATTTACACTCCCCTATGCCCCACCCTTGAAGCCTGGACATCGCCAGAACCATAGAGCAAGTATTTCTTGAGGAGGCACCCAAAGGGTCCGTGTTCTCTTTCAGGCAGATGCTAGCGCAAGATTGCAAATCATCTCACAGCTACCAGGAAGGTAAAAAATAACGTCTTGAAATGGGAAAGGAACAGGTATTGTTTCTCTTCATCACCTCCCTCATTGCCACGTTATCAAGGTCTCCCGCAATGTTCCACAGGAAACTTGAAGCTTGGAATTCCTGGTATTCTGAACCTGGGCAAGAAAGGAAGAAAAGCATGAGACTGATCATAAAGAGGGTGGCTGCTCGTAACATGGAAAGAGCAGTAACAAGGTAAAAAGATATCACTTTTCCTTAGAGAGCTCTCAAAGCTGCCTGTTAAGGACAAGAAAAACAAACTTGTGACGGACCATTACTTAAAATCCAAGGCCCAGGAAGCGATCTAATGTACATTGAAACGCGGGCCACGAGACAGTGGAAGTGCCACGAGCTGAGACTGAAGGGACAGAGGATGAATTTCCAAAGAAGTTTAGGTTTCGATGTCAAAACGGAAAATTCTACGTCATTAAAATATAATGCAAAAGTCAGTGTAAAATCAAGTAAGGCAACGACTCCAAATGAACTCCCAGGCGCTTCAGTCACTCAGGAGATCAAAAATGCGGATCATTTCTCACCTGCCCACCTCCCAAACCCCAGCCTATGTCCCCTGCTTCCAGCTTACCTGAGCCCAGATTAAAGGAGGATTTCAGAGGCCATGCCAAGTTCTGCTGCTCCTCGTTCGGGTTGCCAGTCTTCCTCCTCGCTCTGGAATTGCAGGTCAACCGCCTTCCTGTTCTTCTTTGATGGACGCTGAGCTGCCGCGTTACCCGCTGCCGTCTGAGCGGATCTCGGGGAGCCTCTGGAACCGCCAGAGCGCTCCCCCCACCAACATTCTCTTGCCTTGTTTTCGGGGTTCCTCTTCACCAGCTGAGGCGCCCTCCCACCCCCCGCCGCCCTCTTACCTTTTTCTAGAGGTCTCTTGAGCCACCAGCAAGCTCCCCCGCACCTTCCCTCAGCGATCTTGGCCCGCCAGAGGCCTGCCCCTCGTCAGCCTCCTCCCCTTTTCCTGGGTGCTGCTTGAACCACTGGTGGGCTCCCCTCCACCATCCTCTCGTCCTTTGTAGGGGAGTCTCGTGACTCACCAGAGCGCTCTCCGCCGTTGCCTTGCTGGGGTTATTGACACCGCTTGACTTGCCAGAGCGCTCCCCCTCGCAGTTCTCTTGTTGGATTTCTTGGGACCTTTTGAACCATTGGAACAACGGGAATGCTCCCCCCCACTGTGACCTTGCCTTTCTTCAGTGCCATCTTGACGTGCTGGAGCACTTCCCCGCGCCGTCCTCTTGCCTTTTACTGGGGAGTCTCTTGAATATCCACAGCACTCCCCCCTGCCATCCTTTACCAGATTTTTTGACACTTCTTGACATCTCGGAGTGCTCTCACTCACCCTTGTCTTGCCTATTTTCAGGGCGCTCCTGTCCTGCTGGATGCTCCTCCCTGCTGTCCTATTGCCAGATTGAGAATTCTCGACCTGTCCCAGCGCTACCCCACCGTCCTTCTGCCTTCTAACTGGGAAGTCACTTGAAGAACTGGAGCACTCCCCCCTGCTGTCCTCTTGCCTTTCTTCACTGAGATTTTGGCCTGCCAGAGCACTCCTCCCTGTTGTCCTCTCACTGGATTTCTTGGGACCTCTTGACCCACTGGGTTTCTCCTCCTGCTGTCCTTTTGCCTTTCTTTAGTACAATCTCAGCCTGCTGGAGCGCTCCCCCTCGCCGTCCTCCTGCTGGATTTCTTGGAACCTCTTGACCCATTAGGGCGTTCCCCCTGCCACCCTCTTGTGGTTTTTGGGGGAGTCTTGTGATCAACCAGGCCGTTTCCCCCCACCATCCTCTTCCCCTTTTCCTGGGTGCTTCTTGATCCACCAGAGTGCTCTCAAAGCTGCCTGTTACCATCCTCTAACCATTCTCTTGCCTTTTTTGGTGGAGTCTTGTGACTCACCGGAGCGTTCTCCACCATTGTCTTGCTGGATTTGTTGACATCGCTTGACCTGCCGGAGCGCTCCCCCTCACAGTTCTCTTCCTGGATATCTTGGGACATTTTGAACCACTGGGGGGCTCCCACCCGCCATCCTCTTACCGCATTTATTGAGACGTCCTGATCTGCCAGAGCGTTCCCCCTCGCCGTCCTCTTGCTGGATTTCTTGGGATGCCTTAAACAACTGTGGGGCTCCCACCCACCATCCTCTAACCGCATTTATCGAGATTTCCTGATCTGCTGGAGCGCTCCCCCTTGCCGTCCTCTTGCTGGATTTCTTGGGATCTCTTGGACCACTGGGGGGGCTCCCACCCCCCATCCTCTTACCGCATTTATTGAGACTTCCTGATCTGCTGGATTGCTCTCCCCCTGGCCTTCCTCTTGCACTTTTTTGGGGGAGTCTTCTTCACACATCCGAGCGCTCTCCCTCACCCTTGTCTTGCCTCTAGTCAGGGCGCTCTTCTCCCGCTGGAACGCTCCTCCCCGCCATCCTATTGCCAGACTGAGAATTCTTGACCTGCCGCAGTCCTGCCCCGCCATGCTCCTGCCTTCTGCCTGGGAAGTCACTTGAAGAACTGGAGCGCTCTCCCCCGCTGTCCTCTTGCCTTTCCTCAGTGGGATTTTGGCCTGCTAAAGAGCTCCTCCCTGTCGTCCTCTTGCTGGATTTCTTGGGACTTCTTGACCCATTAGGGCGTTCCCCCTGCCACCCTCTTGTGGTTTTTGGGGGAGTCTTGTGACCAACCAGGCCGTTTCCCCCCACCATCCTCTTCCCCTTTTCCTGGGTGCTTCTTGATCCACCAGAGTGCTCCCCTGCACCATTCTTTTGCCTTTTTTGGGAGAGTCTTGTGACTCGCCGGAGAGTTCTCCACCATTGTCTTGCTGGATTTCTTGACATCGCTTGACCTGCCGGAGCGCTCCCCCTCGCAGTTCTCTTGCTGGATTTCTTGGGACGTCTTAAACAACTGAGGGGCTCACACCCACCATCCTCTAACTGCATTTATCGAGATTTCCTGATCTGCCGGAGCGCTCGCCCCTGCTGTCCTCTTGCTGGGTTTCTTGGGACCTCTTGACCCACACGAGCTCTCCTCCCCACCGTCTTCTTGCCGGACTTATTGAGACTTCTTGACCCGCCAGAGTGTTCCCCCTCATCATCCTCCTGCCTTTTTCTGGGGATTCTCTTCAACAACTGAAGAGCTCCCCCGCACTGTCCTCTTCCCTTTTTTCTGGGTGATTCGTGAATCACCGGTGAGCTTCTCCTTACCACCCTCTTGGGCTTTTTTCAGAGCAACCTTGACCCATCAGAGCACCCCCTCACCGTCCTCTTGCCAGATGTACTGAGGGTTCTTCATCTGCCACAGCGCTCCCCCACGCCGTCCTCTTGCTGGATTTCCTGGAACCTTGTGAACCACTGGGGGGCTCCCACCCACCATCCTTTTACCGCATTTATTGAGACGTCCTGATCTGCCAGAGCGCTCCCCCTTGCCGTCCTCTTGCTGGATTTCTTGGGATCTCTTGGACCACTGGGGGGGCTCCCACCCGCCATCCTCTTACCGCATTTATCGAGACTTCCTGATCTGCTGGAGCGCTCCCCCTCGCCGTCCTCTTGCTGGATTTCTTGGGTCCTCTTGACCCATTAGGGCGTTCCCCCTGCCACCCTCTTGTGTTTTCTGGGGGAGTCTTGTGACCAACCAGAGTGCTCCCCCCCACCATCTTCTTCCCCTTTTCCTGAGTGCTTCTTGATCCACCAGAGTGCTCCCCTGCACCATTCTCTTGCCTTTTTTTGGGGGAATCTTGTGACTCACCGGAGCGTTTTCCACCATTGTCTTGCTGGATTTCTTGACACCGCTTGACCTGTTGGAGCGCTCACCCTCACAGTTCTCTTGCTGGATATCTTGGGACCTCTTGAACCACTGGGGAGCTCCCACCTGCCACCTTCTTACCGCATTTATTGAGACTTCCTGATCTGCTGGATTGCTCTCCCCACCGGCCTTCCTCTTGCACTTTTTGGGGGAGTCTTCTTGACACGTCCAAGTGCTCTCCCTCACCCTCGTCTTGCCTCTAGTCAGGGCGCTCTTCTCCCGCTGGAACGCTCCTCCCCGCCATCCTATTGCCAGACTGAGAATTCTTGACCTGCCACAGTCCTGCCCCGCCATGCTCCTGCTTTCTGCCTGGGAAGTCACTTGAAGAACTGGAGCGCTCTCCCCCGCTGTCCTCTTGCCTTTCCTCAGTGGGATTTTGGCCTGCTAAAGAGCTCCTCCCTGTCGTCCTCTTGCTGGATTTCTCGGTACCTCTTGACCCACTGGGTCTCTCCTCCTGCCGTCCTTTTGCCTTTCCTTAGTACATTCTTGGTCTGCTGGAGTGCTCCCCCCCACCATCCTCTTGCTGGATTTCTCGGGACCCCTTGTCCCATATAGGACATTCCCCCCCACCACCATCCTGGTGTGTTTTTTAGGAGAGTCTTGTGATCGACCAGAGCGCTCCCCCCTTGACATCCTCTTCCCCTTTTTCTGGGTGACTTTTGAACCACTGGTGAACTCTCCCCCATCATCCTCTTGCCACATATATTGAGACTTGTTGATCCACCAGAGCGCTTCCCCCACTGTCCTCTTGCCAGATTTACTGATACCTCTTGTCCTGTCAGAGCGCTCCCTCTCGCAGTCCTCTTTGTTCAGTTTGTAGGGTAGGAGGGGGGATCTCTGATTACAGAAAGGTCCCTTTGTTCTAGGAGACATTCCCTTGCTCCATGCTTCAGGTTGCCCATCTTCCCTCTCATTTTCAATATGCACGTCCATCACCTTCCTCCTCTTCTTTCTTGATCCCTCGACTCCCGGATGAACTCAAATCCTCTTTCTTGATCACTCTTTCTCGTAAGTTCACAACCTTACTTTCCTTTCTTGCTTTCGCCTTTGTGAGCTGCTCCACCCAAACTGAAATGCCCTGAAGACAGAAATACACCCAACCCAAGCCCGTACAGTCACATAGGGGGTGAGTCCGCTCGCTGACGCATCCCCACATCCCACAGCAAGCCCACCTTGCCTTGGCCCCGGCCCCCCGCACAGGCCTTCCCACCAACCCAGCCCCTCCGTAGCAGCACAGTTTCCCAGCATGCACCCCACAAAGACTTTCTTTGCCAGTCACCCCTGGCACTTACAGCAACACACCACATCAGCATCAAGAGCCCTGGGAGTGGAGAGCTGGCCAGGCCCTCACCCCGGCAGGATCCTCTTCCCCCTCCTTTAGCTGATGGCAGACAGACAAGACACCTCCCAAGAGGTGTCCAGCCCTCTCTCTCAACCACTCATGAGTACAAAAGCCCAGCGTCTACTCACCCACCCCGCCTCCCAAAACCCCACCAGCAGCCCCTGGTCCCAGCTGAACAGCAGCCAGTGCTGAAGATCTGGCTCGTGTTGTCGGACACAACCTTCCCATGGATGTCTGGGCCCCTGAGCAGTTTCCAGGGGTGGGAGGGCGCAGTCCTGATTACAGGGAGGTCCCTGTCCCAAGGGGGACATTTTCTTCCTCCTCACTCCTGACTCGCAGCTCCATCACCTTCCTCCTCTTCTTTCTTGATCCCTCCTGACTCGCAGCTCTACCACCGTCATCTTCTTTCTTGATCCCTGTTGACTTGCAGATGCACTCCAATCCTCTTTCTTGATCGCTCTTCCTCGTAGGTTCACCACCTTCCTCTTCTTTCTTGCTTTCGCCTTTGCGAGCTGCTCCACCCGAACAGAGATGCACAGAAAACAAAAATATACCCACCCCAGGCCCGTACAGTCACACGAGGGGGCGAGTCCGGTCGCTGACGCATCCCCACACCTCACCACAAGGCCACCTTGCCTTGGCCCCGGCCCCCCGCACAGGCCTTCCCACCAACCCAGCCCCTCCGTAGCAGCACAGTTTCCCAGCATGCACCCCACAAAGACTTTCTTTGCCAGTCACCCCTGGCACTTACAGCAACACACCACACCAGCATCAAGAGCCCTGGGAGTGGAGAGCTGGCCAGGCCCTCACCCCGGCAGGATCCTCTTCCCCCTCCTTTACCTGCTGGCAGACAGACACCTCCCAAGGGATGACCACCCTGCTCCCTTAACTGCTCCCAAGTCCAAGAGCCCAGCCCCTGCTCACCACCCCCACCTCCCAAAACACAGCCAACAGCCCCTGCTCCCATTTTACCACTTTACCCCCGAGCACGGTTTCTAGGGGTGGGAGGGGGACGCACTAATCACAGATCGTTCCCTGTGCTTAAGGATACATTCTCCTTCTCGCTGGCTCAGCCTGCCCATCTTCCTCCTCACTCTTGACTCGTAGCTCCATCACCTTTCTCCTCTTTTGTCCCCTCCTCACTCACAGGTCCACCACTGTCATCTTCTTTCTTGACTCTGCTTGACTCACAGGTGCGCTCCAATCCTCTTCCGTGATCGCTCTTCTGTGTCAGTACACGGAAGACCGGGCACATGAGAAACTGCAAGAGTCAACAGCATGAGAACAAGCATTAGTGGAAAAATACAAGAACAAAGGACTGTATGCTATGTGATACATCAAGGACAGAGGAGTTGATACAGGATTGATGCATCAAGGACAGAGGGACAGCTTGTGATAGACAAAAAAGGTGTTTATGGCAGTGACTTTGGTGGGAACACAAAACACATCACTTATGTAATGACTAACTTAGCTAATCAACAAATGCTTGAGCAAGCATCATAGCGAGTATAAACGCAAGCCTGAATTTGTAATAAACATCTCTCATTGCACCTTAAAAGAGAGTCCGTACCGCATTCGCTACAAATGGCGCCCTGGAACAGGGACTTTCAGCGTGCCTATAAAGGCAGTAGCCGCTCTGGTAGCGAAGCCCAATCGAACCAGGAAACAGGACCGGGAACCAGGACAGTGCGCGCCCACCACCAACGAAAGGTGAGCGATTGGGAACCATGGGAGGGAAGTTATCCCTTAAGCAAAGACAAACCCTGGATGTCCTTCAACATGCGCTACAAACGCAAAATCAGGATGTATCAGGGGTCTGATTGGTGAGTTTATTACAATGGATTGCTAATCATGTGCTAGACTTTCCTACAACTGGTACATTTCAGTTGGAGACATGGCACAAAGATGAATGAGAATTATATGAACAGGTAACGACTGGAGATAAAGCTGCTTGCAAATATTCATCTACTTGGGGAAAAATTATGACTACTAAGATACAGGATACAGGACTGATACATCAGGGACAGAGGGACAGCTTACTATAGAAAAAAATGCGTATATGGCAGTTACATCGCTCATGTCATGTCTAACTTAGCTAAAGAGCAAATGCTTGAGCAAGCATCATAGCGAGTATAAATGCAAACCTGAGTTTGTAATAAATGTCTCTCATGGCACCTTACCGTGAGTCCACGCCAGATTCGCTACACTCTTCCTCGTAGGTTCACCACCTTCCTCTCCTTCCTTGCTTTTCCTTTGCACGCTGCTCCACCTGAAGAGAAACACACAGAGGACTGAGCTACACCAGCCCAAGGGCACTACAATCAGACAGGGGCTGAGTCCGGGGGCTGACACCTCCCCACACCCCACAACGAGCCCACCTTGCCTTGGCCCCGGCCCCTCGCACATGCCTTAGAGATATCATAGCTCAGTACAAATCCCCACAGTCCTCACCTGCTGTTTGGTGCTTGCGGAGGGTCACTGTACGGGAATTGCGGAAGATTGGCGAGGAGGAGAAAGCTAAACACGCTCAAGTGACCCGCAGCTGGGGTATAAAGAAAACACATACATCACACTAATTGTTTTACTGACCTTGTGTGCTTGACAAGTAGAACCCCTGTGTTAGATAACACAGGCCTGGGAGAAACTCTGGACACCTTATCACTGTGTCTGAGATTCCTGCTTTGTTGTGAGAAAGAGCGGGAGGCTGCGCCTGCCTGAAGCCGTGAAATACAGGCGAGCTCAGCAGGCCCAGCGATCTTCCAGCAGGGCTGAACTGACCAGCGCCTGCGTCCCCGCTTACGCCGCCTCTGCCTGGGAGCTCAGGTGTGGCTACGGAGATCCCCCAGTAGAGAGGTAACCAAAATAAACTTGCTCTTTGCAATTACATTGGTGGCCTCTGGCTCTTCTCGCGACGTGCCTCTGCTTGTGCACACATTTGGCGTAGTCGGCAGTCGCTAGAAACAGCCATGCCGTGGCTTTTTTAAAAAAAAACACCGGGGACAGGGGAGGCCTCACGGGTGACTCCCCATATTCCGGGATGGCCCAGTACGGAGCCCTGGACCCCCGTGGCTGCTCTCCTATATGAATTGGCTCCGCCGGAGATATGGCCAGAGATTGAGGAAGGGGGGGTGGTTACTCCCCAGGCAATTGAAGCGGCCATACTGAAGTTTCCATGGAGAGCGGCTTGTAAATCTTCTCGCAAGTTAGCGGGAAGATTGGGATGGCTATTTATTACTGGTCTTAGATCTCTTAACCATGAAGTTGTTGCATTACGGAGTAAAGTCGCGGATTTAGAGAAGGAAATTGGAACTTTGCAAGAGGCAAAGGCGATGGCGCATGAAGTAATTGCATCCCAATCAGAGCGCTGCTCTGGGTTGCAGGACAAAGTGGACTGTCTGGTAGCGCGTATTGCTAATAAACGGCGAGATAAACATGGGTCACATAGAGTTTCGATTTCCGAGGTTCGTGCTCTCACCATGAAACATTCCTGGGATCCCAATGAATGGGATGGAAATATTTGCAGTGCATCCTCGGATTCCGAGATTGAATTTGAATTGGATTCAGATTCAAAAGAAAGGGATGTGGTGCAGGCACGACCCCTCATCCAGATGACGGGAGAGCAGGAACATCCTGGTGGGGGGGTACAGCTTACGCGTACTTACACTCCGAAAGAGTTAAGAGAATTTTTGGAGCTTTACCAGCAAAAGACTGGGGAAGGTATATTGGAATGGCTTTTGCGAGCATGGGATAATGGAGCTGCATCAATCCACTTGTTAGCAGCTGAAAAGGATCTCTTATGTCCTATATCTAAGAATGATTCGATACAAAGAGAATTTGTCCAGCTGCGGAATATTAGAAATGCAAATGGGGTAGACATTACCGCACCTACAGTATATCAGTGGTTGTGTGCAGCAGTTCTAGCAACACATACAGACCCTAGGGAGTTAATGTCTTCCCTCGGAAACTGGTCTACAATATCAGAGGGTACCACTTTGCTACGGCAAATGGGAATGGCTCATGCAGTGTTGACGGGGACTAGTCCAGATGATATACCGATCACAAGAAGTATCAGGATGGAGTTGTTGAAGGGAGCACCTGTCTCGGTAAAACCCTGCCTTATATCAACAATACAAGCTGCCGCGGGTAATGTAGGTGCTCTGGTGACTGCCATGAAAGATCTTGAGACTATGCTCTCAGGACCCTCTGTCCGAATAGTGAACAAGGGAAAGTCAGCAAAATCAAAAGGGTCTACGGCACAGGTGACGAGGAGACAGATGTGGCATGATCTTTTACAGGCTGGCGTCCCACGATCCGAACTCGGTGGGCTGTCAACAGCAGAACTGTTTCGCCGCTGGCGACAGTTAATATCTACAGCAAAAAGCCAGCCATCTCCAGCCGCATCAGCCCCCCCGCACCCTCCCTCCACCCCGTCTGCCGCTTCAAAACAAGGCGCTGCTTGGCAGTTGCCTAAACAGCGGGACTGAAGGTTTGGCGGGTCCCCCAAGGTTGCCGCCACTGTAGCTTCCTATCGTGAGGGGGACCGACGCCCTTATGTTCCTTTAACCATAGAGTGGCGGTCTGGAGGGATTTTGAATGTGTTAGCTCTGGTGGATACGGGGGCTGAGGTCACAGTGTTGCATAGTGATATTAAGAACAAAGATGCTACATCACAGATTTGTGGTTTGGGGGGACATCCAACCCCTGCTCTCCAAGCTACCGTTACCCTCACAATCGCAAATGCCAAGCCATTTACTGCAACAGTGTTGATTGCCCCAATTAAAGAATATATTCTGGGTATTGATGTCCTAGCAGGGCGGACAGTCGAAACCTTAAATGGTCGTTTTTCTTTCGGCTCTCCATGCACTGGATTTGCTATCCGGTCTGTAACTGTCTTGCGTGGATTCCCAAAATGGGATCCTGTTGTGCTGCCTGCACCTGCCAAGGTGGTGACTATGAAACAATATCGCATCCCAGGGGGGGAGGAAGAAATTAGCGAGACTATCCAGGCACTCCAGCAAGTGGGGATTATTAGAGAAACCATGACGGCTTTCAATAATCCTATCTGGCCTGTTCGGAAAACAGATGGCACTTGGAGAATGACTGTAGACTACAGAGAACTGAACAAAGTCACCCCCCCCCTTGCAGTTACAGTGCCAGATATGGTTACACTCATAGAAAAAATTGGCAAGAACTTATTGCCATGGAAAATGGTACTAGATCTTGCTAATGCTTTCTTTTCAATTGCCATTGCCCCAGAGAGTCAAGATCAGTTTGCTTTTACCTGGCAGCAGAAGCAATATACCTTTCAGGTACTGCCCCAAGGATACAAACACAGCCCCTCTATATGCCGTCAAATGGTAGCAGCTGATGTAGCATCGTGGTCAGGTACTCTTACTGTGTACCATTATATCGATGATCTCTTGCTTATGGCAGAGTCACAACAGGAAATTGAAGCAGCTGCTGAGTCATTGCAGTCACATTTGCAAAACCGGGGCTGGACAATCAGTCCAAAGAAAATACAAGGCCCTAGCACCACTGTACAGTTCTTGGGGGTCGTCTGGCATGGGCAGATTAAGGAAATACCAAATAAAGTGCAGCAGACAGTTCAACAATTTCCTGTACCAACTGCGGTAAAGCAGCTACAGACCTTTTTGGGACTTCTGGGGTATTGGAGGACTTTTATTCCGCATTTGGCAATTTTAATGAGGCCTTTACAGAAACTAACTAGAAAGAAAGCTATCTGGCAGTGGACCAAACAACAACAAGAAGCTTTTGATGCATGTAAAAGTGCCTTGATGGAACATGCCCGGTTATATACTCCCAGGCAAGGATATCCTTTTGAACTAGAAGTAACAATTTTGGACGATGTAGTCTCTTGGGGATTGTGGCAGACAACTGGACCAAAAAATCAGAAGGAACCCGTAGGGTTTTGGTCTAAAGCACTGCAAGGGTCTGCTACTCATTATACCCCAATGGAAAAACAGATTCTGGCTGTTGTTTGGGCACTGCAGGAAACTGAACGTATCACGGGTCAAGATAGTGTAACCGTACACACCCCCATCCCTATTCATGGCTGGGTTGCAGATGACTCTGTTAGGGCCCATGCAGGAGTAGCTCAGGCAGCTACACACTGGAAGTGGAAACACTATCTGCAGCAACGATTTTTACCAGGAAACTCACATGTGACTACCCCACATGCCACCCTTCTTGGTACAATATCATTCAATCATGTGCCTGCACTTGGGGAAGCTTTTCCTCTAGGAGACATCCCGACCTCTCCTGTGGAGGAGGCTCCTCCTTACGACGAGTTAACAGAAGAGCACAAGAAGGATGCCTGGTTTACTGATGGCAGTGCAACATATACTGCAACTGGACAAAGACAATGGAGGGCGGTTGCATACGCTCCTTTACCAGGCATAATATTATGGCAAACGGGTGTACAGGCCTCTAGTCAGTGGGCTGAACTGCTTGCAGCATCCCTTGCTATCCTGGAAGGGAAGGCACATTATTTATATACCGATAGTTGGGTAGTATATAAAAGTCTCACAATGTGGTTGCCCCGCTGGGCCCAGGACAATTGGCATGTACAAAGATATCCAATATGGGGAGCAGATATATGGCAACAAATTTGGCAGCACGTACAGACATCTCCTTTGAAGGTGAGACATGTTTCAGCTCATCAAAAAGATGACTCACTTGAGTCACAGAACAACAGAGAGGTAGATGAGATGACCTCTGCTGACATACATGCTCAGGCTTTACATGCACATATTGCTTGTGGTCATCGCTCAGCTTCTACTGCACGTGCATGGGACATTGCTCATAACCAACCCCCTTTGCCACTACATGCTTATATGTCATGTGCACATAACTGCGCTACTTGTACACGGTTACACCTAAGAGCACTATGTAGGCCATGGGGACAGATAAAGCGTGGTCAGTGGGCTTTGAATACCTGGCAAGTTGATTATGTGGGCCCCTTACCCCCATCTAGGGGGTGGCAATATGTATTCACTGCTGTGGATACGGTGTCAGGGCTATTGTTTGCTAAGCCCACTAAACATGCTAATCAGCATAATACGATTGAAGCGTTAGAACAACTCATCCATCACTATGGACCTCCCCATCAAATACAGAGTGACCAGGGGACACACTTTAGTGGACGTAATGTACAAGACTGGGCTCGAGGGTTAGGTATAGACTGGTTGTTTCACATTGCATACCATCCCCAGGCCAATGGCTTAATTGAACGGATGAATGGAATGTTGAAGGAACAATTGAAAAAATTAACCAGTACTAAAACTTTGCAACATTGGAGCCCACATCTGACTAAAGCAGTTTTTTTGCTTAATAGTCGGATTATCCATAATCAAACACCCTATGACCGCATCACAACACCCCCAGTACAAAACATGGTGCGGCTTGAAATCCTTCCAGATGGTATTTCTCCCAAAATACTAACTACAGGGGAAATGGAATTATTTACCCCAATGGATTGCGAAGTGGGACCACGACCTATTAATCTGGATGTGAAAGTCCACATAATAACCCCTGAGAATGCTGTGTGGCTGTGTACTCCGACTTCTCCTCTTATGTTACATCCTTTGCTAATATCAGACTCCCGAGTTCTTGTATTTCAGATATCTTCAATGACTACCTGTACTTTGTCTAGAGGAGACAGCATTGGAACAGTGTTATTGGTGTCGCGGACCCAACATCGTGTTGAAGTTCAACCTGAGAAAGCACAGGCCACGGCTTTCCAGTCTGTGTGGGTAATTACCCCACACCAGGTTGTCAAACCCGGAGTAATACTAGCTGAAGGAGCTGGAGCAACAGCGTATGTATTATTGGAAGGAGAAGATGCCCCTGTTTTCCTCCCTTATCACAGATTGGCTCGTCGTGCATTGTAACCCTACGTTACAAGCATTATATGCAGGACACACCTCCACAAGACTAATAGCTGCAGATCTCTTGCTGTCAATTTATTACCGCAATAGTCCTGTTACATATATGTATTATACCAAGGGTTTTTCTTTTTTTTTTTTTTTTTTTAACTTTCATGTTTCTCATGATTCTTTTTCCCTTGGGTAGGTAGTGGCTGAAGATGCTGCCCTGACGTTTCTAACGCAAGTGTGGCTTCAAGACAGCTACTGCACTAGCCAGGATAGACGATAACATCTTGTGGAACTGACACATCAAATGAAGCAATCCACTGACAGTACCTGGCTAATAGACTCATCTCATCTCTTGAGAAGAGAGACGGGACGCCAGATGCAACCTATTATTGCACACATATATTTGCTCCTTTTCTCTCTTTATAGATGTATATATGTTTGCTGAGTATCTCTGTAAAATGCTCTGTTCTAAACTTTACACGCTCACATGAACACCTATGGCTATTCTGGCCCCAGCAAAGCCGGTCCCTTGGGCGAGGGGGTGGAATGTACGGGAACTGCGGAAGATTGGCGAGGAGGAGAAAGCTAAACACGCTCAAGTGACCCGCAGCTGGGGTATAAAGAAAACACATACATCACACTAATTGTTTTACTGACCTTGTGTGCTTGACAAGTAGAACCCCTGTGTTAGATAACACAGGCCTGGGAGAAACTCTGGACACCTTATCACTGTGTCTGAGATTCCTGCTTTGTTGTGAGAAAGAGCGGGAGGCTGCGCCTGCCTGAAGCCGTGAAATACAGGCGAGCTCAGCAGGCCCAGCGATCTTCCAGCAGGGCTGAACTGACCAGCGCCTGCGTCCCCGCTTACGCCGCCTCTGCCTGGGAGCTCAGGTGTGGCTACGGAGATCCCCCAGTAGAGAGGTAACCAAAATAAACTTGCTCTTTGCAATTACATTGGTGGCCTCTGGCTCTTCTCGCGACGTGCCTGTGCTTGTGCACACAGTCACACTCCCTGTGCCCCAGGGCACTGGCCCTACACAGCCAAGCTCGGCAGCGGGACTGTCTGGAGCTGCCGCTGGCTGGTTCTCCAGCTTTAGGGTCACCCGCAGAAGCCCGCTCTCCTCAGCTCTGCACACCCATCCAGTTGCGCCGCCCAGGCAAAGTCAGCTTCACCCTCTGCTCTACACCTCACCTGCAAACAACCAACTCTTCAACTGACAACTGTCCAAAACCCACCGACAAACTCTCCACACCTCAGCCTTTCGTTTGCAACTGCTGCCTCTAGTGCATCTCACAGACAAGCCTTCAAAATCCCCTCATCCTGCAATAACACTCCAGCACTGATCACCTGCGGGAACAACTACCACAATACCATGCAAACACCAACCAGTTCTGGCACGGAAATATCACTTTCTCCTCAAGATTCCACCCTACACCAACTGCTGACAAACACACGCTGTCCTCACCAAAGCCAAACGCTGCAACAACCAGCGACAACTCAAATTTGCGTGGGTGGTGCAAAATTGCAGGGGTGAGCTAACGCAGAGCTGGGCTTGAAAGCTGCAGAGTGTGCACCCTGTGGTATAACGTGGCGAGCTACTGCCATTCTGCCTTCTCCCTGGGAGAACCGCGTGAGCAGAGGCTGCTTCAAGGCACGATGGGAATGGTTTGGTTCTCCGGGTCTCTCAGGGCGAGAGCGATAAATGTGATCTGTGGCGTGGCGCAGGAACTTCCCGTACACTTGCTCCTCCATTCGGTCTCGGGTGCTGCAAGAGAGGGAGCGAGAGATTCAGGGCAAGATTGACAACCTCGGCATCCCCGTCCCAGCCACGGGTCACCCAAACCTGCAGACATCCCGGGAGGCCCCCTAAGATTTACACTCCCCTATGCCCCACCCTTGAAGCCTGGACATCGCCAGAACCATAGAGCAAGTATTTCTTGAGGAGGCACCCAAAGGCTCCGTGTTCTCTTTCAGGCAGATGCTAGCGCAAGATTGCAAATCATCTCACAGCTACCAGGAAGGTAAAAAATAACGTCTTGAAATGGGAAAGGAACAGGTATTGTTTCTCTTCATCACCTCCCTCATTGCCACGTTATCAAGGTCTCCCGCAATGTTCCACAGGAAACTTGAAGCTTGGAATTCCTGGTATTCTGAACCTGGGCAAGAAAGGAAGAAAAGCATGAGACTGATCATAAAGAGGGTGGCTGCTCGTAACATGGAAAGAGCAGTAACAAGGTAAAAAGATATCACTTTTCCTTAGAGAGCTCTCAAAGCTGCCTGTTAAGGACAAGAAAAACAAACTTGTGACGGACCATTACTTAAAATCCAAGGCCCAGGAAGCGATCTAATGTACATTGAAACGCGGGCCACGAGACAGTGGAAGTGCCACGAGCTGAGACTGAAGGGACAGAGGATGAATTTCCAAAGAAGTTTAGGTTTCGATGTCAAAACGGAAAATTCTACGTCATTAAAATATAATGCAAAAGTCAGTGTAAAATCAAGTAAGGCAACGACTCCAAATGAACTCCCAGGCGCTTCAGTCACTCAGGAGATCAAAAATGCGGATCATTTCTCACCTGCCCACCTCCCAAACCCCAGCCTATGTCCCCTGCTTCCAGCTTACCTGAGCCCAGATTAAAGGAGGATTTCAGAGGCCATGCCAAGTTCTGCTGCTCCTCGTTCGGGTTGCCAGTCTTCCTCCTCGCTCTGGAATTGCAGGTCAACCGCCTTCCTGTTCTTCTTTGATGGACGCTGAGCTGCCGCGTTACCCGCTGCCGTCTGAGCGGATCTCGGGGAGCCTCTGGAACCGCCAGAGCGCTCCCCCCACCAACATTCTCTTGCCTTGTTTTCGGGGTTCCTCTTCACCAGCTGAGGCGCCCTCCCACCCCCCGCCGCCCTCTTACCTTTTTCTAGAGGTCTCTTGAGCCACCAGCAAGCTCCCCCGCACCTTCCCTCAGCGATCTTGGCCCGCCAGAGGCCTGCCCCTCGTCAGCCTCCTCCCCTTTTCCTGGGTGCTGCTTGAACCACTGGTGGGCTCCCCTCCACCATCCTCTCGTCCTTTGTAGGGGAGTCTCGTGACTCACCAGAGCGCTCTCCGCCGTTGCCTTGCTGGGGTTATTGACACCGCTTGACTTGCCAGAGCGCTCCCCCTCGCAGTTCTCTTGTTGGATTTCTTGGGACCTTTTGAACCATTGGAACAACGGGAATGCTCCCCCCCACTGTGACCTTGCCTTTCTTCAGTGCCATCTTGACGTGCTGGAGCACTTCCCCGCGCCGTCCTCTTGCCTTTTACTGGGGAGTCTCTTGAATATCCATAGCACTCCCCCCTGCCATCCTTTACCAGATTTTTTGACACTTCTTGACATCTCGGAGTGCTCTCACTCACCCTTGTCTTGCCTATTTTCAGGGCGCTCCTGTCCCGCTGGATGCTCCTCCCTGCTGTCCTATTGCCAGATTGAGAATTCTCGACCTGTCCCAGCGCTACCCCACCGTCCTTCTGCCTTCTACCTGGGAAGTCACTTGAAGAACTAGAGCACTCCCCCCTGCTGTCCTCTTGCCTTTCTTCACTGAGATTTTGGCCTGCCAGAGCACTCCTCCCTGTTGTCCTCTCACTGGATTTCTTGGGACCTCTTGACCCACTGGGTTTCTCCTCCTGCTGTCCTTTTGCCTTTCTTTAGTACAATCTCAGCCTGCTGGAGCGCTCCCCCTCGCCGTCCTCCTGCTGGATTTCTTGGAACCTCTTGACCCCTTAGGGCGTTCCCCCTGCCACCCTCTTGTGGTTTTTGGGGGAGTCTTGTGATCAACCAGGCCGTTTCCCCCCACCATCCTCTTCCCCTTTTCCTGGGTGCTTCTTGATCCACCAGAGTGCTCTCAAAGCTGCCTGTTACCATCCTCTAACCATTCTCTTGCCTTTTTTGGTGGAGTCTTGTGACTCACCGGAGCGTTCTCCACCATTGTCTTGCTGGATTTGTTGACATCGCTTGACCTGCCGGAGCGCTCCCCCTCACAGTTCTCTTCCTGGATATCTTGGGACATTTTGAACCACTGGGGGGCTCCCACCCGCCATCCTCTTACCGCATTTATTGAGACGTCCTGATCTGCCAGAGCGTTCCCCCTCGCCGTCCTCTTGCTGGATTTCTTGGGATGCCTTAAACAACTGTGGGGCTCCCACCCACCATCCTCTAACCGCATTTATCGAGATTTCCTGATCTGCTGGAGCGCTCCCCCTTGCCGTCCTCTTGCTGGATTTCTTGGGATCTCTTGGACCACTGGGGGGGCTCCCACCCGCCATCCTCTTACCGCATTTATTGAGACTTCCTGATCTGCTGGATTGCTCTCCCCCTGGCCTTCCTCTTGCACTTTTTTGGGGGAGTCTTCTTCACACATCCGAGCGCTCTCCCTCACCCTTGTCTTGCCTCTAGTCAGGGCGCTCTTCTCCCGCTGGAACGCTCCTCCCCGCCATCCTATTGCCAGACTGAGAATTCTTGACCTGCCGCAGTCCTGCCCCGCCATGCTCCTGCCTTCTGCCTGGGAAGTCACTTGAAGAACTGGAGCGCTCTCCCCCGCTGTCCTCTTGCCTTTCCTCAGTGGGATTTTGGCCTGCTAAAGAGCTCCTCCCTGTCGTCCTCTTGCTGGATTTCTTGGGACTTCTTGACCCATTAGGGCGTTCCCCCTGCCACCCTCTTGTGGTTTTTGGGGGAGTCTTGTGACCAACCAGGCCGTTTCCCCCCACCATCCTCTTCCCCTTTTCCTGGGTGCTTCTTGATCCACCAGAGTGCTCCCCTGCACCATTCTTTTGCCTTTTTTGGGAGAGTCTTGTGACTCGCCGGAGAGTTCTCCACCATTGTCTTGCTGGATTTCTTGACATCGCTTGACCTGCCGGAGCGCTCCCCCTCGCAGTTCTCTTGCTGGATTTCTTGGGACGTCTTAAACAACTGAGGGGCTCACACCCACCATCCTCTAACTGCATTTATCGAGATTTCCTGATCTGCCGGAGCGCTCGCCCCTGCTGTCCTCTTGCTGGGTTTCTTGGGACCTCTTGACCCACACGAGCTCTCCTCCCCACCGTCTTCTTGCCGGACTTATTGAGACTTCTTGACCCGCCAGAGTGTTCCCCCTCATCATCCTCCTGCCTTTTTCTGGGGATTCTCTTCAACAACTGAAGAGCTCCCCCGCACTGTCCTCTTCCCTTTTTTCTGGGTGATTCGTGAATCACCGGTGAGCTTCTCCTTACCACCCTCTTGGGCTTTTTTCAGAGCAACCTTGACCCATCAGAGCACCCCCTCACCGTCCTCTTGCCAGATGTACTGAGGGTTCTTCATCTGCCACAGCGCTCCCCCACGCCGTCCTCTTGCTGGATTTCCTGGAACCTTGTGAACCACTGGGGGGCTCCCACCCACCATCCTTTTACCGCATTTATTGAGACGTCCTGATCTGCCAGAGCGCTCCCCCTTGCCGTCCTCTTGCTGGATTTCTTGGGATCTCTTGGACCACTGGGGGGGCTCCCACCCGCCATCCTCTTACCGCATTTATCGAGACTTCCTGATCTGCTGGAGCGCTCCCCCTCGCCGTCCTCTTGCTGGATTTCTTGGGTCCTCTTGACCCATTAGGGCGTTCCCCCTGCCACCCTCTTGTGTTTTCTGGGGGAGTCTTGTGACCAACCAGAGTGCTCCCCCCCACCATCTTCTTCCCCTTTTCCTGAGTGCTTCTTGATCCACCAGAGTGCTCCCCTGCACCATTCTCTTGCCTTTTTTGGGGGGAATCTTGTGATTCACCGGAGCGTTTTCCACCATTGTCTTGCTGGATTTCTTGACACCGCTTGACCTGTTGGAGCGCTCACCCTCACAGTTCTCTTGCTGGATATCTTGGGACCTCTTGAACCACTGGGGAGCTCCCACCTGCCACCTTCTTACCGCATTTATTGAGACTTCCTGATCTGCTGGATTGGTCTCCCCACCGGCCTTCCTCTTGCACTTTTTGGGGGAGTCTTCTTGACACGTCCGAGTGCTCTCCCTCACCCTCGTCTTGCCTCTAGTCAGGGCGCTCTTCTCCCGCTGGAACGCTCCTCCCCGCCATCCTATTGCCAGACTGAGAATTCTTGACCTGCCGCAGTCCTGCCCCGCCATGCTCCTGCCTTCTGCCTGGGAAGTCACTTGAAGAACTGGAGCGCTCTCCCCCGCTGTCCTCTTGCCTTTCCTCAGTGGGATTTTGGCCTGCTAAAGAGCTCCTCCCTGTCGTCCTCTTGCTGGATTTCTCGGTACCTCTTGACCCACTGGGTCTCTCCTCCTGCCGTCCTTTTGCCTTTCCTTAGTACATTCTTGGTCTGCTGGAGTGCTCCCCCCCACCATCCTCTTGCTGGATTTCTCGGGACCCCTTGTCCCATATAGGACATTCCCCCCCACCACCATCCTGGTGTGTTTTTTAGGAGAGTCTTGTGATCGACCAGAGCGCTCCCCCCTTGACATCCTCTTCCCCTTTTTCTGGGTGACTTTTGAACCACTGGTGAACTCTCCCCCATCATCCTCTTGCCACATATATTGAGACTTGTTGATCCGCCAGAGCGCTTCCCCCACTGTCCTCTTGCCAGATTTACTGATACCTCTTGTCCTGTCAGAGCGCTCCCTCTCGCAGTCCTCTTTGTTCAGTTTGTAGGGTAGGAGGGGGGATCTCTGATTACAGAAAGGTCCCTTTGTTCTAGGAGACATTCCCTTGCTCCATGCTTCAGGTTGCCCATCTTCCCTCTCATTTTCAATATGCACGTCCATCACCTTCCTCCTCTTCTTTCTTGATCCCTCGACTCCCGGATGAACTCAAATCCTCTTTCTTGATCACTCTTTCTCGTAAGTTCACAACCTTACTTTCCTTTCTTGCTTTCGCCTTTGTGAGCTGCTCCACCCAAACTGAAATGCCCTGAAGACAGAAATACACCCACCCCAAGCCCGTACAGTCACATAGGGGGTGAGTCCGCTCGCTGACGCATCCCCACATCCCACAGCAAGCCCACCTTGCCTTGGCCCCGGCCCCCCGCACAGGCCTTCCCACCAACCCAGCCCCTCCGTAGCAGCACAGTTTCCCAGCATGCACCCCACAAAGACTTTCTTTGCCAGTCACCCCTGGCACTTACAGCAACACACCACATCAGCATCAAGAGCCCTGGGAGTGGAGAGCTGGCCAGGCCCTCACCCCGGCAGGATCCTCTTCCCCCTCCTTTAGCTGATGGCAGACAGACAAGACACCTCCCAAGAGGTGTCCAGTCCTCTCTCTCAACCACTCATGAGTACAAAAGCCCAGCCTCTACTCACCCACCCCGCCTCCCAAAACCCCACCAGCAGCCCCTGGTCCCAGCTGAACAGCAGCCAGTGCTGAAGATCTGGCTCGTGTTGTCGGACACAACCTTCCCATGGATGTCTGGGCCCCTGAGCAGTTTCCAGGGGTGGGAGGGCGCAGTCCTGATTACAGGGAGGTCCCTGTCCCAAGGGGGACATTTTCTTCCTCCTCACTCCTGACTCGCAGCTCCATCACCTTCCTCCTCTTCTTTCTTGATCCCTCCTGACTCGCAGCTCTACCACCGTCATCTTCTTTCTTGATCCCTGTTGACTTGCAGATGCACTCCAATCCTCTTTCTTGATCGCTCTTCCTCGTAGGTTCACCACCTTCCTCTTCTTTCTTGCTTTCGCCTTTGCGAGCTGCTCCACCCGAACAGAGATGCACAGAAAACAAAAATATACCCACCCCAGGCCCGTACAGTCACACGAGGGGGCGAGTCCGGTCGCTGACGCATCCCCACACCCCACCACAAGGCCACCTTGCCTTGGCCCCGGCCCCCCGCACAGGCCTTCCCACCAACCCAGCCCCTCCGTAGCAGAACAGTTTCCCAGCATGCACCCCACAAAGACTTTCTTTGCCAGTCACCCCTGGCACTTACAGCAACACACCACACCAGCATCAAGAGCCCTGGGAGTGGAGAGCTGGCCAGGCCCTCACCCCGGCAGGATCCTCTTCCCCCTCCTTTACCTGCTGGCAGACAGACACCTCCCAAGGGATGACCACCCTGCTCCCTTAACTGCTCCCAAGTCCAAGAGCCCAGCCCCTGCTCACCACCCCCACCTCCCAAAACACAGCCAACAGCCCCTGCTCCCATTTTACCACTTTACCCCCGAGCACGGTTTCTAGGGGTGGGAGGGGGACGCACTAATCACAGATCGTTCCCTGTGCTTAAGGATACATTCTCCTTCTCGCTGGCTCAGCCTGCCCATCTTCCTCCTCACTCTTGACTCGTAGCTCCATCACCTTTCTCCTCTTTTGTCCCCTCCTCACTCACAGGTCCACCACTGTCATCTTCTTTCTTGACTCTGCTTGACTCACAGGTGCGCTCCAATCCTCTTTCGTGATCGCTCTTCTGTGTCAGTACACGGAAGACCGGGCACATGAGAAACTGCAAGAGTCAACAGCATGAGAACAAGCATTAGTGGAAAAATACAAGAACAAAGGACTGTATGCTATGTGATACATCAAGGAAAGAGGAGTTGATACAGGATTGATGCATCAAGGACAGAGGGACAGCTTGTGATAGACAAAAAAGGTGTTTATGGCAGTGACTTTGGTGGGAACACAAAACACATCACTTATGTAATGACTAACTTAGCTAATCAACAAATGCTTGAGCAAGCATCATAGCGAGTATAAACGCAAGCCTGAATTTGTAATAAACATCTCTCATTGCACCTTAAAAGAGAGTCCGTACCGCATTCGCTACAAATGGCGCCCTGGAACAGGGACTTTCAGCGTGCCTATAAAGGCAGTAGCCGCTCTGGTAGCGAAGCCCAATCAAACCAGGAAACAGGACCGGGAACCAGGACAGTGCACGCCCACCACCAACGAAAGGTGAGCGATTGGGAACCATGGGAGGGAAGTTATCCCTTAAGCAAAGACAAACCCTGGATGTCCTTCAACATGCGCTACAAACGCAAAATCAGGATGTATCAGGGGTCTGATTGGTGAGTTTATTACAATGGATTGCTAATCATGTGCTAGACTTTCCTACAACTGGTACATTTCAGTTGGAGACATGGCACAAAGATGAATGAGAATTATATGAACAGGTAACGACTGGAGATAAAGCTGCTTGCAAATATTCATCTACTTGGGGAAAAATTATGACTACTAAGATACAGGATACAGGACTGATACATCAGGGACAGAGGGACAGCTTACTATAGAAAAAAATGCGTATATGGCAGTTACATCGCTCATGTAATGTCTAACTTAGCTAAAGAGCAAATGCTTGAGCAAGCATCATAGCGAGTATAAATGCAAACCTGAGTTTGTAATAAATGTCTCTCATGGCACCTTACCGTGAGTCCACGCCAGATTCGCTACACTCTTCCTCGTAGGTTCACCACCTTCCTCTCCTTCCTTGCTTTTCCTTTGCACGCTGCTCCACCTGAAGAGAAACACACAGAGGACTGAGCTACACCAGCCCAAGGGCACTACAATCAGACAGGGGCTGAGTCCGGGGGCTGACACCTCCCCACACCCCACAACGAGCCCACCTTGCCTTGGCCCCGGCCCCTCGCACATGCCTTAGAGATATCATAGCTCAGTACAAATCCCCACAGTCCTCACCTGCTGTTTGGTGCTTGCGGAGGGTCACTGTACGGGAATTGCGGAAGATTGGCGAGGAGGAGAAAGCTAAACACGCTCAAGTGACCCGCAGCTGGGGTATAAAGAAAACACATACATCACACTAATTGTTTTACTGACCTTGTGTGCTTGACAAGTAGAACCCCTGTGTTAGATAACACAGGCCTGGGAGAAACTCTGGACACCTTATCACTGTGTCTGAGATTCCTGCTTTGTTGTGAGAAAGAGCGGGAGGCTGCGCCTGCCTGAAGCCGTGAAATACAGGCGAGCTCAGCAGGCCCAGCGATCTTCCAGCAGGGCTGAACTGACCAGCGCCTGCGTCCCCGCTTACGCCGCCTCTGCCTGGGAGCTCAGGTGTGGCTACGGAGATCCCCCAGTAGAGAGGTAACCAAAATAAACTTGCTCTTTGCAATTACATTGGTGGCCTCTGGCTCTTCTCGCGACGTGCCTCTGCTTGTGCACACATTTGGCGTAGTCGGCAGTCGCTAGAAACAGCCATGCCGTGGCTTTTTTAAAAAAAAACACCGGGGACAGGGGAGGCCTCACGGGTGACTCCCCATATTCCGGGATGGCCCAGTACGGAGCCCTGGACCCCCGTGGCTGCTCTCCTATATGAATTGGCTCCGCCGGAGATATGGCCAGAGATTGAGGAAGGGGGGGTGGTTACTCCCCAGGCAATTGAAGCGGCCATACTGAAGTTTCCATGGAGAGCGGCTTGTAAATCTTCTCGCAAGTTAGCGGGAAGATTGGGATGGCTATTTATTACTGGTCTTAGATCTCTTAACCATGAAGTTGTTGCATTACGGAGTAAAGTCGCGGATTTAGAGAAGGAAATTGGAACTTTGCAAGAGGCAAAGGCGATGGCGCATGAAGTAATTGCATCCCAATCAGAGCGCTGCTCTGGGTTGCAGGACAAAGTGGACTGTCTGGTAGCGCGTATTGCTAATAAACGGCGAGATAAACATGGGTCACATAGAGTTTCGATTTCCGAGGTTCGTGCTCTCACCATGAAACATTCCTGGGATCCCAATGAATGGGATGGAAATATTTGCAGTGCATCCTCGGATTCCGAGATTGAATTTGAATTGGATTCAGATTCAAAAGAAAGGGATGTGGTGCAGGCACGACCCCTCATCCAGATGACGGGAGAGCAGGAACATCCTGGTGGGGGGGTACAGCTTACGCGTACTTACACTCCGAAAGAGTTAAGAGAATTTTTGGAGCTTTACCAGCAAAAGACTGGGGAAGGTATATTGGAATGGCTTTTGCGAGCATGGGATAATGGAGCTGCATCAATCCACTTGTTAGCAGCTGAAAAGGATCTCTTATGTCCTATATCTAAGAATGATTCGATACAAAGAGAATTTGTCCAGCTGCGGAATATTAGAAATGCAAATGGGGTAGACATTACCGCACCTACAGTATATCAGTGGTTGTGTGCAGCAGTTCTAGCAACACATACAGACCCTAGGGAGTTAATGTCTTCCCTCGGAAACTGGTCTACAATATCAGAGGGTACCACTTTGCTACGGCAAATGGGAATGGCTCATGCAGTGTTGACGGGGACTAGTCCAGATGATATACCGATCACAAGAAGTATCAGGATGGAGTTGTTGAAGGGAGCACCTGTCTCGGTAAAACCCTGCCTTATATCAACAATACAAGCTGCCGCGGGTAATGTAGGTGCTCTGGTGACTGCCATGAAAGATCTTGAGACTATGCTCTCAGGACCCTCTGTCCGAATAGTGAACAAGGGAAAGTCAGCAAAATCAAAAGGGTCTACGGCACAGGTGACGAGGAGACAGATGTGGCATGATCTTTTACAGGCTGGCGTCCCACGATCCGAACTCGGTGGGCTGTCAACAGCAGAACTGTTTCGCCGCTGGCGACAGTTAATATCTACAGCAAAAAGCCAGCCATCTCCAGCCGCATCAGCCCCCCCGCACCCTCCCTCCACCCCGTCTGCCGCTTCAAAACAAGGCGCTGCTTGGCAGTTGCCTAAACAGCGGGACTGAAGGTTTGGCGGGTCCCCCAAGGTTGCCGCCACTGTAGCTTCCTATCGTGAGGGGGACCGACGCCCTTATGTTCCTTTAACCATAGAGTGGCGGTCTGGAGGGATTTTGAATGTGTTAGCTCTGGTGGATACGGGGGCTGAGGTCACAGTGTTGCATAGTGATATTAAGAACAAAGATGCTACATCACAGATTTGTGGTTTGGGGGGACATCCAACCCCTGCTCTCCAAGCTACCGTTACCCTCACAATCGCAAATGCCAAGCCATTTACTGCAACAGTGTTGATTGCCCCAATTAAAGAATATATTCTGGGTATTGATGTCCTAGCAGGGCGGACAGTCGAAACCTTAAATGGTCGTTTTTCTTTCGGCTCTCCATGCACTGGATTTGCTATCCGGTCTGTAACTGTCTTGCGTGGATTCCCAAAATGGGATCCTGTTGTGCTGCCTGCACCTGCCAAGGTGGTGACTATGAAACAATATCGCATCCCAGGGGGGGAGGAAGAAATTAGCGAGACTATCCAGGCACTCCAGCAAGTGGGGATTATTAGAGAAACCATGACGGCTTTCAATAATCCTATCTGGCCTGTTCGGAAAACAGATGGCACTTGGAGAATGACTGTAGACTACAGAGAACTGAACAAAGTCACCCCCCCCCTTGCAGTTACAGTGCCAGATATGGTTACACTCATAGAAAAAATTGGCAAGAACTTATTGCCATGGAAAATGGTACTAGATCTTGCTAATGCTTTCTTTTCAATTGCCATTGCCCCAGAGAGTCAAGATCAGTTTGCTTTTACCTGGCAGCAGAAGCAATATACCTTTCAGGTACTGCCCCAAGGATACAAACACAGCCCCTCTATATGCCGTCAAATGGTAGCAGCTGATGTAGCATCGTGGTCAGGTACTCTTACTGTGTACCATTATATCGATGATCTCTTGCTTATGGCAGAGTCACAACAGGAAATTGAAGCAGCTGCTGAGTCATTGCAGTCACATTTGCAAAACCGGGGCTGGACAATCAGTCCAAAGAAAATACAAGGCCCTAGCACCACTGTACAGTTCTTGGGGGTCGTCTGGCATGGGCAGATTAAGGAAATACCAAATAAAGTGCAGCAGACAGTTCAACAATTTCCTGTACCAACTGCGGTAAAGCAGCTACAGACCTTTTTGGGACTTCTGGGGTATTGGAGGACTTTTATTCCGCATTTGGCAATTTTAATGAGGCCTTTACAGAAACTAACTAGAAAGAAAGCTATCTGGCAGTGGACCAAACAACAACAAGAAGCTTTTGATGCATGTAAAAGTGCCTTGATGGAACATGCCCGGTTATATACTCCCAGGCAAGGATATCCTTTTGAACTAGAAGTAACAATTTTGGACGATGTAGTCTCTTGGGGATTGTGGCAGACAACTGGACCAAAAAATCAGAAGGAACCCGTAGGGTTTTGGTCTAAAGCACTGCAAGGGTCTGCTACTCATTATACCCCAATGGAAAAACAGATTCTGGCTGTTGTTTGGGCACTGCAGGAAACTGAACGTATCACGGGTCAAGATAGTGTAACCGTACACACCCCCATCCCTATTCATGGCTGGGTTGCAGATGACTCTGTTAGGGCCCATGCAGGAGTAGCTCAGGCAGCTACACACTGGAAGTGGAAACACTATCTGCAGCAACGATTTTTACCAGGAAACTCACATGTGACTACCCCACATGCCACCCTTCTTGGTACAATATCATTCAATCATGTGCCTGCACTTGGGGAAGCTTTTCCTCTAGGAGACATCCCGACCTCTCCTGTGGAGGAGGCTCCTCCTTACGACGAGTTAACAGAAGAGCACAAGAAGGATGCCTGGTTTACTGATGGCAGTGCAACATATACTGCAACTGGACAAAGACAATGGAGGGCGGTTGCATACGCTCCTTTACCAGGCATAATATTATGGCAAACGGGTGTACAGGCCTCTAGTCAGTGGGCTGAACTGCTTGCAGCATCCCTTGCTATCCTGGAAGGGAAGGCACATTATTTATATACCGATAGTTGGGTAGTATATAAAAGTCTCACAATGTGGTTGCCCCGCTGGGCCCAGGACAATTGGCATGTACAAAGATATCCAATATGGGGAGCAGATATATGGCAACAAATTTGGCAGCACGTACAGACATCTCCTTTGAAGGTGAGACATGTTTCAGCTCATCAAAAAGATGACTCACTTGAGTCACAGAACAACAGAGAGGTAGATGAGATGACCTCTGCTGACATACATGCTCAGGCTTTACATGCACATATTGCTTGTGGTCATCGCTCAGCTTCTACTGCACGTGCATGGGACATTGCTCATAACCAACCCCCTTTGCCACTACATGCTTATATGTCATGTGCACATAACTGCGCTACTTGTACACGGTTACACCTAAGAGCACTATGTAGGCCATGGGGACAGATAAAGCGTGGTCAGTGGGCTTTGAATACCTGGCAAGTTGATTATGTGGGCCCCTTACCCCCATCTAGGGGGTGGCAATATGTATTCACTGCTGTGGATACGGTGTCAGGGCTATTGTTTGCTAAGCCCACTAAACATGCTAATCAGCATAATACGATTGAAGCGTTAGAACAACTCATCCATCACTATGGACCTCCCCATCAAATACAGAGTGACCAGGGGACACACTTTAGTGGACGTAATGTACAAGACTGGGCTCGAGGGTTAGGTATAGACTGGTTGTTTCACATTGCATACCATCCCCAGGCCAATGGCTTAATTGAACGGATGAATGGAATGTTGAAGGAACAATTGAAAAAATTAACCAGTACTAAAACTTTGCAACATTGGAGCCCACATCTGACTAAAGCAGTTTTTTTGCTTAATAGTCGGATTATCCATAATCAAACACCCTATGACCGCATCACAACACCCCCAGTACAAAACATGGTGCGGCTTGAAATCCTTCCAGATGGTATTTCTCCCAAAATACTAACTACAGGGGAAATGGAATTATTTACCCCAATGGATTGCGAAGTGGGACCACGACCTATTAATCTGGATGTGAAAGTCCACATAATAACCCCTGAGAATGCTGTGTGGCTGTGTACTCCGACTTCTCCTCTTATGTTACATCCTTTGCTAATATCAGACTCCCGAGTTCTTGTATTTCAGATATCTTCAATGACTACCTGTACTTTGTCTAGAGGAGACAGCATTGGAACAGTGTTATTGGTGTCGCGGACCCAACATCGTGTTGAAGTTCAACCTGAGAAAGCACAGGCCACGGCTTTCCAGTCTGTGTGGGTAATTACCCCACACCAGGTTGTCAAACCCGGAGTAATACTAGCTGAAGGAGCTGGAGCAACAGCGTATGTATTATTGGAAGGAGAAGATGCCCCTGTTTTCCTCCCTTATCACAGATTGGCTCGTCGTGCATTGTAACCCTACGTTACAAGCATTATATGCAGGACACACCTCCACAAGACTAATAGCTGCAGATCTCTTGCTGTCAATTTATTACCGCAATAGTCCTGTTACATATATGTATTATACCAAGGGTTTTTCTTTTTTTTTTTTTTTTTTTAACTTTCATGTTTCTCATGATTCTTTTTCCCTTGGGTAGGTAGTGGCTGAAGATGCTGCCCTGACGTTTCTAACGCAAGTGTGGCTTCAAGACAGCTACTGCACTAGCCAGGATAGACGATAACATCTTGTGGAACTGACACATCAAATGAAGCAATCCACTGACAGTACCTGGCTAATAGACTCATCTCATCTCTTGAGAAGAGAGACGGGACGCCAGATGCAACCTATTATTGCACACATATATTTGCTCCTTTTCTCTCTTTATAGATGTATATATGTTTGCTGAGTATCTCTGTAAAATGCTCTGTTCTAAACTTTACACGCTCACATGAACACCTATGGCTATTCTGGCCCCAGCAAAGCCGGTCCCTTGGGCGAGGGGGTGGAATGTACGGGAACTGCGGAAGATTGGCGAGGAGGAGAAAGCTAAACACGCTCAAGTGACCCGCAGCTGGGGTATAAAGAAAACACATACATCACACTAATTGTTTTACTGACCTTGTGTGCTTGACAAGTAGAACCCCTGTGTTAGATAACACAGGCCTGGGAGAAACTCTGGACACCTTATCACTGTGTCTGAGATTCCTGCTTTGTTGTGAGAAAGAGCGGGAGGCTGCGCCTGCCTGAAGCCGTGAAATACAGGCGAGCTCAGCAGGCCCAGCGATCTTCCAGCAGGGCTGAACTGACCAGCGCCTGCGTCCCCGCTTACGCCGCCTCTGCCTGGGAGCTCAGGTGTGGCTACGGAGATCCCCCAGTAGAGAGGTAACCAAAATAAACTTGCTCTTTGCAATTACATTGGTGGCCTCTGGCTCTTCTCGCGACGTGCCTGTGCTTGTGCACACAGTCACACTCCCTGTGCCCCAGGGCACTGGCCCTACACAGCCAAGCTCGGCAGCGGGACTGTCTGGAGCTGCCGCTGGCTGGTTCTCCAGCTTTAGGGTCACCCGCAGAAGCCCGCTCTCCTCAGCTCTGCACACCCATCCAGTTGCGCCGCCCAGGCAAAGTCAGCTTCACCCTCTGCTCTACACCTCACCTGCAAACAACCAACTCTTCAACTGACAACTGTCCAAAACCCACCGACAAACTCTCCACACCTCAGCCTTTCGTTTGCAACTGCTGCCTCTAGTGCATCTCACAGACAAGCCTTCAAAATCCCCTCATCCTGCAATAACACTCCAGCACTGATCACCTGCGGGAACAACTACCACAATACCATGCAAACACCAACCAGTTCTGGCACGGAAATATCACTTTCTCCTCAAGATTCCACCCTACACCAACTGCTGACAAACACACGCTGTCCTCACCAAAGCCAAACGCTGCAACAACCAGCGACAACTCAAATTTGCGTGGGCGGTGCAAAATTGCAGGGGTGAGCTAACGCAGAGCTGGGCTTGAAAGCTGCAGAGTGTGCACCCTGTGGTATAACGTGGCGAGCTACTGCCATTCTGCCTTCTCCCTGGGAGAAGCGCGTGAGCAGAGGCTGCTTCAAGGCACGATGGGAACGGTTTGGTTCTCCGGGTCTCTCAGGGCGAGAGCGATAAATGTGATCTGTGGCGTGGCGCAGGAACTTCCCGTACACTTGCTCCTCCATTCGGTCTCGGGTGCTGCAAGAGAGGGAGCGAGAGATTCAGGGCAAGATTGACAACCTCGGCGTCCCCGTCCCAGCCACGGGTCACCCAAACCTGCAGACATCCCGGGAGGCCCCCTAAGATTTACACTCCCCTATGCCCCACCCTTGAAGCCTGGACATCGCCAGAACCATAGAGCAAGTATTTCTTGAGGAGGCACCCAAAGGCTCCGTGTTCTCTTTCAGGCAGATGCTAGCGCAAGATTGCAAATCATCTCACAGCTACCAGGAATGTAAAAAATAACGTCTTGAAACGGGAAAGGAACAGGTATTGTTTCTCTTCATCACCTCCCTCATTGCCACGTTATCAAGGTCTCCCGCAATGTTCCACAGGAAACTTGAAGCTTGGAATTCCTGGTATTCTGAACCTGGGCAAGAAAGGAAGAAAAGCATGAGACTGATCATAAAGAGGGTGGCTGCTCGTAACATGGAAAGAGCAGTAACAAGGTAAAAAGATATCACTTTTCCTTAGAGAGCTCTCAAAGCTGCCTGTTAAGGACAAGAAAAACAAACTTGTGACGGACCATTACTTAAAATCCAAGGCCCAGGAAGCGATCTAATGTACATTGAAACGCGGGCCACGAGACAGTGGAAGTGCCACGAGCTGAGACTGAAGGGACAGAGGATGAATTTCCAAAGAAGTTTAGGTTTCGATGTCAAAACGGAAAATTCTACGTCATTAAAATATAATGCAAAAGTCAGTGTAAAATCAAGTAAGGCAACGACTCCAAATGAACTCCCAGGCGCTTCAGTCACTCAGGAGATCAAAAATGCGGATCATTTCTCACCTGCCCACCTCCCAAACCCCAGCCTATGTCCCCTGCTTCCAGCTTACCTGAGCCCAGATTAAAGGAGGATTTCAGAGGCCATGCCAAGTTCTGCTGCTCCTCGTTCGGGTTGCCAGTCTTCCTCCTCGCTCTGGAATTGCAGGTCAACCGCCTTCCTGTTCTTCTTTGATGGACGCTGAGCTGCCGCGTTACCCGCTGCCGTCTGAGCGGATCTCGGGGAGCCTCTGGAACCGCCAGAGCGCTCCCCCCACCAACATTCTCTTGCCTTGTTTTCGGGGTTCCTCTTCACCAGCTGAGGCGCCCTCCCACCCCCCGCCGCCCTCTTACCTTTTTCTAGAGGTCTCTTGAGCCACCAGCAAGCTCCCCCGCACCTTCCCTCAGCGATCTTGGCCCGCCAGAGGCCTGCCCCTCGTCAGCCTCCTCCCCTTTTCCTGGGTGCTGCTTGAACCACTGGTGGGCTCCCCTCCACCATCCTCTCGTCCTTTGTAGGGGAGTCTCGTGACTCACCAGAGCGCTCTCCGCCGTTGCCTTGCTGGGGTTATTGACACCGCTTGACTTGCCAGAGCGCTCCCCCTCGCAGTTCTCTTGTTGGATTTCTTGGGACCTTTTGAACCATTGGAACAACGGGAATGCTCCCCCCCACTGTGACCTTGTCTTTCTTCAGTGCGATCTTGACGTGCTGGAGCACTTCCCCGCGCCGTCCTCTTGCCTTTTACTGGGGAGTCTCTTGAATA